>NW_027041014.1:1752500-2952500 GCF_037179485.1 Ochlerotatus camptorhynchus | reverse complement strand
TCGACAAAAATAGCTAATTCTCGCGTCACTTCTCAAATAGACCAATGTAACATATCCACCATTTTGAAAAATTCGAAGTTGAAGTTTGACAGATTATTGTTTTAACTGTTTAGAACATCTATATTTTGCGATTCTATTTTTAATGCAGTCAGTGAATAATAACGATGAAAATTCAATAGAAACGGTAAAATTACAATTTTACTTTGATTTTCATGCTACAACATAGAAAAAAAAACCACATAGGACGTTTTGACTAGTCGAATTGTACATCGGACAATGTTACATTGGACGATTTTTCTCAATGGCATAATCAATGAGTGTTACACTGGACGTTTTGCTCTACATGATACTAGATTCCCTTTCACAGATTTCAGAGTAGAGTACCTAGCTTTTGATTGGCCCCGCCTTTAGAAAATGAGCACCAATCATGTTAGGCAGCCCAAATGACCGAAGTAACAATCATATACCCATCGTTTCTAACTGTAAATTGGACAATGTTTGACCTATGATTATCTTAAATAAATTAAAGTAAATTTGGATGGGTGTTTTTGAATCACATACAATGATAGAAAAGCAATAGTTTGTATCGCTTAACTCGATTTATATACGTTTTTTACTTAGGACCATGTGAAACATATTTTCTATGCAGGTGGAGCAGGTTTTTGAATATAAGTGTGGAGCAGGTTTTTGAATATAAAATTACACGTTTAACGACTCGTAACCACCACAGCATCAGCTATAATCAATTTACTGACACATATAAATGAAGGGTTAAGGATCCACAAGCCGAAATTAAAATATATCTGCTTCTTCTTTTAATATTCTGCAATCATTACTGTCAATTCGGGCTCCCGAAAACTTTGAAACGAGTATTTTGTAAACGTAACACCAGAGTTTCGTCTGCAAAGTATGTTCACTGTATGTGCTAAGTTGTGCTCTTTGGATCACTACACTGTTCCAAACAGTTAGACATGGAATTGAAGAAAAAATTGCTTTCCAAATCTCTAGCCGAAGAAAATCTTTCCGACTCCTCTACTTCGCTTGCAAACGGCAACAAGCGTTGCCAGATGAATATCCTGATGTTGTACATTCAACTTAAAATTATCAAACAAGAAGTGCGATTCATTACCTGAAACAAAAGTAAGAATTGTATGGTGAATATTTAAGATGTTATTCGTTTTCCCACCCAGGATGTAAACAAATTTTAATACAACGTGGTCTGGCAATGGGGAATTGCTGTATCTGCTCTGTTTAAGTTCTAGTTAGTGTAATGTCCTGTTTCTATCTTTATTGAAAACCAAGGGTGTAGATGATTTACTATTGATATTTATAATACATGGCTGTATTTCACGCGTGCTGCTACGAACGTGCAAGCTGACGATGTATTGTACTAAAAATCAATGTGTGTTTCGATGACAGTGATTATTGATGGATATTCAAAATAATTATGCAGCACTAATGAAAATTATTTACTTGCATTTGAAAATCACATTCATTTTGACAGTCCTTGTGTTGAATACTTAAGCGCAAATGAATCTTGAACCAAATATTCTTCGATGAACAATGAACTCATGAACACTCCTATAACGCTGTGCAAACGCGACTTTGTGCTAACATGTGTTAAAGTGGATTCAGGTACTGATCATTCTTCCAAAATTTGATTTTATTTGGATGCGAACTCATACCGCACTGGCCCATTGATGTGGATTGCTATGGGAAATGTGAACTTTTAGCACTTCGCCATAATAATTTACGAAAAGGCTTGCTATCTGCTCATCTGCTACAACTTCCCTCAAGACTTACTATTTGGTTAGACTTCAAGGTAATTGGTTATTAATTGATTTAGAAGTCGATAGCGGTCTGATATGATTAATCGACTGCTTTCAGGGCAACACTGCATTTTGCACTTAAATATAACATAGTAGCCTAGATTAACCTTATTTTTCGCGCCAAGCACACCAATGTTGGCGAACTGCTGAGCAGTTTATGCAGCATGTCAGAAGACTGTCATCTTTCTTATAGCAAATTCGTTTATTATTCAGTTCCAAATCATTGCTGATCACCAATCATCGATACAGCAGTTGGCAAACGACTTTGTTAACACCCAGGCATGGACAATTATTTGCATTCATTTTATACATTCATTTACATTCATTTGCCTCTAACTTTTTTCATCAACAGCATTCCGCAAAATGATGTAAAGAACTTTTGTAGGTTTTGTTATTACCTACAAGTTTTGCTTATAACTGAAATCTGTATCTCTTATGCATCACGAACTAGAGCGGGCAGAACTTGTTACTGTTTTTCAGTGAATGTAAAATACATTCACTGAAAAACAGTAGTGGCTTCTGTTCGCTCTGCTTCGTCATGCAAAAGAGATATGGATTTAACTTGTTAACAAATGTTGTAGCTAATAACAAAATCTACAAAAGCTCTATACATTATTTAGCGGAATGCTGTTGAAGAAAAAAGTTAGAGGCAAATGAATGTAAATGAATGCAAATGATTTCCCATGCCTGTTAACACGACAGGACCAAGACTGACTACAAGTAAATTGGTACGCCCCTCGCGCGCCACTAGCACGCCTCCAGTGTTGGGAATCGAAAATCTTGGACAGTGGTTTGTTTACACTTCTATAGAGGACAACTGGTGCAAGTTTGATCAAAGTAGTCGTTATGAAATAACATCAAATGGAACTCGAAAGAAGAAACAATAGTGTGCACAAACACCTGGAAAATCCGGAGTGGTTCGGTTTCAAGCTGGCTAAACTGCTGAAGATGCCGAAAACAATAGTTTGTCGAGTGCTCAAAACCTACAAGAAAACCCTGAGTGTGGATAGGAATCAGCGGACCTACGAAAAAACTGAAACCAGGGATCGTCAGCTGCGCAGCAAGGTGTTGAGGTGAGGGACATGAAGCCGAATTCCGTGGCCAAAAAGCGTGCAAGGCTCTTGTACGACCGTGTTTTGACGAAACACAAGGGTTGCACTTTGATCGATGAAACAATCGTCAAACTCGATTTTAAGCAGCTTCCCGGTCAAAAGTTTTACATCGCGACTGGACGTGGGGATGTTCCGGGAAGATTCAAGCTCGTGTTTGCTGACAAGTTCGCGAAGAAGGCCATGATTTGGCAAGCGATTTGTAGTTGTGGCCAGAAATCGGAACCATTCCTCACATCCTCGACGATGATATCCCAAGTTTACATCGAAGAATGCCTGAAAAAGCGGGTATTGCCGTTCTTCCGCAAGCATAGGGGCGATTTGGCCAGCTACCACTACTCCAAGGTGGTTCTGGAGTGGCATACTGCCAACAAGATCGATATTTTCCCCAAGCTAATGAATCCTCCGAATTGCCTGCAATTTCGACCAATCGAAAAATACTGGGCAATTTCAAAGCAGTGACTTCGAAGAAGCGGCGGGGCAGACGAGGACATCCAGCAAATGTGGGCAAAAAGGTAGAAATGCGCTGATTCCATGTCCGTTCCCACTATGCGGGCGCTGATGGGCACAAGAGGAAGGTTCGAGATTCCGTTAAAACTGGAGAAATGTAACCACTAGCGTGCACAGGAATCTTGTTAAGGAGGGGCATTTTTCCTTCTATGGTGCATATAATCTGGGGATGGGGAGAACTCCAAAGTACGTGGTGGATGGTGCTGTCCACCTCCCTACTATTCAATATAGCTAATTTTATTTATTTTTTGCTCCGGTGGTGGTTTATCTTCTTCAATGCAAACTGCTTTCAGACAGCCAATGGAAATTGACAATTTAATCCCATCGACGATGTCGATGATGATCGGTTCGTCAAATGGTTGCGACAGTAGGGCCAACAATCAATACGAAACTAACGATTTTAAATTGGCTCACCACTTTAGTAGCCTATTGGTCCCTAGCAAACGATTAACGTACCCTATTCTAGTCGAAATTCTAGTACTACGCAATGTTTGTTTTGATTCGCTATGAAAGTTTGACAGATAAAATGAGGGGTTATTGGTTTTTCCTATGTTTCGAGGGGTGATTCGACAAGCTTGGGACCAAAGATAGTACCAGAGGTGAGCCAAAAAGTTGAGCACGTTTCTTCGGGACCTATTTGTCTTAGAGTTACCTCTATGGTAGGGCTGTAACCGAAATGATACATTTGCTGCAATGTTGTTGCTTTGGTGGTTGGATTCAACTGAAATCGCATCGCATGCACACTGCGTCGACAAGTACAAGGTTCAAACAGTGCGCATAGCAGTGAAAAAACAGTGTATTGCTCTTGATCAATCCAATCTTGATCAGTGGTGTTGAGTACTTGGCACTGATGAAGTCTCCAAGTAGTAGACGAAATACGCGTATCTGTCAAAAGATAAGCAATTATAACGGAATTAAAAGGAAATAATCCAACACACTCAAAGCTCGTGATAAAAGTATACACACTCAAAGCTCGTGATAAAAGGATATTGCCAATCCATGAACTTGGATTGTACTCCAGCAGTGCTGCCAGCCATTGTGCTGGCACCGTCAAAACATACTGCCATCACCTACTCCCAAGAAATCTGCATCGCTGTCAGGACCTCAGCAATAGTATCGATGATCGTCGCGTCTGTTTTCAACACCCGTCTCACACCCACGAATGTTTCCGTCATTATCAATTTGTGCGAAGGATTGAGCATGTCAACCCTGTCTCTAAGTACCGCCAGTCGGGGTGACAGAAAATGATGCCAAACATTCAACATGTTCTAAAGATGATATAAAGGACAAACCCGAATTTATTGCAACGCACATAAACAGCTGTAACTTTTAAACCACGGTAACAAATGAGTTGAAATTCTCAGAGAAGATTCTTAGACGAATTCTTAGTAAGACATCAATCGACCAAGGTTCAATGGTAAACTAATAAACAATTTTCAATTAGGGAATCCAAAAGCTGTCTTTGAACTTTGTACAGTTGCGGAAAAGTCCAACGTTAGAATTCCTTGAGGTTATTTTCGAAATTTTTAGAACTCTATGAACTCTTTTGAAATTCTTCCCGAAAGTCCTCTGGAATTATTTTCAAAACTCTTCTTGACTTTTACTCAGAACACCTTGGAACTGAAATTCCCTTAGAGTTTCAGAAGAATTTCCTCAGTATTATCCAGAAATTATTCCCGGAATGAGCTAGAAATCATCGATACTCTCTTAAATTTTTTTCCTCAAAATCCCTTTGGAATTTCACTCAAAATTATTTTCGGAATTATCTTGGAACTATCTGCAGAATTCACTAAAAATTATTCGCAGAATTTTCATGGAATCATCCCCAGAAATCTTTTCTTTTGGAACTGTCCTCAGAATTCAATGCCCTTGAGGATCTTCTCGGAAGTCATGTTTAAGTTGTCCGTCCATCCACCAAAACGTTGTAGTTTTTCTAACAGAAATGTTAAATAAAGCTTGCCCCTCCATTCACCAGAATGGTGCACCAAAAATTATCAGTGAAGTTTGTTTCACCATGCACCTTTGTGGTGCAATTTTCAGGCTTTGCCTCTTCATGGTGCAAATTTGGCACCATAAATTTTCAATGAAGCTTGCATCCATCAGAACGATGCAAATTATGCACCAGAAAAATTAATAAAACTTTGCTTGAACATTCATCTCAGTGTTGGGAGCTTTCCACCAGAAATTTTCAGTTAAATGTGCACCTCCAAATTGTTAGCGTGATTCAATTTTCCACCAGAGTTATTCATTTTGATTAGTCCCTCCATGCACCACCTTGATGATATTTTTACATCAAAAATATTCAATAAAAAGCTTTTTCTTCGATTTACCATCACGAAGGTGAATTTTTTCAACCTTAAATTTACCGTCTTCTTTTAATCTAGAAATTTTTCGTACGCACTACTGTTGTGCAATTTTTTGACCAAAAAAATTCATTGAAGCTTGTCCCTTCATATCCCTTTGTATTGCAATTTTCAGGCATTATCTCAAAGGAATTGACGCAATAAAAGGTTTTCAGTGCCTTATATTATGAAATGAAGTTATTTTACCTTCAAATCAAGTCATCAAGAAATCATAATTTTGTAAATATGGAAATAAAAATCTTATTTATAAAAGGAGGGGCAATTGCCCCACCTTGCTCCACCCTGTGCACGCCAGTGAATGTAACCCTCTAATGCTTTAACTTTGAAGTTTTAGTAAAAGTACTGTAAAGCAACCCTTAATGGACTTTTTAAACTTATTGAAGCACGAATTACCGGTCTTTTTGTGCGTACCAATTTACTTTTAGTCAGCCTTTAATCAGGTTTTAGTTTAATTCAGCTGCAGCTTACTAGTTGAATTTTTGTGAAGGAGAACCGACGGGCTAATGATTTCTTTAGAATCGCAGACCCCGTGAAAAACATTCCTTCATTTAATGGAAATAGATTGGGTTCTGGTTCGCAGTTGCTAGAAAGACACTTAATTTATTCAGAAGTAGCTTTGACTTTATAAGAGCAATCAATTATGAATAAGCTTAGATAGAAATTCTTGAGAGCGTGGCCTTAAAAACGATATCACAATATATCAGACACAACTTCGGCCGCTGAAAATGAACGACAACATTCCTCTTCATTACAAAAAAGCAAAAGCGATCCTCCAAAATATGAAGGGTCTCACCTAAAAGGAACAAATCTACGAAAGGCATCGAGAACGAATAAATCACTTCCATGAGAAGGAATGTTTAGCTGCCTTCATAAACGGTCTAAACAGGAATAACTTGGGGCATGCGCAAGATGCTCATCTTTTCGATGTTTACACTGCGTAAATGCTTCTCTGCAAGTTCCAAAATGCAAAAAAATACAAAGAAAAGCACTGATACTCCCCACACTTTAGCAAAAAATCTCAAAAACTAATTTTAAGAATAATTCAGAACAATACAGACCAAATTCTACAAAATTACTGGAAAATCACAATCAGACAAATACAAGGCCACACCAATGAATGTTGATCCGTCACTTAGATACTAACTATACTATAGTCACAGACAAACAGACATAACACATTGAATATTTCTCACTGTAAAACATCGTCGCTAAAACATTACCGCCATCTGTTGAGTACACTGTGGTGGGTAGTACGCTGAATAGATGACGGTAGTGTGTAAACGTCAAACGCAAGGGAATTGACTATGCAGGCCACAGGTCGCGATACTACCAACTACGATACTTTTAAATTGACCATTAAATGCTTGTTCTATGAACAACTTGCGAGTGTTATGTCTGTTTGTCTGTGCTATAGTTTAACTTCAAGCAGGAAATTATTTTTCCAGAACTTTGTCTTAGAAGTCATTTCGATTGGAAATGATGTTTTCGAGTTATGATTTGATGAAAAATATCGAATATGCCATTTTAAAAATGGCCAAGTTATTGAGCAAATGTGAATTATTGACCGTTACAAACAATTATGCAATGTTTTATCAAAATCGGAGATGGTCGCGTCAGATCGATTCGTCATTTGGCGTGGAACTGCTCAATGGTAGAAAAACCCAAAAACATCCTATGCAATCAAGGAATGGAAAAAAAACCTTATCATTTGACAAAGACTAATTAGAAATCTGTTTGATGCTAACAGCAAGACATTACCTTTTCAAAAAAAAACAACCGGATTAACTATGTTTCCTAGCACGATCAAAACGATTGCACTCACTGATGAATCTATTTGCTACACAACGAGAAAACTATATGCCTGAGCTACTGTGCCCAATCCGTGCTCATTTCCGGTTTGAATTTTGGGTCTGCCCACCTACACAACTTGGCAGGCATATGCACTCACAAATCATGTGTTTGCTCGCCTGATCTCCAGGGCCCACAATTTAATCTATTTAATCTATAAATACTTGTCATACACAGCAGCCGGCCCCTAGCCAGCAGGATGAAATTCATCATGCTGCGGCCAAGAAGGAGCCGGAAGCTACAAAAAAATTACGAGGCGGACGGCTGCCAGATGCCATGAATGCACTTTCCGCTTTTATGCAACTCCCATTCTGTCTCCGTCTCTATGGGCTGCAACCGTGTATGCATACTTCACCGGAGTCGATAAAACGTACGAACATATGAGCAGAGTGGTGTGTATGTATGTGTCTGCCACTGTCGACCGGTGGATGTGACGTAGTGGCAAGCTTTCTGACGAAATTATCTCATTTAATGCTAGCCAGAAGTGAAATGAACGTTGCTGGAATTTGAGCTCATTTCAATGGGAAGAAGTTAGTTGTGGAGTTGAAGGGGGCAAGAGTAGGAAAACGACCCGGAGGCTATACAATCATAAATTTTCCATGGAACTTAGATTAGTTAGCGAAAGTTTCTGAGCCGAAGCGAGAGCTCGAAAAACTGGAACTGAACCTCCCTCTGCTGCTGCTGCTGCTGTTGCTGTTGTAGACATTCATGTGCTCACTTGCTTGCCCTGCTGGCAATAGTTTTGCAAAGATATACATTATACACAGAGTCCAACTTTGTGCCCCTCTCATGCATGATACATACAGCCAAATAACTCGTAAAATTATATTATTTTCATTAACATCTGACACTGACTCGTATATCATCATTATTTGATGTGTAGCGTGTAGTTTCTTCTCCGGTTTCATAGCTTCAGTGGCTGCTGCACTTCGCCGGATAACGCACTCAATTTGTAGGGCAACGTAAAGTTACCCGCTCTTGCCTTTTCTGAGCCAGTAGAGTGTGTAGTAAAGTTGTACGATGTAAGACATATCAAATGGCTATTGACGAAGGTGCCTTGGGCCAAACTAGACAACTACAGAAGGTGCTTTAGGGTATGTTGATTGTTTACCCGTACATGTGCGAGTGTTAATTTCAGATCGTTGAGCTCGTAAAGTTTTTCGCAAGAACAGTTCAAGCAGAATTGTGCAACTGTTTGAGTTTTAATTCTTTTCTTTCTTGATTTATGACGTCCCTACTGGGACTTGGCACCGGCTTTCAACTTAGTGTTCTTTGAGCACTTCTACAGTAGTTAATTGAGAGCTTTCTAAGTATGTGGCATATTTACATTAGTAATATTGTGCGGTAAGAACAATGATATTCGAAAAATTAAAGGGTTGTGTCCTAGATACGACCGCCGTATGACGTAGAACTACGCAAAATTGATGTATGTCATGCATTTTTGATTATTAAACTTTATCTTAAATTTTTAAAGTATTTCAATGTTTCGATTATGGTTCAAAACTCGCGACAATTCATGTTAGCATAATCAGAACACGGTTCATCTTACGCATGAGATAATGTATTTAAATTTAATGTAATAGTTAAGAATCGTCACATATTTTTTGTTGATTTGCCCCTCAGTATAGTACACAAAAACGCCATGCATGTTGTGGGATAAAACAATTGCCAAAAAATATATTAATTTTTTTCAGTAGCTCCATCATTAGTTTTAAGTTAGGTTTCTGAAGCAGAGAAGAAAGTGAAGATCGCATTTTATGATAATGCAACAGACAGTTATTTTACCTGTCAGAAGACGGTACTTTAAATATTGAACAAAATGTTGTTCATATGTCTACGAAGTAGGAGAGGAATCACCACTTTGTTCTCCAATTTGGAGGGCAACCCTAACATAAAATTACCATGCATCATCATTATGTACTTTACAGCTTGTTTGTAGAATGATTGCAAAATAGAATACTGTGACTTTTCTCAAATTAAACGTTTGGTTTCCAATAAGTAGGTGTTTAGTTCAACATTAATTGAAAATTAGGGGGTTCAGCTATTGAATTTCAAAGTCAGAGCAAAACCTTGTATACAGGTTCTCCACCTGTTTAATGTTTTGATAGTAAAAATCATAGTTAAGGTACGCCGGTGCAAGTTGAAACAGTACGTATATCTCTTTGGAAGTTAATATTCACTGTAATTATTTTTGAGAGGCATTGTGTACTACCGCAAACGATATTAGAAATAATCTCAGTGATTATTCACTTCCGCTAAGAGCTACATCTACCGTTTTAACTTCCCCACGCGTTTCTACTTGCCCCGGTGTAGGGTAATGGATTTTGGTTGGACCTATTCATGTCATTTTCGCACTGCGTCTAAATGTTATTTAAAATAGTTCCAGTGCTCCAATTTTGATCAAATTTTGGATTTCGGTTCCATGTTTAATGTAGATAACGAATATGCTTTTACCTCAATACCCTTAAAGAACCCAATCGGAAACAGTAGATAGGGCTTCTTTATCTATGATGCACGGTATAAGCATTTGGGTTAACATCCGACGCCCCTCCTTCTTTACATATTCTGCACAAAAAATACTTTCTAAGCCCCGCCCCTGACAGGATTTCCCACCGTTTTTTTATGAATGGGGCGGGGCAGAAAGTATCTTTTGTGCAGAATATGTAAAAAAGGATGGACTTCTCGGATGTTTATCTAATTGCATATATAGAGATACCAGATATGTTTTACAGTCTTTTTTCACTCTTTGCTCGACTGTTGAGCTGTTCAGTTCGTTTTCTTTTTCGCTCGAGTTCTCGCTTCGATTCGGTTTGTGCTGTCGCGTTGCGCCGTGGAAGCGTCGCCACCTTCACGCGTTCTGGCAAGTTTACTGCAACTTGCCAACACGAAACAAATGGTGCGTAAACGTACCAATGATTCAGCAGCGGGCCCTTCAAAGAAGGTGGTAATCCAGCACAGCGCGTCGCAGGATGACGCCGGAAAACGGGTACTGCAAGCCAACCAGTTTGCGGTGCTCCCCGAAGAAAATGGCGATGGTGACGTCGTTCCCATTGCTGCAAGAGAGCGGATTCCCCCGCTTTTCACGCCGGAGAAGGATGTTGCCAAGCTGCGTGCCGAACTGGCAAAACACAAGCTGCTGCCTCGCTTCAAGCTTTGCAGCATCGGCACCAAAATCATGTGCTCCAGCCTGGAGGAGTACAATCAAACAGGATGTTTCCTAAAGGAAAACAACGTTGACTTCTTCACGCACGATCTGCCATCGAGCAAGCCACTGAAGCTGGTATTGCGTGGATTACCGTCGTTCGAGGCGGCTGTGGTTAAATCCGAGCTGGAGCGGCTTGGGCTCAAACCTGAGGCGGTGTTCCCAATAAACCGGCGTTCCAACCACAACACCAGCTTCCGTGACCAGTTGTTCCTGGTGCACTTCACGAAGGGATCCACCAGTCTAGCGGCTCTGAGATCCAAAATCCGGGACCTGTTTCAGGTCATCATCAGTTGGGAGCATTACAAATCCCAACATCGTGATGTTACGCAATGTATGAACTGCCTCTCCTACGGCCATGGCACCAAAAACTGCCATATGAAGACTATCTGCGGCAAGTGTGCTGGAACTCACTCGACTGCGTCCTGTGAGCAAGATGATGACATCGAGCGAACGTGTGTCAACTGCGGTGGTAACCACCAAGCCTCCAATCGCGGATGTCCCAAGCGAGTGGAGTTCATCAATATCCGTCGGAAGGCTACGATCAATAATCAGCCCGGTCGCCTCCGTAATCATCGTTCGCCTCCTGCACGCACGGAAGTCCAGTACCCAGCTCTCCAGCCCCGTCGACATGTTCCGAACTTAGAACCACTTCCGCTCAACAACCAACAAGTCAAGCATGTGAGTATTCCTAACAATCGAACAGTCCAGCATCGTCTCGCTGCTGCTGCTGCCCAGCCAATGCCAGGTCCCTCCACCGCCCCTGGTTTATCATACGCTGGTGTTGTCTCAGGTGAGCCTGTCGACGATTCTCCGTTCACCTCGGAGGAACTTGTGACGCTCGTGGCCGAGGTCATCATCATCTTGCGCACCTGCAAGACTCGATCTGAACAGCTTCATGCTGCCCTGTCCCTTGTCACTAAGTATGGACCGTGAAGCCATCAAGATCGTAAATTGGAACGCTTGCTCCTTGAAGAGCAAAAACATCGAGTTTGTTGAGTTTCTCATTGAACGAAACATCGACATTGCCATCATAACTGAAACCCACCTGAAGCCTGAAACAAACGTCTACCTTCCCGATTTCCGGCTCGTGAGGCTAGATCGAACCAACTCTGGAGGAGGAGGAGTGGCTATTGCACTAAGGAGAAACATCTGCTGTCGACTGATGCCCAGCTTTCAGCTGAAGATCATCGAAGCCGTAGGGGTGGAAGTTTCTACTCCTATCGGCCCCATCACCATCGTCGCGGCTTACTGCCCCAAACAAGTCAACATCAGGGACGGATCAGCAGCAGATCTGCGACGAGATATTATCAAGCTAACACGACGACGGGAAAACTTTATCATCGCTGGCGACCTGAACGCCAAACATCAAGCTTGGGGCAACAATCGGCGCAATCAAAACGGCACCATCCTGAACAACGACCTGCAGGAAGCGCAGTACAACATCTTGAGTCCGGAAACTCCCACCCGGTTGAGTCGGTCCGGTGTTCACGCTACCATCGATATATTCATCAGCAACATGGGCAACAACATCGCTCAACCTATCACCTATCAGGAACTCAGCTCGGACCACTACCCGGTGGTGACTGAGGTGGGATCCTCCGTAAATCGATTTGAAGCTTTCCGGCGCAACTATCATCGTGTTGACTGGGGTCAGTTCCAACATTGCGTCGACACCGCTGTAGACTACGATGTCCAACCGGAATCGTCCGAAGATGTTGACCGGTGTCTGCGCTCCATCGATCAAGCAATTTCCCGGGCCAGGGAGCTACATGTGCCAGTATCCAGACAGGTGAGTAACACTCTGAACCTTGACAGGCCTACTAAAGACCTCATTAGACTCCGCAACACGATCCGTAGGCAGTACCAGCGTACTGGGCTGCCTAATCTGAAGACCAATTGCAACCGTTTGAGCAAAATCATCCAAGCCAGGATGGTGGATCTCAGAAATATCGATTTTGCAAACAAGATTCGCTCTCTCCCAGATTGTGCTAAGCCATTCTGGAAAATGGCAAAGATTTTGAAAAATAAGCCGAGGCCCATTCCTCCCCTTTCCTCTCCTAACCAAAATTTGGACCCATCTTTACTAATAACCCCATTTGAAAAGGCCAATGCTCTTGGACAACACTTTGAAAATTCACATAACCTTGGCCACGCCATGGTGAGTCCCCACGAGCCTGCAGTATCACAGGCAATGGCTAGTGTCGCTGCCACCCCCGTAGTTGTCCCTGACGAAAGTAGAATATCGGCTGATGAGGTGATAGCAGCGATTAAATCAACAAAGAACATGAAGGCCGCTGGTGTCGATGGAGTGGTCAACCTCGAGCTGAAAAACTTGAGTGTTGACTTCTTCAAGCACCTTGCAGTGGTCTTCAACAAGTGTTTAATGCTTGGCTACTTCCCTGCATGCTGGAAGTTAGCCAAAGTTATTCCAATTCACAAACCTGGCAAAGACCCTACCAGTGCCAAAAGCTATCGCCCCATCAGCCTCTTGTCCTCCATCTCGAAGCTATTCGAAAAATTGATACTCAGCCGTCTGCTGGTGTTTTCAAATGATAATAACATCTTTCTCAAAGAGCAATTCGGGTTTAGGAAAGGCCACTCTACCATCCACCAACTCGCACGGGTTACTAACATCATCAAGCGGAACAAGTCCGTTTCCAATACATCTGCCATGGCATTGTTGGACGTCGAGAAGGCGTTCGACAATGTCTGGCATGATGGTCTAGTGTACAAGCTGCATCGATACAACTTTCCGAACTACCTCGTGAAGATCATCAAAAACTACTTGTCGGGCAGATCATTCCAGGTCTACTTGAACAATGTCTCCTCTGATACGTTCAACGTTGATGCAGGGGTCCCTCAAGGTAGCCTGCTTGGGCCTATCCTATTCAACATTTTCACGTCAGACGTTCCTCCCCTGCCGGGTGGTGGTATCCTGTCAATGTTCGCAGATGACACCTCCATCATCTATAAGGGTCGAGTGATCCGTGCTCTGGCGAGTAAACTACAATCAGGCCTGGATGTTTTGTCCGACTATTTTAAGAGCTGGAAGATTTGTATCAATGCAGCTAAAACACAAACCATTCTGTTCCCACACTCGAATTCACCTCGGCTTGTTCCACCTGCTAACAACAAGGTCCATCTTGATAGCACTCCCATTGAATGGTCGAGTGAAGTAGTCTACCTTGGTCTCACCCTCGATAGCAAATTGCTATTCCGATCCCATGTGGACAAGACATCCACCAAGTGTAACATCTTGATCAGGTCGCTCTACCCTCTGATAAACAGGAAGTCCACCCTGTCCCTCAAAAACAAGCTTGCTGTCCACAAGCAAATCATTCTGCCGGCTATTGAGTATGGTATGCCAATCTGGGAGAGTTGTGCTAAGTGCCACCACTTAAAGCTTCAGAGGATCCAAAACAAGATCCTCAGAATGATCCTTAACAGTCCACCGCGAACTCGTAATTCTGAGATTCACCACCTGGCCGGTCTTCAAACACTCGAGGAGCGAAAGACGTCCACGCTGGAAAGGTTCAAAGTCACCTGTCTGTGATCAAACCACCTGATCAGTCGTGATTTGGCAACCTAGTTCAAGTAGTTAGGTGCTCAAGTAGGTAGGTTATCAAATTTTTAAATTCAAACCAAAACAATCCCACAAAGGGTATCCTGTAAATTAGCGCTAAACGCAATCATCACATTAGAATAACCAATTAACTAGAACAAAGATGAAGAGCCAAAGGCTAACCAATTGAAATGTTAAATCAAATGTTGAAACATAAAACCCAGAAAATAAACGTAAATTTTACTACTACTACTGTTTTACAGTCAGTTGGTGGTAAATCACCCACAGTATAACATTAAAATATTGTGACTGATTTTTTTCAGAGGCAGTAGTTGGGTAAAAATAAATGGAATTAAACTTTTTTTTACTACATTGTAGTTTGCTTAACAATAATTTCCCGTCCATGTTTTCTTAGGTTGTCGTTATAGGGAGGGGGGGGTGTTTTTCTTAAATAACTGTTCCGCATTTCGCATTAGGGGATGTTCATTAACTACGTAGACATTTTTTAGGATTCTTGCCTCCCCCCTCTCCCCTTTGCAGTTAATGAACAGCCCCTTAGTTGAACGGGACCCAGGTCACCTTTAACGACTGACTTGCTCCTGCTTACTGCAGGACGAAGCGCCACGCCGTCCGAAGCGGTAATGAGCAGAAGCGCGACACCAGTGCTGTTTTATATCTTTTCAGAACGATGTGCAACCAAGTGGTACTCGATTATGATGACTGGGTTTGGTAAAAACGCTTATTTCATGAAAACAGTGATAAAATTATCATTTGTACGTTTTTCAAAAGTTTTATTACAGAAAAATTAGAAAAAAATATTTACTTCAGCAGGTTTGTAATGTGATATCCTATCGATTGGCGTATTTGGATTTAAATTTCATCTATAAATGACAAAGTTAGAAGCGTTCAAAACCTAACGCTACTTCACCACACATATTTTTTATTTGCACCCCAGTATAGTCGACAAAGACGTAGTTCTACGTCAAAATGCCTGAACCTGACCTGGAATCGAACACAGCCGCCTTCAGTATAATCTTGCTTTATAGCTGTGGCTTTATCGACTGAGCTAAGTGAGGTCCGAACTGTTCACATTTTTGCTGAGTCCGATATGACGCATAATTTTTTAAATCGTGTATTCTTGAACATATTTCTAAGCACCATAATCTGCAACGTTCTTAATTCGTGAAATTTCGCAAACATCACAGGAAATAGTAAGCGGGAGTTTACTTTTGTAACCGTTTGTTACAAGATTTGTATGATTTTTAATTTGTGTTTAATTGTTTAATATACTGTCAAGTTTTTATAAATTATTTGGTATTGGTTAAAGGGTGATACGGTCAAAATTTGGTCAAGGGAAAATGCGTGTAAATCGGTGAAATCGTTTATTTAAAAAATCAAATTAAATTTTTTTTTTCAAGTTCAATTAATATAAAATTCAGGAAAAATATTCAGTTAGGCTTCCGCTTTTCCAAATCCGAATTGCCGGGCCTTACGCTTGACCCCTGCCATCAGATTTTGTACAGCCACCTTGTCCACTTTCTTCGCCGCAGAAAGCCAGTTTGCCTTGAACTGCTGTTCGCCCTTAGCAGTTTTTTGGTCTTCTTTAGGTTCCGCTTGACAATAGCCCAGTATTTCTCAATTGGGCGGAGCTCTGGCGTGTTGGGAGGGTTCTTGTCCTTGGGAACCACCTGCACGTTGTTGGCGGCGTACCACTCCATGGCCTTTTTACCGTAATGGCAAGATGCCAAATCCGGCCAAAACAGTACGGAACAACCGTGTTTCTTCAGGAAAGGCAGCAGACGTTTATTCAAACACTCTTTCACGTAAATTTCTTGGTTGACAGTCCCGGAAGCTATGAAAATGCTGCTTTTCAAGCCACAGGTACAGATGGCTTGCCAAACCAGATATTTCTTTGCGAACTTTGACAGTTTCATGTGCTTGAAAACATCTGCTACCTTTCCCCTTCCTTTTGCCGTATAAAACTCCTGTCCTGGAAGCTGCTTGTAGTCGGCTTTGACGTAGGTTCCGTCGTCCATTACCACGCAGTCAAACTTCGTCAGCATCGTCGTGTACAGCCTCCGGGATCGCGCTTTGGCCGTCGTATTTTGTTTATCATCGCGATTTGGAGTCACTACCTTGTTGTAAGTCGATAGTCCGGCTCGTTTTTT
The DNA here is from genome assembly GCF_037179485.1 of Ochlerotatus camptorhynchus. Classification (NCBI taxonomy): domain Eukaryota; kingdom Metazoa; phylum Arthropoda; class Insecta; order Diptera; family Culicidae; genus Ochlerotatus; species Ochlerotatus camptorhynchus. Next base: position 2,935,906 of record NW_027041014.1, on the reverse strand, counting down.
GGCTCGATGCACGGTTGTAGACGATACACCCAGCTTATTTGCGGCATCTCGGAGAGAGAGGTTAGGGTTTCGCTTGAAACTACCGGCAACTCTCTTTGTCGTCTCAGCGGCTTACGGTTTTCGATTTCCCCCCGATCCAGACTTCCTGGCTGTCGACAAACGTTCCCCAAACACTTTAATTACATTTGTAACGGTTGATTTGGCAACTTTTAGCGATTTTGCCAACTTTGCGTGCGAGTAGCTCGGATTTTCGCGATGCGCGAGCAAAATTTTGATACGCTGCTCTTCTTGCTTGGACGGCATTTTGACAACTGAAGAGTGAATTCCAAAATCAAAATAGGAGCAACATTCTACACACACACACCTTCAAAATGAAGGGTGTTCAGGTTTTTTAAATGCAAAATTGAAAGAAATACGTCAAGTTGATATTGACCAAATTTTGACCGTATCACCCTTTAGTAGGATTATTAAAAGATTATGTATTAAAATATTGTCAATTTGTTAGTAGGGAATTGTTAAAACTTTAAATTGTATACCAGTAAAGTGGGGATAGGTTACAGTACAGTGGGTGCAACTACTACAAGGAGATGTAGGCGAGAAAATGGAAAAGCGAAGGGACAGACGTCAGATAGCCTACGATCGACCCGCCATTCCTCATCACTATTCAGGCGTTCGCGTGTGAAAGGCGTTGAACAGTTAAAGTGCTTGAAATAGCCAGTAGTGAGGGGTAATATTCGAATGTGACGATTCGAGTGTGACAGCTCAATTCAGGTAAATAGTTCTCTGCCCTAACTAAATCTAACGGCTGAACTAACGTCCATTCGATACCCTCACAGGACCTTTTGTATTATCGTTTGGTACACACCGCAATCTTGCCCGTTGACAAGATCAACCGACGCGCACGTCATCCGGCTTAGCAGTCCCTAGGGGCCGCTAGGTGTAAAAGCAAAGGAACAAGTCTTCCTCAAGACAGACGTAAAATAATCGGCTGGAAGAAATTTGTCTCGGGAACCCTCCCAAACCACCAAGGAGACGTTTCCCTCTCGGTAGAGTCACTCCGGCCTTACCTGGGCTCTGCCGATGTAAGCCTATGAGGGAAGACGCCTGGGAGGACCTATAGTGACCAACGAAACCGCTTCCTCACACCGCCACTCAGCCAACTTTGACCACGATCGCCACACCGAATCTGGCAGAACTCGTAGCACAGCGAGTCAAGCGAGCGCTTGCCCAACGTCGTCGAATTGTTTCCATCTTGAACAACAGTTGCATTTTTTCCATACCGTTAATCAGGTGACAGTATTCTGCACGTTTGATCGCGTAGCCACTCCAATTGCCCAGTAGTAAGCCGACCTTGAGACCCAGCTCGAGAGGTCTCTTGCTATTGAGAACTTACCGGGATCAGACAGCAGAGTTACACTAGTTACACTTTCCTTGAAAACTTCTGACTTCTGCAGGAACTGTCAATTTCTGGCTACCCCAGGTAGGTTCTTCCAACTATTTCCAGAAGTTTCTTCAGACTTCACTCGGAAGTTTCATCAGGCTTCGAGCGGAAGTTTAATCCCACATCAAATCAATGGACAGTGAGAAGACACTCTAAAATTGATTGTTGATGAATTCTGTTTCTAGAATCTAGATGTGAATATCGTATTTCTGGTGGAACATACATATACCGACGGAGAATAATATAAGAACAATCAACCAGCGAACCAAATCCAAAATGAATCGGAGTACATTCACAAACCACATCCATCTAGTCTATTTCCAGCAGTGTAAAACTCTGCCACAATAAAGTTTAATTTGAATCTAATCATCTACGGTATCCAATCGATTTTAACTTTATCACCATTAGTCACTGCCCTGCGCTCATACAAATTTCATCAACCTCTTTCTCCCCTTACCTCGCCCAAAATCACCCGTGCAAAGTAAAGCTAATTTCACTCCGTACACTAAGCTAAAATCAATGTGTTTTTTTCTTTTCTTTCGTTAGTCCAGGCATCCACAACCGAAACAGTAGCTGATGCAGCATCCACCACTGGATTTTTTTTTTCTTATTTCTTGGCCTGGCACCAATTTTAACCCATTTTTGGCAGCGAAACCGATAGAGAGGCAGAGAGCAGCAGCATTATCTCGTTGCTGTCTGACAGAAGGATGTCCACCCCACCCTTCGAAAATCCGGAACCGAAAGGAAAAAGGTGATAGCACACCCCAAACTAGGACCGACGCCTATTTGGGCCTCCGATCATGGTTTTAACACAGTGGATCGCAAGTCAAGGGATAAAATATACACCACTTAGCATCCCTTTTCCCAGCCCACCACAGTATGCACATCACACAGGTAACCCAGAGCAGTGAACGCAGAAAGCCCCGTTTTGCATACGTCACACTTATTCCTAGGCAAGAGCGCGGTGAGCCAACAACTTTTTCGGCCCTCACCAACACTTCGCTCACTCACAAATGGAGGAGAAAATGAGAAGAGCTTTTCGGGAAAGCTCTCTCCTCGATTTCTCACCCCATTTGCTCGCTCTGAGATCTGCTGAGAGTGACGTCCGTTGGAGAGTAGGTAGTAATTGAGACACAGGATCAGCCGTTTTTGCGAGCTTTTCCAGCTGCTGGTGCTGGCAGGATCCTCCGATTTTCCCGAGCATGTTCTGATATTGGTGTGTGCAAAAGGTGCTCCCAAACCCACACCAACGCGTGAAAATCGAATGTGTTTTTGCTCTACTGCAAACGAAAATCAGAAATGGGTGCGGTGCGAGACCAGATTTTGCCTCGGTCTGAGATGAGGATGTTATTTTTTTTTTTCGCCCCTTTCGGTTGGTTTTCTAGTCGAGCTAGATCTAGAGAACGCTGTCACTTGGTTGGTTTGGTTAGTCGATAGTTTGTTTGGGCATGCACGTTTTGACACGAGAGACCAGCGGAGCCAGAGGAAAAGTCGCATGTAAAACTAGTGACTGGTGACAAAATGCAAATCATGCGAAAGTTCATTAACGTAGTCTAGCGTGGTTGGAGTTTGTCTCGAAAGGTGAAACGATGGGGACCCGTTTGGGACAAATGAGAGATTGAGAAGTTTGTTTCAAGTGCACTTTAATTCCAAATCAATTATGGAAAAGGTTAGTCGAAGATCCACTTTATTTTGGGTCAGTTCAATTAGAAGGTCACAGATGGAACTTTTCTCCAAGAAAGTGTTTGGAAGCAATTTGGACAGAGTTAGCTGATTAACATACTACTGAAAAGGATTGAGATTTAACGGATAATTGATTGCATCATATGAAATGCTGATGCAGAATTAGCTTACTTACTAAATTTTGATCTAGCCCTAAAAAAAAGGTATGCATTAGCACGATATAAGAGGTAAAATATCAAGATATAATATATGAAATTTGTTCCTGAAATATCGATCCAATAGTACATAAAGTAATTACGGTATCAAATCGAAAACAAATTACTAAAGTTTAGGTATTTATTTGATATGCAAATATCAGGTTTTGATTTTAACATGATATTCGGCATGGCATTTATTGGTATCATTTCTTGATATTTTACCTCTTAAGCGTTTAGAAATTATTACCGACTTCGGTAATATTTTATCGAACTTTCAACAGCTGAAAGTTAGGTAAAATTTTGGCCAGTGCCGTATTAACGGTACGGCGACGATGGGCTAAAGCCAGGGCCCCAATTTGGAGGGGGGCAACTCAGAGACATCAATCATATCCTTTTAAATAATATGAAATTAATTGTGGATTAGTTTTGTATTTGTTTAGTGTTCGATACATGCTTTAAGAACTTGAAATAATAGATCATACAAGTTGATAACATATCACATATAATGTCGGATTACAGGAGAACATTTTGGTGCAGTTAGGCCACTAGCGTGGCTAAAAACTCCAGAGCCGTGGGCATATTTTCTACACCTCTACGGTTTTCGACAAAGTTGCTCGGTTTACAAATCACCTACACACTTAGAAATACCTAATCTTACACGTGACCGAATCCATCTTTGACATAAACGATGAGACGTAAAAAACATGTCATGTAAAATTAAGTGCTCCGAGACTGAAAAGTTTGGAAGTACGTTTGATTGAGCTGAATTTCGCGTCTATTATGACTCAATTTTATGTCAAAATTGACGCTCGTATATGTCAGTCTCAGAGCACCTCAATTTACATCAATTTTTCTAAGTGTGTACTTTTTTAAGGTTTCTGTTTAGTTCTTGATCCCACCGCCTAGAACGAACTCGATTTATATTTTTAATAGAGTGTCCTAAGGAGAAGATTTCTTGGGTGAAGCTGTGAATGTCATAATATTGAGAAATTCTGCCCTTAATGCCTAGGCAGCATTTCTCAATATCATGAATTATACAACTTTACCCAAGAAATCCTCTCCCTAGGACGCTCTATTAAAAATATAAATCGAATTTGTTCTAGGCGGTAGGAGTGTGTATTTTATTCCAATGCACTGTGAGCAGAAAGTCATCTAATTTGTTTTTAGTAGGACTGGAAACCAGAAGAAGATGAGTTCTACCAAATTGATTATTGACATATGGAATGATCCCAAGTAGTATTGAAAGTTTGATATTTGGGAAAATAGTTTTCCCAAAATGTGGAAATAACTCTCAGGATATTTTTTACAATGATGAAAGGAAGTAAAGCCGTTGGTCCCGGCCCATGTGTGTTGAATGGGTGCGATATCCTACGCAGGTGTGGAAACTGCCTTCCTGCACATTCGATTGCCGTCAATGGATGGCAATCGATGTCCGTCGGTGATTGGCACTAGATTGCGGAACAGAGACCAACGTTAAATAAAGGGAAGAAGAAGAAGAAGAAGAATAATAATAAGACAATGATTACCACCAACTGCTCAAGATAGATTAAAATGAGTGAAGTTGCTAAGTTGTTCAGAAGGCCAAGGGCGTCTGAAAGGGAGACAGTTTAGTTCGGAATTCAATCGCCACAGTTTAACATTTTTGGATTTGTTTTATCTCGTGATCCCAACCACCTAGAAAGTTTGGAAGGCGGACATTGGTTCGGATTTCTGTCACTACGTGGTGCTAGTGTGCATACATAGTTGATTCCGAATTTACTGAAATGATTAAAACTTTTCTGAAGTGATTCAGTATTTTCCGAATTGATCCACTGCTTGCGGAAGTGATTTCAATATTTTATTAATTAATCATATCGTCCTGCCTTTTCCACAGAGATGGGGCAGTTCCGCTGGTAGGAATTGATATGAATCCCCATATAGAAATTGAGAGAAGTGGGAATAACTAGGTTTCGGTGCATATTAAGGTCACAAAAGTGGACGACTACCTGAAGAAATAAGTCAAGGACTTTATCCTTCAGTTTTTTCCGGGACATTAATGTTAAACAAGCTACAATCAAATAAAAATGATTTTTCCCCATACAGTTTTACCTGCTTTACTACAGTCCTCAGAGAGCCAAAAAAAATCAAATTTGAGAGAGAAAATTCTCTCTCACGAGCTCAATCTCTCAACATGTCATTTTGATGATACTCGATTTGTGATTTCCCTTTTAGAGATTACAAAATAGAGTATCTGTCACTACAAAACATGTCTGGTACCTCTATATATGCATTTAGAAAAAAATTATGGCGCGAAATTATTTGAAGGGTGAGCCATTTTGTGTGCAGAATGTGTAAAAAGGGAGGGACTTCGGATGTTAATCTAAATGCATATATAGAGGTACCAGACATGTTTTGCACTGCACTGTCCTCTGTGAACAATTAACGTAAACAGATTATGTGTAGCTACCGGTAGATGTCACCGCAAACAACAGCAGTGACATCTGATGGAAAATGAATGCAGAAGCTTGACAAAATGATTAATTGAATCAGCACTTTCCGGGGAAGTTCCAAACTTTACTGAAGTGATTCCGTACTTTCCGAAGTAATTCCGAACTTTTCAGAAATTATTCAGTACTATCTGAAGTGATTCTAAACTATTCTTGAATGATTAAGCTCTTTCCGAAATGATTCAGTACTTGCGGAAGTGATAAAACACTTTGTTGGAATGTTCAATACATTCCAGAGAGATTTCAAAATTTCTAAAGGAATTCAGTCCTTTCCAAAGTGATTCCGAACTTTTTCTGAAGTGGATGAGTACTTTTTAAATTGATTAAAAACTTGTATTCTTCGAAGTGATTTTTTTTTTAAGTGATTCAAAATCAGATCGAATGTGTCCATATCCATTCTTGTGTAAGAAACTTCTCTGGATATTTACGAAGATCTTCGTACAATCTGAAGAATTCCTCATCTCGCCTTCTATTTCGATTGATCGGGTGAGCTACAAACTCTCTTTTGTTGTTCATTACGAAATTAATCGTGCTTGAGGAAGCGAAATATTCCTCATCGGATGAATCCACGCTGAATTGAAACAAATTTTAACAAATATTTTGCACTACGCGCGCGACTGTAATTTTTTCAAAAACGATTTCACTATGACATAGCTTGCTTTGCTTGCCGCTTCATTTCGTTTTGCCAATTGCTATCGTATCGAATCGCTTCTACTATGTTGTCGGTCTTAGACTTGGCCACGAAATATTCTTGTTTCATCATCCATCACGATCAACGATTCAGACAAAACGGTTGCTACGACTACCATGACAAAATCGCTCGGTAACGTAGCTCGATCGGAGTGGAAGAAGGATAATAATATATTGCTTGCCTGCTTTGTTACTATATATCTTTGGCTTTACTTCGTGAATCAGCTTGCCAACAATTTGCTCGTTTCCTTCTACCACCTCGAATGGGCTGTGTCGCACGGACTGCTTGTCATGAAAAAAGAAAGAAGATTATATAATTACATAATGCTTTCCACTTCTGACATAGCGTTATCATTCGGTTCGTTGATCGCTTGTCATTTTGTCATTTAAAGATATTTTTGATTCCTTGATCACGATGCAACACGATTTGGTGAGCGCTACTTCGTGTTCCAGTTTAGGCTTTTTGCACCTTGCAAACATGTAACCCAGCACGCTTCATGGTTTTCTGCACAAAACCGACTGACACCTTGGACTTTTTAGCGACATCTCGAATTGACATGTTTGGATGGTTCTTGAACTGTTGTACCTCTTTCCTGTCCATTTTACTGTCCATTGGAACACTTTTACGATCACTCCCTTCCTTCCTTCGGGCACTCAGACGCTCCCTGAATGTTCATATCACATGAGACACCGTTGTATTTGCAATTCCAAGCTTTTTAGCGATCCATCGGTGGGACGCCTCTGAATTTTTGATTTTAAGTGCACAAAATTTGTTCACGAACAATTGCTTGTTTCGACGACATGACTGGAACTACTGTATGAATAACTATGAAGCTTGACAGATGTAAACAATACACTATGAATAAGACTTACTCAAATTTTCAGGTTTTTTACCCATACGGTTCAAAAGTTACAGAAGATTTTCGGTGTGCCATTTTTTTCGAATACACCCTTTACTTTCCTGATAAATAAAAAAAATGCAAAATTTTATCCAATTTTGTAACCAGATAAAAATCCAGCTGAAGCATCTAGCTACTCCCCCCAGACAGAAATCCTGGCTGTTTTGACCTTGAATCAATATTTGTGTTAATTAATCATGAAAAATATGTTTGCTGTAAATCTGCATCGAATTTTCTGGGCTCTACAATCAAGTTGACATTTGAAGTTAAAGATCTTGAAAAATTTACAAAGTCTCATTAAGACTTAAAAAGTTTTCTGAAGTGGGTAACACGGTTGAATTTCGGAATGAGAAACATTGTAGTAACAAGTTTATAATTCATATGTTATTCCGAAGAAAGCGCCTAAGGATTTTTTGAAAAATATTATTTTATGAATTCCGTGGAGACTAGAAAGTCATTCTGTACAGAAATTTAAATGCTTTGTGAAGATAGTTTCATTTCATTGGCTTATTTAAAGGTTGTTATAAGTAGAATTACTTGGTTATTTTGAAGAGAATCCTAAGGAGATTTTGAAAAAAATATCCAGAAGAATTTCGAGAAATCTATGAGAATAACTCAGAGAGGATTCAGAGGATAATTCCCATAAAAGATCACAATTTTCAAGATGTTCCTGGAACCAAATTGTGGGGAATGATCCTGCACTGAATTCCCTTCGATAATAGAGCAGTGGTTTAGTTTCATACCTTAACACAGTTAATTAATTATTCATCTAGTGCGAGAGAGTAATTTTACGTGAACTAAAGTTAGATCTAAAAACCAATAAGCATAGCTCCAACGAAGCTTAAGAGCAAGTCCAGACTGCAAAAATAAACAAATCCAAGAAAACTTCATTCGTGGCTTGTACATGGCCCGACAATACGATGATCATTTGAGAACAGATTTTTTAAACCCTGAGCAGGGATGACTGTATCTCTGGAAGTTACGGAGTAATCTTCAAATGTTCGTGTAAGTTAGCGTTAGCTTTGTTACGGTATACTTCGTAGATTGGATACTAGTGACACTCACGTCTCTTTTGAAATTCTCAGTCAGAATGCTTTCAGGAATAAGGCTGGGGAGTAAACATTGATTCCAATCTAAAAAAAACTACAAGAGACAGCCCTATGGGGTTGTACGCAATGGTGACGTAGGACTACGTGGTCTTATATAATAAATTATATTTGTTAACTGCAGCAGGAGCTTGTGTTTTGTGTAGGAAAAGGAATTTGTGCGGGGTTCTCTCAGTTTATACTCTTTAGTATGACTCGCTTGACATAGATGGCCCACAGCGACTCACGAAGAGCTACTGATTCCGATCAATAGCTGTGCGGCTTCTTCCTCCTTCTATGGATTGTCATGTGGGCTGCAGCTCGCTGCTTGCCTTTCGTTGTGAACTGGAGAACAACACCACTCACCACGTGGTGATTGAATAAACACCGTTTGGTGAGACCGAATGGAATTCAACTTTGAAATCTGTGTTAGGGAAATCGCTTTTTGCAGGCAATCGGTAATAATTTTAATTTTCATAGCAACAGTTGTACATTCGTGCAATTTGCAATGGTAACATTTTGAAAAATGATGAATTCTTAGCTTTAACAGATGCGTAGGAATATTTCAGGTCGATTGGTGATAAAATTATTGAAATTGGTCCAGGGGCAGCTGAGTTATTAACGTTCAAAATCTTTCATAATTTTGTTGTTCCATTTTCGGTTTTCACAAAGTGTACCCCCATATAAAAACGTAGTCCTACGTCAAAAGAATACCAAAAGCATGACTGCCGCTATTCCCGGCCACGTCATCTTTACCGTAACTAGGGATAGAGAAAGACATGTTGATGTAGTACTTCCTCAACGAGAGGTCACCAACTTAGAGACACCCTCATAAGTACTACGGAGTTGGAGAATTGGGTAGAGTATTAGGTCAGGAATTGCCTCAAGCTGGCGATACGACTAAAGGCATAAGATAGTTTAAAGAGAGAGAGAAGGATTAGTAATTTGCATTTAATTCCACTACCTTATTTGCTTATCCTTGACAGATACGCGCATTTCGTCTACAATGTGCAGACTTCTTCAGTGTCTTGTACTAAAGTCGAGGTATTCCACTAAGACGCCCACATTCATCAGGATATTATAGTTTTTTTTTTTGGGAGCTTGAGAATAAACCCACGATCTCCTGCTCAGTAAACAAAAGCGGCAGCTGCTAAGCTAACCGAGTTCCTCGATTTGTTTTCTTGGTGAAATGTATAAGAATCATAATATTACGAACTAAATAAATAAAAAGGAAGGATCTCACCCGAATAGTCCTTCAAGCTCTCAAATGCAGTAAATGGTCCGAAACGTTTCTTGGATCTTGAATAAGGAAAACCACTGTACCTTGCCAGCCGTCGGAACGAGATGTATCAAATCAGAACGTGGATTCAGCTGCTGCCTTCTGAAACTCTGAATAAACTTGATGACACGGGTTTTATTGAGAGTCACGGAAAGACAGCTCCAATCTTGAATCGCTTCGGAAATCACTATCAGATTGGTTTTTAATACCGTTTTAAAAATATGCCAAAAATCACAGCGGAGCAAATGCACGTCATACTTGTTCAGAATTCCTGTTAATATCAAAATTAGCACCGACAAAGAACACATGCCAGATATGGGAGCGAAAAGCACACAGCTACTACGCATACAAAAGGCAACCACTTTCATAAGTTTCACAAGTAAAAACGCCACTCTGTGATCACTCTGACAAGATAATATAATCCGACCTTCACCTCTACACACCCCTAACCAAATGCTAATCACGGTGTTTTGAATGCGAAAACACGAGTATAACTTGCTGAACTCGCTCATAACCATCCGTCAGCATTTTCCCCCCACTAAATCTGTCCAAAAGAACTTTCCGCAACATAAAATTCCCGCCTAACATCATAGAGCTGCAACAATCAAAAATTGCAACAGCTCATTTCCACTCAGCAGAGCAGCACACCGCGCGCAATTATGAAACTGGCAAAGTTCCATGAACTTTGTCCGTAGTTTCATCTTTTCATTAGTACTCCCCGAAAACAAAAACGCTTTGGAGAAAGCTTCTAAATTAGTGCAAACGACATCGTCGGCGTCGTCGACATTGTCCCTTCCAGCAACAGCAACAAACAAACAAAAACCCTGAGCTACCCAGAATGAGATACCCCCTTCTGTTTTTAACCTTCATTCTGCTAGCTACTCGGCGAATTTACGACTGCTCATTCTGGTTCAAATTGAAAAGGCATTTGAAAAATGTCCCCTTAACCCCCGTGGCCCCCCCGTAGTCTTTTCACAGCAAGCTCTCGCTTGTCATTATCCATTTCCCCCTCCCGTCCTGGGCCCAACAGACGTGAATTAAAACATCTCAAACTAGCTCGAGGCTTCAGGCACGGCGAGAGCGGGAGAATTTTAGCACATTTTCAAGCATCACATCACTCTTCCTCCTGCCCTCTACCCAGGAACGCCACAACAGAACAATATTGTTCTAATTATCTTTCCTCGGTTCGGCTCTCACTTGAGCTCGTTGGTTGGCGCTTTTGTTTTGCTTGTCATGATTATCACCATCACCCCAAATCCGCTAAATCTCCGTTCTGAATTACACTGGTCAGTGGCAATTTTAACCTCGATTTTCGATGTCAAAATCATGAATCTTTCGGGAGCTCCCCCCTTCACAGTTTGGCAAAATCATGGAGCCGCATGGTTGGTCGTTCCTGATTTCCCTGCTTTTCATCCCAGGATAATAAATGTCCCGTTTCGTTGTAATTAATTCCCATTCCAGATGGTTTTAGTAGCTCAATCTCGTGGTGCACTAGAGTGAGTGGGCCGGGCAGCAGCAGCAGCAGCAGCAGCAGCATCACCGAGCAGAGAAAGCGGGAACCGTGCCAAAGAGGTCAGCCGGCCCCGGGATGAAATGTGCATAATTTAATGAAAATTATTCGCTTCGCTGGCTAAAAAATTATTCACACTACGGTGAATCCGGAGTGGGGCAGAAGCAGTGGCAGCTCACCGTGTTGGTTGGTCGGTTGTTCGTTGCATGGAGCACATTCTCACATTCACGCTTTCGCGCGCTTCCTTCTTGAGGTAGAACTGGAACCGGGAGAGCATTGTGGAACGTTTCCACCGTTTCATTTTGTACGGAAGGGATTTGTTTCGATAGCTTACCTCGCTCGCCGGCCACACCAGTGATGTACCAGGGGGAGTTTGTGCTGTAGAACATATGTTGAGGGTTTGGAAAGGCAATTTTCAACGTTCCGCCAGTAAGTCACGGAAAAGATAGACTGCGAGTCGAGAATTCAGTAAGTTATTCAATGCAGAGCCACGGAACGGCGGATGTGACAGCGATTTAAAATGGCCAAAGATTTTATCACGTGATTTGAATGATCTCGATCTATGTGGTTAAAGTTTAGAAAATCGAATGTGGACTAAAAAATTTCAATTTGAGGGTGCAAACTTCTCAACAGTATATTCTTTACGGCATAGCTTTCAATCGTTTGCTATAGCTAAATAGAGTAAATTACGGCTTCGGTAATACCTATAAATGAAGTCCTTAAACGCTTTTTTAATGACTATTCATCATGTTTTAGAGAAGTTTCAAAATTGAGCATGTAAGATGAAAGTGACCTAGTGATTAAATATAAATTTCAAAAATGGTTTTCTCTGAGACATCATTTCAGATTGAAAAAAACTGTTCGTTTTGTGCGTAATTATAAAAGCTTTTTGCATTCTGAAGTGATGCCTCAGAGAAAAACCTTTTTACAAATTTTATTTACTCACTAGATAACTTTCACCTTAAGGACTTTGTCTACGCCTCGACGATAATAAGCATGATCGGTATACACATTTTTGGTCACGAGCTGCTCATTTGCTAATAACTTTGCACACAGAAGACGAAACATAGTTCTTTTTGAAGCAGTCTATAGAATAGAGTTTAAGTTTGTTATGGATATGTAAAAAACAGTAGATTTTTGTTCTATTCTATTCTTTGAATGTCTATAGCAAACTGTGATCCTACTCCATCAATTACTTCAAATAAAATCTAATTTCAACAACTGAGTGAAAAGCTGTTAATAAATGAGCAGTTGATGTGTAAAACTGTACATGGCAAGCATGATAATAGGTAATGGTTTTGCCTAAGTCGTCATGAACTCTACACGATATTATTTTGGTTATTGCTAAAAAATCAAAAATTTCCCAGAATATTTTGCTAGTTAAATAGCAATGTGGTTATAAATCATAAATCATACAATCCTGAACTAATGAGTTAACAAATCATCCTTCCAACTTTACGGCGAACCAAGTCAAAAGTTTCCAATATCTTGACAACCAGATAGCGCGATGATGAAAGTGCCAGCCACGCAAAAAATTAAATGAGAGAAAAAAATAAACATAGGGGAAACGCTCCTATATTGGCCTTGCTCCTATTTTGGCCATGTTTTGGTAACATTCAACGTTTTTTACAATAGGCAAACAGGATTAGTGTAACCACGTGTATCTTCTATTAGAATATTTAAATAAAGTAATTTGGCTAGTGTGTTATCAACAAAGCGTGCAATTATTACCTCAAGTTACAACAGTTAAACTTGACGATAAGAATTTTCAAATTGAAAGTTGAAGTGTATGCAGTCACGTGGTCGGTGAATACAACCTCAATCAAGCACGACGGTCGCAAGGAGGAGTGGCTCAGTTGGTTGTACGGTGGAAAAAGAAGACGGCAGCATGTTTGGTTAGATTGGACCTTTCGTGTTAAGATAGAACATCGAAGAATATCTCAATCGGTTGAAGATGTTCTTTTTGGTGAACGACACGTCGGATGAAAAGAAAGTCCCGTGTTAATCACTGTTGCGGACCCTAGTATGTACACGGTCGCAGTCAGACTGTTCACGCCAGAGGACCCTTGTACGAAATCATATCTGGTCCTGGTCACTCTCTTGGAAAAAAACACCTCACTCCAACCACAAACGTTGTGGCAGAGAGGTAGAAGTTTGGGAAGTGCGAACAGCTTGCATGGGATCACCGATCACATCATAATTATTTTCAGCGAGTTTTTGCTTTTTGCTGGTAGTAGTTTTGATTCTGTGATCACAAATTGTGACCAAATTTAGTGCAATTTGTTTCAAAAATTCAGAATCTGTTCCCATCCCATAAACTCAAAACAATGAACTTCGCGTAAACGTAGAATTTAGTGCAGTCCTAAATGCTTTTCCGTAGCTTCATGGCTTCGGGCTGAAAAGATCATCATACACATCATTTTTGGAAAAATCTTACTAACTCACAAACAAAGTAGGCTACGTCTTCTACAAAGCTCTTAAAAATATTCAACAATGAAGGCATCAACCGTCTATCTAAAGATTGTGAAAACGTAAAGTTCACACCTCACTTTAAGGAGGATTAATCACAAAACTCATGCCTTCAAAACATGACACAAAAAATGCCCATCAACTTTGCTGAAGACGTCATCACTCAAAATCACCTAATCATCGTGCTATTAATTTATATAGCGTTAAAATTGACTTTTAAACCACTGTGTGTCGTCGGATTCGGTGGTTATACGAACAACTAGATCATGAGTGTTGTGTTGTGATATGAAGAGATCGGTGGCCTTAAGCGAACATTGTGGTTTCACATTCCTCTGGATACAACTCAATTATACGTGGTGAGTTAAGATATGCGGGACTCAGTGGCCTTAAAGCGACCAGTTTTGCTTGCTGAGCAGAAGATCATGGGTTTGCTATCGGGCCCCCTTTTTGTTTTCCTTGATTTGTTTTCCGTCGATCTTGTTTTCCATACTGAGTACCAATGCTACCGACGCCATGGAGGCAGCTCCCAAACCTGGACCCTACCTATCGACCACTCATGGACCGGGGACCAACGGTTTTACTTCCCTTCCGAAGGATTGGACCCAGGCCTTTTGGGGTGATAGGCAATCACGCTTACCACTACACCACCTGTACCGCTATCGGGCCCTCTTCCTATCATGAACAAAATTATATAATTCACCGTACCGTTTGCCAAATCGAACCATGCTGCCAACCATTAAATCCAACATCCAAGTGATTTCTCGGCTTTCATCAAAGCGAGTATCATGTCTACACATTTCTACATTCGTTCACCTACGTGCTTTCGTCCGCAGCTGGCGCTAGTATTGACAGTTGTAAAGTTTGAGTTCACCAGTTTTTTTCACACTACTGCTCTGTTGGTTTTCTGGGTACAGTTACAGGTTCTGCCAATAATATTCAAAACTATACCGATTAATAGTTGTTCAACTTTCGGCCAAGATTTCAAAAATCAATCTATTCAGAGTGTTTCAAGAACTTCTCCATTCAGCTGTACGTTTATTAGATATATCTAATAAACGTACAGCTGAATGGACAATCTCTTGAAACACTCTGAATAGATTGATTTTTGAAATCTTGGCCGGAAGATGAACAACTATTAATCGATACAGTTTTGAATATCCGAAATCAAAAAAGTCGTTGCGAATCTGATATGGTTTCAGGTAATAGCTAAAGTTCCCAAGCATCAATTTTGGTTTTATAAGGGTTTTGTAGACCATGATTTAGGCTTGTAGAATGCTTCAAACCTCTATAAACCATGGCCCACTTAGTAATCGAATAAACTCTTTTACTTATTAAAGCGCTCCTAGTGGACGTTTTTGGAAGCTTTTAACGTCTATTTGTTGGCAACAACAAAAACAATAACAGTGTATTTTTTTTAGTTCATAAAACGTGTTTTGAAGATAGTTACCATGCAAGAGAAGCGTAGAAAAATAAATCGTGCACAGTCACTGGAAAATTCATCGTGGTCCGCCACCAAGTAGGCTAAAGTGTTGAATTTTCCTAGAAACACCGTATGGCGCGTGCTCAAAACGTACAGGGAAACCTTGACGACGAATCGGAAGCCACAAAGTAAACGCCGGAGTGGAACTGCCAACTGACACCTCCATGGAAAGGTCGTGAGGTCCATCAGAATCAACCCAGGTATGTCCGATCGCGATTTGAGTAAAAAGTATGATGCCGTCCGTAGTATAGTGCCGCAAATTCGCTACCACGAAGGCCTGCAGGCATGTCGCGGCAACCAAATCGATCACTAAAGCAGAACCCGTGCTCGAAAGCTGTATGACAACCTGGTGACCAAGGCCGACTTCCGTCAGCTTCCAGGACCGAAATTGTACAAAGCGAAGGCTCGAGGAGGTGTCACTGGCAGATTCAAATATGTTTTTGCGGATAAATTTGCTCGCAAATATATGCTCTGACAGGGAATTTGCAGCTGTGGTCAGACGGCAAAGGTTTTCGTCACTGAGAAATTGATGAACTCGGAGGTTTACAAAACTGATTGTCTCCAGAAGCGAATTCTGCCCTTCATCAATTCATATGATGGTCCGGTGACATTTTGGCCGGATCTTGCGAGTTGTCACTACAGCCGGCAAGTACAACAATGGTACAATGACCACGGAATCCAGTTTGTTCCGAAAACCCTCAATCCGCTCAATTGTCCCCAGTTCAGGCCCATTGAAAACTACTGGACAATTATGAAGAAGAAACTGAAGACAAAAGGTACATTCATCGAAACGGCAGCTCAGATGAAAAATTGGTGGGATAAAATCGCCATAAAATCGAATAAACTCTTTTGCTTATTAAAGCGCTCCTAGTGGACGAGACCGTTGTGCGCCGCTTGATGGGTCGTATTAAGGAAAAGTTTGAGAATTCCTTCGAAACCACGACGAATAATTCGATTCATATTTTTGTAAGTTCAACCTTTTATACATTTGTTATTTACTCCATTTACCTTAAGTCCATTTGACCTTATTTCCCCATTACATTCGACCATTTGTAATTCTTCATTTAACTATTTGCAAATATTATAAATTATTATAAATTAATTTAAAATATTTGCTATTTGTCTGTTCTACCTTTTCTCCTTTTGACCTTTTGAAAGAATAGTTGCCGTTGATTTTTTTAAATCAAATCCAATAATTTCCATTTATCGAACGGTGATTGAAAACCGGTTCGGTGATTGAAAAACAGTTCACCTTGGTTTTTAAACCTATGCTGATGTCACAGAGTAGTAATTTTGTGTGTCTTATGAATAAAATCTATGAAAACTTGATTCTGGCCATTTTCTCCGGGGTCTCTGGAATATATCCTGCACTTATAAGTTGACCACTGATATTCTAACAATGTTCCGATCACTTCCCCGGGACTTTTTGTGATGTTGTTGTTAGGCCGGATACGTCGTTTGGACGATTCGTTTGGATACGTCGTTAAGCTCTTTCTTACGGCCATAATGCCGTGGATCCACTTGTATGACAAACTATGAGCATGGGCATTATTTGTATAATAATCATGAGCACTATACAACAACTAGGGGAAATGGCTCTAATGTTGGCCTATGGATCTAAGATTGGGCCTATCGCTAAAAATATGCTATTTATCGATTTTATCTAGATGAACGCGTCATTGGGACGGTACTAATGGATATTTTTGGTCGCTATTGAAAATTTAGTCGATTGCTGAATTTATGTATGGGCCCAAACTAGGGGCATTTAGGCCGACATTACATCCATTTCCCCTATATAAAAACAATACAAATGTGCAGTAATGGCATAATCATAAGCAAATTGAAATTTTTCCGCTCTCATACGATCTCAATATCACGCTTGATATTCGAGCAAAATATCATGCTTGATATTCATTTAACAAACTCCTTTTATATTGCGAGACTATTCACAACGTGTGAAGCTGAAGCTGAGAGTTGACTCGACACAAAAATGATTTCGTTGCAGTTCTTTTTCATAGAAAGAGAAGGTATAATAATGCTATCTCTTTTTTCTCTTCACCGATGGCAGACGCGAAGCGTTATGGAAGTTTCGGTTGCGTTAGGGCTGAAAGCAAAAATCATAAAACTCAATCTCACCACAGTTTGGTGAGATTTACAACTGGTGAGTTTTGTTAGCTTGATATTCCGAGCAGCGACTTTACAGCTTGCAATACCATCCGAAGTTGTTTGCTTGTTGAGCATTGTCTACGAAAATCAAGGGTGATCTTCCGAGAAACGAATTCGTCAATTAATTAAAACACGGTCGATGAGATAAATTCAAAATAGAGTGGTTTTCCACTCAAGATCGGAAAAACATAGATTGCTCATAGACTGAGTAAAATTTCTTCACTTTTTCTTAAAAATCTGCTGAAATGTTTACTCAGTCTAGCAGTATACTAATAGACAAGGGTAATCCAAACGATCAGTTTTACATTACCTGACGTTTCGGCCACAAAAATCGGTCGAAACGTCGGGCAATTCAAAACTGATCGTTGGGATTATCCTAGACAGATAAAGCCATAAATAAATCATAAGATCCAAAATATAACTTGTAACCAAAATTTCATTCAACACAGTCAGTGGCGTCGCGTCCACATGTGCAACCTGTGCACGACACAGGTGTAAATAATTAAAACAAATGCGTTTAGATTTTATGGTCACATTATAGCTGAACTTCTTTACTCCAGACCACAAGTGACCATGAATACACTATTTTATAGTGTGGTTCAATTAAATCTTCGACCTTGGTTTGCTTCAAAATAGATTAAATTCAGTTCGGATGGTCTGCCTAATCCCTAATGCATTGATTTCTAACCACTCCTTAAATAGTGCACCTAAAAGCGAGCCTTTTTGGGTGGGGGGTGACAACTTTGTGAATGGTCAAATGCCTGATGTAAGCCAAGCAGACCTTCTATCACCTCTTGAAACATACCACAAATTTTCCACAATACATGGAGGTTTGCACCACTAGTTGTAATTGAAGCAGTCACGCGTCAAACGGGAGCAACACGGAAACAGCAGTTTGGTACGTTTTGGACGTTATCATACTTGCAGACCGGTTTGAATGTGTGAGAGTAAATAAGAAGAACTTTGTGATGTATGGGTGCCCAAAGCGTGCGTTTCTCGCTGTGCACTTGGATGTCTGATTGTAGACAAAGAGAGTAATGGAGAAAGAGAGCGTAAAAGCCCGCTCTCACTCTCTTGTCAGTTCCGAATCTCTCAATTACCAATAGTTGCGTCGGTGCACCTGTCAAAACTTATGAGCTTCCCCGGGTCATTCTGATAGTGTTGTTCTGATAAAGAGTTGATGAATTCAAGTTTGCACCCAGGAGACTTTGAATTTTCTCTAGATTTTGACACGGTTTTGTATCAAAAAATGTTTTCGGAAGTGTTTGACGGAGTTAAGGCTGGCGCACAATGCATAAGTTTCCGGGTTTTTTGACAGATAATCCATGTAATAATTGTCAAAAAACCAGAAAACTTATCCATTATCCAACATTATCCAACATTGCATTAGGTCCTAAGTAACATTGACAGATTCTCTCCGTTGACTTTCTCTTTGTATCTCCACGGCCATGTAAAGACATTCCTAGGTATTTTCACCACACAGATCGATACAATAAGCTTTCATTTAGCATATAATACGACAAACATAATAAGAAATGGTTATTTGCTCAAGTTATTAACGAAATAGAAAGTCGACGAAGAAAATAGACCAATATTACTCAGGACCTAATGCAATATTCAACTTGAATTAGTTAAGTTTTGCAATTCCTTCTACTTCGATTAGCGCGAAAAGGGCCATACAAGTTTTGTTTATGCAATATGAAGGCCCTTCAAATGTTACGTTAGGTAGTGATTAATATAGTAATGGAGAATATGTTCCTCGAATTCATGGAGCATTGAAAAATAAAACAAAAACTAATATGTGGTGCTAAACTACAACGAACAAAGCTTGGTGCACAGGTAAACAAATGAGCCACGTAACGCCTCTGAACACAGTATTTAGATCAGCTCAGATTTCCGCGTTTGAATTTCTACTCTTTTGTTGTGAACCCCGTCCAAAATATGTGAATAATGTGTCAAAATAGTACGTACATAGGCATCAAATATAAACGAACCTGAATGTATCCAACTACGGTAAAATCTGACCTTTCTAACAAGTATGAAATTTAATTTAAAAAAATAATTCATGTCAGGTTGTGGCAAATATGCTACTGAGCGTTGAATAACAACTACCAATGATTAGGTTTCTGAATTCACATTTTATTCGGTGCTCTTTAATTCAAACATATGTTTACCACTTCGTCAGGGTTACCCGGATTATGTCTGGGTGTGGCCAGTCCTAGGTTTCATGTTTCTTTTAGATTTTAATATCGACTTTTCATGTGAAATGATGTGCTGTTGCATGTTTGACTCGATTTTAATGGTTTCTGGTGGTATCAGCACGGCTTTACATTTTCGAAGCTCTAAATGAACTCGACTTTTATTTCTTTCGCACAACGTGTTTAGCGCATCATTTCTCTAACGCCTAGCTAGATAGACTATCAGTACGAAACGAAAATGAAACAGAAGCACGCTTAAAACGAAAGGCTGACTGTGGATGTTTTCGCAGCTGGCCTACAATTTGGTCGTTTCCTTCCACCGACCCGACCGAGCAATATGGAAAAGTTAGGTTTTCATAAAAAAAAAGATTTCATCATTACTGCTTGCCATTTCTGACAGAGCGTTATCGTTCGGCTCTGGATCGCTTGTCATTTTGTCATTTGGTGATAATGTTGATCCCTTAGTCCTCAATTAGTACAAAATGCAACATTTGGTAAGTTTCCCACCTAAATGTTATGGGGAAATCTACGTATTCTTGTCAGTCTAAGCAGCGTCCGTGCTTCTATTAGCATTAGCATCAGCTGCTTGCTACTCCATTCATTTCAATCAACAGAATAATCCAAAACTGTTTGAAAACATTTTAACAGCGCTGAAGATGATTGTGACTATTGTCGGTAGCCTCTTTTTCTTTGGCATTCTTTTCCATTTGAACTGCGTGTTAGCCTGCTGATCAACTATTGGCTATTCGAAATCAGCCGCCTTTTGTAGTGCATATGTTTAATTTCAAGAAAAATCTAGCAAAATGTGTTTGCTCGGTCGTAAAAAATCTAATCAGATCGATGCTGAAAGACTAAGGAATCGTTTGAATACATTCAGTGAAGTGATTTGGTGAGAAAATGTTTAAATTTTGGTTGCCAAAACCAGTCAGTAGGGCCACTATTTCCATTCGTATATTTAACATTAAAATGTTATTAATATTATGTCTCTGCAATCGGTCCAAACACAATATTCCTTACCAAAAATTAACAATTTCCAGCAATTGCAAAATTTCATCAGTTTCAATCATATTTAAAACAAACGTAATTCAAAATGCTTCATATTTTGTAGTAAAAAGTATTTTCATTGACATTCTGAGAATTTTCTATGAAATTCGATACCTAAAATTGTCATAGCATCTAAAAAAAATCGTAAGCTTGATTTATAATTTAATTTACAACTAACTTATATATGAGTCGCAATAAGGCCATCTTGAATAAATATAAAAAAGATTAAAATATTAATAGAAAATTATAAGTG
Source organism: Ochlerotatus camptorhynchus (assembly GCF_037179485.1). NCBI lineage: Eukaryota > Metazoa > Arthropoda > Insecta > Diptera > Culicidae > Ochlerotatus > Ochlerotatus camptorhynchus. Next base: position 2,915,026 of record NW_027041014.1, on the reverse strand, counting down.
TTACAAAACTTCACCTCCTAACTACGTCACTGCACCCTAGTGCAGCCCAGAGAGACGACCGACGGTACAGCAACTGTGCAAGGATAACGTTGAATAAAAAAAAAACTTTGCTCATTTTGCATTTGCCCTGACCGCAGCAATATTACATCCACAAACACAACCACACACCCACACACATAACAGAAGCCGACCGGTAGCCCCGTTTTGTATTGTAAGCGTTCACCCTCTTTCCGGCGGAAGGCTATTTTTAGTAATCATCCTACGCGCGCCTACCATCCAACCCTCCACCCAACCACCCACCCACTCATCTATCTCGCTCTTTCTCCCTCACACTTGACCGCCGGGGGCTTTTCGCAATCCTTTGCAGGTCAATGAAATCGGAAACGCTTATCGAAAGCGGGTAACTTTTCCGATAATTTATATTTTCTTCAGCTTTCACACACAGCCTTCCAGATCCGCTCGGCAAACTGTCGAAACAATCAAGCGGTGGATTATATCGAAAAGCCATCGAGTAGCGGATAGGTGAGGTCGATTTATCGGAACATGTTCTTCCCCTTTGCACACACACGGACCCGTTCACGGGGGCGCTGTCAATTTGCTCCAAAAAGGGGTTGAAGTTTCGCAAGCTCACCGACAACCACGCGTGCTTCCTCATTCATCCTTTACGAACGGATGTGTGACGGGAAAGGTCGAATCCGCCTTCCGTCCGCTCGTTCGCTCGAAGGCGGAAAAAAGCGGATTTCATTTGCGTGATTTTGATAAGGCCTTCTTCGCATGGAATCGTGTGCGTAGTTTTGAATGGCGGCTCAAACGTGAAATCCTCCAGGTCGGACAAAACATGGAGCTCAGCTGAAGTTTGGTTTTTTTTTCTTCGGATCATTTCACGGGAATGGATATAAGCCTGATGATAGTCGATTGTACAGAATGCTTCAGATTAGCGTCAGAAATGACAAGGAGCAACTGAGATTGTTCAATTCGAATGAGGTATTGAACTATGTAGTTAACTTAATGGTTCACGAAAGGTCTTCAGCGATCCATATAAGCTCGGATAAGTTCCTGGAATATCGAAGATAGGTGAACCTCTCAAAGTATTCTGAGCATCCTCTGAATGTTCGGTTGAATACCATGCGGAACTGAAATCCACACACCTAAAAAATGGATCGATCCCATGTGCACGAGCTTCTAGGAAATTGATAACCATAGGAATATGAAGGACTTCCAGAAATAGTTCAGAAAACTACCATAGACTGTTTGAAAATAGGCAAAACAAGCTCATAGTGCTTCACACAGAAGATTGAAAGTTTTTATGGAATTCCAACCGACGTCAAAATTTGTTTTACGGATGGAATGTTAAAATACGTTTCCATAAAAGAATTGTAAATAAATGTTTCAATCACCTTTGGGAAAAATTGAACATCTTGGATTCTATGCCCATGAACCGAGTTAAATGAGTTGAGGAGCATTTAAGTGATGTTCTGAGGTTGTAGATTTTTTTCTAAACGATACGGTAGTTTCCTTCGAATCGTAAATGAAAAAATATTATCACATTCAAAAAATCAAAGGCTGCCCAATATTTGGAGGCATCTGATCAAGGGATTGGGAGGAATTTTGTTCGTAATTCGAAGTAATCCCATTCGGGAAAACCCCACCCAGGATTTAGATGGATCCAATTTCAGGGTTTAGATGAATCCGATTTCCAACAATTGGTTAGATATATTCAAAATCACGCATGCTTAAATGACGTATCATTTGAGGGAAAGTGGGTGCTTCAGATGTTGTGACAGGCCATATATTAGAGGGGATCTAAAATTGGTCAAAATTATGCTACAGCATTTAAATCTTTTTTATGAGAAACCGCATAAGTTCATTGGATGAAAATGCTGGAAATCAGCAAACAACCGAATCGAGAACATATGTGACTGCTCTATTAGTTAATATCGTGAACTCTCTCATCTAAATGTTCTAATATTTGTAAGAGAGGTGTATTAATTTAAGCGGATCCAATAGCTGCTGAAAAGTCGTTTTCGATAAAAATGTTACATTGCGGATTCTTAAATAAATGATTAATTTATGGGCGTACTCTGAAGAGCTTTAATAACAAATTCCGGGGACCTTTCATGGAGAAATTTTATAGATTTTTACAGTATGTTGTATTTATCAACGAGCAATTTCGATCAAATTTTGGATTTGGATGAATTTGGAGATTTGGAGGGGTCTGAACCCGGAATTCGAGGGATTCCAATTTAGCAATTCGGAGGAATTCCATCCAGAATTCAAAAGAAACCGATTCCGCCATTTAGAGGATTTTAATCTGGAATTCAGAGTATATACAGAATTCCATCCAGGATTCGAGGGAATCCCATTCAGGGTTCGAGAGAATCCCATCTGGGTCATGACTCTGGTGAATTTTGATTTGGATAAATTAGATTGCAAAATTAAGAGGAATCTGACTCCAGGATTGCGAAGTATTTGATGGAATCGAATTCAATGGTTCTGAGGAATTTCAATTCCGATTTCAGGATCCAGGGGAATTCAAAATAAAGAAGATGAGATGACCTAAAGCTTTCAGAAAGTTAAGAAACTTTTAGAAGACGTTCCGAGGCTTCGGAGAATTTGGAGGAATCCGATTCTTGGATTCGGAATAATCATATTCTGGGTTTTGGAGAAATTCAACTCCTGAAATCAGAAAAAAAAATCATTTGTGATTCGTAAGATTTTAGTATCGGGATTCATAGCTATCTGAATCCGGGATTCAAAAGAATTCAACCCCTGGATTCAGAGGAGTTCCATCCGTAATTTGGAGTGATTCAGGGGAATCCTATCTGCGATTCAAAAGGCTTCTTTTCTAGAACTTGATGGAATCTGAATCCAGAATCCGGAGTAATCTGAAACCAAACTTTGTCGGAATTCAAATCCAGGATAAGGAGGTATCTGATTTTGGAAATAGGAGGAATCAGATTCTGAAATTAGGAGGAATCCTATTCTGAGATTGGGAGTAATCCGATTCTGGGATTCGGATTAATCAGATTCCAAAATATGAATAAATCCGATTTAAGCATCTGGAAGAATCCAGTTCATTGATTCTGAGGATTTCAATTCCGAGAAACAGAGGAACAGACTTGAAGTGGACCGATGCTGCAACGGAAAGTTTTTTTTTATTGCAGTTCACTTAAAAGTGTGATTTTTCCTGTGATTTGAAAAACCTTTGTGAACCGGGCAGTTTTCGTGTACTGGTGCGGTTCACGAATAGTTCTAATTTCTTCACCAAGATATTTCTTGAACATTTATCAGTTGAATAAACATGGGATTGATGGAATTATTATTAAATTCAGTGAACCGTGACGAAATTTATCGTGCGATGCCCTTGGTTCACTATCTAAGCCTGCAGAAGAATACGTATCCAGAATTCGGAGGAATCAAATTAGCTAATATTGTCCAGAAATTGTTTCAAATGTTGAACAGAAGATGAGATGACATGCAGCTTTAAGGAAAATCAAAATGCATTTAGAAGATGTACCGCGATTGTGAAAAATTACAATTCCTGGATTAGGAGGCATGATGTCAGGGCTTCGAGTAATTGCTTTCAGGATTCTGAGAAATTCGATACCGTTCATAGCAATCCTATTCTGGGATTCAGAAGAAACAATCCCATGATTCGGAGGAATTCCATCCGTAATTCGGAGTGATCCCATTCGTAATTCGAGGGAATCCCATCTGGAATTCGGATGAATTCAGTTTCAGGATTTGAAGGCATCTGAATCAACAATTTGGAAACCAATTCAGACATAAAGAGCAATCCGATTGCGCTATACAGGGGAACATACAGAAGTGTTGAAATGGTTAAAAGTCTACTAGAAAGAACGATTAATGGACAAATTTATCGGTTTTTGAATTCGGGGGATTATAGCATCCTGGTTCAGAGGAATATGATCTCAGGATTCGAAGAAATTCCATTCGTATTTCGGAGTAATCCCATTAAAAATTCCAGGAAACTCCATCTGGGATTCGGATGAATTCTGTTTCAGGATTTGGAGGAATTTGTATCCAGAATTCGAAAGTATTTGATTCAAGAATTCATTCGAATCCGATTCCGGGATTTAGAGGAATCCAATTTCAAGAATCGGAGGAATCTGATTTCGGGATTCGGAGGAATCCAATTCTAGGATTTGAAGGCAAATATCAAAAATTCAAAATCTGCTTTGAAATTTTTCGAAATTACGCAGAGATTTTCTAAGACTTCTAGAAGAGATGAAGTGATTAAAAGTCATGAACGCACAATTAATGGATAATTTGATCACTTTTTGAGAAAATTTCATCACATCTGGAATCGGGAAAATGTAATTCTTGAATTTGATACCGGTGATCATGGCAATCCTATTTTTGGATTCAGAGGAATACGACCCCTGGATCCGAAGGAATTCCATCCGTAACTTGCAGTTATTCGAGAAAATCCAATCTGGGATTAAAAAGAATACTGTTATAGGATATTGAGGAATCTGAATCCAGATTAAGGGGGGAGAGGGGTGACCTTGGCGTAGACGTTAGCATCCATACTTCTCATGCCCGGATAAGTCACAAATGACCCAAGAGTTTTGAAGTGACTTTAATAAAAAAAAATTAAGAAAATGGAATCCAGAATTCGACGCAATCTAATTCCGGAGTCAAGGGAAATCTGATACGGGGAATTGAAGGAATCCGATTCTGGGACTTGGAGGAGTTCAAATCCGGTATTCGGAGGAATCTGAGTTTAGGATTCTAAAAGACATAACAAATTTCAAAAATTGTCTGAAAATTGAAATTGCTCAAAGATTATTTATTGATAATTTTCGATAAATTTCTTCATCAATCCTTCATTCTAGTCTTTTAATAGTTCCGACTCATCTTGCAATTTTATATTCTAAATTAAATAATCTTTGAACAATTTCAATTTGTAGGCAATTTTTGAAACTTGATACGTGTTTTCGAATCCCAGAATAGAATTAATCTCGGATTTGAGAAATTTTGATTACTTCTGGATTCAAAGGAATGCGATTCTAGGATTCTGATCCTGGGATTTGGAGGAATCAAATTAAGGAAGGAATTTCATATCGGGATTCAGAGGATTCCTATTCTGGGATTAGGAGAAAACCGCAGCCATGATTCAGCGGCGTCTGATTCCAAGCAAGAGAAGAATTCGATTCCGAGATTTGGAGGAAACCAATTCTAGGATTTGATTGGACCAGGCTCAGGGCTTAAGAGGAATGCAAAAACCGGGATTCTGAAGGATCCTATTCCGGGATTTGGAGGAATCTGATCTGAAATTCGGAGGTACATATGAAAATTCCAAATGTTGTTCAAATTTACGCATAGATGATTCAAACCTTCTAGAATTGTTAAGATGATTGAAAGCCTAGAATGAACGAGCTTTTAGAAACAGGTATGTTAACCAGGATGAAAAAGTTTATCAATGTTTGCGATTCATCAACGAGAAATTTTCATCACTTATGGTTTCGGAGGAATTCGATTATAGGATTCAGCCGGAGGCGAACCAGCTTCAGGCTGAAAGCCTCCCTAATAAAGAAATCTTAACTTATAAGATTCGGTGAAATCAGATGCTGGGAATTGTAGATCTTAGATGCTGTGAATCAAGATGCAGAGGAATTTGGCAATGGCAGCCGAGATCCAGGGAGGTGACTTTCCCACCTAAAACCAATCGAACCCATCGACACGGGGCAAACGGCGTTACTTCAGTTTGAAAGAAAGCGTAGCCAAAGAATTTTTCATCTAAAATAAATCCCAACGCTCTCGACTGGAATTGAACCCAGACACACTAGGGTGATAAAGCAGCAACGCTTACTATACAACTATTGTAATCAGAATAAATTTAATGATTTATACGATTTTTCAACGAGAAATTATCCTCACTGCTGGATTCGGGGGAATGCTCTTCCAGGATACTGTGGCATCTAATCCTGTGGAATTTCGTGTGGGAATCAGAGCATTCTAATTTTGGAATTCGAAGCAATCTTAACCTGGAAACCAAGAGAGAGAGAGGGATCCGATTCCAATATTGAGAGGAATCCAATTCCAAGATTACCGAGTGAAACCGAGTTTGGAAGGAATTCGAATGAATCCGCTTTCAGGATTCAAAGGAATCCTATTTGAATCATCCGACTCAGGGATTCGATGGAATGAGATACTAGGATTCTGAATTACAATTGCTGGCTTCGGTGCAATCTAGATCTGGAAGTAAAAGGAGTCCAAGTCCGGGATTTAGAGCAATCGAATTCCAGGCTTCGGGACTCAAAGCACTCTGATTCTGATATTCGGAGGAATCTTGTTGAAGAATTCGGAGAAATTCCATCTGGAATACGAAGTAATCACATCCGTGATTAGAAAGAATACTGCTGCACGATTTGGAGAAATCCAATTCCAGAATTCTGAAGAATGCTATTTCTGGTTTCGGAGGACTCAGATTTCAGAATTTGGAGACATTTAACTCTAGACTTGGAAAAAAATAGAATCAGATTCCAGGATTGGGTGGAATCCAAACACGAGAGTTCGAAGAAATCCGATTCAAAGATTTGGAAGAATTATAGTAAGGTAATCGGATTGATCCAATTCAAGAATTCTGCGGAATCGTACTCCGGAAATAGGAGCAATCTTATTCAGGAACGTTAAGAAACCCATTTGTGGGATTCAAAGTAACTCAGCTTCCAAAAAAATTCTAGGCACAAGAATTCATTCTTTTTAAACATTGATTAAGCTGCAATTTTACATTTCAGGCATTAAACCGTGCAAATCCGATTCCGGTATTTGCAACATTAATCTGATTCAGAAATCTTGAGTAATCCGATTCTAAAACTAAGAGAAATCCGATTCCAGAATTCGAAGGAACCCGATTCCGGAATTGTAACGTAGTCCTTGGACGATAAATTCTTTATCCCGGAACATTAGACATTAGATTTAGATACAAGAATTAAATCATGATAAATACTTTCAACCTAAATCGATACATGATTTGGGTCTTGCAAATCTTCCGGCTCTGGTTTGTATCCCCAAATGCATTGCGTCTGGAAAATCATCTAGTGAAGGTTTTATACAAAAATATACATTCTGCAAAAACTTACTTGTACGCTGCAGTGTATTGAAATATGAAAAATATGCAGAGGATGTAATAAATCCAAACTTACATTGAATGTAAGAGAAATTTGTTTTGTGTGTAATGACTGAAAAGACCAACAAATCTATCTAGCCTTATGTAGCACATTCACTCGATTTTCATCACCCATACATTCAGAAAACTGCCTTCAATCTGATACCAGAGGGGCCCTGGTGGGGCGTCAACGTCCCCCATTATTCGTTTACCATAAACCACTCATTTTTATGGCCCTGCCAAACCTCCTCGTTAGCCCAGCCGTCTCATCACCGCAGGCAACAAATTACAGCAGATAATGTTTAATCAGTTCTGACCACATCAAGATACGCCCTAATCCCATTGTTTAAAACTAACTGAAATTGCAATGCAACAAGATACCCGATACCCGGCTCGCTCGTAACCCAGATATATACTTCCAGCATCTCAGCAGAGCCTGAACCTGGAACTAGGGAACCAAGGCAGTAGTGGCTGCTGTAGCCGTACAAAGCGAACAAGCTTGCCATGGTAATCCTTTTTTGTGATACTGAGCTGTGTTGCCCGTTGCTACTCCCATCCTCCATAGTCACGCCATAACATCGCAGCGAACATCGAAAGCTAAAAGGATATCCCACCATCACCTACCGTCCACGCTCTTCTACCGCCCCGCAGCTGTAGAGTTTTGAATTATGGAAACACTACAATTTTAATGACTCTGTAAAAAGCATATAGCCATCGTCGCCACCGTCCTCGTAGTCTCTGTCGACGATGTTCATCGTCCTTCCCGTTTTGACGTCCTACTATCGGGTAGGTACGGGTGGGAGCGTGTGTGTCAGTATAAGTAGCACATACCCCGGTCTCATATACGTGGAAGCAACATCACATAGTCGGGCTCAGTGCTCGACTATGCTTTACGACCTCTCCATCACGTTATGGATGCAGCAGTTGCCCTGGGTGAAACATACTCTCGGAACCACCATGATGATGATGATGATGATGATAGAGGCAGAATCGAGAAGACGCGATGTGCTGTGGCAGTATCCGGGCGGAGTGGGAAGGTGGATTTTAGCGATCAGCAACAGCGTACTCCGACTCCGACCATGGCTTAACCCAGCAACAGATATTTGTGCATAGATAATCGAGTGTATTCTATCGGAAAATAATACCGAGTTATCGGGAATGAGGGGGAGGACGCAGATGGCTTTTATCTGCACGTATCCATGATGCACTTTTTTGCCCTCGATTTCAATGTTATGCCTGGGATATGTATATGGCATCGTTACCAGGCGAGTATGTTGGAATGCGGAGAAGAAGATGGATGAACTCAGAGCTTCAGTTCGAGATCATACGAACCGACCGTGGAGTGGATGGCTTTCATAAAACGTGTTTGTCAATATCTTGAAAGTTTCGTTTGCATAAACAGACTCGCACACACACACACACACACACCCCAGCCCCGTTCTGATGCTTGTGGACGCGTGTGTCTCTATCCGGTTGAACTGGTGATGATGGTGGCTAAGTAGTGATTGTGTGTGCGCTGCCATGGATGGAGAGCACAATGAGCGATGAGGGTAGGGTGAGTCGTCCTTATTACGCGAGCTCTTTACTTTCAAGTGCAATATCGTCTGAAGAGGTTTGTTGTCGGTGTATGGAAAAATAACATTTACTTTGCTAAGCCACGGTAACGTTCGCTGGTAAAGGCATCGACAACGCAGGACTATGACCTGTCCGTTCTCTCCAGCGGGCTGGTCCGTGACATGTGCTGAATGGATTCCGCAGATAGGGGTCTGGGTTTTGCCGATTGGATAATCGATTTGACTATGGAGAACAAAACACTGGGTCGATTTGAGGAAAGTGTTGAAGCGAGGATTTGGGCAAGGTTGAAAACTAATTTGATTTCTAAAACGGTATGGTCATTTTAAAATTACAGACTAGTTTCTGGAGCAAGAAGAATCTCAAAAAACTGAGTCTCCTGCATGTCAATAACATCTGAATTGATTAATAAATACTTGGCAGAGCTCATAAGTGCGAAAAGCCATCAGTTTGTTTTATCATAGTCGCCACAACAGTTCTAAGAAAATTTATTCGACTCTCCAGTCAATTTGTGCAATTGAATTTTCAAGAACTCTAGAAAACTCTTTTTGAGCATTCAACGTCTTCTAGATTGGCCTTGGTAGATGGCAGTGAAATTTCTGTTCGAGGATCGGATGGCTGTAGCGATAAAGCGCATAACTTGTGCCGTGAATGAGGGTTCGTATCCTGCTCAATTTGGAGAATCTTTTCGTCAGGGCGTGGAACCAAATTTGACAACTTTCCAGGATCATATAACTTCTATCCAAGACTTGGAGCAGGAGTCGGTATTTCTAAATCCAAGTCCACACCCTTTCAATTCGTTGAAGCAAATTTTAATGCAGATTTACGAGAACGCTAAGTATTGTCCGATGCCTGGAGCAATTTTGCAAATTGTCAAAGAAAAATTGTTTTCTTTTTTATGACACCGCACAGTAATACGAAATCAAAAATAGTGGGACATGGCTATTTGCGACGAAACTATTGAGTGTAGCATTTTGATGTATTCTAGAATGTTGCTTTATTTTTTAAGTAGTTTAATTGAGAATAGAACATTTTTAATTAAGGGGGTTATACACCAAGATAAAAAAATAACTTTTTATGTCTTGTTGAAATTGATGAACATCTATGGAAACGTTGTAGATGAAGTTATTTTAAGAAACTTTGTCGAAGACATCAATTTTCTATCTCTCAAGTGGACGAAGTTATAGCTAGCTAACGCTAGTACGCGCTTAAAAACCTTGTTTTACTATAACTTTTGGTTTGAATTTTTCGATTTTTACAATGTTCTACAAAGTTGTAAGTGCTCTAAAAATGCACATTTTTGTTCCATGAAGCAAATCGTTATCTCTTCATGTAAAGGATTTACATACGTATTTATAATTTTTCAACGCTAACTTCAAAGGGGTGAATCTTGCAGGTTAGCAGGTATTAGCAACTAAACTTGACGTAATTTTGTTCAGAAATTTATACCCTACTGTAACATATACAATTCATAGGGGGATCCAAGGGGATGCCTAATGAATTTTTTAATGAAATACCTAAATGTTTTGTTACGTTTTGCTGTTTTCATGACCATTTTTCCAAGTATTAGAGTGGGTTGTAGCTTCGACAAAGTTGTTTGGTAAAAGTATTCTCAATCTAAGTCTAAGTTTTGGCGAAATCTGAGCAATATTTGGATTTTTGGTAAGCAAATGAATAGGATCGTTCCGTTTCCCCTACAAAATTTAAAATGTTCCCGCAAATCGAGATAGTAACCAAATTCTTTCAAATTTTGCCCAGTTATTGGGGACCAGAATAAGAATTGAAAGAGCAGTGGGAAACCCACTCTAATGTAAACACTTCGATAAATGGTCATGAAAACAGCAAAACGTAACAAAATGTTGAGGTACTTTTTAGAAAATTCATTATGCATCCCCTTAGATCCCTCTATGAATTGTAAATGTAACAGTATACTAGAAGATGCTGAACAAAATAACGTTGAGATTAGCTGCTAATACCTGCTAACCTGCAAGATACACCCCCTTATAGATAGCATTGAAAAATTATAAAAAGGGGCTTAAATCCTTGAAACAAAGAGATAGCGATAGCACTTACAACTTTGTAGAACATTGAAAAAAATTTAAATTCAAACTAAAAAGATTTGGTAAAAAAAAACAGTTTTTAAGGGGGTACTTCCGTTTGTACTCCATTTTCACCCTATAACTTCGTCCACTTGAGAGATGGAAAATGGACGTCTTCGACAAAATTTCTTAAAATGACTTCTACAATGTTTCCATAGATGTTGATGATCAACAAGACATAAAAAAATATGTTTTTAATCTTAATGTTTACCCTCTTAAGCAAAAATACCACTGCAATAAAGTATTTAAAAATTGAAGAAACATTCTACAATACATCAAAATGCTACGCTTAAAAGTTTCGTCGCAAATGGCCATGTCCCTCTTTTTTTTTGATTTCATCCCACTGTGTACCGTGATGAGCAAAACGATTGGTTTTACTGAGCAGTTCTGAACCATTCAGCACACTGAATGCAAGAAGCGCTTCGACACTTTTTGAAAATAATAGGTGTATAAGCCATAACATATATTTTCCATACAATGAGCGTTTAAATCGACAGGAATTCGTACGAATATCGTATGGATTTTTCCACAATTTGGGTACGATTCTCGTATGAAAGTCAGTCATATGCCAACCTTATGAAAATTTGCCTCATTGAAAACAAAATAGTTGCAACTGGGATTTGAATCAAGGGTTTTGTGTTCCATAATAGTGCGAAAAATGAATAAATATTTCATATTGGGATTTCAGCGACAACCCATTATAGTTCTAATAAGAGTGTTGCAATATAAGGGCCTCAGCGACCTAGTGGAAACCGATTATGCTTACTGAGCAAAAAATCATGTGTTAAATCCAAGGTCCCATCTTATCATAGAAATATGAGCGACGCTTTGTTTCTTTTCCGGTAGTGTTTCTTTTGCTAGAAGACAACGTAGAAAGTAGCTTTTGATAGAACTTAGTTTGAAATAAGGACGTATTCTTGATCTGATTCCAAGAGCATAATTAACTCTTTCCGGAGACGTCATGTCATTTGAAAAGGCTATATGTCAGGCATATACGATAGTCGGTTGCACAGGTTTGTTGTAATGTAAGGAGCTCGGTGGCCCAGTGGTGATCAATTTTGCTTACTAAGCAGAAGATCGTAGATCCTATCCCAGGTCTGGTGTGCATTTTGACATGTTTGGCCCCGGTATTACACAGAATTCAGAATTCACTGTGCAATTACTGCTGATCTTTACAATAACCAATCATTTTGAAAACAGTTTAAATTCAGTGAAGACTTATTTTCCGCAGACATCTCATGATTTGTGAAGACTTTTGAAGGCTTATTAAGACACTTGGAGATTAAAGTGGAACTTGGCTTCATATTTTAAACAGCTTCTTAAAAATGATTACTATGAGCAAGTGTGTAACCTGGTTTCAAAATAGTGGGGGCGAAATCTCAAATGAAGTGATCATATTTCATAGAAAGAGAAATCTGCTCCGGAAAATCATTTTGTAGCCTCAGATTCTTGAATAAATTTTCTTAAATAACGGAAATTTTTTAAATCTCGGATCTTAAAAATTCCCAGCGCCCTAGAGTTTCGAAACATTGTTTGAGTACAGAATCTTCAAAATTTTAAAATACTGAGACGCTATAGACATCAGATGTAATTTAAATTAGCACTGTTCAAAAACCCGGCATTTTGAGAATATAAATTAATCATCCATCTTTAGGATATGCATATAAGATCTTAAATTTTCAAAGTAAAAACTTATCTGAAGTAGGGGATATGGCTCTAATATTGGCCTATGGATCTAAGATTGGGTCCATCGCTAAAACTCTGCTATTTATCAATTTTATCTAGGTGAACGCGTCCTTGGATATTTTTGGTCGCTATTGAAAATTTAGTCGATTGCTGAATTTATGTATGAGCCCAAATAAGGGGCATTTGGGCCGAGATTGCATCCATTTTCCTTGTCAGATTCTCAATGTTTGTTCAAAGTCAGATTTAGCTTGAAACCTTTCACAGGACTTCTTTAGAATTTGTTTAAGAATTTATTTTAAAATAATCGAAGAAATCGATCTTGGGACTGTGACTCTCTATGAAAATACCCATATAATTATCTTCGAAACACTCTAAAGTTTATCTGAAGAAAACTCTTGAAATTTACTCTGAAATTCACTTCGAATTTATAATAATTGTAGCACAATTAACTTTAAATTTCTCTTTAGTATTCTTCTGATTCTTTTGGATGTTTCCTCAACATTTTCATAGTATTCTTACTAATCAAAATTTTGCAATCTGCTCAAAAATTCCTCAAAATATGCTACAAAATTTTGATTGAATTCCACTTTTAATTTCCATGAGTTCTCATAGGAATTTCAAGAAAATTCTCATAGGAATTTCATTGAAATACTCTATGAAATTCCTTTCAGGCTATCCTAAGAATTTCCTTGGAAATCTTCTCAGAATTCTTGTGGAATACACCTTAAATTTATTTCGGATTTATCCTAAGAACTTCCATCGACTTCTCCTCAAATTATAGCCAAACCTCTCTTGGAATTCATTTCAGAAATTTTCCAAAATTACGCATAAATCGTAAAAAAAAATCTTATGGAAAATGCAAACTTTTGAAATTTTGAAAACCTTGGACAATGAAATTCGGTCAAAAATTTTCTGTGAAAAAATATAAAAATTGCGTCGAATAAAATGTACATAAATTTTACCAAAAGTTTTTTGCTCTACGATTTTTGTTAATCTTCAAGTGAACAAAGTTTAAACGATTCCAAAAGTTGGCATTTTTATTTAAATCAAAGATATTGAACAAGGGCATTTTTTGTTATTTCATTTCTTATAATATGTTTTATATGTTTCACAAATTTATAAAAACAAATACCGTGCATTTTTTTTATAGATACTGTTTGTTGTTTGTTTGTAAACTAACAAACAAAACTTTTTATTTTTCCCTTCAAAGTTGGCAACACTGTACATAAATAATAATTGCATATTTAGGTGCTAAAACTTGTTTTGTTTTGGCTTTTGATGATTCAAGACGCAGTATCTCAGGAACTACGCAAGTTACTTTTTGTCGTTAAGTGTTTCTTATGTAAAAAAGATGGGGAACTATGGTGCCATCAAATTGGAAAATAAAATATTCTAATTTTGAAATTTTAAAACCTAAATACGGCAACACTGTATTGAAATAAAAATTGCACACAGGCATGGAAAATCATTTACATTCATTTCATGCATTCATTTACATTCATTTGCCTCTAACTTTTTTCATCAACAGCGTTTCGCAAATAATGTATAAAGCTTTTGTAGGTTTTGTTATTAGCTACAACTTTTGCCCATAATTCAAATCTGTATCTCTTATGCCTCATGAACTAGAGCGAGTAGAACTTGCTACTGTTTTTCAGTGAATGAAAAATACATTCACTGAAAAACAGTAGTGGCTTCTGTTCGCTCTGATTCGACATGCATAAGAGATACAGATTTGAGTTGTTGAAAAAAGTTGTAGCTAATAACAAAACCTACAAAAACTCCGTACATCATTTTGCAAAATTCTGTCGATGAAAAAAGTTAGGGACAAATGAATGTAAATGAATGCACGAAATGAATGCAAATGATTTTCCATGCCTGATTGCATATTTAGATTTCTTTAAAAACCAGTACCTAATGCTATCGGTGCTTCATTAATTCCAGAGATATTAACAAAAGAATGAAATACTTTCTTGAAAATCAAGAAAAATAGAAAATGATCCCCTTGACTGGAAGGTGTCTAAAATAACCACAAAAATTTGGATTTAAACAAATTTTGAGCTAAATAATCTTCTCCTCCCAATTTGGTCTAAATAGGAAGAGGTCAAATTCACTTTTGCGAACTTTCTCGCCCACTTGGCAGAGTGACCCATATGCCATTTTGCAAAAAAACATCTAAGGTTCATTGCCGGATTTTAGCAGAAATGTCAATGATTGCCACTAACAAACAAATATGCAAAGTTGCGAATCTTCATTTGGCGTAAAATTACTCTAATTTAAAGTCCAAGCCATTTTTGCTAACAGAAAATTAGTAACAAAACAGTTCTTCTTTATAATCAGTTTGGATTATCCATAGATTGATCAGATGAATTTTATGTAAAATTTTGTAAACGCAAAACCTTCTTCTCCTAGGCTTTCGACGCTTCTGTAGCTAGCTTTTGGCCGGCTCTCAACTTAGTGTTCTAGATGCACTTCCATAGTTATTAATAAAGAGTTTTTTATACCAACCAATGCATGGCAAGCACAGTGATACTCTATGCTCAGGGAAGTCGAGCAAATTTCCATTCGAAAAGATTTCCTCGACCGCACCGGTAGTCGAACCCGCTGCCTCCGGCTTGGTAGTACCGTACTGACTACACTCAAAAAAATCCACACGTCTGACTGATGTGTTTAAACACTTGATTTTTCATATGCACAATCAGGTTTGCTTCCACTCACTTGCTATAAAAAATTGTTTTTCGGAATTATAAAATCATTAGATGATGTAACGATATGTTGTACTTGTGAGTAACAAGAAGAGGGTGTAAAGTATGTGTTTGACTCATAAAACCTGTCAATTTCGCTTACAGAGCGTCACAATCAGCGATCTTATGATTCGTGAGCGTTCAATCAGAGTGAGTGCTCACGAGTCGTAAAATCACTGATTGCGACGCACTGAAAGCAATATTGACAGGTTTTATGAGTCAAACACATACCTAACGATCTCTTCTTGTAACTTACAAGTACTAATTATCATTATAACATCTAATGATTTCACTATTCTGAAAAACAATTTTTTATAGCAAGTGAGTGGAAGTAACCCTGTGCACAATCACATTTATTTTGAGTGTATTTCACCATGGTTCAATGTGTTCTACACGTTCATTTCTAGTGTTTCAAACTTTGAAATGTTGATAATCTTTCTCTATCAATTCAAGTGTATTGCACATTGAATCACACTACTGTTCAAAACAGAAACAGGATTTGAAGTATTTTGCATTTCAATGCGATGTGAATTGCTTGTTCTGCAAGGTAAACATGGAAAACATGAGTTGTGATTTAGGCCTTATCAACCAGCCAAGATTTGGGAGGAGGAGATATTACCGGAGGAGTGGATGGAAGGTGCCGTATGCCCAATCTACAAAAAGGGCGACAAGTTGGATTGCTGCAACTACCGTGCGATCACACTGCTGAGCGCCGCCTACAAGGTACTCTCCCAAATTCTATGCCGCCGCCTGTCACCATTTGCAAGAGAGTTAGTGGGGCAATACCCAGACGATGGCATAGTAGTCCTCAATTGATGTTCTTAGTGAATTAATACGTTACAAACAATGTACATCTTTGTTGCAAAGGGATATAGTCAAATGTTGTACTTTGTCTTGAAGACCCTTATCCAGCATCCCAACCAGCAGATAAAGCAATATTGTCTCTAACCGTTCTGATCCTGTCACGGTAACATCGATTTCTTTCAGCATCAGTTTTCGGCTGCTGCTTCTTCGGAGGTTTGTCCGCTTGCAGTTCCTTTGCGCTTGTATTGTGTAACCAAATGGCTATATCGATAAGCTCGCAACCAATTTCTCAAATATCACTTACTTTGCACTACAATTGCAGAAACTTGAAGAGATTGAACTGCCCATTAGTTTTGGTATTCGGAAATTAAATCTGTGTTAGGGAAAACACATCAATCACAGAATATGTACATACCGGAAAGTACCCGCGTTTATGCTTTTTGATGCACTCCTTGCACTTTTACTTCGAATTTTCAATTACACACATCTCGGAAAATTGCTACTTCATGTATTCTGCAGTACAGCAAACGTGGAGTAACAGTTTCATTGTGGTACGTATCGTAGAAGCTGATATTTGTGAAGTCAAAGTTTCGAAGTGGCTACGAGAATAAGGATCTCCTAGCGAAACACCTTAAGGCCATCTTATTAAGAAAATTCGGGAAGGCAATCGATGATAATTTTAATTATCATAGCAACAGTTGCACATTCGTGAATTTTTTAATAGTGGGCTTTTGAAAATTGATAGTCTTAATTTTAACAGATTCGTAGAAAAATTTCCTATCGATTGAAGTATTAAGATTTTTTTTTTTTTTTTTTTTTATTAAGAATTAAACTCCATCATCTCTAGATCAAAATCAGACCACTTTCATGCCACGAACGACTTTGGTTTTTGAAATTGCACCCCCAATGTTGCCTTAAAAATACATGGTATGTTAGATTTATACTTATGAGAGCTGACATCCGATTGATGAGCTTGACAAGCCTCGCGTCACTTTTCAAATAGAACAATCTACATTAATCGATTCTCTTCATCAACTCTCTCTTTCGCTGAAATTTGGCTGCATTCATATTTTGGGCTAATTTTTCTTCATAGTCTAAAGAAACTATTATTAAGCGTATTGGACGATAATTGTTGTTTATTAACTTATTTGATAAGGCTCAACCGAATTAACTTTACAGAGCCGAGGATTCTTGTTTACTATACAATACATCTTAAAACTATAGTCAGAAGGTACAACACAATAAACATTTTATCTTCCGCTATCCAATAAGCCTCCTCCAGCAGAACGGGAGCCGCTTCCAGTGCCTTCGTTGTATGGCAGATTCGCCAACGAGGGTAGGAGCGCTTCCATTGCAGCAATGCACAGTGGTCCAGAATGCAGATTGATGCAGATGAAATTGAAACTTTAGACTAAAAGTCTCTTGTACAAAGTTGTTCCTTATAGTTAGGCCCTCATTTTTATGACAATTAATTCTAGGGTGGTTCTTATTATCATTAAAATCAAAAATCTAACTTTTTTGTTTGAATAAATGAAGGTATACATTCTTCGACAAAGTTATAGCTTGATTTTATGCAAGTTTAAAAAATAATATACCTCCAATTTTTTCATATTATTGAGAATAACATACGTCCTTTCAAATGCCGTAAAAAAACTTTTTTTTTGCCCCAACCAGAGATATTAACATTTAAAAAGTGCATATTTTTAATATAAAAACGTCAATTACTCTTGATAGGCAAAAGATATTGACAAGCTTTCTGCAGCAAAAATTTGCGCATTCTAAAGATCTAAAAGTCATTTTAAGACACCTTTGCTGAGAAATTTGAAATAAGAAAACTAGAGCAAAATATCTGTTTTTTTAGCGCCACCCTAACTCAATTCAAGAAAATAGCTCTAAATCGACCAATTCAAGAGATACAAAAAAGTTGCTTTTAACAAAGTTGCTTGAAATTAGCTCAGCTATAACTTTGTCGAAGAATGTATATCTTCATTTATTCAAACAAAAAAGTTAGATTTTCGATTTTAATGATAATAGGAACCACCCTAGAATTCATTGTCATAAAAATGAGGGCCTAACTATGAGGAACAACTTTGTAGAAGAGACTTTTAGTCTAAAGTTTCAATTTCAGGCTCAAAACGTATCATTCCACCTAAATCTGCATTCTGGACCACTGTGCAATGGACGCAAAACGTGGTCATCACTCACACACTCATCACGAAACGGTTGCTTTCCAAAGTCGACGATGCATCGACTGAAAGAACTGCTGATGAAGAACAATGAGGAGGACCACACAATGGTTCCTGCCTAGTAAACAGACGATCACCGGACACACATTGAGAGTGGTCTGCTTCTGTCGACAGCCGAGTGAACACTCTATTGGACGATAGTAACAGCTGAACATGTTTTTGGAGCCGAGAGAGTCGATGAAGAAAATCGATCAATGTAGATTGGTATATTTGAAAGGTAACGTGAAAAGTGTCCAGAAAATACTCTTTAACAAATTGATGATAGTCCTGAAAAGGACCGTTTTGTCGTGATGGTTGAGTAATGCAGAGCTATTGCTATGGAACGGAGTGAATTCGATTTTTAAATCTGTGTTAGGGAAAGCGATTTTCGCAGTCAGTCGGTATTAATTTTCGTGCAATTTTCAATAGTGACCTCTTAAAAATTGATAAAGTTTTCACTTTAGCAGATTTGTAGAAGAATTTCCAATCGATTGGCTTGTTCAGAATTAAAATCCTTCCACTATTGATCACTTTTTGTAGCGCGGTCAATTTTGGTTTTTTTTTAATTGCACCCCCAATATGTTGCCGAAAGACGTAATCCTACGTTAAAAAAACAGCAGATATGAGTGTTGAACTTGTAAAGAAATATGAAATATGTTTCAATTAAACAATCTGGCATGGCACTTTCTGAGTGTACATAATATCGTGCACACCCTTTACTCCTACCGATGTTATCACGGAGCCCAAAAAGACTCACTCGTTACTTCTAGACCTTAGCCGTTCAGTTTGTATGCATTCAATCGGGCTTGCACTGGGCAGACAGCGTTTTTCCCATTCTTTCGGTTTTTCGACAGCTTCGTCAGCTCCGAGCCTTAGTGCAGGTTCATTTGCAATGGAGAATCTACGTTCGTTTCGAAGAGGACCATTTTGCTTCTGTGGCACTTTCGCGAGTGAACGCTTGGCTTGAAACCTCCCACCACTAAAGCTACTTTTCCGGGCAAAAGAGAAACAAAAATAGCATCGCTCTTCCTTTCAACTGCCCAAACTTTGCTCTTCAGCTTCAAATAAGCATGCATAACCATCATTCAAAGACAAACAACCATCTCATGATGGCCGCTTAAAAAAAGTTTAATAACTCGTCCAACTTCATAATTCCTGCACTTACCCATTCCAAAAACACCGATCGGTCAAAATTCACAGTCGCTTGCTACTCGCCACTACCGCCTTGGTGTCGGACACCGGGGAATAGTTTCCTTTCCTTTTTTATTACACAGCAATAAATTTTTACGATACGACGCGAAAAAGACTACCGTTCTGCTGCTGCCAACATCCACGGAGCGATATTCGCTGTGAGAGTTTAAAGATTTTAACACCTCGTAAACGCTAGAAAGCTGGACGTTTCTTTGCAGTCTGATGGGTGGGTGGAAAAACTGCACCCCGTGAAAGGTAGCAGCAACAATTTAGTCACAACTTATTGCACTTCGCCTGCCGGTTGCTTGGTGAGAGGGGGAGAAGGGAGTTATGGACTGTGCTGCAGTACACTTTCCCATAGGGCAAGTTCTCTGCCAGATGCAGCTTTCACAATTGGATTGAATTGGAAATATTCAGCATTTTATTGCTGACTGCTCGTAAAGAGGGAGATTTCAGTCTTCATGTTCTTTATTTTTTGCAAAGTGGGTGGGCTAAACCGTTTCCGGTGACCAGTTTACACCGAGAACGGAAGAAATATGTACACGCAAAAGGATATGAAAAATTTAATATCTTAATAGTCATCAAAATAAAAACGGACCCGCGCCTTCACGACGAGCGATGAAGTTTAAGTAAAGACGGTTATAACTGTTTCTTTTCGTTGTTGGACTTGTTTTTTTCGATTTGGAATTTAACGACGAGACATCTGTACAGGGTAACACTTCGGTGTTTGTCGTCAAATGTTGATGAGCGTTTTGTTTATGGGCTGATTTCAGCTTGAGATAAAGTCTGTAACACACTGATAGGACAATTCGGTGTAATGCTATTGCTCACTTCGATTGACAGGAAATTATCAAAATTGGCCATAACGATTATTTATGACCACATGAGCAATAATCCACAACGAAATTTCGTTACACGTAAAATGAACCTCATGCAAAATTGACCATATATTGTCGTACATTCTATCGAAAATAAAGGATGTCTCATAAAAAAGCGGAGAAGCAAACACAATCGCACCATTTGTGTGATGATTTCCTATTGCTTGCTTCACTTAATTTTAATACAATTAACCTTTGATTGGTCAACGCTAAATTTGATTTGAAAATTCCGGATTAGGTCCACTGTACAAATACTTCTGTTTATTTCCCATGCTTCGGGTTCAATGAACCACCAGTATGAAGAATAATAATATACCCATCCGAAACAGGTCCGAGCCACTTGGGCTAGCAAGCGACAAGCAAACCCCCTCTTGGTATTTGATTTAATGACTTCGGCAAATGATTTTATGCAAAAATTTCGACCGAGGCAAATCCGCATCGAGAAAGCGCAAAAACACTCAGAAGCCAGAAGGACTTGGTGACCTCTACCCGCCATGACTGGAGTGGCCACTTCTTCCGCCATCAACAATGTCAAGACAAAGCTCAGGCTCATGCTTTTGTGCGTCCACTTCTTTCTGGATCCCCGGCGTGGATTCCGTGTGCTGATGACGGCATAAAAAAGCAAGTATTTATTTTTAGAATGAAATTAGATTTAAACAGACACAGAAGCAAGCCAGCAGGAGAGTGAGAACGATTCGGTTTATAGCTTGTTTCCTATTCTGCTCTAGCATCAGCCTTGAGTCAGCTACTAGAGAACTATGTCACTGAAGGGGTTGCTACACTACACCATTACCTGCACTGATGACGACGACGACGATGACGATGTTGTTGCAGCTACTACAGGTCGTCCTCGGCGTTGCAAAGTACTGCAATGCT
Source organism: Ochlerotatus camptorhynchus (assembly GCF_037179485.1). Taxonomy (NCBI): domain Eukaryota; kingdom Metazoa; phylum Arthropoda; class Insecta; order Diptera; family Culicidae; genus Ochlerotatus; species Ochlerotatus camptorhynchus. Next base: position 2,893,819 of record NW_027041014.1, on the reverse strand, counting down.
GCAGAATCACCCCCGCGCTCCTTCCTTACCGTAAATCCCCATGCTAGAATGTGCTGCTCCTTGCTAGTGAAAACACACTTGAGAGTGTCAACATGCATAGTAGCACCTAATACCGTATTCCAATCTACTCGACCTTCCCTCTTCCCACGGTCGGCGTCATTGTCGTTCATCATGGTCGGAATTCGAAAGTTGCATTCAAAATCCAAAGTAAACACCTCACCTTGCTCGAGCAAGGAGGTACGTACAAGTAGAACAAACCAGAAAACCTCAATTTCCGTACGGCCGAAAGTTCATCATCATCATGAATAAACACACACACACAGCTCAGAAATCACTCCATGTCCGTGTCTCAATTTGGAGGAACATTGCATGGAAGGACCGTTTGGTCTTGTCACTCGCAAGTGCATAAGTGGTTTTCCGGAGAGGGAGCCCACAAGGACCGGGGTATGACGGTGGCGGTCGCTTGAATTATTGCGATATTCTCGCTTTCAGTTTTTCAATTTGAAGAATTCGGTTTTCAGACCGGTGGAGACGCATGGTGTTTGGTTGTTTATACAATAAATTATATTTGCATGTGATGAGAATTTTATGACTAGCTCAATTTGAAGCGGCTTAGACAATTTGTAAGGTTTGTAGATGGGATGATCTTCTTATTCACCACAGTTTAATGAATTCAGAGTAAGCCAAGCTACTTTTAGACGTAGGACTTCGTTTTTGTGGACTATACTGGGAAATGAATCTTTCGTGTAATTATCGTAAATAATAGTTATTCAATAATACATAATTCATCCATATATTCGTACTTTGACGCAAAGCGCTGTGGATTATGAGATGCTCGATGACCCTGGAGGGATCGATTTTGCTTACTGAGCAGAAAATCATGGATTTAGCCCCAAGCTCTTCCACAGCACAATAAATCGCCACCATCATTTGTATATCTGATATTGAACATTAACCTCGGAAACTATTTGCATATCAAGCGAAAACGTAGTCCTGTATTGTCGCGAAGCGTTATGGTTCTGAGATGCTCGATGACCCTGGAGGGATCGTTTTTGCTTACTGAGCAGTAAATCATGGGTTTAATCTCAAGCTCTCCGTCATGACTCTTAAAATTCATGATCACTAAACAAAATGAATATGTTCTTTCGATAGCCGGCTATCGAGAGATTAAATCAACAACAAATAAAAAATACATACTTTTGATAGCATCGCCAACTTGAGGTGAACCCTAACCGAATACCCTACCAAACCCTCCAACTCCGTAGCACTTATGAGGGTGTCGCTAAGTCGGTGGCCTCTCGTTAAGTAAGTACTACATAAACATTTCCTTCCCCATCCCTAGTTATGGTAAGGATGGGCGTGGCCGGGAATAGCGACAGTCATGCTTCTGTTACTCTTGTTTAGATTGGAACCAATGTTTACTCCCCAGTATTATTCCTGAAAGTAGTCTAACTGAGAATTTCAGAAGAGACGTGAGTATCGCTAGTATCCAATTTACGAAGTATATCATAACAACGCTAACGCTAACTATACTAGGGTACGATAAAAAAAAAGTGTATGACGAAACAGTGTCAGGTTTTGAATGCTTATAACATGGTCATTTATTAATCAAATTCAATTTTAATAAAACCATTTTATTCATTTTGAATGCAAGATTTGTTTGGCATAAATATAAAAGTTGTTTAGCAATGGTTAACTATTGATAATTGATCAAAGTTTTTAGCCGTAATCATCCTATCACGTGCTCGCTTGCTATTACTATCGAGAGAATAGACAGACGAGCCGGTACCGCTCAATAGTCAATGTATATTTTATTTGCTTTTCCTATTGGTCAATCAATAATCAATAATCAGCTAAATACAGAAAAAAAACATGAGGCTAACAATGTTTATCTAAATACTTGAGGGGGAACACCTGTTGCGATCTTTTAAATAAAAGGTATTCTTTTTGTTTTTTTAAGAACATTAATATTTGGGCAAAACATTTTTGAAAATAAAGCTGATATGTTGCTTAATGCTGGAAACCCGAAATGATGGCTATAGAATAGACCAGAAGATCAGTAGAATTAAAATATTACGTTAGTTGTTAAAATTGCACCTTAATGCAACTTTCAATGACATATAATACAGTTAAATGCTCGTTCACAAAAAAAAATAGAATTCTTCGCATCACAAGAATCAGAGAGTCCTATTGAAAAGTTTGTATTTTGAACCCACTTGAAAGCTTTCAGTTGGTTAGACTTACGAGAGAGAATATGGAAGCTGGGAAAGGAAAGAATCCCTTCGCCTAGTGAGGGCAAATTCTGAAGCAGCCAGCTTCCAGAAATTACGTGGGTATAAATATTGTTGGCTCATTCCTGTGACGTACTTTGGCGGTGACGGATGGCAGTGAAAGCAGTAGCAGTAGAAGAGGAGTGGCAGACCTGGATGAAAGTGAAACAGCAGTAAGAAATCGCTCTTGCGATCACAGTAGGCTGCGTCGAACGGATAGAATTTCGATCTATCAAAAAGCGGAACCAATTCAATTTACTGTAGACCAACAATTGAAAAGGTACTATCAACTCTTATAAACAAACCGTTGATTATTCTTTTTTCGCCAATCGAACGCAAATTACAAGCATCATCGGATAGGGGAAACTTTCTCCAACCAACTTTGCGTAGGCGAACCTTGAGTCACGAGAAAAGGGTTTCCGAAGCTTAGCTGATTGGTTTCACTGTTTGACAGCTCAATTGGTTCCCGAGATGCATCCGCCAGACTATACTGTAGAGCGGTATTCGTTACGTTGTACACTTAAAACGAAACTAACTCAGAGACTGAGTCACCTTTATTAATTCGGCCGAGATGGTAAACTACACTGAAAATTAATCTTAATCAGAGAGAGTCACTATTACTCATTCGTATGGAGAAACTTCTGAAAGCGTAGGTTACTCATGCGCTGAATGACCTACACTCAAAAAATAAATCACATTTCCTATGGAAAATATCCATTAGAACTTCACATAACTTTCATGTGATCTCATAATTGGGAATCGCACCACGAAATCACATGAACCTTATGTGTCAAATAAAGATTATGTGATTTATCGCATATAATTCATGTGATCATGTGAATGTTATGTGAATTTCAGATAAAAAATAATTAAATTTGTTTTTGGAAAAATATAATGTTCATGTTTTCAGTGTACGCTTTTAGGAATATATCCATACAAATCACTAAAAGTGACTCACTCTCTGAATTAGTTTTGTTTTTAGTGTTTCAACTAGATAGGAGGTGGCTGTCTTTAGTAAAGTTATTCAGATGGATAAGACCTTTTGCATACTGGACAGGTCAGATCATGAGCGGCGCCGGTGGTGTAGTGGTAAGCGTGATTACTTCTCACCCCAGCCAGCAGGTCTGGGTTATATCCCAGTCGGCGCCGCCGGGATGTTCTGAGGCATAACATCTCTGATCACGCCTGCCTTTGGAAGGGAAGTAAAGACGTTGGTCCTCGATTCATGAGTTGATGGTTCGATAGGTAGGGTCCAGGTGTGGGAGCTGCCTCCCTGGCGTCGGTAGCATTGGTGCTTAGCACGGAAAACAAGATCGACGGAAAACAAACCAAAGGAAACAAAATCTCAAATCAAATTCTCATATAGGGTAAAGCGCTACTTCGTCGTAATCGCCCATTTCCGTTCTATCGATCAGAAAAGATCAATAATATCAATGATTTCATCGTGCACAAATCAATAATAGGTATGTTCCGATGCGTTACTTCATTAGCGACAACATAAATCCTATTAGAGCGCAATGTATGAATAGCTCATTGTTCCCAAAACAAAAAAAAAGCGCTCCTAGCGAATCCCCTTTTTCTACGTTTATCCGTAGGACGAAGAAAATCTAATGGCGTTTCAATGCATTAGTAAGAATTGAAACTAGTAGAACGAATTTAGAATCAAGAAGCACTATTAGATTTAAACAATATCTCAACAATTTGTGACTATTTATCAAATCTAACGGTACGTATGGAAAGGTGAATAAATTTAGAAGTCATTTTTGACAGAAATATTCAAGTTTTTGTTTAAACTGGTTCAGAAAAGAGAGGTAAAGTGAGGGTTAAGCTTAGTAGGAAATTAGATCAAAACTCCTATGTCGGCGCTTATGTACCATTTAACTTCTGATTGCTTGACTGCTCTGCTACAGTGAAGGTTGCTGTGTTTGGAAACGTTGTTCAGACGAATACAACAAATTCCGATTTTTTTTTTCACGGTACTTCCAAATGTAACTATGCGTCTGTTTTCAAGTTTGATTTTATTTGCCATTACTTGGAAAATGGTGACTACACAAAGCACACTTTTTTGTTTGGTCTGTCACCCATATTTTTGTGTTTATTTGAACTTAATTATATGTAAACAAGGTTACTGATTATCGCACTGAATCGATGATTGGATTATTTTCCCATCGCGGTAGAAGAACAGCAGCAATGTGTGTGCAGTTCATTCTTCGTGTGCGATCGCTTATATTGACGAAGCAATTCATGTTATTTTGTGTCTCCCACCCTTCATGAGCATGGGTCACTTACTCTCAAATATCCAGCAACACGATCCCAACAATTGTTCTTCGCGAGCGATGTCACTCGTAGAAGAATACACCCGGATTGATCTTCTTCATGAAGAGCAACATTGCTATTATCCTTCATGAACGAGGCTTTGTGTGGTTGCTTGTGATGACGAGTGTCTTGATTTCGATAGTGGGTTAACGTGAGCTAGTGCAAAAGGGAATATGTTTTGTTTCATTTACACAAACATTAATGAGAAACATCGTTAGAGAAAAAATAGCTTTCCGACGGAGAGACGTTGTCAGCGGCAATACGCTTCGTGCGACATTATTAGAGCATATTCAAATATTCTTCGTGAGTATCAAAGCATGAGCATCGCACTGATGCGAAAAACCATTTACATCGTCATGAAGACTAAAGCATACAAAGAACGCTCTCCACCGCTCGTGATGTGAACGACAAAGAGAAGAAGAGCACGCAGCTCGAAGGTTTGAGTGGTGCATCGGCACTCACACTCCTCACTCACCGAGCATTCTTTACAGCAAACCCCAAACGTATGAATATATTGACGATATCCACATACGATTTGCTTTTATGTGGGCATCCGCATCATTCAAGAGTTTTGCTGAGATACCGGTGCTTCGAGTACCGTCGCACACGATGAAAGAATATAAGAGAAATGAAGCGAATATCAGTAACCTTGTATGTAAACATTTGTGGAATTCTCTAGACTTCCTCGAAGTGCCAAGGACTCTTTTACATGCTCTCGGCTTCCTTGAAGTTCACTGGAAGTTCTAAGAACTTTTTAAAGCTATACAATTTTCCTGAAGTTAATGGAATAGCTTTGAAGTTATTCCGAAGTTTTCGAAAAAAATACTCTGTTGCTCATGGTACTTCCCTCGAAATCTATTAATGTCCCTGAACTTATTTGGACTTCTCTTAACTTCCCTCAATTTCCCTAACGATCATGTATCGTATTTAAAGATCCTGCAATTTTTCAGAAATTTCAGGTCTCCTAAAGTCTTAAAAGTTCCCGTGAATTTCTCGAGACTTCGTTAAAATTTGTGTAGTTTCCCTTAAGGTGTTTCGCTGTGAGATCCTTATTCTAGTAATCACTTCGAAACTTGAAGTGCACAAATATCAGCTTCCAGGTCACGTACCGCAATGAAACTGTTACTCCACGTTTGCTACACTGCAGTATGCCTAAAATAGCATTTTCAGGTGAAATGAGGCACAAATTTCTGATATTTGTGTAATTGAAAAATCTAATTGGGTGCATGCATAGCCTTCGTGACAGCGATGCGTGAACTCTACAAGGAATCACCTTAATTCAATGGAACTGTCTGATCTTCTTTGAAGTTGAATGAATTTTCGTTCTCGTGAGTTCTCTGAACTTTTAAGTAGTTCCCAAAACATTTCTGATTTTTTTAAACATCTCTGATGTTCACTGGACTACTTGAAAACCTTGACCTATTTTTCTGAATTTAATATATTTGCAATGATCTTCCGTGACGTTCTCTCAATTCTCGAAACAGCCCTGAAGCTTAAGGAACATCTTTGAAAATGTAGGACTACGTCTTTCTTTTCTATACTGGGGATCACTTTAAGAAATCGAAAATAAGGCATGTAACGAAAATTGGGGGTGTTTTCAAAAGCATATTTCTCCAAAGCATTAATGTGAAATATGTCATGCAATCTGCCATTCTACGGTGAAGTTATCCAGCATTTTTTGGCATATAGTACAAATAGTGAAAATAGTTAAACAACTAAGAAATTTAACGGAAATTGGAAGCATCACATTTTCCCATACATTTGCTTAGACAACAAGGTGTCTATCCCATACTTGGCATACTCAGTTTTGGTCATGAACTGCTCATTTGCTACTAACTTTCCACACAGTTGACAAAACATAGTTCTGTTTGAAGCAGTAGATAGAATAATGTTTCAGCTTGTTATAGGTACGTAAGAAAAGGTAGATTTTAATTCTAGTAATAAACTGAATTTGTTTTTGTATTGTAAAAATCAAGTGAGAAATGCTTACTGCACATCTTGGACTTTACGTGTTAAAATTCATTGGTGTTGATTCAAATGTTAAGATTTACCTACTCTTTGCATATCTATAGTAAGCTATGATCCTAATATATCAATAACTTTAAAGAAAAACAAAAGTCAACAACTGAGTGAAAAGTTATTAACAAATGAGCAGTTGGTGTGTACAACTGTGCATGCCAAGCATAGTCTATCCTAACAGAGACATCACATAGTTGGTACCAAACTAAACAAGGCGAATCCACATGTCCATTTTAACTTCGGACGTGTTCGTATCGTTCATCACGCAGCAGCGATATGCGGATGAGGAAAGGCTATCCGCAGCAGCTTGCTACCAAAGCCAGTCAGAGAAGTAGTGAAGAAGCAACACCGCCACTGTTCGGGTACAGTTGCTCTTCGTGCGATACGCCGCTGTGGCCCATCTTCACTAAACTCGCTCACCGTATCCGTGGATAAAGCTCCTACAGATCTCAGAATTGCCCAATCACTACAAAGTACAATTCGCCACCGAATACGACTTTGTGCGTAATCTACGCTAAGTGTGTAATCATTCCAAAAGACCTCCACCTCGTTGTTCGTGTTATCAGCCTTCTACAAGTGTGACTGGACCAAACGGCCCTTGCCAAGCAACGTCTGTCATCTGTGAACAACTCGAGTTAAGCCAATTCTCTGGTGCTCTGGTGCAATTGGACATTTCCTAATTTCCCTCCAAATCAAGCGTGATTAGCATGATCACAGTGCTGATACAGATACAATTGAAGCTGTTACAATGAGGATCAAGGGAAAGATTCCAATCACGACGAATGAAAATGATAGTAAAATAAATGTCCGAATATGTGGAATCACCAGATTTGATTGTTTATTCAGATTAATAAGAACATAAATAATATATATGGTGATCGTGTATCACACTACTACCTATACCTGTTCATTTTAAAAGAAATGTTCAGGCTGCACCGGTTAACCGTGATTACTGTTCGTCATGTTAATTTGAACTTCTGTGCAAATTTTCAACAAAATCGATGATGATTTAGAGGTGCTTCAAGTTAATTTTATGTTTTTAAGGTAATTTATGGCTTATAATAGTTGTATCTCGAGACTGTAACAACTTTCATAACAAAGCCTAATGTGGTATCTACCAACTTTGTGACCAAAGGTTGACTATTCAAAGCGATTTTATTGAAGTTTGACTTAGTTTCATGCTCGAAGATATCTTAAAAAGTAAAGAAATTTAAAGTATTTGTTCTACGAACTTTCCACCCATATGATATAAAAATGTGTAATCTACGGCATAATGTTTCTTATACGGTTTTAGAAATTTCGTTCAAATATAGTTTTCGTGTAGATTCCATAGATTGAGAGACAAAAATCAGAAAAGAGGCCGTTATAGCTAAAATTCACAAGACAACAGAGCCAATAAAAGTTTCAATTAGATTGACAGAACATAGTTGCATTGCTTTTCAATGACGACCGATGACTGTTTAATTTTTTTTTAACAATGTGTTTATTTTTCCAGGTTCATTTGCCGTAGCTTTGCGGAGCCGATATTCATCGTTTGGGTTACAAAATTACTTAAAACTAACGTTAGTAAAGCGGGGGCCGCTTATTCGCAGCTATCTCGAAGTTAGGGGTAACAAATGGGTAACGGATGGCAGGATAGGGATTGAGAACACAAGGTTTTTTCGAGCAATGTGCTCTTGATCTCGAACTAAGCGACATACTGATGAAAAAGACAAACATGGGGGTACATCAGTGGGCAGCTAACAACATGGGAGAACACAAGATGACACTAACTACTAAATCCTTCGATCGAAACTGTTTCATTGATAGGTGATTTTTTTAGAAATATGAATCCAAAGTAGACGTGTTTTTTTATCAAAGGCAAGTGTTACTCGAGCCATCCAAAATGTTCGTCATTTTATAAATTGCTGCCGCACTATTTCGAGATATTCCCAATACTAATTTAATAACGTCCAAACGAAACAATCAACTAAGTAACCCCGGTTCGGTTAAAGATCTTATCGGGATGGAAGTTTTAAAGCTAAGTTTAATGTGCTGTAATCGGGACGCAGTTGCTGCGGGTTATACGTATACTCGTATGATTTAACATAGCATAATGAACGTTTAATACAAAGTATATTCGGTATGAGTCAGGTTAGACAGTAGGATATAGTAAGATAATTGTCTGATGTTCACGGTTATTTGTACACGGAACTCGAGAACAACTTCAGAGTACTTCAAGAAATAGGAAGTATCCGACAGACTATGATCAAAGGTTTTGCAGGGTATGTCAAGGGATGCAAATATAGATGTGTTCTGGTGGTACTCAAAAGGTTTTCAAGATTACAATCACTGGCTAGCTCATGAGCTTACGATTCCTTAGAGCAGTCTTTGTATGCATTTCAGTTCAAGGCAGTTAAGAGCCCTAAAACACCTTATTGTAATAAACACTACTTCTCAGTTGTTAGAAGTTAGGATAATCCATCTCGAGTTTATTGCTCTCGACTATTTGTATCATATATATAATCATGTTCGAATGCCTTTTGTTTACGTTGCACATTATTTACCACTACTTCTAAAACTATCATTCGATTCCGCCGCCGGCGGTGTTCACTTCCTTCTATACACTGAACGGAGTTATACCTTACAATATCTTCCCCCTTTAACTAAAATCTTCCCATGTTCTCTCTGAAATTCATGAATAATTCGAATGATCGTTGACCTGATTTTAATCCATGTACTGACGCAAGCTACTGATTAAAAAATTCAATTCGACACTACTAATTTCCACTATCGTAGTTAATCACTTCATATAAATATAATCATCATTAATCTTCTTTTTCTTCAATCTGCTAGATCTTCGTAAAATTGGTGAGGCTGATCTCGAAGTCGCAGGTTGATGTAGCAATCTAGGATGTAACTCGCGACTGGCAGGCTGTGGTGGTTCTGGACCTTGAAACTCATCTTCACTGCTATCCTTGTACCACGTTCACGACCACGTTTGAATACGTGCTTGAATGGCCATACTCGTTATCAGGTTTCGAAACTGGAGCGTAAAATTACGCCTTCGTCCAGTCTGACTCCGAATCTTTATCTGCCTTTTGTGAGCCGAGACAAGGGTTGACCCGATGGCGACCTTCATCCTCAGTTTCGGAGTCATAATCTACCCGAAGTCTCTTGAAATAATCGTGAACGTCATTTGTCTTCTTTTCATCTTCCACAAATTTTACAGAATTCCTCTAACTTGCTATAAACCGATAGTAGTTCTTTTGAATATGTCCGCGCTTCCTGCAAAAAAGGCAGACAAAAATGGCGTATCTGCCCCGACTTGAGTTTCTTTGTCCCGATCTTGAACATCCTTCATACTTCCTGTAATTTGAGCGAGTATTCCTATTCCTACTATAATTTCTGTCTCTAGAAGGAGTAGAAGCTTCGATCTTGTCTGTTTACCCTGGATTACCTGCCACCGAGCCAGTATTTAACTGAATTTACTCCTGATTCCGAATTGATGTATAATGTATTGTTATTCGCCATTTCGAAGCCTTTAATTATCGTTTCAGCTGAACGTAAGGTGAGATCTTCTTCATTTAGCAACCGTTTTTGCAATTCTCTATTGTATGTATACAGCAAAGACCAGTTGATCACGAATGGCTGAATCTCTAAACGCACCAAAATCGCAGGATTCGACCAAAAGCTTTACCGCTAAAACAAAATTTTCCCCACTTTCAGTAGGACTTTGTCGTCTACAACGAAACTTATATCGCAGCATAATATCAGAATCAATTTTATCAAACCGCTCCTTTAATTTCTTTGTTATATCTGCATACGCTAACGTTTTCAAGTCTGTAGCCGGGTATAAAAGTTTAAGTTCCTCAAAAACTGCTAAACCTGCACAACTCATAAAAATATATTTTTTATGTTCATGGTTTATATCGTTCGAAGAAAAGAAATACTCCATCAGTTCAACATAATTTGTGAAACTTGTGCCGGGCACATACGGATCGATCGTGCCCGATCAACGCAATTTTTGGCTTGTACTCACAGCCGAAATTGCCTAACCTTATCCAACGTTGACCGAATGTGAATCAGAATGTCTTGCGATTCGTCTTCCTGTACCAGATCCTTTCTTTTTCAGCGCAATACTAAATCACCACCGAACTCCGAATAAAACTGTCAATCGCACCTGCACTAATTTTTCTTTTCCAAGCATCGTTTTTCAATTAGCACAAATTCGTTGCAAAACAATAGCGCCGGCGTCACTTTTCGACTGGCTGCGAACACAGAAGAAAAAAAAATGTTATGATGGCTGCTCACTGAATACTAAATTTTTTTTTGATCCCACTATTTCACTCAATTTGGTACCATTCGCCAGAAAAATCCTCACCTTACGCGAATTTACCGAAACCGTTACACTTGAACTTTGTTTCCACCCGTTAAAAGACGTCAAACGTTCCGAAATATCTCCAACTGAAAAAATCACTGAGCCTTCCATATTTTTTTTTGCACAATACCAATGCCAATTATATCGTACTTGTGCACGCCAACAATCACTTTATCACTTTCACCTCGTCGTCAGTTGTAATTAACACTATTTCTCAGTTGTTAGCAGTTAGCAATATTCCAACTCTCGACTATTTATATCATATGTAAACAATCATATTCGATTGCCTTTTGTTTACGTTGCACATTATTTACCACTACTTCTAAAACTATCATTTTGTCGTTCGATTCCGCCGCCGGCGGTGTTCACTTCTTCCTATGCACTGAACGAAGTTGTATCTTACACTTATCAGAAAATGGAGACAAGTATAAAAATTAGATTCTTTACTTAAAAAAATAAGTTTTCTGGGTATTTATGCAACCTTTAGAAAGTTTTACGAACTTTAAAGAAGTTCTGCAAACGTTGAAGATTTTTAGGCTAATTCTGTTAATTCCAAAGAAATTCTGCTATTTTCATGGAAATTCTAAAAGCTTCAGGGAAGTTCTGCGACCTTCAGGGAAATTCTGTGAATTTTAGGAAAATTCGACGAGTTTGAGGGATAAATTTACGAATAAGAGGGAAAATTCATCAAATTTAAGGAAAATCTGCGGAATTTCTAAGAACTTCAAGAAACTTCTGCAGACAAGTTCTACAAACTTCAGGCAATTTCTGCCAACTTCAGAGAAACTCTGCGAGCTTTTTTTTTCCAATGGTTATAAACCTGGCAGACTAAACGGATATTCATGTAGTAAACTTTTAACAAACTAAAAACAGTTAATTATACTTCCCAACTAACATTTTCAGCTTTATAAGCCAACTTTTCCAGCGTTGTGCTGTAAAGTAGCTGAAAAGAAGCTGCAGATACAGCTATAAGCAAAAGATAGCAAAATAGTTTTGGAGAGCGCTTACTCAACTTTTTCACAACCATTATTCAATTTGTCAGTCGCACTGAATAACAACAGCCAAAAAACGCTAATGTCTCTTTTATTCACATACTAATCAACTTTCAACTTTTTACTGCAAAACAAAGCTAATAAAGTGAATATATTACTCATTTGATGGCTTCTACACAAACAACCACTCTTGCCGAATAACATAAACACCAAAAGTGCTTTTTCAACAACTAAACATCCTGTACTCACACACTTAGAAATACCTAATCTTACACGTGACGGAATCCATCTTTGACGTAAAGGATGAGACGTAAACAAACATGTCATGTAAAATTAAGTGCTCCGAGACTGAAAAGTTCGAAAGTACGTTTGATTGAGCTGAATTTCGCGTCTATTATGACTCAATTTTATGTCAAAATTGACGCTCGTATATGTCAGTCTCAGAGCACCTAAATTTACATCAATTTTTCTAAGTGTGCAGCTAATAAACTGTGTTAGAGCTACTTTGGACGCATTTTTACAGTCAGCTAGGTTTATTTTTAGACGTGTGCAGTTTTACAGCTTTTACTCTGCTCCTTTACAAAGCTTAAGTAACTAGTCGAGAAAAGTGATACATGTGCACTATTATAAAGTCTCTACTCAGAGATTGTTTTGTAGAAGGGCATGTTGATTTGTTTACATCAGTTCAAAGTGTTGGTGTAGCACAGTTGGTATTGTCAAGGTTTGCCAATGCAGTTGTCTCAGTTTCGATTCCAGGTTCCGGTGATGACTTGTGTAACTAATTTCGATTAGTTTGATTCACAGCAAAATAAACTCAAGAAATTGCTCCACAAAAAAAGCGTAAACAGTATTGAACCCGGCTTCAAGAGAAAGCTGTGTAGTGATTATTGGATAACCGGGAAAAGGGTTGAATAAGCGCCTTTCAAGTTTACACACAACTAAACAGCAGGATAACAGCTGTATAGAGCGGTAATGGATATGCAATAAGAGCTTGTCCCAACCGTCCCAACAACCATACTTAACTGACTAAGTTCGCCAGATTTGCTTGTGTAGAGGTTGAGTAAAGATTTCCTCATATCGTATAACGTTTGAATACATTGTGAGGCTGTATAAATGAAATGAGTAAAGCGTTTACATTGTGAAAATTGTTAGTTGGGTTACCACGAACGACTGCTGATCCAATTTTGCTCCTATTATGATCAGAGTTGTCACCTCCAAACGTATCAAATAGAGTCACCTGAAAATGTCACTTCAATACGACTCTTGTCACCGAAAAACTACTATGAGAATACGGTGGGAGTTCATCGGCGTTCATTCGAGGTGGCTTGTCTCACCGCATTCGCCAGCCAGAATTGGGTGACACAAGTGATTCCAGTCACCTCACCTCACGCACCGCACAGAATAAGCATCTTTATAAATTCCCTGAGTTTCCCGGAACGTCTTTGAAGTTCCTGCAATTTCTTTGAAATAATTGATTTATCCCTAAAGTTCTCTCAATTCTACTGAAGTTAACGTATTTTCCTGAGCTTTCTTTGAAAATTCCTGATTTTGTTTTTCTGAACTTGTCAAAGTTTTCTGAACGAAAAAGCTTTAAAGTTCTCAGAACATCTCTGAAACTCCTTTCCTCCAAGCCAGAGCTGGTAAATGTCATGAAAATGTTAGGTGGGAAATTTTTTTTTTGTTTATTAATTTATTTGATAAGGCTCAACCGAATTAACTTTACAGAGCCGAGGATTCTTGGTCACTATACAATATATCTTAAAACTATAGTCAAAAGGTACAACACAATAAACACTTTATCTTCCGCTATCCAAAAAGCCTCCTCCGTTAGAACTGGAGCCGCTTCCAGTAGTTTCATTGTATGGCAAATTGTTGTATGCCAACGAGGGTCAGAGCGCGTCCATTGCAGCAATGGATACAAAACGTGGTCAGCACTCACACACTCATCACGAAACGGTTGCTTTCCAAAGTCGACGACGCATCGACCGAAAGAACTGCTGATAAAAAACAATGAGGAGGACCACACAATGGTTGCTGTCGAGAAAACAGACGATCGCGTAGCACACATCGAGAGTGGCCTGCTTTTGTCGACAGCCGAGTGAACACTCAGGTGGGAAAATGTCAGTACATTTTTTTCCGCCAAACAATTTAGTGATGACCAGGCATGGAAAATCATTTGCATTCATTTCATAGCTTTTGTAGGTTTTGTTATTAACTACAACTTTTGCTCATAACTCAAATCTGTATCTCTTATGCATCACGAACTAGAGCGGGCAGAACTTGTTACTGTTTTTCAGTGAATGTAAAATACATTCACTGAAAAACAGTAGTGGCTTCTGTTCACTTTGATTCGTCATGCATAAGAGAAACGGATTTGACTTGTTAACAAAAGTTGTAGCTAATAACAAAACCTACAAAAGCTCTATACATTATTTTGCGGAATGCTGTTGAAAAAAAAGTTAGAGGCAAATGAATGTAAATGAATGCACGAAATGAATGCAAATGATTTTCCATGCCTGGATTGGCCTATTATGGATCTTCTAGTTAAAAGCGTGGTTATCGTCGAACTTTGAAGTATATCGAGCTACGAAGGCAAATTAAAAATTATCTACTTTGGTTGTTGATTTGAATATTGAGAAACGGCCAGCTTCCCACAATATATTCTGAATAATGGTATTTTGAACACTGTCCAATTGTACATAAACTGCGATGAACTTGTCAAGGAACTGATCAATAAATTCTTCAAAATTTACGTTGGTTTATAAAGGCTTTGCACAGAATTAATCATCAAGCTTCTGCATTCATGTTCCATCAGATGTCACTTCTGTTGTTTGCAGTGACACACACTTAGAAAAAATCACCGACTTCGGTAATTCATTTACCGAATTCTCAACAGCTGAACGGTCGGTAATGTTTTCGGTAATCGAGAACATTACCGAAAAATCTGTAAACTGGATCAGCAAAATTAGCTGTCAAATTTACCGAACGATCGGTAACGTTTACCAATGTGCATTGCTTGATTTGTAGTCGACTTTACCGGAGAACTGTAATTTTGAGGACGATATGCAAATCGAAAATTACCGAGAGATCTTTAATTTTTTAAAAAGGTCATCTACTCAACTGTAATTTGATTTAATATTGTTTCAAGGTGGCAATCGCTGCAACCCATGCAAAAATTTGGCTGCAGTCGTGATCAATAAGTTAGTGTTGCAAATTGCACCACCAATGAACAAAACCAAGTTTTTGTCGGAATGATTCGGCGCTACACTGAAAACAAGGAAGCATTGGAAGAATATTCCAAATGCTGTTTTCAGATCGTCGCCAACGGGAATGGAAGTTGGACCGAAAGAAAAAACAAGCAACAACATCGGCCATCTGTAATCGTATTTATTAAGATAATGAAAATAAATTATTTCCGGAAAATATCTACGATTCACTCATCTTGGTGTTGAATAACAGCCTCCATAATTTCACCTTTTTATTTTTCACAAGCACGAACGCTTTTAAAGTCGATCGAAAATAACAATATGGTGGATTTGACGTTTACCTAGACCGTTACCGAACTCAGTAATGGAACGCTTTGGTTACTGAAACTTCAGTAAAATATTTAACCGAAGTCAGTGATGAAGCTGATTTACAGACCTGCCGGTAAAAATGTTTACCGTTTTCGGTAAATTAAAATGAAATCACCGAAATTCGGTAATTTCATTTACAGTTTTCAGCAATAAAGCGAGAAAATACCGAAACATCTGTAATTTTTAGCATTACCGATCTAAGACGGTAATTTTTTTACCGAACTCAGGGTCTCTGTTTAAGTGTGCATGTATTGGAAACTACACACAATCTGTTTTCCGTTAATTGTAAAACATGTATGTTACCTGTCTATATGCATTTAGATTAATAATCGAAATCCCTCCATTTTTTACACATTCTGCACACAAAATAGCTCACCCCTCACAGAATTTCCCGCCGCTTTTTATGAATGGGGTGGGGCATAAAGTATCTTTTGTGCAGAATATGTAAAAAAGGAGGGACTTTAAATGTTAAAGTAAATGCATATATAGAGTTACCAGACATGTTTTGACGTAGAACTACGTCTTTGTCGACTATACTGGGGTGCAAATCAAAAAATATGTGTGGTGAAATAGTGGTAGGTTTTGAACGCTTGTAACTTTGTCATTTATAGATTAAATTAAAATCCAAGTACGCCAATCGATAGGTTATTACTCAATGAATCTGCTCAAATGAATACTTGTAAAATTTTATTTAAAAAAAAACTATTGAAAATGGGCAAATGTTAATTTTAAACGTTTTCCCCAAACCCAGTCGTCATAAACGAGTACCACTTGGTTGCAGATCATTCTGATTGAACCTGAAAAAATATAAACAGCGCTGCTGTCGTGCCTCTGCCGCTTCGGACGGCGTGGCACTTGGTCCTGCAGCAAGCAGGAGCAAGTCAGCGGAAAAAGGTAGATCATGGCCTTCCCCCCTATAACGACAACCCGAATAAGACATAGACTTTGACGATCACTTTTTCCGGGAAATAATAGTCGAATTTAGTGCACAGCAAAATAGCTCAACATTGATCAACCCAATGTAGTTATGTAGGGAAAATTCTGCCAATTCTTAACCATTGCATTAAATTTAAATACATTATCTCATGCGTAAGCTGAACGGTGATCTGATTATGCTATCATGAATTGTTGCGAGTTTTGAACCATAATAAATGAAATATTTGAAATATTTAAGATAAAGTATAATACTCAAAAATTCATGACATACATCAATTTGGCGTAGTTCTACGTCATACTGCGGTCGTGTCTAGGACACAAACCTTTAATTTTTTTAGTGTCACGTACTCTAATTTGTAATCTGTGAAAGGGAAATCACAAATCGAGTGTCATCAAAATACATGGCATGTTGAGAGATTGATCTCGTGAGAGCAAATTTTCTCTCTCAAATTTGAATTTGTTGGCTCTCTAGGGACTGGTAGTAAAACATGTAAAACTGTATGGGGAAAATCATTTTTATTTAATTGTAGCTTGTTTAACAATAATTTCCGGAAAAAAAGTGAACGACAAAGTCCCTTACTAATTTCTTTAGATTGTCGTTCACTTTTTTTGACCTGAATATACACCGAAAGCGAATTATTCCCACTTCTCTCAATTTCTACATGGGGATTTTTAGCACTTCCTACCAGCGGAACAGCGCCATCTCTGTTGAAAATTGTCGGACGAAATGATTAATTGTTGTTTCCTGTGATTTGTTCGCCACAATTGACTGTGCAAACACTGCAATTACTCCTCACGCAAGAAAACCGTCCCCAACATGGCAATGTCATTTTTTTGGTACCTTCCACTCAACTCTTTAGACTAAAATGATTCAGTGATGGTTCGTTTTCCTCCATTGAATGATGCTTTACACTCCTTTTAGGGTGTATTGTCCATTATCCATTATCAATAATCGAGCGCAATGTTCCAAAAGAGTACTTCACTAATATTGGGTGTACTTTCAGTACCGGACATAAGTATATCACCTCGCTATTTTTGTCTCTCCAAAAAAGTTCAAAAAGCTATAACTTAACCGTAAGCGTCTACATAAAATTCGCTGAAAACTTGGCTGCTGGTTGATCAAGTATCCAAAATTAATTGGTATATTTTACAAGTATATTGAGCTTGACTGACATAATATATATGAAGATTGAGATGATGAATGGGTGCGATATCCTGTGGAAGCTGCATTCCTGCACATTCGATTGCCGTGGATGGCAATCGATATCCGTCGGTGATTGGCACTAGATTGCGGAACAGAGACCGACGTTAAATAAAGGAAAGAAGATATGACTACTCGCTTGAAATATCGCTTTTTTCATAAGAATTTTTAATAAATTCAACGGAGGTACTTCGTGATGCTCTTCTGTGAAATGGTAGCACATTTGTGCGGTTCTTCTTCACACCAAAGAGAGAGTGAAAACTGACTACCTCTCGCAAAACTTCCAACTCTCCACGCTCCCGTTCCGTTTACGTTTTCTCTTCTGTGGTGTGCACAGAGAATCTCTGCATAGAATTAATCTCTCATTCGGCTGGGTGCTATATTTTAATTACTGAATAAAGTTTTAATAGAATGAAACCTCCTTTCGCGATGAAAACATGCCATTTCAGGAATCAACAGTCACTTTCCTATGTTTGACCAACTGGCCAAAACATCCATTGGTTCAGAAGTAATTGTCCCCAATAACGCAATGCTTCAATTCTCTTTCCAGTTAATTATCAGCTAATTCTTTCATCGCAGCTGAGCAACTTCAGTAAACTCGATACGCCAAGTTGTCCTTTCTCCACAGTTCCCAAATTCCTCCAAAAAAAAAACATGCACATACCGCAATGGTTGCATAGGTCACGCGACAGCACCCGTACCAGGTCCCACCTAATTGACTTTTCTTTCACCGTCCGCTAGGCTATAGTCCGCAGTCCTGTAGCAACGCCCAAAACTCTGAAATAGAATCGTGTCATACGGTCATCATCAATATGCGCTGGGTACCCAACGGCGATGAATATTAAGTGAATGCACACAAACCGGCCCCTTTGCGGCACGAAATTACCTGTCGAACATGTTATATTGACCGTCTCCACACAAACAAAAAAAAAGAAGTGGGAAGCCCTATATGTCGCGCATTACACACTTCATAATTGAAAGCTGGTGCCGTTTCGCTTTCTTTCCTAAAGCGGATTGTCACAGTAAAACAGTACCTAAGTATTTAGGACAATGACAACGACCGTTGAGCCGATAGTCTAAACATAATTGCCTTGCTTGTTTACGATCACGACGCCCAATCAACCAAAGAGATTTTAGGTCCTAGCCGTGAACGATATAGAAATCCGAAAACCCCACACCCTTTTGTCTCAATTTTAAACCCATTTCGTGACAGATCCAATCCATTCGAACAGGATGCGTGCCGAGTGTGACCTACTAACTGGGTGCTACTGTTACTAGGTTATATTACTGAAGCATAGGAATGACCATGATGTCGAAAATATGCTTTCTAAATCTACTAACTACACAGAGTGCCATTCCGTGCCTGTGCGACACTGCTGCTGCTGCTGCCGTTGCGGTGAGAACGTGACAAACTTCTCCGCCCGCTTTACCCCCAAATCAAATCGACGATGACCTATTTCCACCATCGCATCGTCGCCGAGCACAATCATTTCACATTAGGGTAAGGAGACTCCATAAGCCACTATAGCAACCTAACGCTGCTAACGTACCGCAACTATAGGAGCGTTTACCCTATACAGTTGGCCTTTTTGCTGATCCTGGTCAGCTCTTTGCTTTCAAAGCCACTTGCACGCGAATTTTCACCCCTACCATCAGGCTGACGTCATCAAGTGCGGGCATTAAAAAAAAATAGGAGGGGCAAAACCCGGAGCTCAATTGACCGGAGGTGATGAAGATAATTGGACTGGGGAATTTGGGACGAATTCCCGAAATCCACGTGGACCGGTCCGGAGCAAGCTATCTTCGTGTCCCAGATCTTTCATTCCACAGCGTTCTTGTTGTTTTGGTCGGTTGCGTGCCTGTCATTTGAATGGCACCCAATCTGAGCGCGTTTTCCGATATATGCAGACATCCACTCAGTTTGCATTCGTTGCCGTAGACTTCAGAGTGGTCGGTGGAGTCCTTGGAGAGGTCGGTTTCACATCACTTCATTAGTAGCCTGTCCGGTCAAGCGTTTGAATAGTGATAGGTTGTTATCTGTTCGATCAGATTACAATTCCACGCTGAATGGGCGTCCGTGGATAGTTGAGCAGAACGACGGAGATAGATTATATCTGATAAGACGTTTAGTGTTGATAGCTTTGTTGCGGGTTGCTGAACCATGACTGGTATAGAAATTGGCAGTCCAGGTGTAGTTTTTTTTTTCTGTTTCTTGATTGCTTGCGTGTGGAAGTGATTTGTTCCACTGCATCTGATCCATTCAGATTTAGGATTCATAGATTTAATATGACAGAGGAAACCTAGCATGAAATGCTCTATCTATCTAATAAATCTCGGGATGGATGAATTAGAATCCATAAATCATTCAATTCAATTAATGGCTGTTTAGCTCCTCCCCATTTTTTATTTATTTGAAAATCGAATGCTAGATGATGAGGGTCGTTAGGCTCAAATCCATGAGGTTAAAAATCATTGGGCCGAATTTGGGAAAATGAAATTAACCAAATCCAGCCAAATTTGTACTCAGAACCAAATAAATGGGGAACTCAGTGTACAAACTTCGGTGAATCAGTACTTTCAAGATAAACAATGACGCTGGTCCTCGTAACGTTCTTACGGTCATGGGGGAGGGGAAGGATTGTTGGTTGGACATCCGCTGTTACTAGAGACTGAGTATACTTCTTCGTCTGCATGGTTGTCACGGCAAGGACGTTTTCGTTTGAGGAAATGGTAGATTATATACGTATTCGCTTTATAAAGTGATTGACTCTTTTAAAGCTTTAGAAGCATATTATGAAGTGCTATCCAGTGCTGAGATTTGTCATTATCATTGACAGATTTTCGTGCGATATTGACAAATTTGTTTTTCACATAGTCACTGATGATCGACTTTATTCTCAAAAAAACCTTCGTCAAAATATCACTATTTTTTTCGTGAATGACAAAGATTCGCCTGGTACAAAAAGTGTGATTTCGTGCATTCTGTGACATTATTGTTATTCAAGCAGTTCAGGACGTAGATACTTGTTCACTTTAACGGCTCCATGCAATTATGTTGCTCATGCCATCTAATTTCTTTGCTAATTTAGTTAATAAAATAAACCTACACATGTTCTTCACTGACAGCATTGTCATTGACCATTGCCTTGACGATTACTGTTAGTTCAAATGAGTGATCAAAGCAGAATTGTCAATATCCCCGTGTATTGTCGAGATTTTGCAGCACTGGTCCTATCAGCTCAGTAATGTAAAGGGGCTTAGGATTGAACGCACGATCTTATGCTCAATAAGCAAAAACGGTCACCGCTAGGACACCGATCCCCGTACATCACAGCAAACCACTGCGATAGAGCTTCCTTCCCGGGATGTCCTGGAATGAAAACTCCTGGGATTTTTACATTTCCCTGATTGCCATATATTGGGAAATAAAGTTTTATACCCCGCGATCCGTTGCATCTCGATAGTGGAGATGAACTAGCCAGTCAGTTAAAAATCTCCTTAATAAAGCTTTAAAAAAACATGCTACTCAAGACTTTCATTATCCATAGATTCAAGTGAATCATTTAATTTCAATTATTGATTATCTGCAAATGAGACTTAAACCCATGACTTTTAGTTTAAGTTGTGTCTGATGAATTCCATCTCTTTCCTGAATTTGGCGTTTAACAATCATACAAAGAATTGCACACAGACAACCACTCTGATCAAACTTTCTAAACGCCTATCTTTTTGGAAGATAGACAAGGGCAGTGAGATGTTGCTCATTGATAGTTAAACGAAAAACCATTTTAATGCATTGTATTGTTCGTGAGAATTAGAGCCATGCAATATTCCAAGATTGAAAGCATTCCACAAGTCTAAATCATGATCTACAGGAATATTCAAATACCAAAATTGTTACTTGGGAGACATTTGGAAGTATTTCATGAGCTAATCTCCAATAATGAAAATACTCAGTATCGTAGAGATGGTTCTCGATAACGAACCGTCTGGAACGAGACGAAGAGGCCCGCAGGTGGAAGGCAACCTTTGGAGTCTTCACAGGCTGCGAGACTGGCGACGTGCAGCCATGGGTCGAGTGGAATGAGACGACTTCTGTGTACAGCAAAGGACACCCAGACCATAGCCTGACTGGTAAGGTAAGGTCATTTAATTTCCCGAATCCCAGGATAGTGAAAACTACCAGGAAATGATTTTTCTAGCCAGCAACATAAACATGGAATGACGTCCCCGGCAGGAACCAACTATGTTTTCGAACCCGGATAGAGCATTTAAAAAAACATTAAACTAGGGAGGCGCCTCGTATTCAACCCACAATCTTCTACTCAGTAAGCAAAAACGGTCATCACTAGTTCATCAAGCTCTTTAACGCCTACGATCGGCGTTTATTCAAACTTGGTAATTACACTAGTTTACAGCATATTTGAAGTTGGTCGCTGGTGGGCATTCCCCATGTAAAATCGTGCGCTGAATCTAAAAAAGTAGTCAGAAAAAATCTCAGTTGGATTGTTTTCTAGATACAGCTAAAAAGTGAAATTTCACTCAAAAAAAGTTTGTTTACTAAAATACAAATATCTCCGGCTGTAATGCAGCTATATCAATTATTTTAACACCAAAGTAAAGGTAAGAAAATTTTCTTTCAATCAATTGGCAAAACCACTGCAAAAAATACTTGCTTAAAAAATAAGCTGAAATCAATTTTTTCTTTGAAATACGCAAACATTTAAATAATAATTAAACAAACTATTAATTTACAATATTAACACTAATCAAACTGAAAATTTGTGTTCAGTTCAAGACCAAGAATTGAAAAGGCCTCAACTCCATTTTGTAAACAAACCTTTAAAGGCCATTTTATAGCGAACCGAAGTCCATCAACGCAAACCAACTAAATGAACAGGTAGGGAGAATTATCCTCTACCTGATTGTGTTTTAGGTTTACAAATTTAGGTTTCGGTTCACGAGAAAATGGCATTACAAGGTGTGTTTACAAAAAGGAGTTGAGGCCTGTTCAATTTTTGGTCGTAAGTTGATCGAAAGCCAATTTTCTCATTTTTATTTTGACGTTAAAATAATTTATATAACTTTATTACAGTCGGAGATACTTTTTTAAGTGAAATATCATTTTTAAGATATATTTGGAAAATGATCCTACTGAGATTTTTTTTGACAACATTTTTGAATTCAGCGCACAATGTTAAATAAGGATCATAGGTCAAACAAAGTAGTTCATTTGGTTTACTTTTATTTGTAAACTAGTGTTATCTTCTTTTCCCGTAGTGCCTGCGCACATTAGGGTGGTGTTCCATTTTAAAACATAATATTTGCAATCTAATACGGTAGTCTATTTAATTCAGTTTAATTCATAACCCCAAAATATGAGTCAACGGAAGAAAAAAACGGATAAGAAATGATCAGCACCGTACTCCAATGTTCCTTGAATTATCTCTTTTCTTTACTTCTTGAACATTTTCTCAACCACCAGCTTCTTTCAAGTTCCATAATTAATTTTCCCAAGTTATCTCATTGTGACCAAGATCTTATAACATTCATGACCTTTTCCTAACTTGAACGTTCTCTACGAATTTTCCTAAACATCTGGATCAAACAAAAAACCTAAAACTACTAATCAAACCCTGAAGTTCAAAATTATCTGAACTTCTACGAAGTTCACTGAGCTTCTACAATTTTGGCTGAACTTCTGTGAAGTTCCAAGAATTTAAAAAAAAATGCCAACACTTCTTTGAAGTTCTACGAAGTTCCTTGAATTGTTTGCTTCACTTCCACAAATATCTCAGAATTCCTATTAAGTTTGCAGCACTTCTACAAAGTTGTCTGACTTTTTAAAATACTGTTGATTTTCTGCGAACTGCCTTGAAGTTCTATAAATTTTCCTGATGTCCACGGCATTTCCAGATTTTAAGTCCATTAAACTTTAAGGAAATGCCCTCATTAAACAAAAAATTAAAATTATACAAAGTTTCCCAAACTCCAACGAAGTTTCTCCAACTTGTACAAGGTTCCCAATTCTACAAAACTTCCTGAATTTCTTCAAAATTCTCGGAAGCTCTACAAAGTTCTCCAAATTTATATAGAAATTCCTAAACAAAATCTTTAAAATGTTAGAAAATCTAACAAAGTTAAAGAAAAATCCCTGAGCTTCGTCGAAGTATCCCCTCTACAAAGTTCGCTTAATTTCTCCAAGTTCGCAAATATTCAATCATGTTTCATAAATTTCTACAAGATTTTCTTAACTTCTATAAAAACTTGCTGAAGTTAGTGTAGTCTAGCTTAGTCTACACATACACAGCCAGTACTCAACTATACAATTTCCTGAAATTGACTCTACAAAATACTGAAGTTCTATTAAGTTCACTAAGCTTCTACAAAGCTTGATGAGCTTTAACAAAGTTAGTTGATCTTCTATAAAGTTTGCTCCACTTCTAGAATGTTTTGCTGCATAATCCATAAAACAGTGTGGACTTGAAACATTTTCCGAAATTACGAGACTTCGAGAATCTTGAAAAACATTGTAGATATCATCCAACAGAGCAAGATTTAACAGCTCGAGTTTGGAATTTTTTTTTTTATATTTTTATTAAGGAGACTTTCAGCCCTGGGCTGGTTCGTCTCCATTAGAGAAATGTTGAAGATTATGAAATATGAAAATTTTTCAATGTTCTGTTTTAAGTTTACCCACTTTGAAATAACAGCAACATCCCTTATTGTAAATGGGACGGGACGTTGAAAACTTTCGTCCACGATGAAATTGCCACACTATGAAATTGCTCTAACTTTTTAACCGTTGGGTAGAATTTAATGAAAATTTGGGTGGATTTAGTTCATAGTGCATTATTTACATCCTGCAAGTTTTAAAGTCCTGTGATCAAAACTCGCGGAAATGGAGTCGAAAGAACTGCTCGTGCGTGATAAAATCTTGCGCATTCATCACGAGAACAAGGATCTCTCGCATCGTTCCATCGCTAAAACGTTGATGAATCGCGAATTCCACGGTGTCGCGAGTGATTAAGCGGTTCGAGGAACGGTTGACCACCGATCGGAAGCCCAGAAGTGAAGGAAAAAGTATTCCGTAAAACACCAAAAATCACAACCGCGTAGTTGGGGCCTTCAACCGAAATCCGAACGCCTCCGTTAGGGATGTGGCTAAGAAGCTGCACCTAAGCCGAAGTTTTGTCCAGAAGGCCAAAACTAAGGCTGAGCTTCGAACGTTCAAGGTACAAAAGGCCCCTAATCGCGACGAGAAGCAGAACAAGTCCGCCAAAACCCGTGCCAGGAAGTTGTACCTCAACATGCTGACGAAAGTTGAATGCTGCATCATGGACGACGAAACATATGTGAAGGCCGACTTCAAACAGATCCCCGGCAACCTGTTTTTCACGGCCAAGGATAAGTTCAGCGTTCCAGAGCATGTCCGCACTCAGAAGATGTCCAAATTTGCGAAGAAATTTCTGGTTTGGCAAGCCATCTGCACGTGCGGGAAGCGGAGTGCACCTTTCGTGACCCAGGACACGATGAACGGACAGGTGTACATAAAAGAGTGCCTCCAGAAGCGGTTGCTTCCTCTCCTGAAGGCCCACAACGTCCCAACAATCTTCTGGCCGGATTTGGCCTCATGCCACTACTCCAAGGACGTGCTAAAGTGGTATGCGGACAATAAGGTCAATTTCGTGCCGAAAATGTTCAACCCTCCCAACACTCCGGAGCTCCGCCCCATCGAGAAGTACTGGGCGATTATGAAGCAGCACCTTCTTAAACGATCTAAGGTAGTGAAAACAGTCGAGGAACTGAAGAAAGTATGGGTTTACATGCAAAAAACGGTTGATTCACAGGTTGTGCAGAATCTTATGGCCGGGGTTAAGGCCAAGGTGCGGGAATTTGCGTATGGACTGTAAATAAAATACGAGTAAAATGGTAAAATGAAGTTTAATAGTTATTTCTCAATCCCTGAAAATTTGATGGCAATCGGATGAAAACTCGAATTTTGCGAATCAATTTTGTGTGTGGCAATTTCATCGTGGACACCCTTTATGAGGAGAAATATCAAAGAACCGGAATATAGAAAATATTCCAGATACAGGACCTGGCAAAAATTCTATTTTGTTTGGTTGTTTGGGAAAAAATAAGGCTCTACGACTTCGAACAAAAATTTAGACCTCAACTTTTGAAATCTCAACCTAATATTTATTAGCAAGACACCACTCAAAGAAATATCTCCAAGGCTCTAGAACCAGGGCTACAAAATGATGAGCTGATAACCTGGAAGGAGCGGAATACCTAGTTCTGGTCCTCACAAGTTCCTACTTCACGCCTCCCCGAGTCATATTATAACAAAAGACTACCAGCTGAAACATTGACACAGCTAGATGGCGTAGCCTGGGCAATGTTGCCAGTCCGACAATAGCAAAGTGAAGAGGTGTGACGCGAACACTGGCGCGGTAACCATATTACGGTGACAGAGGAAATGCTTCACCAAACCCGAGCGTCTGTCCACCATGGAGGCGCGGCTCAAAATGGTGTCTGTTCTCCATGTTAGGAGCGGCTGTTCACCGTCCTAGTGCCAGCGTTGAACTCTAACCGGAGCTGTGCACGATGGTCCCCCGGCGAGACAAGCTGCCCTGAAAAAAACATACAGTTGCAAATACCGAAGAAAGAAATATGGATCGGAACAATCGGCACAGACCTACGCGACGAAAAAAGGACTACGATGGGAAACTCGAAACATAGAACTGCAAACCGCTCGGCTTCCCGGGCTGCGATAGGTTAATCTATGACTTGCGGACCCTTCGCAGACTACGAGGCTGGCAAAGGGTGGCCATGGATCGAGTAGAGTGGAGACGACTTCTTCGGAGAGCAGAGGACAACAAGGCCTTAGCCTGATTGGTAAGGTAAGTACTCTAGGCCAAATTGCTTGATGCTAGGACATTAACAAATTGGTGGGATCATGGACAATCATTTAGAGCAGCGTTTTCCAAACTTTGGTTCGGGCTGTACTTAGATGGACCGTAGGAATTAAAACAAGTTGATCACCTGTTTTTTAAGATTCATGAAAAATTGATCCAAATTAAACATCAAGCCACAATAAACAACCTCTTTGTTTTTGATTTTGGCCACTTCAAACGGCATGAATTTTCAAATTATTGAAAAATTGATGAAAGTTTAAATAAACTTTCATCCCAATTTATAGGTGCCTCCTTAAGCTCAGTTGGTAATGGTGCAGCTATAAAGCAGGACCATGCTGGAGACGGCTGGGTTCGTTCCCGGTCCGGTCTAGGATTTCTTTTCGGGCAGAACAATGTCTTGACTTCCCTGAGCATATAGAGTATGATTGTTCTTGCCACACAATATATACTAATACAAAAATGGTACAGAAAGCTCTGAACTAACAGCTAAGAGAGGCCTCAATGCTAGTTTCTTCAGAACTTCTGAAAAAATGCTGAGTCAAGGCAAAAAACGATTAAAACTTTACGAAACCTAAAAGCAGATCGCAAAAATTGTACTCATATGCCAAGCTCTACGAAAATGACCAAGCGTCTCCCTAAAACAGACAACGCTCTGGCTGGGCTCTTTCGCCGCCAACAGCCATTATATTCCTTCCCATCTAACGAAGTTCTATATTTTCCAATTACACGCTAATATGACTTTTGTCACTTCCGAATTCTGCGTATTTTTCCCCGAACAAAGGCCCCAACATCATCAGCGGCAAACGACCTCAATTAAGTCAACATATCATTACGACACTGGGGAATTCCATTAGGTGCCAGCCATGCAACCTGCCGCCCAATTTCCAACCTTTTCCAAGCAGCAAACTTTGACCTCGCAGCTTCATCGCGAAAAAATGCAAATTCTAGGTGAATTAATTATAATTTTTATCGTTATTATTTGCACCGAAAAAACAGCGACTATGATCCAAACAGGGTACTAAACCGAGGCGCAATCCGACGGTAGGTACTTGTTAGCGGTTAGAGTTGGAGGTCACCCCCGCCGGCGCCACCACCCGAGCAGCACACTGCATGCCGATTTCCAACCGAGCCAGGGTCACAACATGGCATAAACGCACCTATTTTCCCGTCTCCAGCGCCGGCCATGGGGCCGTGGGGTAGATTCGAATCTCGCCATCGTATCAGTCAGTTCGGTTTGCCATTGCTGGCCTGTGTTCAGGTGCTTCACTCCATGTGTGCGCCCGAGCGAGAGTTTAATTGAACACACAACCTGCGGGTGGTGGCTGGTGGTGGTGGTGGATGGTGTGGTACATAGATGGTTGATGATGCCCAAGGGTAGCAACATAGGACCGCACCATTGCCACCCGTTGCGAAAATTAAAACCAACGCTGCGAACGTTAACCAACCTCACTTGTCGTCATCGCCCTTGCTGTAGGTATGGTATGTAGAGAAGGTAATGCGGGCTGCCGCCCTGTGGCGAAAATGGCAACATTTTTCACTGCTTCACTGAGCTCCCACCCTTATATTGGCAAAAGGTCCGGTGGTGAAATTGAACGTTGCGTGGGATTCGATCAATCAGAACCCTACCGCTGACTGTCGAGGGGGAAAACAACAACCAAGGGATAAGCCTACAATGCTCTGAAGGAGGAAATCCATTTCCTCCCGTGAGCAGCTATTCGAGGACAACAAGCAGCGGGTATTCTACTGCGAGATCCCGCGTGCCATGTGTGTATGTGTATGTGTAAGTGTGTTGTTGAGGCTGAGGGTCGAAGCTATCGATTTGACAATATGATGAACGGGGCAGATGGGGCAACGGTGGGCGTGAAAGCCACCGTCAGAAAATACATCTCAGGGTACAACCGTGTGGCCAAAGCTAATCGATTATTGTTTGTGTGAAATGGATTAGAGTATAAGCGATACGCTCCGGACTCTGGTGAAAGAAGTTGAAGGTCTCTCTGGCCTGAATGGGAATAATAGGTAAAGCTGGTTGACGTTCTCTCGGTATAGTTACCTTGTTGTGGTGAACTGTCGAAACCATTTTTCATTTTAACAAAAGATTCGATGGTGGCTATTGTTCAACGTTCATTGAATTGTGCAAGGTTTGGGCTCACTTTGTAAACAAAGTCATGGAATCGTGATTGATTCATTACTACTACTACTACTACTACATTCAGGCCAAGGATGGTTTGTGGCTGTACACAGAAGTCTTCTCCCTCCATTCCACACGATCCATAGCCGCTGTAAGACTGACTGAGACTGTAATTACAGTGACGATGATCAATGAGTTTAAATATGTTAGTAGTAATAAAAGTTTTAGTTTAATGACACCAATTATGTTATACTCATTTGTTTCGGAAGGGCTAAAAGGTTGTTCATAAGCAACGTAGACCATTTTTAAAGGGCTTTAGATCTTCCCTCCCCTCATGATACCCTCTGCGTAAACATATTTCGAAATGTGTATGGACTATAGCTATACGCCACCAACACCCCTTTCTCACCTCCACCACTCCTCTCACCACCTGTTTATTTGTTGTACCATCTATCAGTTTTCTACAATTTTGTCTTGGACATCTTTTCGAAGAGCCACGTTCATGCTGTAATTTGTCGAGCGCACAATTTTCACATGTTGAGATCGAGTGGGAACGTCAAGATAGTCATCCAAGTGCTTTTGTTTCTGGTTTTAGACGTTTGATGTCTTCAGTGATGTTTTTGTACTTTAAAGTTCCCTTTATCTGTGATCATGGTGGGTCTGAAGAGTTTTTGTTGAGCACGCTGAGGCTGAAATTGCATACCCCCTCCCCATGGACATGGAGGTTGACGGTACTGTAGCAAAGGGTTATGTTTAATTTCTTTATATTTGCAACGATGATGATTTCCTATAGTGATACATATCACCTTATTAATGCTTCAGTATGCCTCAAACGATTAATTCTTGGTTGTTAATAGAACTTCCTTGATGAAATCGGCTGCTTCATGCAGACTGAGCAATTTTGATTATAGGATCAGATTTGTTCTGTTTACAGAGGAATTGGGAGGGCTTATTAGAAACATCTCACCAATAAAGTAATGATCTCCTAGTAAATTTAGCAAATCATTTTATTAAAATTTTATTTTATTCAAGCATATTATTTTTGTTACAATCAATTAGCATTAGCGTACGATACAAGATATTCAATATTAGTTCCTCGTTTTTGCGTAAAATAATAAATATGTATTCTACTTGGTGATTGAGAGTTTTTTTTTTCAAGTTTGTTTTTGTGATCTGAAAATTTTCCCAGTTTGGTTAGAAGTTTCGAAGCTAACGCATGTCCACAGACCTAATAGAAAGATAGTCAGAAAAAGTGTATCATGAAGAATGGTTGCATGCAGAGTTGCTTCCACTCACTTGCTATAGATGAGTGATTTTCGGAGTTTTGAATTCGTAAGATGTTGTAATGGAGATTTGTGTTGTTGGATGCGGGAGGAGATTGGAGGGCGGGTGTTTGACGCATAGAGCCTGTCAATTTCGATTTCAGAGTGCTGCAGTCGGCGGTTTTATGATTCTTGAGCACTCGCGATTCGTAGAATCATTGTTTGTGACTGCAAGTGGATTTGGCGGGTTTTGTGTGTCAGACGCTTGCTTTTTGGCCTCTTCTTGTGTCTAACATGTGCAGAGTATCATTATAGCGTCTAATGGTTTTAAATTTCCTGGTTGCGTGAAATATATTTGTGAGAATATCTCTTTGTTTGTAGTTTATATTTTATTTCTTCATGTTATTATCGTAAATAATAGTTATTCAATAATAGATAGTTCATCCATATATTCGTACTTTGACGCGAAGCGCTGTGGATTATGAGATGCTCGATGACCCTGGAGGGATCGATTTTGCTTACAGAGCAGAAAATCATGGATTTAACCCCAAGCTCTTCCACAGCACAATAAATCGCCACCATCATTTGTATATTTTATATTGAATATTAACCTCGGAAACTATTTGCATATCAAGCGAAAACGTAGCCCTGTATTGTCGCGAAGCGTTATAGTTCTGAGATGCTCGATGACCCTGGAGGGATCGTGTTTGCTTACTGAGCAGAAAATCATGGGTTTAGTCCCAAGCTCTCCGTCATGACTCTTTAAATTCATGATCACTAAACAAAATGAATATGTTCTTTCGATAGCCGGCTATCGGGAGATTAAATAAACAACAAATAAACAATACATACTTTTGGTTGCATCGCCAACTTGAGGTGAATCCTAACCGAATACCCTACCCAACCCTCCAACTCCGTAGCACTTATGAGGGTGTCGCTAAGTCGGTGGCCTCTCGTTAAGTAAGTACTACATCAACATTTCCTTCCCTATCCCTAGTTATGGTAAAGATGGGCGTTGCCGGGAATAGCGACAGTCATGCTTCTGTTACTCTTGTTTAGATTGGAACCAATGTTTACCCTCCAGCATTATTCCTGAAAGTAGTCTAACTGAGAATTTCAGAAGAGACGTGAGTGTCGCTAGTATCCAATCTACGAAGTATATCATAAAACGCTAACGCTAGTTGTAGCTGATAAAAATTCCCATAGGAATAGCAGTAGAATTTGTTAACAATACAATATGTAAAAAGGCTAGAATACAAAGAACAAAAAGTTTTGTTTTCCCATAGCAATTTCCATATAAACTTCAAATGGTTTGTGCCAAGTCAGTTTCTTATCAAATGAGTTTAAACTTTCGAAGGCTAATCAGGACCCGATTTGAAGCCGTTTGAACACTGTGGAGCGAAAATTTCAAATTTTACATCAGTCTACTATACATGTTTGGTCATAGGAAAGCAATTTTGATTATTTTAAAATCAAAAGATAGCCCCAAATTATTGCCCAAGTAACATTATAGGTTTTGTGATAGTTTTAAAGCATTCTTCGAGCCTGAATCATAGTTTTCAAGACTTTGCTAAAACCTGTTACTTAGGCGTGCGTCTCCATTATGACTTTTCCCACACACACAAAAAAAAATTTCAAGCTTAACGCTGTTTTACGCCAATAGTGACACACATTTCCAAAATCTAGAGAAAATTTCATAAGAGATGCAAGTGCCTCTGATACACCAATTTAGATTGAAAAAAAACTCTCGTCGCTTTGCGCGAAATATTATGCAATAAGCTGCAAAAAGAAGATTTTTCCAGCACGAGCCGTAGTCTATCCGATGAGGCTTGCAGAGTTGGATAATTACGACGAATGTTGAAAAAAATCGAATTTTGCAACGAGTTTCATACAAAAGAGTGTCAAAAAGTAGAACTTTTTGGCACTGTTATTTTAGTTATGAAAAATATGCTATTATGTTATTCAAAACAATGTTGAAAAGTGATAGTAATGAATGCTAAAAAAAGCATTTTGCAATCTGAAGCGAAGTATCAGAGAAAACCATTTGATCGCGCACGGGTAGAACTTTCCTACGTTGTGATAGGTATTTATTTAATACTCGACTCGAATCGAGTAATAGTACAAGACACTGAAGAAGTCTGCGTTAAGGTGGTGGAATTAAATGGAAATTACTATCTTTCAATCCTTCTATCTCTTTTCAAATAGGCATTCCGCTAAGACGCCCACATTCATCAGGATACCTTAATACCACATTTTCCTTAAAAAAAACAATTAAAAGGTGCATTTTTGCATGAACTTAACTGCCGTTATACGCATAACTGCCACATGTTCTATTTCTATATCCCCATGAAAAAAAAACTCCCGGTGAGTAACTTGTCTTTCTTGGTAAAATTATTTAACAGATGTTTCCATTTGGCATACTTTTCTAATAAATGGAAAAATGCAAAAGTTGTTCCAATTTTGAAGGCGGATAAAAATCTAACTGATGCTTCTAGCTACCGTCCAATAAGCTTGCTTACTTCAATAAGTAAACCTTTTGAAAAGATAATTTTGAATAGAATTATGCTTCACATCAATACGAACTCGATTTTTGCAGATGGTCAGTTTAGATTTCGTTATGGGCCTTCAACTACTCATCAACTCTTAAGTGCAACCAATTTAATTCATTCAAATAAATCTGAAAGCTGCTCAACTGGAGTTGCTCTTCTAGACATAGAAAAGCATTTGTGTGTTTGGCGTGAAGGTTTGATTGCCAAATTGAAAAAGTTTAATTTTCCACTCTATATTATGAAATTAATTCAAAATTATTTAACTGACAGAACTCTGCAGGTAAATTAACAAAATTACAAATCTGAACGACTACTGGTTTGGTCTGGAGTTCCTCAGGGTAGCATTCTTGGGCCTAAATTGTGTAACATTTTCACTTCCGACCTCCCTAATTTTCCTCATGGTCGGCACAAATCTTTGTTCGCCGATGACACAGGTACTTACGTTGGAGGAAGGAGTCTTCGTGTTATTTGCAGCAAACTGCAGAAAATTTAGATATTTTCTCTTCATATTTACAAAAATGGAAGATTTCTCTCAACGCTTTTTTCTATTCTTTATTCTTTCTTTCTTTCTTTATTGGGAGCAGGGAAAAGCCCTTTGAGTGGAGCTTATAAAAGCTTTTTTTCTCAAATGGGCATAAAACCTCCTCATCTTTTCGCATCAACAGAACAGTACATTCCAAATGATACATTATTAACTTAATACTAAACAAAATACGACCTTTTTCTATTTCTTACTATTACCTATAATTTACTAACTGAGCACTTCACGGAACCAATTTTTATAAATGGAACGTGACAGATGAAAGTCGAAGACATGGTAACAACGGTTGAACACACGACTACTAAAAGGCTCATTATAGCCATAATTAGTACGGAATGTCGATGTACGCATAAATTGGTGAGAACGGAGAGTACGACGACGAATATCAAAATTCAACTCATGTAACACTTTAGGACAATCTATGTGAGATTGAACAACATCAGATATGAAACAAGCCTTAGTGGCATTCCTACGAACCTCCAGAAGGTCAAGGTCAATTAATTTACAACGATCTTCATATCTAGGGAGATTATATGGATCATTCCAAGGCAAACGTCGAAGAGCAAAGCGAATAAACTTATGTTGGATAGCTTCTACTTGCTGTACGCTGTTCTGATAGTAAGGGGCCCAGACCACAACTGCATACTCAAATGTAGAGCGAACTAAAGAACAATACAGCGTCTTCAAACAGTGAATATCCGAGAATTCTTTTGCAGCACGAAAAATAAAGCCCAGGCATTTAGAAGCTTTGGAGGTTATATATCCTACATGATCTTTAAAAGTAAGTTTCGAATCTAAGAGAACACCCAAATCCTTAACAAGATTCTCTGTGCATCTTCTTCACAGGTTATTACATAATAGAGTTTGAAGTCATCGGCATACGAGAGCTTAAAACATTTGAGCACTAGGTTGACGTTATTCAGGTACAGCAAGAATAAGAATGGTCCAATATGACTGCCCTGTGAAACACCAGATGTGACATGGAATGGTTCTGATATAGTATTACCAATTTTGACCGACATTGAACGACCAACCAGATAAGAGCTTAGCCAATTTAGCAACGAACCAGAGAAACCAAGACGTTCAAGCTTTGCGATCAAGATTTCATGCTTCCAACTTATAGTATGCCCACATAAGCTTAGAGCTTCCTTTTTGAAATCTATTAGTAGTCACATAGTCACTATGAACTCCATGGAACTCCACAATTTCTTGGTCAAGTCAAGTGAAATATTTTGGATTAGTAAACATTAACTTTTAAAGATCACATTGAGATCATTCAAGCCACATATATAAAATATATAAAATGTTTGTATCTTCTTATAGACAGTAAATCCAAACTTTGTCTATAGAACAAACTTCTAAAATATAAACAAAAAGACCGGCCATGCTTTATGCTATGCCTATATGGTCTAGTTATTGCACTACCAAATCACTTCCAAGGATTCAGAACAAAATTCTGAAGACGGTTTTGAAGTTGCCTCCCTGGTACAGTACCGAGGTACATAGAATTTCGAAGGTTGAGTCTTTAAGCAAGGCAGCTCCCACACCTGTACTCTACCACCTATCTACCGTCAACTCATGGACCGGGGCCAACGGCTCTACAGGGTCCGGCAATTTAACTGCTACATTACTTCAACAGTCATTATCACGTTGCACACGAAACTGCATTGGACGACCCCTCATCGCTTTGTTTACATTGTGTCTTGGCTGTCAGAGGATGTATGTTTTACTTTTGTAATCGAGTACCGAGCTGGAAAACGGTAGAAGGACATAGTTCGTGAGCTGTCCGAGTTATGTGTTTGCAGAAGTTTTGTACACCGTACAGTCAAAAGATACCGTCAGACCGGAAGTACCAAATACGGTATGGTGGCCCAAGTAACATTGCAAGTTTAATTAAGGTTTTAAATCACTCTATAAGTCTAAATCATGGTCTACAGAACCCTCATAAAACCCAAATCGTTACTTGGGGGTGACGTCGAGCTACTGTGGTGAAGATCGTCAAGAGGCGCCTTAAGAGACGTAGTTCCACTAAATTGACGGAGGATCTCAACGTATCGGATCGAAGTCTCCGTCGGATAAACTTCAGACCAAGCCCTACAAGATCCAGAAAGTTAAAGACTCTCCGGTGAGGCAGAAACAAGAACGGATAAAAAGAGCAAATACGCTGCTGAAGAGGGCCACGGAAGATAGGTTGGAGAATATCGTGTTTACCGACGAGAAACTCTTCACCGTAAAGCAGTTCGTGAATTAGCAGAACGACATAGTTTGGTTACCAGAAAGATCACGAACCCATACCGACGTTCTGACGGCCATCAGGTGACAGAAACCAGCATCGGTGGTGGTCGGATTCCGCTGGTTTTTGTCCCTGAAGAGTGAAGATCAACCAAAATACATATCGGGAACTTGTTCTACAGAACGTCGTCGAACCGCGGACACGTCGTTATTTTGGTTCCAGGGATTGGGTTTTCCAACAGGACTCGGCGCCGGCTCACAAAGCGAAGAAAACCCAAAACTGAACCCTATGGACTTCGCTGTCTGGAGTATGTTGGAGGCCGAAGTCTGCTCTAAAAAACTACAAGGGACAGTCCTATGGGATTGTACGCAATCTTATTTGTTAACTGGAGCAGGAGCCTATCGATTGACGTATTAAGAATTAAAATCCATCATCTCTGGATCAAAATCAGATTTTTGAAATTGCACCCCCAATGTTGCCTTAAAGTACGTGGTATGTTAGATTTAAACATATCTAGACAGAGCTGGAATTAGGCGTAACAGCTTTTGTAAATAAAGACTTCTATCGATGATTTTTTAGGAATTCAAGGCACGCCCACGCAAACCAACATTACCGTCGGGTTGGGGAAGTCTTACCCTACCTGATGGTGATTTTAGTTCGCGTGAGTCAGCCTTGAAGATCAAGACATCATCGAAAGAAGTCAATGTGTACAAAAGCTGTTAGGAACTATCATCCGATTGATGACCTTGACAAATGTCCAAAACATACTCTTTTACAAATTTATGGTGGTCCTACAAAGGGACCGTTTTGAGTAATGCTGATCTATTAGGGTGTTAAACACTGATGATGCTGGTGAGCTGTATGTTGTTTGGAATGAGGGTGACGCGCTTGGCATAGATGGCCCACAGCGACTCACGAAGAGCTACTGAATCCGATTAATAGCGGTGCGGTTTCATCTTCCTTCTTCGGTGAATGAACGGTCATGTTTACAGGCAGCCACGCGCCGGAAGCACTGCTGCTGCTGCTGATGCCGACGACCGGACACCACCACACACGGTGATTGGACTTAATCCGATCAGTGGTTGAGGGCAGCCTTGATAGCTAGCTGCTTGCGGGGAGCTTTTCCTTGTGTACTGGAGAACACCATCACTCACCACGCGGTGATTGAATAAACATCGTTTGGGGAGACTGGATGGAATTCAACTTTGAAATCTGTGTTAGGGAAATCGTTTTTCGCAAGCAATCGGTGATAATTTTAATTATCATAGCAACAGTTACACGTTCCTGCAAATTTTAAATAGTGAAATTTTGAAAAATGATTAAGTCTTAAATTTAACAGATGCGTAGAAATATTTCTGATCGATTGGTGATAAAACTATTGAAATTGCTTCAGGGGCAGATGAGTTACCTATTAACGTTCAAAATCTTTCATAATTTTGTTACATGTTCCATTTTTGGTTTTCACAAAGTGTACCCCCATATATAAATCACAGACGAAGTCCTACGTCACAACATGAAGGTGTGGAAGTCCTGAAGCGACATCTGGCGGCAGCCTGGGATAAAATACCACAAGAGCACCTGCGGACCTCGTACGATGCGTTCCTCGATCGTCTGCGGCGAGTGGTTAAACTCAAGGGTGAACAAGTTGAGCTTGACTAGTGAATTTTCTGTTTGTTTCAATGTAGCACTTCAATTGCCGGACCCTTTACGAAGACGCGATCAGAGATTGTATGCCCTAGAAAATCCTGAAGGTGCCGACTGGGATTGAACCCAGACCCTTTGGAATGAGAGGCAATCACGCTTACAACTACATTACTGGCATCGTTACATGTATTGTTATAATTCAAATAGTTTCAAACTTATTTACCAGCCTTGTCTAAAGTAAAGCTCAATTTATTATAATAGCATGACAGAAAATAAAAAAAATGTAGTTGATATATCACAGTAAAGAACTTCGTGGAATGGGTCTTATATTATTAATGTTATACAATTTCATACTTCTGGAAAATAGTGCCTTAGGCGAAATAAGCATTTTCTCTTGGCTATAAGTGAGAACTTGGGCGATGTGAAAAGATGTTTTGTCAACGTTGACCGCGCTGAAGTAAGCTTTTCATCACCATCAAACTGAATTATCTACAGAGCCAAATCGTGATTCTTCCATAGTTTGTTTACATTCTTTGATTCTTACACATGATGATGCACTTCCTGATAGTTACGAAATGTTTTTAAAAGGAATACCGATGCATCATGCCTTCATAAAATAGAATAAAGTCGTAGATTTGCCCACGCTATTTTTATTATAATGATTTATTAGTTACACTTTAATCACTTCTGTGACATTTGTGTCGAGCCACGCTATGATTACAATACTGCACTTTGAATTGACTTCAACTGCAATAAAGGATTTTGGTGCATAAATCAATGATTTGCTTTAATAATTGATTCGCCAAACTAAGACCTCATAACACTTTGTAAAACCAAGTTGACAAACACTATGGTTTTCACCTGGGTGTCGCAAAGGCTGGCTTCAAATTTGATCCAATCAAACCCCATTTTTCACTCACAGTATGTATTTCAGTTAGAGTAAATTCCATACCATGAGTGTAAAAAAGGGGTTCCATTGGTTCAATTTTGAAACCAGTCTCCACAACAGCCAACTCGTTTAGACGAAGCATTATGAGGTCTTAGTTTGGTGAACCAATTATTAGAGCATATCATTGATTTATGCACCAAAATCCCTTATTTCAGATGAAGTATATTTTTCCACAACCAAGAAGACACAATATTACGATCATTACATGGATCTAAGATTGGACCCATCGCTAAAAATCTGCTATTTATCCATTTAATCTAGATGAACGCGTCATTGGAACGGTACTAATGGATATATTTGCTATATCGCTATTGAAAATTTAGTCGATTGTTGAATTTATGTATGGGCCCAAATTAGAGACATTTAGGCTGACATTACATTCATTTCCCATATGTGTTAAAATTGTACGCGTTTGCAAATTTGCTTTTCTTGATGAAATTGAAGTGAGTCGAGTCAGATTTTTCCGTTCCTATGACAAACTCGGCACCCAGCCCTATTAGTTGAAAATTTGTAAATTCAAAATTTTTTGAAGAACGTTATACCATTTTATTTTTCAACGAAATAAACCATTCGGCATATAAAATGTGTACCAAACAGCCACGAAAGTTGCGAAATTTCCTTCCGTTGGAAAATAGAATTTCATCTAACAAATTGAAATCCATAATGAAAATCTAACGTCCAGCGATGGCATACAGGTAACATTTCCTACCGTCTGGAACAAAGACAACCTTTGACATTTAAAATCTCCTGTGGCCCGCACAATGCACCCACAGTTGCCCAACTAAAGTCGTCCCTTGTTTTTTTGCGAGTACTGTTGACGATTTCATCTGCTCTCCTTCACCAGGTCACAGAGATGATGATGATGGAAAAGCGCACCATGCACACAACCAACACATTCGCTCCTCTCCTGTGCACACATAAATGCATTGAACGACGACGACGATGAGGATGTTGAGGGTTGCGATCTGATTTTGTGGATCAAGTTGAGTCGTCATTTTAGATACCCAATAGGTAATGATGATGATGATGAAGATGCTGGTGACCATAATCATTAAATGTGGGAGTTTTAAATCCTTCGTTGTTGTTTCGTTTCCTGTCAGTTAGATTCGAATACCAGGACGAAGATTGTGATGAGAGTTCTTTTCCCAACGGCAGTGGAGAAGAGCAAAATCACACCGACACAAACCGACTGACTGCGCGCTGAGCTGAGAGCTGAGCAATTCACATAAACACAGTATAGTAGGTAGTTCCCTTCTCAATATTGCACGGCATACACTCTCCTACAGATGATGGCCGCTGGTGCTGGGATGAAAACTAAATCCAGTCCATCAGCAGCGCCTGGCCCGAGCGATCGTTGCGTTTTTTGTGATTCGAAATGATGGAAAGTGGGAAACAGAAGGGATGGGAAGCGAAACAAATGTTACACCCTAGGTGCTCCTGTAAGCAACGCCCAAATAGATTGAAGTTCAAGTTTTTCCCGTTTTTTGTTTTGTGAATGGGAGAGTAGGGAAAGCTTGAACCCGTTGGCCTGCACGAGGCACGAGTGATGGGATGTTGTTGGGGAATCTTTTCGCGGAGTTTTTCTTCTTTTCGGGGGACGGGAAGATGCTTTCGAGTGGGTGGAATTCAGTTGTGTTGTTTGAAGACTTACCCCGCGAGCACGTATGGTGGTGTCCTATTTATAGTCTGAGGCAGAAACAGCGCCAGGTTAAGTGTCAGCATGAGGACACCTAACGAGGGGCATCTGACGTGCGGCACTTCGATATCCAGCGACATTTTTGTTGTTTGTGGTTCTCAGTCGTTGGTTGGTTCTGGGAAATTTTTGTTTCGCTGCCGATTCTCGGCCCTAGATTCTTGGACTTTCCTCCAAACGTTGGATCTTTGAGTTGTGTTTTTTTTTATTATTCAGCAGCTGAGGGTAGAGGCCTTGTTCCTCCTTACTGCGTCGTCTAATGGATGGTTCCCTCTGCTCCGATGGTGTGTCGGTTACTTTCTGCTCTCGCAAAAAGTGATCTCAATTCTCGTTTTACTTTGCTTGCGTTGATGTTGTTGTTGTTGTTGTTACTGCTGCTGTATTTTTAAGTTGGAAAATTGAGGTAAAAGCTGGATGTTGCTGTTGCTAATTTATGTGCTCTTTTCGGTACGTCTCATTTTCCCACAAGGCTCAGGATCAGGGGAGGGATGTGTGTGTTGTTCGAATTTGCTACACCCCTGCCGTTGTGGGTCTGCTCTGGCGTTTTCTGGTCGAACCTCGCTTTTCGCTAACCTCCAACCATCTATTTAAAGCACTTTTTCTTCTTCTCTTCTTCTTCGTCGCCGTCGTCGTCGTCTTCGACACTTCGCTACCACACACACTGAAGTTGCTTGCTTTATTGGTCACCCCAATTTCTTCGGTAAGTTGTTCATTTCACCGAGCGAATTTTCGCATTGCTAGTATATTAATGCCTTCGAATCGTCCTACGCTACTACAGCTTATCGAATACATTTTCTGTTATCCTAGGGAGGAGAAAGTAAGACAAGAAAAATGAAGAAAAATCACACTCGGCACTGAAAACTGGGCCGAAAGCTCCCGTCACATCGCAAGAAAATGAGGTTCCGAGATTTTCCCATTTGGCATCCAGTCACTGCACCAGTCATCATCCCCCATTGGCTCGAATTTCCATGGTTTCACCGAGTTTTCATCCGGAAAATTTCCTTCACTTCGGATCAGCTGCCATCACACCTAGTTTTCACCGAAGGGGCACTTTCCACATTTTTCACCTTACCGCACTAGGTTTTCGAAAAAAAAACGGAAACTGAAAACGGAAAATCCTTTTCCTGCGATTAAAACCGAACTCAAGGCAAACGGGCAGCAAACTGTGTCCCTTTTTCCAACAGAGTCCAGCTCCTGTTTTGTTCAACTGTTCAGAATTTTATGTAATTTCATTTCGCTTGCGAAAATAACAGCCATATCTGGCTGGATTTCTATCTCAGACTAGAATATTTTGGGTGGGACACACAAAAAAACTACACACTTGGAAAAGTCGCTCCCAAAGCTCCAAACTCTTTCTCTCCGGCACGTTTCAGCATTCGCCAACGATCATCCTCTGAGAGAAAGCTTTCGCACACCACCAATAGTCCGTCGTTGGAAATCGGGCCGCTCTTCGGAGTCGCAAGAGAACCCACCGAAAGCTTACAGCCCGAAATACTAGGAAAATCCTGGTCGCACGGAGCTTTTCCTTTGGTGTGCAAATTTGTTCCGTGTGGCACCTGCGCGATACACCGAGCTCCATCCAATGCCTTTTCTCGCACGAGAAAAATCCTTCCTTCCAATTTTTTTTTCTTCTTTCAACGAGGTGTTCCGCACCTTGAGCTATCGATCTACCAATCCCCGAAAAAAAAATCCAATGTCCTACCGACAGCCCCGACGAGAAAGATCCGATCAATTTCGCTCAAACTGCACATTGCACTACAAACTAATCACACAAACTCACTGCTGCTAGCTTAACACAACGACAATGCCTTTAGCTGCTACTGCTGCTGCTGTTGGACACTTCCAAGGAGCAACGATCCGGACCGTCCTTGTCCGCTGTGCTGGGTGCAGCATTTGGCGTTCTGTTCCATTCGCTGGAGCTTTTCTCGTACGACTGAGCGAGCCATCTGCCAGGGCCCGGCCGTGATCCTGTGTGTCCCCAAATCGTGCGTCTGTGTCTGTGTAAGCAAGAGCGCTTTCACGCGAGAGCACTGCTCTCAGGATCAGTAGTAGGTAATCGGCCGCTCATGTTGTGAAGTCCTAACCTACTACTAAGACCAGTACTACTACTACTACCACTACTAAAGCAAAGGGTGCGGGGGCTTTGGGGGGTATGTATATCGACAGCAAGGATGGGAAAAACGCTCATGATTACCTTTATACGCGAAACAGCACGGCTACTGCGAGGAGCAATGCTGGACTGGCAGGCTGGCTGGCTCGCCGCTTTGCTCGAAGAAGGATGGAATATCGTGTCAAAATCACGGTGCTTCGTCGCCTCACGGCGTGCTGGATGTGGGATACCAGGAGCAAATTTTGTGTAAGTTGCGACAATGATTTCTCAAACAAATATCGATACTGGTTATAAGGTTAAATTAAAGCAGGGAGGGATGGGAATTAGACATAAACATCATAGACCAATTCGTTATATCTTCCGGAGGTTGGTTAGTCAAACAAAATTCCAGTAGCTCAAGTCTTAACAAACTTCAATGCAAATTTTCAGCACAAACAACAACGGTTACAAGGTGCGTAATGTAATTACATTACATTGCTTAACTTTACTATTGATTCATAGACAACGATAATGCCAACATAATCAAGATGTTGAATCAATCTTGTCTCGAGCTTTTTAAAATCATCAAAATAAGCCAAACTATCTTACCTTACCAATCAGGCTAAGGCCTTGTTGTCCTCTGCTCTCCGATGAAGTCGTCTTCACTCTACTCGATCCATGGCCACACTTCGCCAGCCTCGTAATCTGCGAAGGGATCGCAGGTCGCTTTCTACTCGGTCAATTCTGTTAGGTCACGTTCGATAGATAGTCAACTTCGTGCGGCGGCGAATTTTATTCGACCGGAGCGTCCTCCGGAGTCCAAAAAAGACACGATTCCCTGCCATAATGCGTCTTTGAATTTCTCTGCTGGTATCCTTTTCGGCGGTCAAAGTTCCGTGCCATGATGTCGATGTCATCGGCGAAGCCAAGAAGCTGGATTGACCTCCTGAAGATCGTGCCACTCGTGTGTGTCCCAGCTCTTCTGATCACGCTGCTTTCCAACGCGATGTTATATAGTAGACACGAAAGTCCATCACCTTGCCGTTACCACCTTTGAGAATCAAAGGGAC
The DNA here is from genome assembly GCF_037179485.1 of Ochlerotatus camptorhynchus. NCBI lineage: Eukaryota > Metazoa > Arthropoda > Insecta > Diptera > Culicidae > Ochlerotatus > Ochlerotatus camptorhynchus. The sequence continues at coordinate 2,851,071 of NW_027041014.1, read as the reverse complement.
GAAAGTGTACCCTATGCTCGAACAACGCACATCACTCGTTCGATTGTCGCCTTGACCAATCGCGTCAGTTTATCCGGAAATCAGTACTCGTGCATAATCTAATCTCATCTAATTTAATACAAACGCAGCCAGTACGAGAAAGCATCCTGGAAAATGATTGGGTTAGATAACGCCTAATAATTTTTCTATAAATATGATACAAACATGCATTTGCATTTACCGCATAGATGATTCTGTGAAATGATTTGAGTTTAAATAAATATATTTAAACAGCGATGCATTTCGTGAACCTACAGGGGTGGAGGGATGCGTGGACATACCGTACCAAACGCTCCGAGCTATGTAAGAGTGAATGTAACAATAATATGTAATATAGTGCACTGGACAGATCTCACCAACTTCCTACAATGTTATTCAAATTTCTAATTTATACATAAAAATGGAATGATCGCACCAAAACTGGTCAACTTTCCCGGGCTCTTAAAAACTTCTATGAAATGTCACAAATGGAGACCTCCTTCGATCGATTCTTCAAAATGTAACTGCATCGGTCGATTCGATGTTGGAGGTTTAATGAAAATTTCGTAACTAACACTTGACCGGAGATCCAGCGGTTATGCGAGGGGGGCATCTGTAAATTACGTTGTATTCCGTGAACCCATTTGTCTAGGATACCGTTGCCCAGTACCTCCACTGGATCTTCATGTCCGCTATCTGTCACTGTTTGCAAAAATATCGTAATACTTCCTTTAACGGAAACAAATTTTCTCGCATTGCCATGGTCATCTGGGAGGAGGAACCCAGGAACCGTTCGTGGCATCTACCGCCCTTCCAGTCTTGGGCGTATCCAGCGAGGCATCCTTCAGATTGCTCGCAATCTCCAACACCGGTGAGATGCCAGCACCCCAGCACTTTAGCAAGCGGAAAACTTGCTGGTTCACGGCATCGTCGGCCACCAAATCACCACCAAAACAATTTCCCGGGCTAATTCGCCAACCGGACCGGGTTCAAACTCGCCCACGGGGACGAGACTCTCGATAGAACTACACGCCAAAAGTGTGGCATCTGAACTCGGAGAACTGGGCTACCGAGAGGCAATCCACTTTAGCACAATTTCACGAACACTTTGAAATCCGTACTTGTGCATAACATGCCCAAAACTATTACGAAAATTACGAGGCCTCATATCCCACGTAACATTGCGAGTTTTATTTTTTTTTTTTTTTTAAGATTTCTTTTTTTTTATTAGGTGTGACTTTTTTTTACGTCAGATTCTGGCCACTTTCCCGGTGGGACCCAGAACATGTGAAGCCAATGTTACCCTGGGTATTCAATATACTTGTTATTGAGCTTTCATGCGATATGATGCGTTTGTGGTCACTTCTTGAGGGGCTGCCGAGACATGGCCGGGTATGGCCAACCCAAGCAACACGGCTTGTCATAAAGAAGTTGAAAATACTTTGTAATGACTAACGCAAAGAATCACTAATACTTTAATAAACACCATTTAATACATTTATACAACCTAAAAAGTGCAAGACGCGGAGCTTATACAACTAAATACTGGTCTTATAACATGTTTTAGAAACATCATAAAAACAAGCGACAAAAAAAAACAATAAAAAAACTTGAGCATGGGATTCGATCACAGGTCCTTAGCGTGGTAGACTTGTTATTACCTAACTAGACCAACACCGCTTGATGAAAGGTTTGTTATAAGTATCTATCATGTTCTTGCCAACGGCATGAAAATTATTTTCTCGTTCAACACGCTTTCGATCCGTCATGAAGACGTTTTGTTAGTAGCAAAGCGTACATCTAATTGCCATTATGTTATTTAAACGTATTTTCAACTCCTTATAAGACAACCTGCACATTTTCATTTGTATTAATTTATGAGATGTCATAAAAAAGTATTTTCAACTTTCTGTATAACAAACCTCCGAATACCTCATAAGAAACTGTCAATCACTGCATGAAGAGACAGTCCGGCTCAATGGCACCGTCAATGTTTACGTCAATCTGGATTGATTTTGTATACGACAAGTTTTATAGTGGTATTAAAACAGTAAGATGCACGTTCAAATAACATTTAAAGATAAAAGCAAAAGAAAACTATTTTGGAAAATGTTGAATCAAAGAAGTATGAAGAAAACATCTTTAAACCTCATATATAACGTGGTATGTTTTCTGTATCTCTTATAATACATTTATACAACAAGCCGTTCTAATTCTTTTTCAAAAAGATGTTTTATGTGTTACTTGGGGTGGTCCATGGTACTAAATATAATCTCCAGAAAAGTATATTTTAAATTATCTTGTGATTTAATAAGTTGTATGAACGGTTATTGTCATGTCAGGTTTGGGCTTCCCTGAGGTCAATGGACTATTTATTTATATCTCATATGATTTTACGTGTCACATGATGTTTTTTTTAGCCACGTCAGAAACTGTAAACATCTCAGGGAACACCCGGAACATGTCCTAATGAGCCCAATATGTTTTTGGGAATTTTATATAACTTCCATTGCACTTGTTTTCAATTCTCATGTAATTTGATGGGTCACATGATAAGTTTTGGTCAAGTCAGAAACCGATCGCTTGCTCGGGGGGTACCCAAAACATCTCTTAATATGGCCAGTGGGGTCCTAGGCTTTCATTAAATACAATTGAACTTGTTTTTGAATTCACCTGTGATATTAGGTGTCACATGATGGGCTTTGAATCCTGGGTACTATGGACAAGAAATTAAAATTTAACAGCGATTGTATTTTTTAACATCAACGATGCTTGAAAAAATCATATTTTACTATTTTGAAGGTACACTCAAACTAATCCAATAGTCTTCCAATCAACCAGTTTTGTAAAGAGTAATTATTATTTGTGTTAACATATTTATGATTTGAAAAATTGTTAATACTGCTTACAATACTACTATATTGTCTCTAATGCACCTTTGCGGTTACGTACAATCCGCCTGCAACTTTAATTTCAAAAAGTATGTAGGGTCAGTAGTCACTTGTGATATGATATAGGCCACTGTATAACAATTTTATGAAAAAAACTGTAAAGTGTCTCATCGTTCCGGTCTTGATCTAACGCTTCAACGCCAACCATCCTTTTGCGAGCTAAAGGGTGTCTACAGTTAAATGCATCGCTTAAAAGTATTCGCCAAAAAAAAAGTCTCTCAACCAATTTTTATGAAATTTTCAGGGAATGTAATACTATATATTAGCATGGTTTACGTATCTTTATTTCACTCCTTTTCTTCACCAAATCGAAATGCCCGATCGTTCGATTTCTTAATTCCACCCATAAGGTTTTGTACAACGGTTGAATCGAATTTTTTTTTTCTGCTTTCATGCATGATTTCACACTTACTGTTCCGTAGTGCAACTTTAGGATGCTTACGGAGATTGTGCTTAATTATAGCCCAATATCTTTCGATCGACTGCAACTCCGGTTTGTTAGAGGGATTGAGATCCTTCGGCATGAAATTGACCCCATTCATCTTGTACCACTCCAGAGCGTTCTTGGAGTAGTGACAAGAGGTTAAATTCGACCAAACTGTAGGAACGTTGTGTGATTTGATAAACGGAAGTAGTCGTTTCTTCAGGCACTCATTCATTTAGACTCGGGTATTTATGGTTGTAGTTGTTACGAAATGCTTGCTCCTATTCTATAATTCATTGCGGTTTGGTACTTTCTGAACATTGAATGAACGTAGTCCTGCTCGTCCTCACCCCAAACAGAGTAGTTGGGTTTGCGTTTGAAGGCAGGAACCTTTCGCTTGTGGTCTTCAACGCAGTACAGAACACTTTTTCTTGCACTAACTTGCTTCCGAACGATAGCTGTTAAACGTTCTCGAAACGCAGTGTTCCTTCAACTCCATTTTTGAAACTACTAGAAATTGCACAATGAAACTCACGCAGTGTAAACAATACACGAGGCAATGTCACCCAAAATTTCATTAAAATTAACCCCAAGGTAAGGGGGAATCAACTCTGCACACTGTGCCGAAACACATTATTACACACTGTTCGGCACGTTAAAGCACACGATGATATGTATGAACCGAAAAATATTATATAAAACGGCAACACTGATAAGTGCTGCAGTTTTGCTAATCGATTTACCCGTTGCTAAGGTTTGTTTACTCCAAATGACAATATCCGTCAATACTGGTGCACTTAAATTAATTTTTAAAGTTAACTGTGATGTATTAAGTTTCCGCCAGTGTTCTCATAAGTTCTATGGAGGTGGATCAAAGTGGAAATAAAATCTTGAGGCATTTTACTTCCCAGTAAGTAGAACTCTAACAAAACAGCTAATTAGTGAGCATATCACAATCCTTTTTCAGAAACATTTCCTTGGACAGCTTCAGGGCCTGAAAATTCAGATGTTCAGGAATGAAGGCGATTAATACCGTGCCGAAGTAGTATGCCCGATTTGCAGCTGTGAGGCAAAACCGACGAAAATATCGTTGACCATGGACCACACTGACAGTTGGCATATATTTGGTTTCACGCGACACTGCAATTCTTTCCATCCTGGATTGTTTCAATCTTCCAAGCCAAAAAGGAACAACAGCTTTGATGAACATCAAGTCCAGTTGGCCAAACGAAGGAAGACTATTTGTTTCGAGAATGAGAAGCTAGTTGAAAATTCTGAAGCAGATAAAAACAACGAAGAAGTTTTTTCCAAACGTTTTGATTTCATGTGAATCATGTATTCCAAACCCTTGCAGAATTTTTCGATTCGAATGCTTCAGAGCACCTTGTGAAACTCCCAAATGAACAGCTCAAGGCAAGAAGCTATGAGCAAGAAGCTATGAGCAAGAAGGCAATGAGTCCAGTAAGAAATACATTGACGATATGGGGCAGCACGTTCCTCAACCGCAAGGAAAGAGTATTTCAATAAGCGATTGGGTGACTCTATCTAATAATGTACTATAAAATGTTATGTTAGCAACGTCCAGTTTGAAAGCAAATGAAGTTTAGAGGAGATATTAATTTCATAAACTATAATAATTATAATCTACAGGTTGATAAAAATCTTGTCGACTCATATCTTTTTCTTCTACTATGCCCTAAAGACAAAAACCCGACTGGCATCTTGGGGTAACTTTTACACCATTGTTTCAACTGGAGAACTACCTTATTTAATGACATTCATCGACAAGCAAACATTTGTGCTTACATTTCACATATAGAGTCGCCGAAAAGAGATTTATTTTTATCAAGTAACACCCTAAGTAGTCTACTTTGCACACGTTATTTGTAGAAGATAAATCTTAAACACAGCTTTTTTCCGTTGATTTGTTTTTCGTCGATCTTGTTTTCCGTGCTGAGCACCAATGCTACCGACGCCAGGGAGGCAGCCCCACACCTGGACCCTACCTAATAACCCATCAACTCATGAACCGGGGACCAACGGCTTTACTTGCCTTCCGAAGGAAGGCGTGATCAGAGATGTTATGCCTCAGAACATCCCGGCGGCGCCGACTGGGATTGAACCCAGGCCTGCTGGGGTGAGAGATAATCACGCTTACCACCACACCACCACTAAACACAGCTTCTAATGTAATTGTTTTTTGTTCACAATCATATTTCAATAGCAATAACATCATCTTTTGAAATTAAGGAAAAAATAACCACTGTCCTCCCCCTTTGCCATGTTTTTCCTATATCTAATTCATCGCATGTCACAGAATCTAACACCTCCCATCTCCCCACTTATTATGTAAGATAAAAAATGTATCACCCTACATAGAAATAATATAAGGCTCGTGTTTATTTTTATCTATACTATTTAACACATGCATACCACACAATCTTGTTACATTTCTAACATGTAATATTTTTTTTAGCATATTAATAGTAAAATGGGTATCATCCCTGCCTTGAATGCCTGTCTTCCATGTCTTGGATTGGGTCCGCCTTGGGTAGCCTGGTTGAGATCAGTTCTGTAGGCCGAACTGATAGCCCAAAAATCTAGGTATAAGCCTAATGATATCATTTCAAATTCTGCCGAGATGAACTCAAAGGTCAGAATCGGTGTTTGTGAAGCTGTGGTGGTACTTGAACTCGCAATCCTTGCTGTAATCAAAATATGTTTACTGTACAGTGATCGTGTTTATCAGTTCCTTCATGACACATTCGTTTGGCATCATTGAACCAAGCGAAATGAATGAACTCACCACACGCGTGTTATTTTTTGCTCGTTTTACTTTCAACAGAACACTCGTATACCATTAATATTGAAATTAATGTTCAAATTTCTGTTTTCCGTTTTTCAATGAAACATCCATGATAGCTTGAAGTTGTAAACAAACAATCTCAAAAGTCATAACTTCAGGGTTGCCAAACTCATGGTATACTGAGACTAACACCTTGATTACGGCACTTCGGCACGTTCAGCACAATGCTTGGCACAGATAAAGTACTTGGCATAGATTGATATGTGCAGAGTTGAATATCCCTTGGCATAAGCACAAACTAAGATATCTAAAAACAATTTTCAATGTTAAATAGTGATTTAGTAATATAAAAGGTGAACAAAGTTTATAACGGATTTTAGGTCATCTTATTGTATAATATTTTAGATTTCCTCGTTAAGGATGGAAAATAATTATGCAATTGAAATTGCTTATTCATGTTTATTGGAAGATCAATGTGTAAAGTCTTGGTTAAAAATTGACAGATTTTCACCGAATTTGCATCTTTATCGCTATGCAGAAAATTTTTCATTTCAGGCTAAACATATACGGGAATCTGAAAAAAATATTATAAAATAATATTTGCTTGAAAAAAATCAATTACGACCGGCTTTGGTGAGTTGGTGTCTGGCCATTTGTCCGAATGCCGTTTGGCCGAATACTTGAAAAGAGATTTTCAATTTTTGAACACTAATAGATTCCTAAATGGCAGCCCAAAATACGATCCATAACTGAAATTCACTTATCTGACACCCGACAATCCGACGACTCAAAAATCTGGACCCCGTTAATGCCGGATTGAAAAATATTAAAACGCATTTGAATACAATGTGCTGTCAGTTTCCAGATTTATGCTGTTATCATGCTGTCTGTTTGTTTTGATTAATAATAATCTGACCATGATTTTGTCGCATGATACTGTATAATAAAGTCAAATAAAAAAAAGTATCGATCAAATGTTCCATAAACTGTGTAATCATCAAATTTTCAGATAGGCCGGGTTTTTTTTTTAGTTAGAGGAGCGCAGCGACGGGAAAGTGTCTTCTATAAGCTTCTCTAACAAGTTTATGTTAGAAGCTTGTTTCTCAAACAGCTTAACAGAATCTTCTCTTAGAAGTTCCTAGAAGACGCTTGCCCGTCGCTACGCTCCACTTACTAAACAAACACGAGCCGTAAATCTGGGAGCTACTCAGTGGAACTAGAGGCATCCCACTCTTAACTATAGCTCTAGTATGAATTAAGTATTTTCCAAGTGTCTGATAAGTATTCTTAAATATTTTTAAGTATTTTAAGTTTTGGAATCTTTTAATCGTAGTGACCGGTTCCCAAAGTAGTTGTTTGTTGTTGTATATTCCGTTACGTTTAATCACGTACACAGATAAAAATTCTGAATTTTAATTGTGATGTAAACATTCATCCACGTAAACTTGTATTTCATTTCACGCAACCGAGCAACTTGTAAACAATGTTGGTTACAAAGATGGGCTTTTGTATACATTATTTGCTACATTGCATGAAATGTCTCAGAACTTTATATGATTTATAATGTAAACTTATATGATATGTGACGCTCCATTTATATGCATCATATTGAACAGAAATTTACACTACTTTTTCGAACTGTGTACTAAAGCATAATAATTCTAGTTTCAATCTGTTTTAAAATTAATGCAGTAGTGTAGTCATGTGTATGAGTAAGTATTTTAATTCTACTTAAGAAATAGTTCATCAAAAAACAGTTTTCTTTCAGCAAACCAGTAAATTATTTATGAACTTGCTGTTCTGTACGATATCAAACTTTTGAGTTCTATTGCTTAGCTGGAGGCTAATGATGCCGTTGTCGTCCAGACTCGCAACCAGATTCCAAACTGGCCTTCCTAACCAACCAGTCTGAAACGCAAGCTGCATGAGTATGAAATTCTTGGCTTTACGCAGGTTAGGACTACGCTGGTTATTTGCCAGAGAACAATAGCAATGCAATGAAGTGTAGCTGCCAGCAAGTCGTTGGGTTGGTTGACTAGAAATATAACTGGTTGCAATTGCCACTGATGGTCGTATCGTGCCGCGAATTGATAAACTTAAATAGGTAAAGATGAGTTACTACGGACTGGTGAGGAAGATGAGTGAGTTTCATGATAGTAACCGAAGGCTTTATGTGAAATTAACATGAATTTCTCAATTTTAGGCTTCGAAACCAATAAGGATAACAATGAAAAAAATAATCTATTCTGAAATAAAAACGTTACTTATTTGTTCCCATTTCACGTAGAATAATTCTAAGTTAAAATATATGAATTTATTTCAAACCATTCCCTAAACAAATGCCAAAATATTCTCCGAAATATCCCCATATTTATGTTTTAATACGTAACAACCGTTTCTGACGAATGATAGAATCAATTAGAGAGTGGTTCCAAGATTAACACCAAGCGAATATGTTGTCAATCATGTTCAGCCTTAATAATATGCCTTAGGCATTGAAGGTTTCAAACCCGAGAAAATGTGATTAACTTCTACAATAAACTCATTCGGCGGCAATCTAGGAGATGTGGCTTTCCGAATGTCATAAGTGCCGATGGTGCGGAAAGCTTTCACAATTTCTTATTGAGCTTCAATCAGCGTAAATGCCTGAAGTTATCATCCGTTGGATCAAGATCCTATTGGATGAAAAATATTTTTTTCTGATGAGATGGTTTTGGGAAACAAAAATTTGTTTAGATGATTTGCTTCCACAGGCAGTTTCTTCCACAGTTACTTTCCAAATAGTTCCTTATTCTCCCTTTGAATGGCAGGTCAACCGGTTTGGCAATGTAATATTCCTTGAATCAAAATGGTCTCCTCCCCGATTCCTACAAAAAAGGAATGCATTAAAAAAATAATAGTTGATTTTTCTAAATACGGCATTCGGTCAAATGGCATTTGGCCAAACAGCATTCGACCTAATGAACCGTTTTTTATATACCATGGTGCGAATGTTAGGATGAGGTTTTACAAAGCTGTGATGATGCCCAAGTAACATTACAGGTTTTATCGTGGTTTTACAGCCTTCTACAAGTCTAAATCTTGGTATACAGAACCCTGCTACCGACGCCAGGGATCAGAGATGTTATGCCTCAGAACATCCCAGTGGCGCCGACTGGGATTGAACCCAGGTCTCCTGGGGTGCGAGGCAATCACACTTACCACTACACCAGAAGCGCCACTGACGTGACTTTTTGCCGAAAACTTATAATAAACTTCATAACATGGCAATGTTATGAGCAAACATAAACAGTAGACATGATTTACTTTGTGTTCCAATCAATAGTTAAAAATAAAGTCACTAATAATTACTAGTAGAAGTAAAACACTGCGTAACGTAACTTAAATTAATAACATCACTGAAAATAATAAATGTAGTTGAAAAGTCGCGCTGAAGTACTTCGTCGTCAAACTACATTGAGTCTACAATACATCAAGAAAATAGCTCCAGAACAAGGAGAACCTATAAATCATCTGGATCTTAAAAATATGATTATTAGAGTGATGCAAAAAATAAAATTTTCGCTCCACAATACTTAAACGATTCCAAATCGGATCCTGACTCACATCTCAAATTTTGAACCCATTTGGTGAGAAACTGAGATGGCACACACCATTTGAAGTTTGCATGGGAATTACTATTGTAAAACCAAGATTTTTGTTCATGTTTATCTAATAATTCACCATATCGGTCTGCCTCCAAAGCAAAATTTTCCCAGCTACAACTTTGCTCAAGACCACTTTTTGATTAAATGCAAGGATCAAAAGTTATCAATGGTTCAATGCGCTGATGTCTTATGATCATGCTCAATCAACTGCTCAGCAGGCAACATTGGTATTTCTAGGGCGTTGAATAGGACACAAAAATCATGGCTACTATGTCACACTGCAAAATACAGTGCTGCCCACAGAGCAGCTGCTTGATCATGTCATAAGTTTACCAATTTCTTGAATAATTAATAACTTTTTCCTTTCTCGTTTTACATAGAAACGATTTTGCGCACAGTTGTAGCTGAGAAAATTTTCTATAAGAATGGCTATCGAACTGTTTCGAATCTCAATATGGAAAAACACTAGAAGGCAATGAACAAAAAGTTGAGATTTCCCATAGTAATTAACATGTAAACTTCAAATGGCTTGTGCGAAGTCTGTTTCTAACAAAATGAGTTGTAACTTTAGGAGGCTAATCAGGACCCGATTTGAAACCATTTAAGCACTGTGGAGTGAAAAAGTCAAATTTTGCATCAGTCTATTGGTTATTGATCTATTTTGCCGCATACTAATAATACAATGGTCAAACAATGCAGAATAGAAAGTGTCAAATTGATTCTTCGGTTTTCAAAAATCACAAACTTTCATCGCTAACCTAACCAGCAGCCCTAGACCATATCAGGATTCCCTAGACCATGTTCGATTTAGCTCAAATTTTCCCTAGAGTCTTTTTTCGAAGCAGTAAAAGTTTTGTAAAAATTCAAGATGGTCATTTTCATCGGCACCCAAAAAAAAGGTCCGCTCGAAATTCTTTTCAGACATATTGAAGCTCGAAATACTTCCAACGACCACCACTTTGAAGCCAGCGTTTCATAGCAGCTAATTTCGCACACAACCGACGAACCGGCCACAACGTCTAAGATCCAACACGGACCGAAAACAGGCGGAAGTAATGAGAGAAATGTATATATGCGGTAGCAATTCCTTCTAGGTATCTACCCTCCTTGGCTTGAAACTGGAAATGGAGATGAAGGGCAAGTGGAAATTTTGAAGTTGTTTTTCGGGAAATCGGAACCGCTGGTATGTATCCACATGTACCCCGATTGCGCGAGCAACACTCGTTCGTTCGCTCGCCTCAGAAAAGGTTGCGACTGAAACATGAATGGCACGAGTGAGTGAGTGGGTCCTTCTAGCGTGCAGGCAAGCAAAAGGATAAATGGACTGCTTTATGATAGGAGGAACGGTTTCAATTGCCTGCAATAAGGAAGTAATTACGGTAGCTCGCAATCGCGTAATGTTGGAGCCAATCTGCGACTGGGTGAGCGCTGAAGGTGGCAAAGTTTTGAGTGGACTTTAGGCGACAAGTTTGAAGGTAAGCTAGATCAACACGACCTTGCGTTGTGGAAGAATTGCCTTATCTGGGCTGTTTTGGAGTGCCTAAGTTTAATTGAAGTGGTACGATTGGTTTGCTGAAGATGCCAATTAAGATTTTGGGACTAATTCGGGGATCAGTATCACCGTTCGATGATTTCACGCAAAATATTTCCTACAAGCTCAAACAGGGTGCTGATTTGATTCATGTAGGTATAAACTAACGAATTGCGAGAATGCTGGACGATGACGTTAACAATATTTGCAACTTAAAATTTCAGCACCAACTTCAAGGTCCAGCCTGTTCAATAATTTACGCCCAGTCGCTCCGTGAGGAATTGCTCCGATCCAGACTCAAACTTTGCAGAACCAACTCCTCCTGTACCACCGCTATCATCATCACCACCATCATCATCGACACCACTCCGTTCAAAGGATAACTTATGTACATACAAGCTTTCTTCCGCTCCACTTGCTTGCTACATAGCTGCTGAGTTGCTTCCCTCGTCCGTATGCATGGCGTAAATATCGTCACATCGTCACCACCGTCTTTCCCGGACTTTGTTGAAAGAAAAGCTTTATACTTCGGTATTTATAGTCCCGCTGAAACGAATAAAAATAAAATATTCATTCATCAAGATTAATTTATGTAATGTAATCATTTCAGCAGCAGATTAAGATATATGCGAGAGGATGCCCTTGCTTCGTGCTGGCAGGGATGAGCTCTTTGACGCTTGCTCGCCTTAACTTGGTTGCTCCGTGGCCTGCTTACGTCTATACCATATGGTTCCAGGCGATGATGAAAGGATACAACTGACCACCATCCACACCTGTGTTTGTCTGTATGAGGCACCCATTCCCAGCCATCACAGAATGGTAACACGGATCGTTCTCAACGTGAACTTCGCGTGCAGCAACTTCCCCTTCTGTACCCATTTATCATAACTTGAGCAAACTTACAGCAGAAAGAATTATGCGTTTATCATTTACACACACACACCGGGACCCATCTTCACGCATTACGTGTGTGGACTGTCAAGTTTAGGTGTACGAAGCAGTATTTCGCGATGGCTTGATTAACTGAATCGTTCAGATAACGCGTTGATATGTAGAATTTACTGCTGGTTGTGTGATGAAAATTAATTCCGCTAAACGACTGTGTTTTTTTTAGCAGCTACTCCGGGGTAACATTGGCAATTCCAGTTTTGTATTCCGCCAACGCGTGTATGTAGTGTTTATAGAGCAGCGTAAAATTTTACACGTTACGTGTGATCACTTGGGAATGATGTTGGGAATAATCTGATACTGCAATGATAAGCCATTGCACATGGAGCGAAAGATACTTGGGATGATGCCGTTAAAACGAATAAGTAGCACTTGAAGTCAAGCGATTGCCTCAATGAAATACAATGGAAAGATGTAACTTTGATGAATTTTACTCAGAACAGGCTGTAAAACATTCGGTCCCAAGACAAAGTAGATTCCACCTGATTTGGAATGAAGTCAAAGGTCTGCCACATTGATTTTCAACATCTACATCTCGGTTCCAAAGATACCCGTATTGTAGGGTTTCTGACAGTTTTCTTTCTGAAACCAATTACCATCATCTTGGATTCCAACATGGCGGAGGACATCGTTTTTTAACCTATACTCGTAATCTCAGTTCCAAAAATACCCATATTGTAGTTTGCTTGACAGTTTTTGCTGAAACCAACGGCCGCCATCCTGGAATTCAAAATGCCGGCGGGCATTAATTTTCAACCTATATACGTCATCCCGGTTCCAAAAATATTCATATTGTAGGGTATTGGACCTCCTGAGCAACTTTATCCAAGACAGCAAGTTCCCAAATTTCGAGATACATTACACAGTGATTGTTATCAGTGTTTACTACCCAAGTAACATTTTTAGTTTTATGAAGTAATACAAAACTACTTTAAAACAACATTCATAAAACCCTGGTCAAGGCTACTTTGCCATTGATGCATCCACCAAAACCTCATTAAGACTATAATCTGTCTAGTTGGCCCATCCTGGAGAAGGTTCTGAAGGGTATATTTTCGAATTTCTTCAAGATTGATTTACTGCTAAAAGGTTGTATGACGAACGTATTGAGAACCATTTGAAACCCGTATTTAAGATACAATAAACGCTATTTGGCAACAATAAAAAAAACCCTTTTAAAGCCATTTTCGCTAGCCACTTGCTGAATCTACTAGAAAAATCATCAATCAAGATAGAAAAGGATTCATAAATACCATCCGATCTTATCAAAATAATGGACATGTAATCTGATCAATTTTAAAAATTATTAAAATTGTTCTCTTAAAGTGGCGTAGTTGTAGGTGCCATATTAAATCTTATTTGAAATGTACTTGAAAACATCGAAAAAAATGAGTCCGCCTTCGGAAAACGTCGATTTTGCTTATTATTTTTAATTGAGAAAAAAATTAGTTATTCTTCAGATTAATCATTAAGCTCAGCCGAAATATTTTTTTATGATTATCGTATTCCAAATATCTGCTCATTGCTAATTTGACCAAAATAAAGTTATATCCAAAGAAATAAATATATACATATTGAAAACAAAGATTGTAAAAATCAAACAAAATAATTGTAATATGGCGGTGGCTTAAAATTTGGTTTTCATGGACCATTTGTGAAAAAGTTGTCTTGCTTTAATGAAATCCCTAACAAATTCATAAGCTTTTAAAATGGCTTTTATGAAGAAAACTTCCTGATTGAATTTTATTTATATAAAGCCATTTTGCTTGATCCTAACCCGTTCAGATTTATGGCAGCATTTATGGAGGCAAAGTTACCTGCAAAAAGTTAAACGTCAAAGTTTGTTTATCTTTCGATAGTTGCGTTGTTCGATCACAACAGGTTTACTCCAGCGTTCTTCCAGGCGATTTTCTCCCGCTGGATTGGAAGCAGTTACTAAGGAAGTATTCGCAATATTTCGCATATATAATGGAACAGCTGGAAGCTCAACCGTTCCCGTAAAAGATCCCCTTCTTCCGGATCGTTCCCGAATTGCACTATCAAACGATGCAGTTTAAATTAAGTAAGCTTGAATGAAATTTCGAACCTTTCGCTGAATAAAATTACTGCTTTGAATCGGAAACCAGCCAATCTCCACTTACTGACAGTTTCAGTGGTTTGCTGTAGGTACAAATGCAAATTATTTCGTTCGTCCTATCTGGAGAATGCTGGTCTGTTTTTAGACTGTTTCATAAAGGATCAACACCGGTCAGAATGTGATGCAAACGCCAGCAGCTCAGTCATTGCTGAAATTGACTTCCCTTGGGTGGTTAACATCGCTTGAATTTTTCATCCTACTTAGTCTACTCTTCGAGATTTCCTTGTCATAAATTTTGCTTTTATTCACTATGAGAATCTAATTTTTATGTTCAATTAGGAATTTTGGGGATTTTATGATAAACTTTAACAAGCCTAAACATCAGCAATTTATGGTTTTATGGTTGTTTTTATAATGATAGAAAAACTTTATAAAACAAGGCATTAATAAACAATTTCTAATGAAGTCTATGATTGGCAGTTTTAAAGAAGGATTGAGAGCTGCTTTAAATTTATTTTTAAAACAAGAAAGATTTTAACTTTCTCGACAGACTATAAAAGGTTTTCAAAACAGCAATAAGCTGAATTATAAACCAGGAATGTTTTACACTTTAAAATGCTGTATTCAAATTAAATGGATGGTTCATTTCCTTTATAAAACCATCATAAATCAGAGTGGATGCCAAGTAGCTGTTAAATTGTTTCTTGGGTAGTGTTTTTATCATCGGAAAGCATCGGAAGATAAGATTTTCTTAATTCCCTGTAAGCAAGTATTTCTGCACTAGACGTGTGAACTGGAAACTGACAGCAGTAGAAAGAAACTGGCCTCCCTTAGCTCAGTCGGTAAAGGCGCAGCTTCAAAGCAAGACCATGCTGGAGGTAGCTGGGTTCAATTCCCGGTCCGGTCTAGGAATTTTTCAGGTTGAAAAATTGTTCGACTTCCCTGGACATAGAGTATGATTGTACTTGCCACACAATTATACTAATGCAAAAATTGTACAGGCATCGAAAGCTCTCAATTAATAACTGTGGAAGTGCATCTAGAACACTAAGTTGAGAGCACGCAATAAGCTAATATGCGATATGCAATAAGCTTTAAATGCGAAGAAGAAGAAGAAGAAGAAGAAGAAAGAAGAAAGAAACTGGCAAGAAACTGAAAGAACGAGGAAAAACCTGCTCTGCCGAGTGTATTCTCAATTTAATGCATAAAACAGATGAGCAAATCCACCGCAACTGACGAATCGATTTTTCTTTACCCTTTCCGAATCTCATGAAACGTCGGATAATGGTTTCTTAACGGAAATGAAGCAAGTTTGTGCTGGAATTCGGCCATTTTGACGATCGCCTAATTTTTCAAAATGGCGTGTTCAATATTTTTTAGCACGAAACCGGCTCATCTAATCCAAAAAATGTGTGAGACAAAGTTGGAAGAAACTCGATTGTATTTCCAATAAGAAAAATTCACTGAAAAAAATCGCTAATTTTATTTAAAAAATATTTAAAACAAAAAACGATCGATACTTTAATATCAGAAAAGTAAAGTTTAAAAAAATGTAAACTTATGTGCTTTCAACTTATCAAAAATGCAAACTTTCCATGTATTGGGACACTTCAAAATTGGCCAAAATCGTAGAACATCAACTTTTAGTAAAATGTGTTAACCTTTTTTTTTCTCAAATGAAGATTGAAATTCTTAAAATTTAACTTATATGCTTTTGTAGGTTTTAAAAGTTTTTATTTTTTTTTTTTTTTTTGACAAACAAATATGACTTAATTTCAGTGTGATTTTTTTTTTCTTTAAAAACAATCCAATTAATCTTTGTCTCAGACTTCACTTCAATTAGATGAGTTGTTTTCATGCTGTGATGTTTTGAAAACATGGAAGACGCCATTGTGAAAAATAAGGTGAAAGTTGAAATGACCGAATACCAGCACAAACTTGGTTCATTGCCCCTAGCGAACAATTTTTCCGAGATTTCATGGAATTCTGAGAGGTATAAATAATCTGAAATTTGTTTATTTTTTCGCTATTTGGCATCTATAATTATTTTGAATGGACCGAAGGTATCACGCATCTTTCTAGTGTGGACTAACCTTTTAAAGCCAATGGCAGTCGTAGTATAAAAGTTCATATATATAAAAACATGTTATTATGAAGCTATCTTGAGCAGGGCCGTCTTAAGCCCCTTCGGGGGCCCTGGCCCATTTCTTGGTGCGGGGCCCCCTGAGGTGCGTTATCATTTTTCGAATTCTGGGACATATTGAAAAAAAAGAGTTGGAACATTTTTATATACTTTATCATAACCTGCATTTATTATCAAACACATACAACAGTACTTAGTCTATTCTGTTTCATAGTATTCCTCAATTCATTTTTCAATTTGGAAAATGAGCGTTCTCCTGAGCAGTTAGTGACCATCATCGAAAGAAACATTCTGAGAAGTATTTCTACGTTTGGGAATACCGATTTCAATCCACTGTCAGTGATTATTTTGTACAACGAATGCATGCCGGTATAGGTATCATCCTTTTCAACAAAATTTTTTAGCTGTTCACATTCACGAAACATTTTTTCACCGCTAAGATCTTCATGATAAAATCGAGCAATTTTAACACATTGTGTCATTAATGTTGAGGCTGATTTCAAATTTTCCAGAAAAGCACGTTTGCGCCCAAAATCGGAATGAACGAATCGTTTTTGAATTTATCGGCGCTGAAATCCATCTGTTTCTGGTGTCTGGTTCGTTGCTCACTAATGGTCAACTTTTTCCATCGATGTGTAGCTTGATCCACGTAATCTTGAAGGTAACTCATGAGTGACTCCAACAACTTGACTGCTGTTGTTAGATTGACATCTTTCGATTGCAAAACTTAACTGACTTTGTTTATCCTCTCCAGCAGGTCATTCCAAAGGTTCAGGGGGAGAGGTCGATTCTTCCGGTTCGCCTCCTAGCATCGTGCTATAAGGTACCAGGCGATAACCAGGGTAGTTGATCGATAGCTCGATGACGTCATTTCGTTGGCGTCTGTAATGGGAAATTCTTATAGCAGGCGTTGACGATGGGACGTTGTCGAGTTGTTGAATAGCAACTATCGTGGTAACTCACCGATTACCTGTCGATCTGCCAAATTTGGAAAGACGTCTGCATTGAATTGTCTCATATAATAATATTCCGCCCACTATATCACAAGAAATTGCGAGTAGCTGAGTGGAATGGAGATAAGTTAAGCATTGGGTACAGGACCAAGTCTCCCCTGGGTGGTGCCAAAAGATGAGCGCAATAGAATCATCAAGTTGCCATAAGGCACGGAATGAGACTATTGCATGGCTGGGTAGTCAAAGTCTTCTATTCGTTAGTCATTTCAGGTGGATTAGAACAGGTTTAGGTGGGCGTTGGCCAGATTTGGATTTTTCAGATGTAATCCTGGATAGGACCCTGTCATTGAACGTCGCGTGAAAGTGGAACTTAATGAAGGCCTAAGTACTTTTTCGTAGTTTTTAGTTTTCGGATTTGAAAGATCGTCGGTTACAGTGGCCTGCTTACTGAGCAGAAAAACGCGGTCCCAGGTCCTTACATATCAAAGAGATTTATGGTAAAATCGCTTGTGTATGGTGTATTTTGCGAAACTCGTTGTTGTCGTTGGTTCCGGGTTTGAATGGATACACAAATTTGAGCAACGGTATTATGTGATATGAGGGTCTCGGTGGCCTTAGAGCAACCGTTTTTGCTTACTGAGCAGAACATCATGAGTCTAATCTCAGGCCCATCCGCATTCAAGATTCGTCAATCGTTTTATTTGTTAATATGACTACATGGTAATAACAGCAACTCGGTGATTAAAAAGGTGCTCGTCTGCCTAGTGGCAAACGTTTTTGCTTACTGAGCAGAAGACCGTGGGTTCAATCCCAAGCTTCTTCGCGTTATATGATCGTTAGGACATCAATTCAGCTTATCGTTTACCAAAACGAACCATGCTGCAAACCCAACCCTTTAAACCAATATCCCAGTGATTCCTCGTGGAAGTGCAGAGGTGTTCTCGGCTTCCATCAAAGCGAGTGTCATGTCAACACAATCCTTCCCATTCCTTTCTTGACCTGTGTTCGGGCGCGGCCGGCGCTGGTATTGCCTAATTTAAGATCACCAGTTTTTACACATTGAGGATGATTGCTAGTCCCAAGCATCGTCTATTGGTTCTCTGTGTAATTACAGCTGATCTGGCAGTAACAGAGTAGCAACCGTGGGCGGTCAATCAAGCTCAAGTTCAAGCTCAAGCACAAGCTCAAGCTCCAGCAGGTCATTCCAAAGGTTCAATAAGAAGACGTTACAAAAAAATTCCATTTTTTTGCTAAGTCCATTTGCTTCCTAACGGGTTGTTGGTTGTTCATGAGGGTTTTCCGCCAGCAAATACAACGCATTTCTTGTTTCATCAAAACTATCGTGAACAGCACTTACTGCTTCGTAATGAGCAGCCCATCTTGTTTCAGCAAGTCGTTTCACAACTTTTTTATTTCCAAGACAAGATAACAAAATATCCCATCGGTGTGTCGAAGCAATACAAAAGGCGTACAATCGCTGTACAAAGTCAAAAAATTTCGTTGTTCCAGAGCAGCATTCGGCCGCCTTCACTCCTACTAGATTCAAACTGTGTGCTGCGCAAGGAACGTATACAGCAAAAGATTTTTTATGCTTTATTTTTGCCTGCAATCCATTATAACGTCCTGACATATTAGCTACGTTATCGTAAGTTTGACGTCGACAGTTTGAAAGGGGAATATCAGGACCATCCAAAAATTTGAAAATTACGTCAGCAAGGTTTTCTGCCGTGTGGGAGAAAATAGGAATGAAACAGATAAATCGTTCGACAGCTTCAGATTCAAACACATATCTGATAATGAAAGTTAACTGATCCACATGTGAAACATCCGGTGTTGAGTCAACACTGATCGAATAGTACTTGGCTGTTTTTAGCTGATCAAGTATGACCTGAAGCACACTTTGGCCCATCAACTCAATAAACTCTTCGCAAATTGATGCTGACAAATACGATACGGTGCCCTTTTCAGGGTTTCCATAAACTTTCAGATGCTCTTCGAGAAAAGGGTCAAACTCTGCCAAAAGTTCCAAAACACCTGTAAAATTTTAAACAAACACAACTGTTATTGTAGGTCATGAGACATCTATAGTACTTTAAAATATTATATGACTTAATAAATAAATAAATAAAAATTTCAGTTAAATTAAGAAGCAGCAGCTTTTGAAAAGAAATATCATATTGCGGGAAAGTATAGGCATAAAAATAATAAATAACTTTTATGACATACTACTCTCAGTTGTCATTTTAGATTTCAGCAATTCTAGAATCTTCATTTATTTTAAATTATCAATGTAACGTTTCGATTAAAGAAGATTACTAAATTTGATTGTATTTAAAAAGCATCTTATATACATATTATTATCATTTAAAAAATGGTTATGCACTTACCGAGATAATTTCCATTCTGTAGAGACCCGATTATGCCTCAGAAAAATCCCACCGACCTCGGCTGGGATTGAACCCAGACCCATTGGGGTGTAAGAAAGCAGTCACGCTTACCACTACACCACCGGCGCCGGCAGCTACAACTATAACATAACAATAATATTTACTTTTTTGACAAATCCCAGGTCATCCTGACAGTTGGGAGGTGGACATATATATTTTGTTTGCCCGCTTCATCAAGGCAGGCTTTGTTGTATTGCGACGGATTGTGACAGCAAATTTGCATAAACAAGATGGCCAAATGATTGTTAATGATGGACATTAATATTAATATTTAATTGGTTTGAATTGCCAAAAGAATGTTTTGCTCTAGCATTGCAAATGAGTTCGATTCGATTATGCTGCCAACGAAGGTTGAACAGAATTTCGACGGAGTTTTTTTTTGCGTTCTCAGCGGTGCAGGTTTTGCGCGATTCCAGGGAGTTTTTCGATGTTGAAGTTGGACGTACCGGGAAATTACAGCTGAGTTTTCTTGCGTTCTCTATGAGAGAGTTTCTGCGTGGTATAGTTGGAGATTTTTGGTGCTGCCGGCGGAGGTTGCAGAAAGTTTTAAAAAATAGTCAATTGTCTATTTGCACAGACTGAACACTTAACATAAGACAACCCAGTGGACCAGTAGGGAAATTTCATTTTTACGAAAAGTTTCACTGGCTGGAGCGGAAATCGAAACCTCACTTCGTGGCACACACAATACGCCTAAACGACGGGTGCGCCGCTAAGCCCACCAGTTTTGACGAAGTTATCTGCGGAGAAGATACTGATTGCCGATACTGCTAACGGAGGTTTCAGGGAATTTCGTCGGAATTTTCTCGTGTTCTCAGCGTATAACGTATTTGGTAAGGTTTCATACCTAATTTATTATTACATGTACATGTACCGCCGAGAACGCAAAAAAAACTCCGTCGAAGTTCCGTGAAACCTCTGTTGGCAGCATCAGAAATCTCCACTGGGATCTCCTCTACCAAAAACACGAGAAAATGCCATTAAAAATTCGTGAAACTTACGTTGACAGCACTGAAAATCTCTACGAAGATCGTGCGGAAGCTTCTCCACTATAAATGCGAGAAAACTTCGTCGAAAGTCCCTGGATCCTCCGATGGCAACATCGGAAACCTTCACCAAAATTGTGCAGAGACTTATCCACTGGAAACGCGAGAAAGTTCTGACGAAATTCCTTGAGACCTCCGCTTGCAGTATCGGTGATCGTCACCGGAATCGTGCGGCACCTTCTCCGCAGATAACTTTGTCGAAACTCCCTGTAACCTCCACCGGCAGCACCGAAGGTCTACAATTGTATCGCGCAGAAGCTCCCTCACAGATAACGCGTTAGGACTCAGCCGGAATTCCCCGGAACGTCCACTGGCAACACAGAAATCGCGAGACCTGCACTGCTGAGAAAGCGAAAAGGAAAAAAAAACTCTGTCGAAATTTCGTGCAACCTCATTTTCAATGCAGGAATAAGGTGTTTTTTGGCAATTTAAATTAATTAATATTAATGTTGTTAGAGTGGTTATTTGGCGGTTTTGATTATTTGTGTGGGTTGGGTGTGGCAATCTACAACACCAATAATGATAATTTTTTTTTTATATCTTTATTAAGAAGACTTTCAGCCGTTGGCTGGCTCGTCTCCCTAATGACAAATTCAAACTACAATTTATAACACTTTTCAGAAGGTTCTCCTACAACTTTTCAATACATCAATAAATCGTGCATGTAGCAAGGATTAAGTTTTTGTTCTCTAATTCAAAACCGGTGGACTATTCATTTACTACGAATGACAAACATAGGCAGTATTCAGCAAAGCATTCGGTAGATATTGAAGCCTTTGTGGAAGTACGAAGGTCTTTTTTTGACGGCCTCGACATTTTCAAGGAACTAAGATTGGAAAAATGGTTCGAACAAGGGTTCTGATGCATGGTCAAATATCAGTATCATCACTTGCTTCTGTTACAAAAGAAACCCTATTTTGATTGATGAGAAGGTGTGTCTTTGGAGAAATGCCAGAACTTTCCGAATAGTACGAAACATCACAATTGAATGGTCGAAAACGAATACAATAATGACCCGATGTTGTTAGCTCCTCCAGGCATCAGACTTTTATCATTCAATAATTTTACATAACCGTAATTCCAAATCTTTCTCGTTCATCTTCAAGATGGATGTTTAAGATATACTTTGGTGCAATAAGACCAAAAGCGCTTGGTTTCGGTGAGCATTGGAAAATATTTTCAAAAAGGGGTAATTACTATACTTCTCTACATTTCATAGAAAAGAGAAACTACGCCATGCGCTAAACAAAGGAGTCAAAAGATCAATGTGTTGGTCGCAGTGATAATGACCCGATCGAAGCAAAAAGATGAAACCTAACAAAGAGCCAGGCGCAGTACAGCTGATACAGGTCCGGTACCCGTACTAGTTATCATTAATCGAAGCGATTCACTAGAAGGGTCGTACTAAAAGGTTACCACATTCAGCGCATCATAATCTCATGACCCAATCTATCTAAGACTCAGCAACGTAATATACCTCAGAAGCTGTACCGCAGAGTACCTAGCCAGTACCGAATGCACCAAACTTCATCTGCAAAACACCAATCTTACTGAAAGTCGCAGAACCTTCAGCGGTTTGGCACTTTGGATGGTGATGATGACGATAAAAATTTAACTTTCCTCGGCGCAACCGGTTAGAGCCCCGATCCCG
This sequence comes from Ochlerotatus camptorhynchus, assembly GCF_037179485.1. Classification (NCBI taxonomy): domain Eukaryota; kingdom Metazoa; phylum Arthropoda; class Insecta; order Diptera; family Culicidae; genus Ochlerotatus; species Ochlerotatus camptorhynchus. Next base: position 2,828,429 of record NW_027041014.1, on the reverse strand, counting down.
AAACAACCTGAGCAAGATAAAGAACCACAACCGTTCCCGAGCGGAGCAACATCTCGTAACAGGGCAACCAACGGAATGACGACCCTACAACGACGGCGTAAAAACACGCCAGCCAGCAGTCTTCGGGTTGGCTCACTTACACTCAATACCGCGTCATCCGACTTCTCGCCGAGCAAGACGGCTCCGCGTCGAGCGATTATAATTAGTAATAAATTATTATTAATATGATTTATACTCGGTGGTAAAATTTGAAAGTTATTAAAAGTGCCGTTGCCGGGGGAGCGGTCCACCACCCGGATCCTGCCCCAACCACCTTCCCAGCATCAGTAGCCAACAGCGACGAAGCCGTTTTTCATCTCGGGACACAATGCTGGGAGGTAGGTACTACCCGGTCCCGATATTGGCCGTGTTCGAGAAACACGGTGCCCAGATGTAATTAGTCTAGGCGGGCTTGTTTCGATAAATTACAATTACCCATTTCAGTGAGTGTTTGGTAATTGTTCCGCGTGGATTTACAGCATCTTTCAAGACAAGGAACAGTTATTAGGTTAATGGGAGTAAATCATCGAATAGAGGATAAATTAATTGCAAACCTAATGAGCAGCAGAATCCGGGGCGGATCGGATGGCAGCTCTGGTCATTACTGGTGAGAGAAACAGTAGCCAAGCGATGCCAGGGCCGGTGCCGGTAACGCGCATTAAAACCAGTGATGGAAAAATAAGCCAAAAAAATGTGCGCCTTTTCGGGACCGCCTCGGTTTTTCTTTTTATCGAGAAGCTAAAATGAATATTTTATATCCACGCAAAACGGCACAGCTAGTGGTGAAACAGTGGTGGTGCTGCAATGGAAAATTTGGTCCGAAACGGTTTGTATCTGATGTTGCCGTTACGAGGTGTGGAAGGTGCACCACACGAACGGTTCTCCGACACGGACTAAAACATAATGAAACTTTGGGCTGCGAGATGTTTTCAGCCCATCAAATACCGAAAAAAGATGGAAAGAGGGCTCACTTTAGAGCCGAGTATTTAGTTGCTCGACACTTTGACTGTTGTGAATAGTTTTCGGAGGAATGACCGAAAGAAACAATGCCGCTAATTGGGCTTTGATGGAGAACTTTCACGCTAGTGTACCAGAGATGGTGAGATTGAGATGTGTGAGAGGCTGTGGATCATTAGATGAAAGAACCTAAGCTTCAAGTGGAGGAGAATTTCTGGTTGCCATTCTGATTTATTGCTATATTACATGATTGTATTTGAGTTGCAATACCGACGCGATCTGCAGAATAATAAATGTCTTACAATGTAAAGTACCTACCACATAAATATCAAGCATTCAAAGGAGACGCACGGTTGTTAGCTACTGCTTAAGGTCTAATTATGAAAAATCCAGGACTGTGAGCCTCCCATAGCTCAGTCGGTTAGGACGCAGCTATAAAGTAAGGCCATGCTCGAGGTGATGGGTTTGATTCTATTTGATGGGTAGAGAAAAAATCATGTCTTGGTAAAGACTAAGAAAAAAATGCAAAATGGTAAAGACTAAGAAAATTCTTGATTATTAACTACACACTTAGAAATAACTAATTTTACACGTGACGGAATCCATCTTTGACATAAAAGATAAGACGTAATCAAACATGTCATGTAATATTAAGTGCTCCGAGACTGAAAAGTTCGTTGCTCGATGAAAAGTACTTTTGATTAAGCTATATTTCGCGTCTGTTATGACTCAAATGTATGTCAAAATTGACGCTCGTATGTGACTCTCAGAGTACCTAAATTTACATGATTTTTTTTCTAAGTGTGTACTGTGTAAATGCTAAATGAACGCTAAGCTGAGAATAAGTTCCAATTATACCGCAATATCAGCCGTTGGTCCCCGGTTAATGAGTTGATGGGTCGATAGGTAGGGTCCAGGTGTAGGAGCTGCCTCCCTGGCGTCGGTAGCATTGGTGCTCAGCACGGAAAACAAGATCGACGGAAAACAAATCAAGGAAAAAAATACCGCAATAGCCAAGCAAAAGAAGACGGTGAAGAAAGAGCATGAACATTTATAATCGGACAATTCGTAGTTGCTACTGAGTGATTGTCAAGATCCAGCAAAATTTGAATAAAGAACCTAATTAATGGGGCTTGGGAGTAACAATATATTTTCAATAGGCATACTCCGGAGAATCAGTACTTTCAACATCGAAAGCCGGCACCGGCCACTTCCGAACGGTCATCGGTTAGCGAAAGGATTGCATGTTTGACATCTCTTGTAACTATGAACTGTATCTAATATAAGTTGTGAACACATCTTTCTTTTCAAATCCATAAAATATATTTTAAAATGAAAAAAAGATGTCATTCTTACGAAGTTAACTTCACAAAAACAAATTATGTTTGATACTTTTATGATCTTTGATTTTGGCCTTCTTATAAATTTTGGACAGTGTGACAAAACAGGTTTTTCGCTCTTTTTGTACACATCGTAAAATATTGTTTGAAGTTGATTCTTGATCTTAGTAGCTTTAGCATCTATGGAAAAGGCTTTGAAGAAAACAAAATACTTTCAAATGTTTTGGCCTTTTCCTTTATTTAACGTCAGTCTCTGTTCCGCAATCTACTGCCAATCACCGACGGACATCGATTGCCATCCATTGACGCCAACCGAATGTGCAGGAAGGCTGCTTTCAAACCTGCGTAGGATATCGCACCCATTCAACACACATGGGTAGGGTCCAACCGATGTGCGGTATAAGAGATGAGGAGAAAGGAAACTAGTGGACTCTTTCATTCTGACGGTGTTCTTATGCAACAGCAGACGTGACGTCACGTCTGTTGCTGCGTAAGAAGACGCGAGAACGAAAGAGTCCACTAGTTTCCTTTCTCCTCACCTCTTATACCGCACATCGGGGTCCAACGTCTTTACTTTCCTTCCGAAGTAAGACGTGACCAGAGATGTTTATGTCTCAGAAAAATCCCACCGACCTCGGCTGGGATTGAACCCAGACCCATTGGGGTGAGAAAGCAGTCACGCTTACCACTACACCATCGGCGCCGGCTAAATGTTTTGGCTTAATTTGACATCAATTCTGAACGTAATTCTTGTTGAAACATAAAAAAATACACCAAGATTATTGTCGAGAGAGACCCAATTTAAATTATTCGCAACTACAACGTTTTGAATACCGATTAATTATGCTGAATGAAAAGTGTAAAGAGCACATTCAAAAGAATACTAGGAGATCTAAAACCATGAAATTGTCAGCAATATATACTGTAACGATGCGTTCCAAACGGGGCTGTGTTATTTCGCCGAACGATATTTCGCCGAATGGGTCATTTCACCGAATGAGTCATTTTACCGAATGGGCCATTTCACCGAATGGGTCATTTCACCGAATTTTAATCTTGAATCACTATACAATTAAAATGAATGTGGAACGCATTTAAATAATAGATATTCCCATGTAAAGCAACTCGACAGAACTGCTCATGTTAAAAAGAAGGAAGCATTCCTGGCAAGCTATTCATTGGAATAGCTTGCCAGGTTGACAAAATTGAACCTTCTTAATCTTTTTTCGAAACTGATTTCAAAATTTACTGAGCTTTGAGAAAAGTTCAAAACCGTAGAAATATAGACGTGATAAGTAAATTTTCAAAAGCCTAATATGCAAATAATGCGACACTACCCAAGGAATATTGTAAGTTTTATCGAGATTTTAAAGCATTTTACAAGTTTAAATAATGGTCTACAGAACCCTCATAAAACCAAAAATGTTACTTGCGTATCGACTCAGTAACGGAAAGGGGCCTGAGAATTAACCTGCGAGCTTCTGTGTGGTTAGCAAAAACGGTCGCTATTGAGCCACCGAACCCCGTACATCAAAGCAATCAACTGTGACCATCGACCATTTAATCCCGGCGACATAAAACTATTCAAATGAACTACATTTTCAAACCAGGGTTCAGGCATCTTTTTTAAATTCTTTATTTTTGGCCAGATGGCTAGTTCATCTCATAATTCAGGCATCACATGTTACCAACAAAACTATTTTCTCGCGCATTATTTCGATCCAACCGAGTTCTATCAGTAGAAATTTTTCACGTTCTCCTCTACCAACAATACTTTTTTAAATAGTAAAGATCATGGGATTTAATCCACGATCTTTTGCTTAGTAAGCAAAAGAGGTCGCTACTAGGCCTCCGAGCTCCATATATAGTGCGAGTCAGTACAATAGAGCCACCTTAAATTTTACTCTCATTGTGAACATTAATTTCTCTTCCATTTAATTCCACTTAATTAATTTTGGTATCAATGACAGATCAAAATCTTATCAAAATCTAACTCCCTTAAGTACTAATCCCCTAGGTAAAAAAAGCCAAGATCACAGGTATAAAAATGAAACTACAATGTGTTGAATCGGAACCTACCTAACTAATAAAAACCAAAGATTTAAGTAAACTAAAGGAGAAAAACCTATACAACTATCTAATAAGGAAAATCCCAAAGGCTTGGTAGCCATCATAATGAAGTAATGAAATTGGGTTGTTAGCGGAATGCTTAAATAAAACAGCAGAAAAGGTTATCTTCCATTTAATTCCACTTAATTAATTTTGGTATCCATGACAGATACGTATTTTGACTACAATGTGCAGTCTTCATCAGTGTCATTCCCACTAAAGAACTTGTTGGTCATTCCCACTAAAGAACTTAAATTTCATTACTTCATTATGATGGCTACCAAGCCTTTTGGATTTTCATTCTTGACTTTTTTACCTAGGGGATAAGTACTTAAGGTGGTTAGATTTTGATAAGTTCTTTAGTGGGAATGACACTGATGAAGACTGCACATTGTAGTCGAAATACGTATCAGTCAGTACAGCAAAGTAAGACCATGCTGGAGGAAGCCGGGTTCGGTTCCCGGTCCGGTCTAGGAATTTTTCGGGTTGCAAAATTTTTCGACCTCCTTGGCCTGATTATACTTTCCACACAATTATACTAATGCAAAAATGATGCAGGCTTAGAAAGCTCTCAATTAACAACTGTGGAAGCGCTCAAAGGACACTAAGTTGGCGTAAATTCCCATGATGTTGATATAATTACAAAAAAGATGTCCATAAATGATCAAAACACTGATAAATATAACCACAAAATTTGACATGGAGTTTAATTAATTGTTATATTTGGCTCACTTAAAGTTAGTTATAATATAAATACAGTATTTAAAGAGTTGGTTGGAAATGCTATCTAACATGAAGCTTTAATGTGATAATTTATTAGCTAGAGAAAAGTCTGAAGAGAGTAGGTTGATAGTTTCGCTAGAGTACGGCAGTATGAATATTGAATAGAATTTGAAAATAAGCGAAGGGCCATTAATGCGACAGTACTAGTCAAATGCACACTTCGTAACCAAACTCATACATTAATGGATGAAGAGACTTGAAGTATTAATTCAAATCTACTGGCAAAAAAAGTGCCGTACTCTAGCGGAACTATCAACCTACCCTCTTTAGACATTTCTCTAGCTAATAAATTATCATACTAAAGCTTCATATACATGAAAGCATCAATAAGCTATTCAATGGGATTCAATTTGATATGATGTAATCATTAGACTGGTTTAAAATATCGATTTTGCTCTACCAAGCTCAATCGGTTTCAAATCAGTTGCTGGTAATTCTCCTAAAATTTTAGCTCACTTGGACTCTACCACTATTTTGTGGAATTTGAGTAGTGGCAGCTTGCCAAGTCCGGCCAGAAAAGGCAATCCACCTCAGAAAAGGCAGTAGTCTCTTCCGTAGGCACTCCCCCTGGTAAATTTGCTGGTTCATGGTCTCAGAAGTAACAAAAGTTTCACTTTTCAGCCCGCAACTGCAGATTACTTGCCAGACAAGGAACTTTTTGGGGAATTTCAACTTCTTTTTGATTTTCCATTCTTCCAGGGCACTCTTCCGATCAACCGAGTTATAAAATTCCTGCCCAGGAATTTGATCGAAAACTGATAGAAGCGGATAATCCGTGATGTTCGTTTCGAGCGTGTGTCTGGGTTTTTTCGTGTTCTACACTACAAAAAATCGATACAACCCTAGCTACAATGTGAAAAACGATGATCTGATCATTAAGCAAAAACGGTCACCACTAGACCTCAAACTCCCTCATATCACTACAATCCACTTTGAAATATCATGTAGAAAACGACAGTTTTTATATTGTATTTGTTTTTCTGCACAAGCCTTCTATTTCCTACAATTTTATGTCAAACGTCATTTCTATTTAGAAAAGTAGTTTTCGTACAATATTGTATTGAAAAATATCGAATACGCTGTTCACAAAAATAAGGCGTGAGTCTAATCGGTTGAATTCGAGCAGAAATTTTGATAATTACCTATACCGAAAAATTATGAAAAGATTCATGGAAAATTGAAAAAGCTACGCCTGAATTTCGATTTTATTTTACTACAGTGCCTTTCCGATTTTGACAGCATGTGGTTCTATAAAATTAATGTTCAACAATTTCAATTTTTGTCTTTGATAGAGCGTTCTTCAGACATCAGAGAATGCTGGTAATGTATGAACATTTAGAGTATTATTTAAAAAATAAAGAAAAAAATAAATGATCATGTCATGATGCCAAAAACGGAAAGGTACTGTATTTGGCCTTGAATTTCTATAGTGTGTGTTTTTCGGTCATATCTGTTAGTGAAAGTGAAAGTTTAGATGTTTTAAAAAATAATTTATGATTATTTGGTATGGATTACTGACATAATTTCCTTATCATTTTACTACAAAACTATCTTACTACGATGTTTGGTTCATGAGTTAAGAATTTTCAATGTTCGTGATCTCCAAGAATATCCGAAAACTTCAACTAATTTTTTTTCGGGAAAATTAACCACCATGAATGTTTTGAAGTTTATTTATTTCGTTCATATAACCACAAACTTTACCTACGGGCAAAATTTCATTAAATTTTGAAACCCTTCGACCCATTTACTCGAAATCCCCAATTTGCAGTACAGCTCTTTAAGATCACCTCACTAAAAAGCAGGCTTGAACAGTAGAAGACTGAATCATGCATAAATCATTTCGATTGAAAAGGATGGTTTCTGTACCTCTATTAATGGTGTTTTCCATTCTCATAAGAAAAAAATAAATAAATGGATTTCTGTTCTGAAGACTTCCTAGAATTTTTAGGCAAATTTCAGATGTCACCCAATCAAAGTAAGTTTTTCAAATGACTTCCAATTAAAGTAAGTAGTAAGAAGTATTTAGAAGTTTATTTGCACATCTTGAAGTTTGTCGGAGAACGCCGAGCAAATCAGTCAGAACTCATGCTTTCCTCGAGAAAATCAAAATTCATCTACTTCAAGACATTGTAAACTTCTGCGGATTGGCAACCAGCCGTATACGGAAAGAATACATTCACCAATCGCAATTCACCCCAAGCAGCTTGAAAGGTCTTCATGCAAAGTGATTCAATAAGAGCGTGTACGTACAATGTATACAAATATATACACAAGATCATCGTAGTTGGGAGAATGAAAACCGTAAATTTGGGATGAGGAGGGTGAGCTTTGACACAGTCCTGGAAAATATAGAACCGACAGAGCTTTCACGCAAGAAAAAAAAAAGTTATTACTAAATAGAGAACCGGTCGCTGTGTTGTTCCTTCGATAAGTTCGCGTGCTGTGCTCCCAAAGAGTCCTTTCTCTCCCCCGAGCCAAAAGTGTGTGTCTATCGGAAGCTTGGGCAATGTGTGTGCGGAATTGCAAAAATAAGGTAGTAGGTACACGTTCTTTACTTGACTCACCTCGCTGGCTACTTCGGTGGCGGAGAACGACGCGACCGACTGTGTCAGTCGTGAGAGCTTTTTGTGCGAAGGATTCCCAGGGCTGCGCGTGCGCCTTCCCAATACACGGCAGCGTGTGGCTGTGACGGATGGAGAAAAATGAGAAGCCTTTTGCCGACGACCATCGTCAACCTCGGACGGTGTTCCGTAGCAGTGTCGACACCAGGGAAGACCATAAGCACCGAGAAGTTGACCTATTCACGCACGGGTGCTCTGTTGTCGGTTCTCGTCCGCTCTCACTTTTTCTCTGTGTACCTACTTGATGGGCACAATACGCCCCATGTTGTATTCACAGAGAGACGCAGTTACTGCTCCTTCTGCTCTTGTGATGGCGATCGACGATGAACAACGACGGCGAAGACAATAATTTGCTTCCCGGAGGTCGAATGAGTACGAGAGCACACTACTGGAATGTGTGTCAGATTCTCTGTTTAGCCAGATGACAACACCGGCGGATCTGTGAGGGGTCACGTGGAGCACGTGTTTTTGGCAATTCCTTGATTTATATTATTTCACTCCGATTAGTTCATTCGTATCAAAATGCAGATTTAACTGTGCAAAACTCTTTTGAGTAATTTTCATTAAATTTCGAGCTTTAATTACCCTTTTCAAATTTTAAAGGCTTGAGAAAAATTTACGCTAAAAATGATTACATCGGCAAAATTTAATTATCATTCTTTTTAAATTTTCGAACAATATTTTCGAGGACGAACCAGCCTACGGCTGAAAGATTGAATAATAAAAATACACGCTAAAAAAGTATTTTAGAGATCTTGGACTTCATGTTCATACAATGTTAAGGTCTTCGACTAACTCAAACTATTGAACATCTATAGCAAGAAATTTCAAATCTGGGGCTCTGCGAAATTTCAGAAGAATTTAAACTACACACTTAGACAAATTCAGGGGCTCTGAGACTGACAAATACAAGTGGCTATTTTGACATAAAATAGAGTCATAATAGAAGTGAAATTCAGCTCAATCAAACGTACTTTCGAACTTTTCAGTCTCGGAGCACTTAACTTTACATGACATGTTTGTTTACGTCTCATCCTTTATGACAAAGGTGGATTCCGTCAAGTGTAAGATTAGGTATTTCTAAGTGTGTAGGCCAATGATTTTGGCAAAAAAAAAGCTGAATTTATCCACCTATGGTAAGATCTGACCCCTCTTACGTATCGATTTCATGAGTCGTATGATGGAACTGGTCCCTTGACAGGAACTGTAAACTACACGCTTAGAAAAATTCATGTAAATTTATGTGCTCTGACTGACATATACGAGCGTCAAATTTGACATAAAATTGTGTCATAATAGACGCGAAATTCAGCTCAATCAAACGTACTATTCGTCGAGTAACGAACTTTTGAGTCTCGGAGCAATTAATTTTACATGACATGTTTGTTTACGTATCTTCCTTTATGTCAAAGATGGATTCCGTCACGTGTAATATTAGGTATTTCTAATTGTGTACCCAAGGTGTGTCTAATGTGATTCTGAGCACTTAATATAACCACTATTCCATATGTTTTTGAATTCTCATTTGATTTCAGGTGTCGCATGTTGGGGTTTGGTCGAAGTCGGAAACTGGCCACTTCCCCTGGGATACCCGGAACAGGTACGGATGTGCCCAATGCGACCCTGGGCACTTAATAGAATCATCATTACACTCTAAAAAAAAACTGAAAATTACACGAGCTTGAATTGACGTATGATCTAATTTTCTTGTCATGTAATTTGATAAACGACTTAATTTTATGTGCACATAGACGCATTTCAAAAAAATAAAGGTCGACATTTAATAATAAACACATCTAGATGTGAAATAGCGTCTTATGACTGAATATCACATCAACTTCTGAAAAATATGTCATGCTTTAAATATTAGGTGTCAAAAAACCCCAAAATTACATGACCAAAACTGAAAAGTAAATTCGTGACAGAGTTTTATGTCCAAATAGATGTAAAATTACATGATGCCTAACCTCGGTGAAAACGCACCTGAAAGCAGTAAGTAAAGCTTCGATCGTCATCGGCAACGCACTCCGCAGTTTTATCAACAATCAATACGAAACTAACGATTTTAAATTGGCGCACTACTTGACTAGCCTATTGGTCCCAAGCAATCGATTAACGTACCCCATTCATGTCGAAATTCTAGTACTACACTATGTTTGTTTTGATTCGCTATGAAAGTTTGACAGATAAAATGAGGGGTTATTGTATTTTCCTATGTTTCGAGGGGTGAATCGATTAGCTTGGGACCGAAGATAGTACCAGAGCTGAGCCAAAAAGTTGAGCCCGTTTCTTCGGGACCTTCTGGTCTTAGAGTTACCTCTATGGTTTTATCGCGTTACGGTACGGTATTGAAAAAAATGAGTGTGCGGTGCAATATATGTGGTTTGGACTGCGCGAATTCCACATTTTATAAAACAACATATCCGGCTGCATAGGAATTCACAAGTCTTTAAGTGGGCGTTCGGATGTGAAGTGATATTTAAGTCATTTGTGGCATATCGACAGCACTTGAGGTAGCGCCATATTGAATGGCAAAGTGAAATTTTATACGAATGTCCGATAATATCATGTAGTGTCAAAACAAACGAGAAACGAACAAACAAACATTCGCAACACCAAACAGCTTGAGAATCCACACTAAATTATGTCTAAAAGATGTAAAATTGCAGGATTTTAAAAAATTATCAAAATCAGTAAAAATGAGCACCAGTGACAGAAATTTAGGTCACGAAATGTAAAAATATGTCTTCAGTTTGTGGTTCGAGTAAATTTAAGAAAAGACGTAAATTTAGGTCGATTAAGCCGCTTATTTTGAGTACATCTAAAAAGATTTAAATTCACATGAAATTTTTGAAGTGTGTAGGTTAAAGGTTTTGGACCAATTCAGAAAATGACCACTTCCCCTGGGGCTCCCGGATCATGTTCGAATGAATCGAATATGGTCCTGAGGGCTTGATATACACACTTAAAAAAATTCATGTCAATTTAGGTGCTCTGAGACTGACATATACGAGCGTCATTTTTGACATAAAATTGAGTCGTAATAGACGCAAAACTCAGCTCAATCAAACGTACTTTTCGTCGAGTACCGAACTTTTCAGTCTCGGAGCACTTAATTTTACATGACATGTTTGTTTACGTCTCATCCTTTATGTCAAAGATGGGTTCCGTCACGTGTAAAATTAGGTATTTCTAAGTGTGTATCCATCATTGAACTTGTTTTCGATTTTTTATGTGTTTTGAGGTATCGCATGATGGTTTTTGGTCCAAGTCAGAAACTGACCGCTTCGCCTGGGATACCCGGAACATGTCCGGATGCGCCCAATTTTATCCTTGACGCTCAACAGTTGGTCTTCTTTTTGAGTTTTCAAGTGATTTTAAATGTCACATGATGAGTTTAGCACGATTCAGGCCGTTTCTAGACTATTCACCGGAACATATTCTGGTCATTTCTCCGGAACCAGCTGACCGATTCCAAAAATATTCAAAAGAATTCTATGATGCCACAACACCTTTCTTTTGGTGGCTGTTGCATCCAATTCTGTACAGTGGTTGCAAAGAAACACGCATCCAAAGTTGTGTAACACACATACACTTTAACATACACTTTCTGATCTCGTCGAGCTGAGTCGATTGGTATATCACACTTGGGCCTCAGATCGAAAGTCGGTTTTCCAACACAAATTATGCTGAAATTCTAAAAAAATTAAGTTAAATTTTTGAATAGGAAACTTACATATTTGGCTTAAGCCCCCCTTAAGCTAAATATGTAAGTTTCCTATTCAAAAATTTAATTTGAATTTTGTGAATTAAGTGAATTTTGTTACAAACAAAAAACAATGAATTATCGGCTCCGTAAAGTTAACGCGATTGAGCCTTAAAAATAAACGAACTAGATAAAGAAAAACATACTGAAAACCCGAAGTTATTGCATTTATTCTAATGTTCTAAAAAAAATACCAAAATAATACCCTATTTTTAGAGGTCTCAACAGGTTGAGGGGCACCTTCGAGGTTTTTTCGAGGGCTTATTCGAGGTTTTTTTTTTCCTTTGGTTTGTTTTTTTCCGTCGATTTTGTTTTCCGTGCTGAGCACCAATGCTACCGACGTGCCAGGAGGGCAGCTCCCACACCTGGACCCTACCTATCGACCCATCAACTCATGAACCGGGGACCAACGGCTTTACTTCCCATCCGAAGGAAGGCGTGATCAGAGATGTAATGCCTCAGAACATCCCGGCGGCGCTGACTGGGATTGAACCCAGGCCTGCTGGGGTGAGAGGTAATCACGCTTACCACTACACCACCGGCGCCGTTGGCTTATTCGAGGTTAGAGAGGTACATTGTCGAAGGATAGGAAAAGGGGAGGAGCTTGGGGGTAGGGTTTCGTTGCCTCATCAGAGCGATGTCACCAGTATGAACGGTAGTGTGGTTCTAGATTCGTCTGGAGTTCGACCGGCTATGGTGACCAGTGGGCGACGATGAGACTCATCGAGACGGGGGACAAGACAAACAAAAACTAATAAAGAAATACTTTCAGTATGTTGTTAAGCAAAATTTCAACTGTGTTTTCGAAAAATTTCAGCTCAATATATTGTTTTCCACTGTTAATGGCACCAAATTATATAACCAAATGGTATATCTCCACTGAGCTTATAAATCGACAGGAATGCATACGACTATCTTATGGATCTTTGCAACAAGATATTCTTCTAAATTTCATGTGATTCTCGTATGAAAGTAAGTCATAAGATAATCATCATTGAAGAAAAAGCTTCAACAGGGATTCAAACCATGGCCACAGTGCGTTGGCCCATAGACAAAAATCGATTCTCCCTTTGTTTCATTTAGGTAAACTAACTACTGAAAAGTGTTTATGGATGCCCCCTGCAATGTAAACAAGTATTGGTTAGCTTGAGAAAGCATCACAACTACTATTACAGCCATGCGAACGGTCAGTGTTCAGAGAGGAAAATAAACTCGAATATCGTTTAGAAATTTCACTGTTTTTCAACATACTCAGAAAAGTTTTCTAATGCGTAAAATCAATTACAGTAAAATGGACAGTAACAGTCATGGTCAGTAAAGTGTGTTACAATTACCCATTGGATTAATTTTGGTCTCAGTTCGGATAAACAGGAACGAATAGCTTGTGTAGAATTTGATCTTCCTAAAAACACTATTCAAACTTTGATTAACGATTCAAAAAAAGTTCCATCGAGTTCCACCCCAAACTTTTCATAGAATTGATCGTAAAAGTGTCCTTTACAAGACCATGTATAATTTAGCTGGAACTTTTCGCAACTCTACTAGATTTTTAACCTTTTGTAGGACAACGCCAACACAAATTTTGCGTCATATATTGCTCAAAATTGACCTCCAAGTGGGTTAAATGTCATCGAGTAAAGAAATATTTTATTAAAAAATATAATGCTTGGTTGAAGTCATCAATTGAATTGCCTGCTTACGATACAAATGTTGACGATGATTCCATTGAAAAATCTACTCGCGGTTGGCAGCTTTCAAGATTTTGAAAGCTGCTCGACCAAAACAAAAAGAAAAGACGAGTTGCAGAACTAGTTTCCAAAACCGCTCCAGAAGAACTAGTATTCGCCACAAACGTATCATTGAATTCATCTGTTCCTTCAGAAAATATCAATAGATTTAAGCCCTGCTCAAGGTCTAGCTCTGTTTGTTGATCTGGATCTTTCAGAGCGGTATATTGTGCTTAAAGATGTTTAAAGATTGTTTTCCAAGTCTGTATGCTTTAAACCAAGCAAAGAACAGAATCATCCCACAAAACCTTTCGGTTACAGAGACATCTGCTATGGTAGATCTTCAAGAATTGCTCAACCTAACAGTTAATGGCATCACTAAAGTAATACAGATAACTCTCCCAACAAAAGCAAGATTGGTTTGTAAGTGGGGAATGGATGGTAGTTCCGGTCACAGCATTTATGTATAAACAAAAATTTTCGGATTCAAATGCAACCGACAAATTTTTATTCCTAATTGTTATGGTTTCTCTCAAACTCATTGATGCAGCGACAGAAGAAACTTTGTGGCACAACCTCCGACCAGCCTCTACGAATTTTTACAGACCTATTAAATTTATGTTTGCTAAGGAGGATTCAACTTTAATTTTAAATGAGCAAGCCACAGTGAAGTCTTGTATCAGTAAATTAGTTCCATATGAGACATGTGTAGGTAATACCAATCTTCACGTTTGCTATGAATTTCTTTTTAAATACTATGCTGGATGGGAAAGTTTGCAGTACGCTGTCACACGAAAAAGCAGCAGCTAAGTGTGCAACTCCAAAATACCGTATGCGTGATAATGTTTGCACCTTCGTACAAATAAGGTTCCCGTTTCACCTGTGCATACAATGCCTTGGTTTTCTTTGCATGCACGTAACGTATAGCTCATACCGTAGTAGGCAGTACATAAAAGAAAATGATTTACTTAGTTTGACAGTTGCCTCATGACGAAGTGGCAGCGTATTCGTGATTTGTCCCACGCGCAAATGTCGCAAAAAGACATCAAAGGGTTTTAGACCGAGAAAAGAAAGGACAACTAAATATCCGCGAAGGTGGCCACAGGTCCTCCGAGGTCAGCTCGGGTTCCGAGGGTTATCGCTGCTATCAAAAGGAAGAGTCGGGTGAATCCAGTGCGTTCAATAAGGAAAACGGCAAAGGAACACGGGATCAGTGACTTTACAGCACGGAAGATCGCAAAGAAGATTGCGGAGCGAAGTCGAGGGCACGGAAAAAACTCACATGATTACCAACCGCATCCGGGAGCTACAAGGCGAACGATGCAAGAAAATCTTGAACTTCTTTAAGTGAAAAAATCCGGTAATCCTGTTCACCGACGAGAGCATGTTTACCGTCGATCGGGATGGTGTTTGGTGTTTGGATTGGTGGCTTCCAATGGCCAAAAAAAATGGACCCAGTGTTCATTCCAGAAGGCAACAAGGTCAACACAGAGGTTTACATCGGCATTTTAAGTAAGTATGCTCTTCCGTGGATCAAAAAACAGTTCGGTCCGAAGCCAAATGTTGTATTTCAACAAGATGGGGCTCCGTGCCACACCTCGAACCGCACTCAGAAGTGGTTGCAGGAACATCTTCCGTTATAGGCGAAGGATATGTGGCCGCCATCCAACCCCGATCTTAATCCGCTGGATTACTCAATATGGTGTGTCATGAAGGCCAACCCAACTAACAATTTTAGCTGCAGATAAGCTTATAAAGGATGATACGGTCAAAATTTGGTCAAGGGAAAACGCGTGTAAATCGGTGAAATCGTTTATTTAAAAAATCAAATTAAATTTCTTTTTCAAGTTCAATTAGTATAAAATTCAGGAAAAATATTCAGTTAGGCTTCCGCTTTTCCAAATCCGAATTGCCGGGCCTTACGCTTGACCCCTGCCATCAGATTTTGTACAGCCACCTTGTCCACCTTCTTCGCCGCAGAAAGCCAGTTTGCCTTGAACTGCTGCTCGCCCTTAGCAGTTTTTTTGGTCTTCTTTAGGTTCCGCTTGACAATAGCCCAGTATTTCTCAATTGGGCGGAGCTCTGGCGTGTTGGGATGGTTCTTGTCCTTGGGAACCACCTGCACGTTGTTGGTGGCGTACCACTCCATGGCCTTTTTACCGTAATGGCAAGATGCCAAATCCGGCCAAAACAGTACGGAACAACCGTGTTTCTTCAGGAAAGGCAGCAAACGTTTATTCAAACACTCTTTCACGTAAATTTCTTGGTTGACAGTCCCGGAAGCTATGAAAATGCTGCTTTTCAAGCCACAGGTACAGATGGCTTGCCAAACCAGATATTTCTTTGCGAACTTTGACAGTAAAATGTGCTTGAAAACATCTGCTACCTTTCCCCTTCCTTTTGCCGTATAAAACTCCTGTCCCGGAAGCTGCTTGTAGTCGGCTTTGACGTAGGTTTCGTCGTCCATTACCACGCAGTCAAACTTCGTCAGCATCGTCGTGTACAGCCTCCGGGATCGCGCTTTGGCCGTCGTATTTTGTTTATCATCGCGATTTGGAGTCACTACCTTCTTGTAAGTCGATAGTCCGGCTCGTTTTTTGGCTCGATGCACGGTTGTAGACGATACACCCAGCTTATTTGCGGCATCTCGGAGAGAGAGGTTAGGGTTTCGCTTGAAACTACCGGCAACTCTCTTTGTCGTCTCAGCGGCTTCCGGTTTTCGATTTCCCCCCGATCCAGACTTCCTGGCTGTCGACAAACGTTCCCCAAACACTTTAATTACATTTGTAACGGTTGATTTGGCAACTTTTAGCGATTTTGCCAACTTTGCGTGCGAGTAGCTCGGATTTTCGCGATGCGTGAGCAAAATTTTGATACGCTGCTCTTCTTGCTTGGACGGCATTTTGACAACTGAAGAGTGAATTCCAAAATCAAAATAGGAGCAACATTCTACACACACACACCTTCAAAATGAGGGATGTTCAGGTTTTTTAAATGCAAAATTGAAAGAAATACGTCAAGTTGATATTGACCAAATGTTGACCGTATCACCCTTTACAGCCCAAATTTGCCTTATGCAGCTAATTTTTGCTTGTATAAGCTGGTCGGCAGCTAAAATTGTTTGTTGGGAAGGCCTGTTCTAACCGCCACCCGAGTACTGCAAGCCTCAGACAAACATTGACCCGTACCTGGAGAGAAATGGATCCAGACTACATTATTAGAACCTGTCGTGCATTCCGGAAGCGTGTGGAGGCCGTAATTGCAGCAAGTGGAAACTCGATTATCACGCATACGGTATATGAACCATACGAAAGTCCATGAAAAAAACTGAAAATACAAACAACTTTAGATTTGGATTATCCGTTCTACATTGTTGGATTAAGTCGTTTGAGTGCCTTTTGCATATCGCATATAGGTACGTGACATTTATTTCCTCACTAAGATTTGTGTAGAAGTGATTTTTTTTTCAGGATGGCCTTTAAAACCTGGCAGGTTCGTGGAGAAGCAAATAAGAAGAGTCACGAAGAAAGCAAAAAAAGGATTTAGCAACAGTTTAAAGTTCAAATGGGATTAATTGTTGATAAGCCTAAGTCAGGATACGGTACTTCTAATGATGGCAACACTGCACGCATTTTTTTCTGATCCTGTTACAAGGGATTGACGAAACTCTCATCGAAAAATTGGGTACGATTTTGAGAGTGGTAGCTAGATGAAAATCAATTGATATTCCCAAATATCAAATAAGAAACAAGGGATCAATACTTAACTTTTACAGCTGGTATTACATGCCTTTGACGGTTCATAAACTGTTGATACATAGCGCCAACATTATTTCAATGTTCGAGTTACCCATTGGCGAACTTTTGGAAGATGCTTTAAAAGAAAACATCCAGAATCAATACCAACAATTACTTGATGATATCATTGCTGTTGAATTCGGACCCTTTTGTTTCTCTTAATCGAAAAACATTTTCATCTAAACATCGCAAAGAGAAGAGTAAATGGAGTTTTTGGAGAACATAAGTTTAAACATTGAAGAGACATCGTAAGTAGACAAGGCTGGAATCGGAAGAAAGCAATTGAAGTAGAAAATAAAAGGAAGCTGTATTGCAAAATTGTGTATGGTTATAAATTCAAATTATCGCAAAAATTCTAAATAACAACCTTTTCCAATAATTTTTGGTTAACCGCGATATGAGACACTTTTGTATTTACATAGAAAATGGAAGAGGCAATCAATGTCATATCAAACTTTTTTATTGGATAACACAATAATTATTTTGAATTAATGAAATGAAATTTGGCATATCAGAAAGTAACTTTTTACATAACATCGATGGGGTAAAATAACGATAACTTCATCTTTTTGTTTTTGTCCTGCTACCCCATACATTCAACGCACTGTTATGGCAGGGAATCATGCCTACTTTAGACTCCGGAGGACGCTCTGGCCGAATAAAATTAGCCGCCGCACGAAGTTGACTATCAACAAGACGCTGATTAGATTTTGTCCTCTACGGACAAGAGACCTGGACTATGCTCCCTTGGTGTTGTTTTCCAACGGAAGATGTTTCGTACCATCTACGGTGGAGTGTGCGGATGGATGACGGAACGTGGAGGAGGCGAATGAACCACGAATTGCACCAGCTGCTAGGAGAACCATCCATCGTCCACATTGCAAAAAATAGGCGACTACGGTGGGCTGGGCACGTCGTAAGAATGCCGGACGACGACCCAGTGAAAATGGTTCTCAAAAGCGACCAACAGGAACAAGAAGAAACGGCGCGTAGCGGGCAAGGTGGATCGATCAAGTAGAAGGCGACCTGCGGACCCTTCGCAGACTACGAGGCTACGTGTGGCCATGGACGACTTCTTCGGATAGGTCTTAGTCTGATTGATAAGGTTAGTACGTTTTCTGGAATTGTGGATACATACTTCGAAAAAAACAATGTTAATTTCGGTGCCCTGAGCATTCGTTATACATTTCCAACTATGTAGATTAATCGGTTAACTTGGCTTTGTTCATTCAAAATGTAATTCTGAAGAAACCTTATCACATAGGAGATTTCACGCCTTCGTGTATTCGTCATGGGGTTAAATAAAATACTTGAGTGCTCAATTCTGGCCACACATGATGCATTCTTTTACAAAAAAAATACTCCCAAATAAACTGTTGTACAACTGAATAGACACCGAACAAATGGTGACCTGGGAGCAGAGCGTAAAATTATTGACTGCCTACACGCTATTTCAAAACTACCCAAATTTGAGTAGAATCCACCCAGATCGGTCAAAACCTACCCAAAAATGGGTAAACTATGTTGGGAGTGACGAGTTGACAAATGAACAACGTTGATCGGATTTATATCAATGTTGTTCATTTGTCAACTTGTCACTGTAAGCTATGAGGAACTGCAGTTTCTTCCAAATCTGATTAAATTTCGTATGGAAAGAAAATTCTCTGAGTCAATTATTC
Source organism: Ochlerotatus camptorhynchus (assembly GCF_037179485.1). Taxonomy (NCBI): domain Eukaryota; kingdom Metazoa; phylum Arthropoda; class Insecta; order Diptera; family Culicidae; genus Ochlerotatus; species Ochlerotatus camptorhynchus. The sequence goes on along the minus strand of NW_027041014.1, from coordinate 2,809,608 downwards.
TCAGTCGCTGAGTTGGTATGATTGGCCGTGTACACTATTCAACCCATTGCTCTGTGCAGACCGTTTGTACCAAACGGTAAAGGACGATGCAATGAAAGAGCCAACAAACACATTCAGTCACTCACGTACAGGCGAGTCACACCGCTTGCCTTCGCTCGCACAGCATGTAATTGAGGCATTTTTCCATAGAAAATACACACTCAAAACAAGGATTGGGTACCATCACGGACGAATAAATGTGCAGACTGTGCTAGTGACTGAGTTGTCAGTGACTCGTTCACCTCTCAATCATTCAGACTCTCACAAGGCAGTGAATGATGATGCCTATGGCAGTTCATATTCATATGAAAATGATTCATTGAACCTGACTGTTTTGCGCACTGCCTAGGAGTTTATAGCTAAAGTGAAAATCGAACTGACATGGGCCTCAGATTAGCGTTTGATTGTGATTGAAACACAAGATGCCAACTCACACATTGATTGGCATATAAATCTCTTAAAGTGCGTCTAGAGCACTAAGTTGTGAGCCGGCAAAACGCTCGCTACAGAAGAAGAAGAAGAATAATAAGAAAAAAATAAGTTAAAGAAGAATCATAGCTGAAGATGCTTATTTCAAATAACAGACTAAAGTGGTAATTTTTATACGATAGATGAGGAGATGAAAGTATAGAATTGATAGTTCCGTTTAGAGTACGGCAGTGCAAAAATTGCATATAGAGAATAGAAAGCGAGCAAGGACAACTTTAGGAAGGTACAAATCGGTTTGATCATCTATCTTTACCAAACTCCCCTGTTGGAGAGGGATGGTGACGGGGGAGTTTGGTAAAGAGAGATGATCAAACCGATTTGTACCTTCCTAAAGTTGTCCTTGCTCGCTTTCTACTCTCTATATGCAATTTACACACTGCCGTACTCTGACGGAACTATCAATTCTATACTTTCATCTCCTCATCTATCGTATAAAAAATACCACTTTAGTCTGTTATTTGAAATTAGCATCTTCAACTATGTTAATCGTTGACTTCACAAAGAAGTAATACTAAACATATTGTCAAAATTAAAGAAGAAGAAAATCAAAATCACACTCCATATAAAAATGTTATACATCTAGCTTCAAAGCACGTAGATAACAAGGGACAAGCAAAAAAAATTACTATGGGACTGACTTGCTATTTTTCATTGTTCATCTGAACAAAGTAGTTTTAAAAACGTGTGCTACTGAAACTAGTAATAATGATGATTTCTTATATAATCCAAAAAATTACGAAAACACAAATGAGACGGACTTGTGATGAGGGGCAGTATAGCACTTATTAAAATCTAACCGCAACTAATCATGAACAATGTCAAGATCACAGGTATAAAAATGAGACTACAACGTGCAGAATCGGAACCTACCTATCTAATAACCCAAGAATTAAGTGAAGTAAAGAAGGAAAATCTTAACAACTCTTTAATAAGGAAAATTTCCCAACGCCTGGAATGGGATAGAACACACTTAGAAAACATATACGAGCGTTAATGTTGACATAAAATTGAGTCCAAATAGACGCGAAATTCAGCTCAATAAAACGTACGTTCAAGCTTTCCAGTCTCGGAGCACTTAATTTTACATTACATGTTTGTTTACGTCTCATCCTTTATGTCAAAGATGGATTCCATAACGTGTAAGATTAGGTATTTCTTAGTGTGAAGATAATCTTTTTTTTTTTATAAGACGCCTTTGGAATTTTTTTCCTTATGAAAGAGTTGTTTAGTTGTTCCTTCTTTACTTTACTTAATTATTATTATTATTATTATCTCTATTTAGGAGATTTTCAGCCGCAGGCTGGTTCATCTCCAACTTTACTTAATTAATGAGTGAGAAAAAAGCTAGAACTACACAGAAAAAAAAATTGATTATTAACTGCCCTCAACATATTGTTTCTTGAGACTGTCCACAGTTGTAACCTTTCAATGCCTGTGCATTTTATTCATTGCTACTTATATCAACAATCAATACGAAAGTAACGATTCTAAATTGGCTCACTACTTGACTAGCCTATTGGTCCCAAGCAAACGATTAACGTACCCCATTCTAGTCGAAATTCTAGTACTATCAATGTTTGTTTTGATTCGCTATGAAAGTTTGACAGATAAAATGAGGGGTTATTGGTTTTTCCTATGTTTCGAGGGGTGAATCGATTAGCTTGGGACCGAAGAGAGTACTAGAGCTGAGCCAAAAAGTTGAGCACCTTATTTCGGGACCTTCTAGTCTTAGAGTTACCTCTATGCTTATATTGTGTGGCTGGGAAGTCCCGATCCAAAAATATCTAGACCGGACTGGGAATCGAACCGACCAAGCTAAGGGCGGACCCACCTCCAAGCTACGCCAGCGTATATGCTATTGTGCTACTTGTCCCCAACCGTCCGGACTCTCTCATCGAGCAGTTTGGATTCGCAATCACAGAGCTGCCACCACTCTGAATGTGAGTGTTTCTCTCATCCACTGAGCAAAATGATCCATCCATCCCTGGCAGTGTTGACAGTTGGAGCCAATGCGTACTTGTGTGTGAATCCGCACAATAAGGTTTTCCAACAACAACAACACAAACAAAAGGTGCGAGTGCAAAAAAGAATCTAAAAGAAAACTGTGCGCTGACTGTTGTGAATGAAGGGAGCAGTTTTCAACGCTTTTGTGTAAAAGCTCCCAGCCAGTCCGACGCGGGGGTAGTAAAAGTAGGAGCCAACATAATAGCAAATGGTGAGGAGACAGGTGCTGGTGGACTTGGGGCAATGCTTGTTATGACATGGCATGGAACAGGACACCCATCATCATCGTCATTGGCAGCAGCAGCAGCAGCAGCAGCGGAATCAGCACAGAAAAGAACAGATCGAACTTCTCCTCAGGAGAGGAACGAAAACGACGACAACGAGCTCAAAGTTTATGACAGAAGTTGCGAAAAGAAAAAAGATTCACGAACGAAAATCTGGCTTCGAAACAAAACTCATTAGTGACGTAAAATACGGCTTTCTGTTAGTTTTTTTTTGTCTTCTTCATTGTTGCGTAGGTAGCTCCAGGATTCTTTGCTATGGTTTGTTGGTTTTTCCTCCTTTGGGGCGATAATTTTCTTTGTGAGAGTCAAACTGTGAATGGGGAGCAATCTGCGACTGTATACGTTTGAATGACGTGTTTGTGGGTTTATGGTTCTAATTGCGACGGAACATTTAAAGTGAAATTATTATCGATTACATGTGATCTAATGCTTAATTAGGAACGAGGGACGAATTATTTCGATGCGTCTATTTTCATGAAAAATTGTTGAAATTTGTGAACACATTCTTACTATACTACAGTTAACATTGATTTCTTTAAATTTATTGTATATCTTACGACCACGGTGAGTTATTACATAGGTTGCTTATCTTTTATGAAATACTGTAACAGACTTTTACATTTCCCAGTTTGGTTTATTGAATAATTATAAGTGGAGTTGGATTCGGAGTCGGTGAAATTATGTCGACTCCAACTCCGGCTCCTAGATCAAAATATTGAATTGAAAATAATTCTATCCTAAAATCTGCCTTCTATGTGCTTCCTTAAACCATTAAATGTAATTCAGGATATTATGTATAACCTTTTTATTGAAGGAATTTGAGATTTCTATATGAGCATGAGCATGAGCATGAGCATGATTGACCGCCCGTGCACACAGAGTTTACATTGCAGAAGTCGATAAAATTTTATTGGGTTTTCAAACAGTTGAGTAATCAAACCAGTAGTTTTTACTTTTACTGAAAACTCCGTAAATTTCAGAACCTCTGAACTGTCAAAAATTACCGTTTAAGTCAGTAAAAAAATTGCTGTCTTTATCAGTAATTTATTTGATTACAATTGTTTTGCTGAGTTTTTGAGTAATTTTCAGCATTTTGATGAATAAGTTTCATCAGAAAAGTTAATCTCCTGGTACTTAATATTTTTTCTGGGTTTCTTACGATGGCTAGGATTTAAATGATTCTATTTTTTACGATTTTTATTTGGGGACTGAGATTTTTTAGCGGTTCCTGGTGATTCGGTCGGTTGGTGGCTCTCTAGGTGTGCGGATTGCGTGTCTGGAGCCCTACAACAGGCAATGTTGGTGAATGTTTTTGCTTCAAAATCAGTGAAACATCTGGAAGTCGATGCAGGAATGCATAAATTGCCCAATTCTAGGGCAATTCTGCACACAACTGTAAAAATAATAACGAACAGGGAAGCCGTGATTAAGTGTGTGGATGCAACTCCGTTATTACCAGAGCAGCTATAATTACACAGAGAACCAATAGACGTTGCCTGGGACTAGCAATCATTCACAATAAGTAAATACTGGTTATCTAAAACTAAGCAATACTAGCGCCGGCCACGTCCGAATGCTGGTCAAGAAAGGAATGGGTAGGAATATTCTGCCGTAATAATCGCTTAAATGAAAGCCGAGAACACCTCTGCACTTCGACGAGATATCACTAGGATGTTGGATAAAAGGGTCGGGATTGCAGCAGGATTCGTTTTGGTAAACGATATGCTGAATTGGTGTCCTGGGATTGAACCCACGGTCTTCTGCTTAGTAAGCAATATCGGTTGCCACTAGGCCACCGAGCTTCTCATATCACAATTATGATCAAGTTTCTATTCAACTTGTTGTTATCCCGGCGGCGACCTCACCGACGGCGACAACTGCTCTTGAGAAGGATTTGATATGGATTTCCAATCAACACGTCTTTTCTAAAACTTAAATAGTCCAACCGAATTTCTTTATGTAAAATCATATTATGAAAGAAATCCGATTACAAAAAATTACTCTATAATGTGAAGGAGCTTCTCAAACCGAAGTTCAATACGCTTTATCTCGTATTAGGAATAAATTTAATTCACAAGGAAGCTCTATAATGTGAAGGAGTTTGAGATTGAACCCATAATTTTCTGCACAATAAGCAAAATCGGTGGCCACTAGACATTGGCGTAACTAATGGGGGGCCAGGAAGGCCAGGCCCCCTCCAGAATTTTTGGTTTTTTTTTTGACTCACCGGTATTTTTTCAAGCTTGTTAAGTTCAATGCTACTATTTAACAGTGATTAATAAAATTAGACCACCCACAAAGATTTTTTAAAGTCCTTTATGTTGATTACTTTTGTTATGTTCTGGACTAGAAGAAACAATTTTGAGAAATTATATTATATCAAATCGATGGCAATAAGACGTCTTCAGGCTCTACAATTGGCCATGGGCCCAAGAATTTTTCATTAACTTGTGGAAACTTCGTAAAACTTCAAATAGAAGTTCAGGGAAGATCCTAGAAATTAAGTAAACTTGGTAGATATTCTGGGAAATTCATAGACTTTCAGAAAAATTCGTAGGAAAAAGGAATTTCAAAAAGTTCTGAAAACTGCGTAGAAGTAGAGAATTCATTTAAATTTGAGGAGCTTCGTAGAAGTTAAAGGAACATTATTTTATTTTAGGGAAGCTCATTATTGATCGGGAATCTCTACATAATTTCAGTTTTTTTAGCCCATGGACTTGGAATAGTAGTGGAAATTCAACAGCAAACTTTGTAGAAGATTTTCGAATTTCGTAGCATTTTGACGAGCTGCATATAAATGTAAGGAATTTTGAAAAAGATCAGGGAATTTTTTTAAAAGATCTAAAAATAGTTCAATAAACTTCTAAGAACTTCAGGGATCTTCGCCTCAGTTTAGGGAACTTCGTTGCAGTTTTTCAGAAATCTTACTAGGAAAAAGCTCAATGAACTTCTTGGAGGTTTTGGGAACTTCGCTAAATTCAAGGAACTTTCTAGGTGTTCAAGAATATTTGTAGATGTCTTAGGTGTCTTTCCAGAAGGGCAAAGATGTTCAGGAATCTTTGTAGAATTTAAAAAAATGGAAAAAAACATATGGAATTTGGAATAAATTCAGGGAACTTCGTAGAAGTTGAGGACATAAACGTTGCATAAGTGACAGGATATTCTTTCAAACATCCTTCCTAGACATCAGAAAAAATTCGAAAGATCTTCATATAGTCCAAGATATTAGTAAAGTTCACTGGATATTTGGTACGTTGTAGGTTGATCAGGAAGTATTCAAAAGTTTTCCAGCCAATGGAATCAGATAGATTCTCTATAGGGAAGACCCGTGCCTTGGTGTTTTAGCTTTAGTGTCACAAATTTGCACTCCAGCAGCTAAATTCTGGGCAGAAATTTCAATTTCTGCATATACCTAATATGTATAAATTTCTTTCTTTTCGAATATCCTTTTTTATTAGTTACAAGATTTCGAACACAAAAACATCCCTCAAATCGTGGCTTAGGCCTTAATTAAAGAGATAAACGTCATAAAAGATTTTTAAACATAAATAATTTAAATCATTAGATCCAATGGCAGTTTTGTAGCATCTGTATCACAAGAGTTGTGCTGTTTATTCTAAAGCTGCACGATAGTCTGATATAAATAACGATGCTTCCGATCAGTTAAAGGCCAGAGATTTCTAAATTGCATTAATTCGGTGACCAGGGCTATGCAATGTTTGAAAAATCATAGCTCAGTTATTTATTGGCGAATTTCAAATCTATTGACACCATTTGACTACATATACCTACTTAAAAGATTTAGTCGGTATCAATATATTTAAAACGTATTGATAAATTGCTGAGCAATGATATTTCAAACATTGCCAATTTGTCGTTACACATTTTACCTGAGGCATCATATTCGGAGTGTTGATTTGACAATATAGTGAATGCTGATTGGAATAAATTTCGAGAGTGATTTTGAATAAATTTGAATAACGATTATTGAACGTAATTTTTATTTCAAAGATTTCGGAGAGCCTTCCTAATAAAGAAAACCTTACCTTAACTATTTCAAAGATCAGGTTCTTAAAACAGGTCCCACGATATAGCATCACTGCTTTGGCCAAATCGGCTCCTTTTTTGGGTAAAGACTGTAGTACTTTCGCAGTCCGCATCGGGCTCTCTTGCCGTGCGGATCTATTTGCTTTTTGCTGAAGGAAGTGTTACTGCTACCTAATGCTACAAAAACAGCACTTTTCAGTGCTCAATATACCTCCAAATTTTCTACCTTGTTCGACTCTTATTTCTCTCCGATCCTTGTTTGGACCCTACCCGAAAATTCCGCTTCGCTCCTTCAGATTCTTATAGTAATCAGCTTGGAAGTTTATTTGGATAAAAGTTTTACTGCCGCGCCATCGCACCTAAGCGCAAAAGAAAAGGGCAATCTCTTGATCCTTCTTCTGATGAAATTAATTTGAGCAATCAATTTGATTTGCTCATGGATGATGAGAATGATCCATTATCCAGGAAAAAATCTAGTAAACTTTCCCGGCTTAATGCTAAGAAGGAAAAGATTCCCCCTATTGTGATAACCACTTCCGATTTCCATGCTCTTCGCATGGAACTTTTGAACTTCGTGAAATTCAAGTTTTCACTTCAAATTGGCCGTCAGGGTGAATGCCGTTTATTGGCTGAAACCTTGGACGGATTCAAACGTCTTCTCAAGTATCTTACTGAGAAGAAGCACAATTTTTTTACTTACGACACCAAAACTGAACGTGTGTTCAAGGTTATCATGAAAGGACTGCCCAGTGGTGAATCCCTGGATCAGATCAAAGATGAACTGGAAAAATAACTTGAAGTTGTGCCACTCCAAGTAATCAAAATGAAAATGAAATCCCGTCCTGGCGACTCGCGCAACGAGATTTCTAATGATTTTTATTTAATTCACTTCAAGTCTAGTGAACTAAATAACCTTAAGGCCTTAGAAACAGCTAGCCTTATGCTCCATATCCGAGTGAAGTGGGAACTCTTCTGGAAGACTGGAGAAAATTTCCAAAACCTCACCCAGTGCCGTAATTGCCAGGGATGGGGTCACGGAACAAAAAATTGCTACATGCCTGCTAAATGCATGAATTGTGGTGATTCCTCTCACGCAAAGGACGACGAAAGAATGTTCAAATTGTGGTGAAAACCACAAATCCATTTTTTTGGAAATGTAAGACTCGCAAAGCGATCCTACAAGCTCGTTCTAAGCGCAATTAGGAAACGCTCCACGTTCCCGACCAGGTACAAATTTCTCTGCTGTTAACAACGGTCAGCGACGAAACCAATTCTACATTCGTACCCGTAGGTACAAATATCACCCCTGCTAAAAAAATTTTCATCTCAATCTGCTCCCCTCGTTGCTAAACAATGTTCAGTGAGTAAATGGAGCTACCTAAGCTGCTATTGCAGCGAGCAGAAATGAAAATACTAGCCAACGTAATTCTAACGGAAATTTTGACTTACGAAGCATTACCATAGAGGTAACTCTAAGACCAGAAGGTCCCGAAGAAACGAGCTCAACTTTTTGGCTCAGCTCTGGTACTATCTTCGGTCCCAAGCTAATCGATGCCCCCTTCGAAACAAAGGAAAATCCACGAACCCCTCATTTTATCTGTCAAACTTTCAAAGCGAATCAAAACAAACATAGTGTAGTACTGGAATTTATACTAGAATGGGGTATTTGCTTGGGACCAATAGGCTATTCAAGTAGTGAGCCAATTTAAATTCGTTAGTTTCGAATTGATTGTTGGCATTACTGCTCCTAAAATGGAATTTTTGTTAATGAAAACGATCACCACACGCCGAAAGTTAAAGTTGATCTTTGTTCTCAACACTTAGACCGATTTTGGAGTCATCGAACGACCATAGGAAAAAAAAACTGACGTAGACACGGTGTGCTTCTGCTTACTTCAGCTTGTATTTTGATACTGCTTCGGTATCTCATGATGTTGGTTTTATGGCTATTTACACGAATTCCATCTGCTACCTATCGGTCATCGCTCTTTGGCTTGTTAGCCATTTAGACAAGTCATCGAAACAATCTGTGTCATTTGGAACGGGTCGTTTGGGTCAAGAGATTTGAACTCAAATGATCTTAATATCTATGTACAAATACGGTTCCTTACGGCATTCTTAATTTATAAATAATATTTCATTAATAATACACAGCTTTGTAAATAGCAAATAGCTTTGGAACCCAGATTAAAAGCGCAACTTTTCAAATAAGAATGGTTTATTCGCACTGTCACTATTGTTTATTTGAAATGCAGGAAATGGCACTAACTGATGGTCACTAGCGAGCACAAAAGTGCTGGTGAACATCTCCAGAGCTGACGTCGACAGTCATTTTGTTCATTAAAGAAATGTTGTTGTGCCCTTGCTACACCTTACATTAATACAAGAGAGAGAGAATTTTGTTGGTCTACAACCAGAGTTTAAAGACCTACTCTCCCTATCCACTGCTAGTAGTCAATGGTCCATTTCACGACTTCAGATAATTCGTCGAACGGCATTGTGAAGTGAAAATACAATTTTCCTCTTACATGTTATCCTGGGGATCTGCTGGTTCCAGAATGAGCTCCCCAATGGCATTGTTTTGTGTAAAAATGTGATTGCATCCTACTACAGGTTCCCCCCAGGGTATTCCAGTGACTCCGGAAAGGTCAATGTGGTCAATGATCCACTTCAATTCTATAGAAATCATATTCATGAAAATCCATGAAGAAAGAGCTGTTGCACGGCATGTTTTTGAGTAAAAACGCAATTGCCCCCTACTACAGGTTCCCCCCGGGGGTATCCCGTGATTTCAAGAGCTGCCAATGTGGTCAATGATTCACTTTAAGTCTAAAGAAAGCATATTCATGAAAATCCATGAAGAAAGAACTATCGCAAGGCATGTTTTTGAGTAAAAACGCAATAGCCCCCTACTACAGGTTCCCCCGGGGGTATCCCATGATTCCGAGAGCTGCCAATGTGGTCAATAATTCATTTGAAGTTTATGGAAAGCCTATTCTTGAAAAACCATGAAGAATCAGCTGTCGCACGGCATGTTTTGGTGTAAAAATGCAATTGTCCCCTGCTCCAGGTTCCCCCGGGGGCATACTGGATGTTCCGAGAGTGGCCAATGTGGTCAATGATGCATTTAAAGTTTATCGAAAGTCTATTGACGAGAAACAATGAAGAAAGAGCTGTCGCACGGCATGTTTTGAGTGATTAAATGATCTGCCCGCATTCAGAACCCTCCACCAGAACCGATTCCAGGGAAATGGCCATATCTAAGTTGATTATAGGCCGATTTTAGTTTTTGGCATATCATTCGCTTTAGAAATAGTTTTTCTTTCGTTGTATTTACTAAAAGTATATATATTTAGGATTATTTTCGTGGCTACACCGTAGAACAATATTAGTTTTCCAGTCAAATGATCTTGGAAGATTTAAAATCGGATCATATTTGACGAAGTTACAACACTCCAAAGTTGACCAAAAATTTGCCTATCCTACTTATTTTGAGTAACCCCTGTATGAGAAACTCCAACAATGGTGTTGCGGAGTCCAATGAGGTCGTTATCTCTTTTTTTTTTAAATGACACCCAACAGGAAAACATTTTCGGAAAATTTGGTTCATGTTTCCGGAGCGTAGGAAGTCGGAATAAAATTTTGAAGGATATTGAGAGTGGGCAGTATATAGGAAGAGGAAATCGATTAAAGTTAAAAGGAACTTTCGCGGGAAATTAAAATAAAATCCTGGGATAAGTCGAAAACAACATCATAGCTGGTTCATTTCACTTCCCTCTTATCCTTGAAACTCGTTACCTCTTCAACTCTGTTGGGATTTTCCTCAAGCAACACTTGACTCGCTATAGCTGCTGACAATCAAATTCCTAGCGAAAATAGCAATTTGTATACAGCAGGTATGAAAATCAGTTATTGTTCATAATATTCATTGAATTTCATTGGGCCAAGCTTCGCATAGTCACCTTTCGAACGGTGTCTACGGAATCAAATCCACCGCAGACCGGCCCCTTCTCCTACCGTTATTGCTTCCAGTCACGTTGCTCGAATCTTCCCCGTGGACTCCACATGGCAAGTCGAAATGATTTTCAATTTCCATCCATATTCTGGAACGGTGAAAAATTTACATTTTTTGTTTTTCCTGGGCGTTTCGGTTGGGCATCAAACGCGTAAGAAGCTATAACAGCAGCCCCAGTGACAACGCTAATCTCTATGTTAATGAAAACAGCCGTTATTTACATGTAGAACAAGCCCGGAGAGTGTTAGCGTTTATTTAATTTTAGTACCGCGGGTACCTTCCGAACCAAATCAGTCCGGAACGTGCGCCCGGCACGCTGCCATCTCAATTTGTATAGATCAGGCAGGCAGGCTTCCACCATCATTCTCTGTATTGATGTGCCATGGTCGTCGTCGTCGTCGTCGTCGTCTTCGTTGTATAATCGTACCACGAAAAGAACTCATCCATGCTTTGACTTGGGAGTTCAGCGCAACTGAAGGTCATATTTAGCAACCGTGTAGTAGCATGGAGGGAGGTCCTACAAAGCGGCCTCAATCTAGGACAATCAATGTGGTTAGCATGGCGTGTAAGTCATTCGGCTCTACGACGACGTTAATGTGATTCTACTATCTGCTATCCTCCCAATATTTAGGTACCTAGCCTCCTCCCACCGCCGAGTTTCGTGTCTGTGATCAGCTTTATCGTCGAATTCTACCATCACCATAATACGCCTACCACCACGAGCTGTTGTGTTTACAACACTTTGGGAGCTCGACTCGAGGCAGATGGGCTGATGGAAAAGGGATGCTTCATCGTGTGGCATAATGAATTACGTCAGTCCATTGGAGGGAAAATGTTCAGAAAGTGATCAATTAGGATTAATTTGGCTACAGAAAGCTGTCTTTTGAAATCGATGAATTAGAAATACTGAACGAAATTCACAGCGTAGTTGAAGCGGTATGATGGAGATAAACTGGGTCAAATCTGGAGATTGCTTCGCTATAATTTAGAAATTAATTTACTATAAGTGTTTGCCTGTCGTTGTTACGTGGAAAGCTACAGCCAAAGAAGACACACGAAGACAAGTGCTGAAAACCGGCCCTGAAGAAAGGCAATTCATTTTCGCCAACGCAGCAATTTCGTCCGCATCCTATGCCACCGCAATTCTAATTTGATCGCCGTCTCCAACGCCTTGAGAGCAATGAATAAGAATCACTTGATCAATTATAGACAATCCTCCGACCAGAAGCCGAAGAAAGCACCACAACACGTACCGACCGAAGGAAGAATTCAATAATTCCGTTGTCGACGCGTGGGAGGATTCAAGTTCGTTATCGGCCGCAGCAGCTACATATGCCGACCGGTTTCGCAGCTCTATGTTTACGTGTGATGAAAGAATGAGAAACAACTGCTTTGCCGGCATTCGAAGAATAAAAAAATATATAGCTGGCACTCTGCGGAGACACGTTATGTGGGATTTTCCTACTGGCAGCAGGGTTGAATCCTTCCAACTGATGAACGCATTCTGGTTGGCCTTTGAATGCAAAACCCATCACTGGTTCGAAGTAGTAAACGAGATTGCCCCCTTAGCTTCTTGGATCATTTGATTTTATGTCGCCCAGGAGACTGCCCTTCTAAAGGACCTCCTCTTCAGTTCCCACAAAGCACCTATGTACGTCACACATCATACCGCAACTGCAAAGCTGAGCCAGCCCGTGGACCGTGAGATCCTCCTCTGAACTCGCACCCGGAATGCTGAATAGGCAAGCGATAGTTTGAAATTGGAAAATAAATAACTGAAAAGGAAACATAAAGATTATATCGTATCATAGACGGAAACGTGACATGAAACGCAATCGGCCTAAGCTTGGATACATAGTGGCAGCAGCAGCAGCAGCCAGGTTCTGTTTACCTCCAATGCACGCGGAGACCTGGAAAGGAAAGCATCCCATACACTATCATCGCCATATTCTTCCTCCGAAAAGCCAACCAACAAGATTCGGGATCGGGTGAGGTGAGACAGAGATAGAAAAGAAAAACCAACGGCAGAACGTGTTGTTGCGGTGAAATGACACGAAATGAGGGAAAATTGTTCCCGGCAAACCGGAGCAAGATTGCGCCATTCTGCTGGTGGCGGTGGTTTTTAGCGCTTGGGACGATAGAACCACACTCTCTGCAGGACACGTGTGTCTTGCGAAAAGAAAAGATTTTCTGCAATTTTCTTTTGGTTTTTGGGGTCAACCATGAGGAACCAAATTATTTCTTTTTTTCGTATGTACGATTCTTAGTTTGTTTTGATTGTAGAATAAGGGCATTCATCACTTGCATTAAACCTAAACAAGCCCTAATCCTATACAGCCGAAATGTGTTTGTTGGGCTTTTAATAAATGGGCCTCCGCACCCAAATAAAAAGCATCCAGTTGCTTTCGATTGAAATTGATCTGATAATCAAACATGACTTCTTCCAAGAGATGAAAAAGTTTAGTTTAGTTTAGCAAGCTTAGTTAGTAGTTGGATACATACAACAAATATTTGATTTTTGTTATGGAACTTCGTTAAGAAAACAAAACCAAAAACGGCACACCTCATATGTTTAAGGAAGAATAGCCCAAAATGCACCCCCGGGGTAAAATGTCCACTTATAGAAAAACAGCGATAACTTTTCCTCAGATGCATGCAAATGCAAATAATTCTTGATCTTAAAATCATATATTGACCTACTGATTCCTTTAAAAAATAGCATTTTGTGTATAACATGACCAGAGTTGCGACCTATCACAATCACGATCGCCAAACAGCTGATGGTAGTAACGCTTTGTACATTCCTATCCATATGCGCGTCGAAGCCCTCTCCATGACCATCCATCAAGTTGACGAAAGTAGTAAAAAGCAACTGGCGAATGTCGTCTTCGGTTGTGATCCATCACCGATCTGGTCATTCCCGACAATCACGACCAGCGTTGCCAGTATTCCAGATTTATCTGGATTTTCCAAATGTTCGGTCATCCGGCCAGATACACAGACAGATCACGTATATTTCCAGATTTTTAAAATATGTTCCAGATTTTCCCAGATTTTTTAAAAAAAGTTGCTTTAAAAATATCATTGCAATTGATTTACTCAAAAAATAAAAACTGCTTCTTTAATTATTAAAGGCCATCAACGTTGGAAATTATTACAACATCGTACATGGAATTGTTGTAACATGTTTGCATGTTAATGGGTTGCAGAATCATGAAAATTGAGCCATTTTCTAAAGATTATTCGCTGAAAAAAATCTTCTAACTTTTAAAAATAGTGGCCCTGAATGTTTGTTTAATTACAATTTTTATTTATTTTCTATATTTAAAAAAATCCAAATTTCAGTATGGAGGAATTTTCATATTTTTTTTTTATTTAGAGAAATCAAAAACCACAGGCAAACAGGCATAACACATTGAATATTTCCCACTGTCAAACATCGTCGCTAAAACATTACCGCCATCTGTTGAGTACACTGTGGTGGGTAGTATGCTGAACAGATGGCGGTAGTGTGTAAACGTCAAACGCAAGGGAATTGACTATGCGCGCCACAGGTGGCGGTACTACCAACTACGATACTTTTAAATTGACCGTTAAATGCTTGTTCAATGAAGAACTTGCGAGTGATATGTCTATTTTTCTGTGCAAAAACTGTTCAGGATTGAAAACAATAAATTCAGCCTTGGAAAATTAGCAAGACTTTTGAATCTAGACAACCACCAGGACTTTGAAGTATGTTTGTGAGATTTTTGAGGATAATTCATAAGGAAAATTTGAAAGGTATCTGATAATTTTTAGCATTTTTCAAGTACCTGTGAATATTGAGTTACAGCAGTCTGAATTTATTTAGAATTTTGAATTGCCCTAGAATTTCTGAATTTTAAGGTAATGTTGAAAATAGTTTACAGTGAAGTGTGAGGTAAATTCTTAGCGAAACCAAAGGAGAATTTAAAGTTATATTCTGAGTAGAGTTCCATCCATCTTTGTAAGCTTCGTGGTCGTGCGGTATAACCCGTCCTTTAGGGGTATTGTGAGTGCCACGAAGTGAGGGTTCGATTCCCGCTCCAGCCAGTAGAACTTTTCGCAACCTGAGAATTGTCCTACTGGTCTACTGGGTGTGGTGTGTTGTCAGTTTTCTAGTGTTAAGTTTTCAGTCTGTGCAATCTCTGGTTGAAGACAGTGTCCGTTGTCTTTTAAAAAGCTCTGATGACAATTGCATGGAGATTTTGTGAAGAATGGTAATAGAATTCGGAAGAGAAATCAAAGAAATTTCTTATGATGAAACTTAAGGAGTGTGCTAATACGAATCGTGAGAATAATTTCAATGGAATTCTGTTACATGTTTCTATGGAGTTACATTTTATTAAAATTTTAAGAAATTTAATCGGAATTATGCCAAAAGAACATCTGGCAATTTCTGGGAGACTTTCAATGCCATTTTAGCAAAGTATAAAGAGTACTTAGCAAATACTGAAAAGGATTTCAAAAACAATTCTGACCGTACCTACAAAGCAGCTCAAAGGGAATTATCGGATGAGTCTGAGAATAGTGTGACGGTCATTCTGAAGAGTGTGCCAAATAAATTATTAAGAATATTCTAATGGTACTTCATAGAGAAAGATGAAAAGAAAATTATGCCAATTATTGGAAATTATTGCTAGTTTGAGGGAGTTGTGGAATCAAAGAGTGATTTATAAGTGATAACAAGAGAACTCTTTATCGAGATTTTAGGGGAATCCAGAAAAGAAGTATGATGGAATTCTAGGATGATTCAAATGAAACTCTGAAAAAAGGACGAAGTTATCCTGTAAAGAGTTCTATGTAAATCCAGACAAATAAAAAGTTTCATGATCTGGGACCCAGGAAATATATAAATTCCACTTTCAGACATTCATTTTAGTTATATAGTAAAAAATTTCATAATGGTAATGCAAACAGTTGAGTTACCTGTAGTTTAGGTAAACTGTGTGTAAATACCACGATGTTAGGCTGTGATTTCCACTTCAGCCTGGTGAATTTTACTGTCTGTAAGTCTGATCAACCTCAGGGTAATATTATAATTATTTAGACAGTCAAAAAGTAAGGACTACATCGACTATTAGTTTAAAAAATCCAGCCCATCAAAGTTGCTTGATTCTTTGCTTTTCATTATTTTATAAAAAAAAAT
Organism: Ochlerotatus camptorhynchus; assembly: GCF_037179485.1. Lineage (NCBI taxonomy): Eukaryota > Metazoa > Arthropoda > Insecta > Diptera > Culicidae > Ochlerotatus > Ochlerotatus camptorhynchus. Next base: position 2,793,563 of record NW_027041014.1, on the reverse strand, counting down.
CAGTTTAAAAAACAATTATAAAAATTTTTTCTGCAGTATTTTACCAACGATTTAACTCAATGTTTGAAATGCTGCGTAATAGATATTCAAACTTTTTGGGCACACATACATTTCTTAACTTTTGGACGATTTATGCAATGCTAACAAGTTATTTATTTTATATGATTTATTTAAACATGTAATTCATAAACATTCTAGTACTTTGAATAAATTCCAGATGATCATACTGACCGATTTTTATGGGAGATTGGCATATCACTTTGATTTCGATAGCATTATGTTAAAAATAGGATTTTTTAAGCTTTCCAGATTTTTCCAGATTTTATATTTTAACTGGTACAGATTTTTATGAAAATGACCTGGCAACGCTGATCACGACACTTATCTGTGCTCGTTTTGAAGCATTTGCTGCTTTGCTTGCTAATGCGAGTGTGTTGGTGAGTGAGCCCAACAGCTTTCGTTTAATGTTGCCTGCTTTGTTTGTAACTCACACAGTCGCGCCTGTCGAGACGAACTTGGAATGCGTAGGCATTGTTTTCATTTTCTTCTGTCGTTTCGCTTTTTCTCATGATCGTACCATAGAGGTAACTCTAAGACCAGAAGGTCCCGATGAAACGAGCTCAACTTTTTGGCTCAGCTCTGGTACTATCTTCGGTCACAAGCTAATCGATGCACCCCTCGAAACATAGGAAATTCCACGAACCCCTCATTTTATCTGTCAAACTTTCATAGTAAATCAAAACAAACATAGTGTAGTACTGGAATTTATACTAGAATGGGGTTCGTTATTCGATTTGCTTGAGACCAATCGGCTAGTCAAGCAGTGAGCCAATTTAAAATCGTTAGTTTCATATTGATTGTTGATCGTACTGCAAAAGTCTTCACTGTTTTCGTTGTGCTTTTCATCATCAGCAGCGAGTGTTACGTTTTGCCTGTGAGCAGCAACCCTTACTGGTGATTGTTGTTTGCCATGGCTCTACTTCTCAATGCGTGACAAAACATTCTGTCAGCGATAGTCGGTTTATGCGTAGACGAGTGTCACGTGAGTGTCATGATATTTTGCATCACTGAACATGACACAGTTGTTAAAATCGTCCACTGCAAATTAAGTTTTTAACAGCATATATCGCAAAAAAATGAACGAATTCACTTTACGTATATTTTTTAGAAGTTTTATTTCATTAATCACAGTTTAACACTCTATTGAGACTTTATTTCTGATGTAACATAAAGGAAGAATCGTTTGGAATACCTCATCCCTTTGCATTATCTACTTGCAGGGGCTATGGCTTGTCTATCATGTGGTGCATTTTACCGAAGACAACATATCAAGAAGACTGGCAACTTTGCCTGAATCCGAGCGACAGACATAGTAGCACTGTGCTCGAGCGAAGGTGGAAGCAACGCATAAAAAAATGAGCAAATGCACAAACCTTTCTTCTGAGGATGGAACCTTTGCTATCCAATTCGCTCGGATCATTTACCTTTGAGCGACAGATGACGCGATTGTGCCTGTCTCATGCCGGTCGTTTTAGAAAATGGAAGACTTGCCAGTCTTCTTGATATGTTGTCTTCAATTTTAACCCAATGTTGTGGTGTGTTTTGGCCATTCTTGTCGTGCGTCTTGCCCCAATGTTGTGGTGCGTATTGCACCATGAATCATTTTGGAACCAATTTATAAAATACCTTGAAAATCATGAAAAATCATCGTTTTTTAGTTCTAAATCACTCGATCTTCGTAGAAAACATGGTACATAATGAACCATACACCATTAATTTCTTTTTGATTTTACCTTCCATACGCCAGCAATTGACGATTTTGCTTAAACGGTGCGTTTTGCACCATTCTACCCTACCTATCTGTATTCAGTATCAATCCACTTGCTGCGATCCACTGTGATTGAATCAGCTTTTCATGAAATTTGTACAACTTCAACAAACTATGCGTGCGCCACTTAAGAAATTTTACCCATCTGTCACCATAGGCGTAAATAGGAGGTTGGGCTGGAGGGGGCCATAGCCCTTGCTGACAAGTCATAAACTAACGGTTGTATATGCCTTCACATGTCACACCTCTACTTTTAAAATTTGCGGATGGAGAAAGGTGTACTTTCACTATTTAAGATTTATAAAACTGAGGCTTCACATGGACGCTCTTAGAAGGCAGTGACAATTCGTAAAAGGTAAGACTTAAGAGAATGACATTTTATTTGAGAAAACTCTCTAAAAGGTGGGAACTTCGTAAAATTTTAGGAAATGTTGTAGAATGTCAAGGAACTTCATAAATCTTCAGAAACTTTATAGAATTTTAGAAACCTTAGTCAAAGTTCTGGTAGCTTTCTAAAAGTGTAACAAATTATATAGGAGATTAGATAGCTTTGCAAAAGCTCAGAAAATTTCGTAGAAACTCAATGAACTTCGTAGAAATTCAATGAATTTCATAGAAATGCATATAATTTTGTAGAACTACATCAAGCTTTGTAGAATGTTATACAAATTTGGGGAAGCTCATTGAAGTTCATTGAAGATGTTCAAGAGAAATCGAAAAAAATGCAGAGGATCACATATAAATTCGAAGAACATGTAGCAGAAAATATTTATTGTACTAATCTTTCAACAGCCGACAGAAAACAAAATACAATTCGGCAGCAGGGATTTGTACCTAAACTATCTTGCATCCTTTGCTAGAAGCTAGCATTTCACATGACTTTTATTTTTGATTGCATCGTAATATTTTGCACATTTCTTGGTGTCATAATTAACCAACTAAGATCAGTTGGGGCCTCCCTTAGCTCAGTCGGTAAAGGCGCAGCTACAAAGCAAGACCATGCTGGAGGTGGCTGGGTTCGATTCCCGGTCAGGTCTAGGAATTTTTCGGGTTGGAAAATTTCTCGACTTCCCTGGGCATAGAAGTATGATTGGACTTGCCACACAATTATACCAATGCAAAAATGGTACAGGCATCGAAAGCTCTCAATTAATAACTGTGGATGTGCATCTTAGAACACTAAGTTGAGAGCACGCAATAAGCTAATATGCGATATGCAATAAGCTTGAAATGCGAAGAAGAAGAAGAAGAAGAAGAAGAAGAAGAATAAGAAGAAGAAGAAGAAGAAGAAGAAGAAGAAGAAGAAGAAGAAGAAGAAGAAGAAGAAGAAGAAGAAGAAGGCAATACTCTTAAATTTAATCTAGTAAGAATAAGAAATCCTCGGAAAAATTATAATTATAATTCGATTGGCTCAGATTTTGACAGTTCATTTTTCTCAAAACATTCTCTCTGAAATTGTGCATCTTCGGAAAACTCTCTGTCCTTCTTCTGAGATTTTACAAGCAAACCAGCAATAAGTGGATCTGAAGAAACTAATATTCGCCGCATGAGATCACCGTTTATTGTAGCTCGTGATGATTTTCGAGTGTGATCTAGTCTGAACCTTTTCAGTACTTTATTTAGCGACTTGTGTGCCTCTTCAGACACAAAGACGTTTACTACCACTCGAACTTAGAAATAAAACAGAATTTAGTTGGTCCAGCACTTGGTGCTGTGTCCCAGTTTGCCACCTTCTCCCCTATATGCAGCTGAAATTGAAGAAAAATAAATGTAAAAAGTACTATAACATTGAAAGGAATGCTTTTAGCCACACACTGTATTGAGCAAAAATATGTATTTGTATGTTGTTTACATATTTTTAGAACATTGTTTACTTAAAAAACATTTATAAAAAAAAGTTATACATAAAAAACTGAATTTGAGGGGGTTTCCATCAAAAACGCTTCATATCTTCACAAGTATTCGTCATACAAATTTGATGTCTTGAACAAAGTTTCATATTTTTGTAAGTACTACAACTTTGCACAAGAAATTACCCTTCTATCTCTTTTGTAAAAAAAAAAGTTATTTTTCTCAACTTTTTCATAGTATGCCATGACAAATATTGAAAATTGTCATAATATGCGCAATGTTTTTGCAAACAATTCTTCTGAAGACAGTTTTTGGATTAAGTCAACGGTTTGATCACAAAACAATTAAGTTCACTAAATTGGCATTTCCGACCACTGTGCACCGGCGCCGGCCAATTTCAAGCACCTGGGGTGGATAAATTAATCAGGAAAGTTGAAAATATTTTCCTCTTCCTATGCTTCACGGTGAAAATGTCCACCCTCATCACTCTTTTGCGAGTTCCACTATTCACCGCCAGAGTCTGGAACAATCGCTTAGTTTCTATTGGCAAATCAAAGTTGGCACTCGTGGAGAATAGAAGATCTATGAGAGTGATGACGGTTTCAAAATTTTACACGGTGAGGTATACGAGTGCAATCTTTAAATGCTTTTATTTTGCAAATGGAGCATTTTATTTAAATCTGGTTAATGCTACTTTAGTAGAAAACTTAAGGACTATACTTAATAGACATATAATATAGAAAAAAATAATTTCTTTTCAGATTTTTAGGTGTAGACATAGATTTCAGCTTTTCTACAACTGTAGCAGCAACCAGATTTAAATAGAATGCTCTATTTGCAAAATAAAAGCATTTTAAGATTGCACTCGTATACCTCCCCGTGGAAAATTTTGAAACCATCATCATTTTCATAGTTCTTCTATTCTCCACGAGTGCCAACTTTGATTTGCCAATAGGTCTTTTTAATGCACCACCAATGTAGAGTGCGCCAGGCGAGTTCGAGAGAAAACGTCATTTAAACCGTTTGTTTCCATCCGAATAAGGGTTTTTCACAACGCAAATTACAGCATTTTTCATTGAAAATCTTGCCAATTTCCATTTTCCACATATTTGCACTGATTTGCACCTAAATTATTCACACACCAGAAATCCGGATGATCATCCACTTAGGCACTATTATAATTTTCCACTTTCTCAACAAAAATATTCCTGAACACTAGCAGGATCCTTGTAAAAATGATAGAAAATTAAATATTTCAACTGTAGATAAAGTGTTGGACCAGCTCAGATGAATCAATTTCTCAAGAAAAGTAAAAAAGTGTTCCGCTTTCTCTCACGGCAAAATTTCTGCTTTTTTTTTTTTTAATAATTCGTTTATTTTTCCAGGCTCATTTGCTGTAGCTTTGCGGAGCCAGCAAAATTTCTGCTCACAACACTCTTTTTGAAGTTCTCCTATTCACCACCAGAGGTTGAATCGATCGCATAGTTTCTATTAAAAAGGCGTATTGGATTCACCTATTATCAATCACGTCTCCTTACGTGCAGCCATTTTATAATTTTAGAACCACCGAAATCATCTTAGCAACAAACAGTTTGATTTATTCACTTTAATAATGAGAAAGCGAGACGACGAATATACACTTTTCACGGGTTTCTCTGCTCTGTTACTTAAGACAAACGGCATCTCCATAGAAATCGAAAGAACAATTTGACTGGTATATAAATTTAAAAATGGGATGTGATCCTATATTTTGACAGTATATAGTGTAATAGCAGGAGCATCGATTGGCACTGATAGCTCGATTTTGTTTACCTTTGTTACTTTCGACGTAATGAAAATTTGCTCTTGTTATGCAGTTTGCAATATGGGTTTCTATCCGATCAATTTCATTGGTAGTGAAGCCGACTCGATGTCTTCTTTTAAGGAGGATCTACACTTGGACTCGTCCTGAGGCAGTCTCATCCGAGCAAACTCAACTTGGCATGCGGTTTCCTTTGCCGGAGTTGCCCTTAAGTGACATCCTTACAGTATTTGTTCGCTAACTGGGCGTTCTTTGACTGGGCTGCTTTTTAACTGGGCGTTCGTTAACTGAATAGTTTTACATTTCGTTGTCAAAATTGGCATTCGATTGAAATATTAAGTGTTAAAATAAATAAATTTTAAATTATTTTCATTTCATGCTGAAATCAATGCTTTTATTTTGTTTATTTAGTAGATTTTCAGCCGTAGGCTGGTTCATCTCCGATAAATCTATGCTTGAAATCCTTTTTAGCGAAAGCGTTAAGCCTTTCTTAACTCGTGAGTTTGATTGCTGTTTTAAATAACAATAACAAACTTTACACAATTCAATGCACGTGATTTTTTTAACTTATAGCAAACAATCCATTGTAGTTCAGAGATCGAAGTATCACTGGTAATGAGCAAACACTGCGCTTGAGTTAAGGTGGAAGCAACGCATAGAATAATGAGCAATGTCTTCTGATGCTATCAAATTCGTTCGAAGCATTTACCTTTGAGCAGCAGATGACGCGATTGTACCTGTCTCATAGCGTTTGTATTTGTTGTCTTCGATAAAGGCAAATTTATCATATATGGATGAATCTAAAATGAATTGAATCGATAGCTAATTCTTCCTACAACATTATGGTGATTTGCTTTTGCAATATATTTTTATCTTTTTGACCGGACCATCTTTTGGAAAAAAAATATTCAAAAAAACATCCATTGTCTGATTCCTTTGTTTGATTTGGTAAGCAGACCTAAATCCTGGCTTATAACGTATTCACATCACTCATCATTCTTATCGAATATGAAAAAAAAAATCCTCCCTGGTTTTCCTGATTCTTATACCTCGCAGAACCTTGTTCGTATGCAGCAAACAGAATCCAGTGATTTGTATTCGTCCAAGGTTGCCTAACCATTCCAAGCCTTTCATACAAGCCCACTGCCCTACTATGAAGTGAAGATATTGTCTAATCCTGACAAGGAGCAAAATATCACACCCTTCAAGAGCAGAGTTTCCCCTTCCAACAACCCGTACACTTTTCCGTAGATGGTGGACCTACCTATTACCTATAGTATACATATCACAAGGATCACGGAACGAACAAGAAGTGCAAGTGGGTAGGTACCTAAAAGTATATCGCAGAGAAGAAGCAGAATAGACAACAATCGCGTGAGATGGAAATCATTCCCATTCTCTGCGGCAATCCACCGCCCGTCATGATATGGCCAGCAAATGGTAGGAGGCCAGCAAAACGCGAGCGCCAGGCCAAAGCTGAGTGACACTCACACTATAGGTAGTTCTCGCCGAGCCCGAGATGAATTATGAATTTTTCTACTGATGTATCGGCTTGAGTATGCACTGTAGTATATATTTCTGATAGGTCTACCATATATAAAACGCTGACGAAGTTTACCATCGCTCTCCTTTGTTAGAACTCAAAGTATGCCGGGATGAGGTGTGACGCTACTACAAATTATACTGATTAGGTACGGACATGTTCTGTTATCGAATATATGAAGCTCCACTGGAAGAGATTGTACAGAAATTGTTGAGTAAATGTAGAAGACAACACCCTTTCCAATCATCTTTAATCAGTATTCGATTGGTAATGTTTTAAATTGGATAGACTAGGGTGATAGCAACCGATGGAAACTAACGATTTAAATTTGGTTCATACTGGAAACAAAAAACCACTCTTGCTGAATAACATAAAATAACGGCGCCGGTGGTGTAGTGGTAAGCGTGATTACCTCTCACCCCAGCAGGCCTGGGTTCAATCCCAGTCGGCGCCGCCGGGATGTTTTGAGGCATAACATCTCTGATCACGCCTTCCTTCGGATGGGAAGTAAAGCCGTTGGTCCCCGGTTCATGAGTTGATGGGTCCAGGTGTGGGAGCTGCCTTCCTGACACGTCGGTAGCAATGGTGCTCAGCACGGAAAACAAGATCGACGGAAAAAACAAACCAAAGGAAAAAAAAATAACATGAACATCAAAAGTGTTTTTTCAACCACTAAACAACCTATACTCAGCTAATAAACTACGTTAGCGCTACTATGTCTCAAATTTCTTGGCCGTCCCACGCCACACTTCCAAGATCCTGCTCCACTTGGTCTAACCACCTTGTACCAGCCGGATTCGAGACAAACACCATTTTTGCGTAATTGTTGTTCGGCATTCTTAAAACGTGTCCCGACCATCGTACCCGTCCAGCTTTCGCAACTTTCTTGGATACAGGGTTCGCCATAGAGTTGCGCCAGCTCTTGGTTCATCCTTCGCCTCCATACACCGTTCTCACATACCCCGCCAAAGATGGTCCTAAGCACTCGTCGTTCGAAAACACCCAGTGCTTGCAGGTCCTCCTAGAGCATCGTCCACGTCTCGTGCCCGTAGAGAACTACCGGTCTTATCAGCGTCTTGTACATGAGCTTGAGCTTGATTGATCGCCCACGGTTACTACTCTGTTATTGCCAGATCAGCAGTAATTACACAGAGAACCAATAGACGATGCTTGGGACTAGCAATCATCCTCAATGTGTAAAAACTGGAGATCTTGAACTAGGCAATACCAGCGCCGGCCGCGCCCGAACACAGGTCAAGAAAGGAATGGGAAGGATTGTGTTGACATGACACTCGCTTTGATGGAAGCCGAGAACACCTCTGCACTTCCACGAGGAATCACTGGGATGTTGGATAAGAGGGTTGAGGTTGCAGCAGGGTTCGTTTTGGTAAACGATAAGCTGAATTGATGTCCTAACGATCATATAACGCGTAGGAACTTGGGACTAAACCCACGGTCTTCTGCTCAATAAGCAAAAACGTTTGCCACTAGGCACGAGCTCCTTTTTAACCATCGAGTTGCTGTTATTACCATGTAATCGTATTAACAAATAAAACGATTGACGAATCTTGAATGTGGATGGGCCTGAGATTAGACTCATGATGTTCTGCTTAGTATGCAAAAACGGTTGCTCTAAGTCCACCGAGCCCCTCATATCACATAATACCGTTGCTCAAATTTTTGTATCCATTCAAACCCGGAACCAACGACAATAACGAGTTTCGCAAAATACACGATACACAAGCGATTTTACCATAAATCTGATTGATATGTAAGGACCTGGGACCGCGTTTTTCTGCTCTGGTCTTATCAGCGTCTTGTACATGGTACATTTAGTACGGAGGTGAAGTTTACCCGACCTCAGGGTCTTGTGGAGTCCGTAGTAAGTACGACTTCCGGCAATAATACGCCGACGAATTTCTCTGCAGCAGTTGTCATCCGACGTCACCAATGATCCGAGGTACACAAATTCATCCACCACCTCGAACTCATCTCCGTCGATTGTCGGGCCCTATCCTGCTCGGTTACTCCAGCTAACAGATACTTTGTCTTCGACGTATTCACCTTTAATTCAACCTTCTCTGCTTCACGTTTCAGCCTGGTGTACTGCTTGGCCACGGCCTGAAACATTCTTCCGACAATGTCCACGTCGTCAGCGAATCAGATGAACTGGCTGGACTTATTGAACATCGTGCTCCGCATGTTAAAGCCCGCACGTTTCATAACACCTTCTAGCGCAATGTTGAACAGGAGGCAGGAAAGACCATCGCCTTTTCGAAGTCCTTTGCAAGTTTCAAACGATATCTTCACGCAGCACTGTACACCATCCATCGTAGCCCTGATCAGTCTGGTCAGTTTCCCGGGAAAACCGTTCTCGTCCATAATCTTCCATAGCTCTTCACGGTCAATAGTATCATAAGCGGCTTTGAAATCGATGAATCGAGGTGGTGCGTAGGGACTTGATATTCACGACACTTTTGGAGGATCTGCCGCAACGTCCACAAAACCAGCTTGATAACTTCCCACAAATCTGCTTGCTAGCAGCGATAAACGGCGAAAGATGATCTGGGAAAGCACTTTGTAGGCTGGGTTAAGAATAGTGATCGTCCGATAGTTCTCACATTCTAGTTTGTCGCCTTTTTAAGTACTGGGTACTATCATAGAGGTAACTCTAAGACCAGAAGGTCCCGGAGATACGTGCTCAACTTTTTGGCTCAGCTCTAGTACTCTCTTCGGTCCCAAGCTAATCGATGTACCCCTCGAAACATAAGAAAATCCATGAACCCCTCAATTTATCTGTCAAACTTTCATAGCAAATTAAAACAAACATAGAGTAGTACTTGAATTTCGACTAGAATGGGATATGCTAATCGTTTGCTTGGGACCAATAGGCTAGTCAAGCAGTGAGCCAATTTAAAATCGTTAGTTTCGAATTGATTGTTGGTACTATTACCATAGAGGTAACTCTAAGACCAGAAGGTCCCGAAGAAAAGAGCTCAACTTTTTGGCTCAGCTCTGGTACTATTTTCGGTCCCAAGCTAATCGATTCACCCCTCGAAACATTGGAAAATCTTCTTCTTCTTATTTCCTTTATATAACGTCGGTCTCTGTTCCGCAATCTAGTGCCAATCACCGACGGACATCGATTGCCATCCATTGACGGCAATCGAATGTGCAGGAAGGCAGCTTCCACACCTGCGTAGGATATCGCACTCATTCACAACACACATGGGCCGGGAACAACGGCTTTACTTCCCTTCCGAAGGAAGACGTGACCAGAGATTTTTATGCCTCAGAAAAGTCCCAACGACCTCGGCTGGGATTGAACCCAGATCCATTGGGGTGTTAGAAAGCAGTCACGCTTACCACTACCGATGTGTGGTATAAGAGGTGAGGAGAAAGGAAACTAGTGGACTCTTTCATTCTGACGGTGTTCTTATGCAACAGCAGACGTGACGTCACGTCTGTTGCTGCATAAAAAGACGCGAGAACGAAAGAGTCCACTAGTTTCCTTTCTCCTCACCTCTTATACCGCACATCGTACCACTACACATCCGGCGCCGGCTACATTGAAAAATCCATGAACCCCTCATTTTATCTGTCAAACTTTCATAGCGAATCAAAACAAACATAGTGTAGTACTGGAATTTATACTAGAATGGGGTACGTTAATCGATTTGCTTGGGACCAATAGGCTAGTCAAGTAGTGAGCCAATTTAAAATCGTTAGTTTCGTATTGATTGTTGCTATTACTCCCTCTTTCCACTCCTCCGGTAGCTGATCCTGACTATCAGTCGGTGCAGACAAGTGGCCAGCTTATCCGGGCCCATTTTAATAAGTTCCGCTCCGATACCATCTTTCCCAGCTGCTTTGTTGTTCTTAAGCTGTCGGATAGCATCCTTAACTTCACCTATCGTGGGAGCTGGCATGTCCCCCTCATCCGCTGTACCGACGAAGCCATTCTTCCTGCCGCCTTTGTCCTCCACCTCTGCGCCGTTCAGATGTTCATCGTAGTGCTGCTTCCACCTTTCAATCACCTCACGTTTGTCCGTTAAGATACCTCTTCCTTATCCCGACACATTTCGGCTCGCGACACAAAGCCTTGGCGGGATGCGTTGAGTTTCTTGTAGAACTTGCGTGTTTCTTGAGAACGATACAGCTGCTCCATTTCTTCGCACTTCAGCTCTTCCAGGCGGCACTTCATATCCCGGAAAAGATGGGTTTGCTGTCTTCGCTTCTGTTTATATCGCTCCACATTATGACGGGTTTCTTGCTGCAGCATCGCCGCCCGCGCTGCGTTCTTCTCGTCCAAAGTCGTCTGACACTCTTCGTCGAACCAATCGTTCCGTCGACTCCGCTCCGCGAACCCAACCGAGAACCCAACGGCACCTTGAGCAGCGTTGTTAATGGCTGCTTTCACGTTACTCCAGCAGTCCTCCTTCGGTGAGCTCTCCCTCATCCGGCAACGCTGCGTCGAGGCATTGCACGTACTCAGTTGCGATTTCGGGCAGCTTCAGTCGCTCCAGATGGTACCGAATGTTGTTGGCAACGGAAAGTTTTTGGCGCACCTTGACCATTAGAAGGTAGTGGTCCGAATCGATATTTGCGCCGCGATAGGTCCTGACGTCGATAATGTCCGAGAAGTGCCTTCCGTCCATCAAAACGTGGTCGATTTGCGATTCTGTCTGCTGCGGTGATCTCCAGGTGTACCGATATGGGAGACTATGCTGGAAGTATGGCCATGTTTTTAGAGGCCGTGTAATCGATGAGTCTAAGGCCGTTGGCGTTTGTTGGCCGGTCTGAATTCCTCCTCCTGGCCGACCTGAGAGATCTCCGATGACGATTTTGACGTCATGGCTTGGGCAACTGTCGTATTCCCGTTCCAGCTGCGCGTAAAAAGCGTCTTTATCGTCATCGTCACTTGCTAAGTGAGGGCTGTGCACGTTGATTATGCTGACATTGAAGAAACGGCCTTTGATCCTCAACTTGCACATTCTGCTATCGATTAGCCACCACCCTATCACGCGCTTCTACAATTCACCCATCACGATGAAAGCTGTACCCAGCTCATGTGTGTTGCCGCTGCTCTGGTAGATGGTATAACCAACAATCAATACGAAACTAACGATTTTAAATTGGCTCACTACTTGACTAGCCTATTGGTCCCAAGCAAACGATTAACGTACCCCATTCTAGTCGAAATTCTACTACTACACAATGTTTGTTTCGATTCGCTATGAAAGTTTGACAGATAAAATGAGGGGTGAGTGGATTTTCCAATGTTTCGAGAGGTGCATCGATTAGCTTGGGACCGAAAATAGTACCAGAGCTGAGCCAAAAAGTTGAGCACGTTATTTCGGCACCTTCTTGTCTTAGAGTTACCTCTATGGTATAACCATAGAGGTAACTCTAAGACCAGAAGGTCCCGAAGAAACGAGCTCAACTTTTTGGCTCAGCTCTGATACTATCTTCGGTCCCAAGCTAATCGATTCACCCCTCGAAACATAGGAAAATCCACTAAACCCTCATTTTATCTGTCAAACTTTCATAGCGAATCAAAACAAACATAGTGTAGTACTGGAATTTATACTATAATGGGGTACGTTAGTCGATCTGCTTGGGACCAATAGGCTAGTCAAGTAGTGAGCCAATTTAAAATAGTTAGTTTCGTATTGATTGTTGGTATAACCATCCGATGGGGACGACTCTATCTACGATGCAGGAAATATTGTGTCTTGCTGTGGCTAGCTGCGCGTACGCTGAGTAGATAGAAAGAAGATTTATCACGATTTTGAAGATTTCCTGCAAAAAGATGATGCGAGAAAGAGAAATGAAAGAAGATTTTTCGAAGATTTATTCGCTAGTGTGAGGTTTATTGAGCATCTAAATTTGAGATTTAGATGTGTCGTTCCCTCGTAACCATCCCTATACATATGTACCGACGATCCCTTCCAGCAAACCTCATGCAGCGCTACGATGCGGACCCTCAATAAATCGGAAAGAATGCGGGTACTTCCCAAGAAATTGAGAGGCTTGCAGTTTCCGTTGCTTGGGTACGAGCTTGGGTCTATGCCGATTGTTCCGGTCCGTATTTACATTGCTTGCTTTCTGTACTTTTTTTTAGGGCTGCTTATAGGGCCTGCACCAACCCCCATTGTCTCGCCGGGAGACCATCGTGCACAGCACTGTTTAGAGTCCCACGCTGGCACCAGGACGTTGATCAGCCTCTCCTAACATGGAGAACAGACGCCGCTTTGAACCGGTGAACAGACGCTCGAAGACTACACAGGAGTCCCCCCTTCCCTGTCAGCATACGACCAAGGTCCCACCGGGGTTCGTTACCCGATCTTCCCTATGGTTACTCGTACCCCAGCAGGCACCGCGGGTAGGTAGAGATAGTAGTTACTGGACAAGAGGCTAAGGACCGCTAGTGGGGTCTATTTTATACCTGCAGATACGCGAAGTATCAATGGTACGCATTGTCCAGCCGTTTACCAGCCAAATGACTAGAGCTAAGCCAAAAAGTTGAACACGTTTCTCCGGGATCTTCTGGTTTTAGAGTTACCTCAATCTGTCAATTTTGATCAGCTTCAAATTTGACGCTGACGCAGCATTGTGGGTCCCGTTTAAGAGTTTCGACAAATTGACGTTTGAATCTTTGTTCACAACAGCAGGTAGGGTAGAGCTGGGGTGGGACGTGCTGTCGAATCAGCCTACTGATCATTCTTGTATGAAATTGGTTCCAAACGTAAACAAACCCTGTAGGTTCCTTATGCCTTGTTTACGTTTGGAACCAGTTATGCGAGGTAGGCGACGATTGTTCGTATTTGACAGCCACCTCCCCCCCCCCCCCCCCTCCCCTTGGGGTATAGAACTACTTCGGCCTAATCGCCCATTTTGGGCCTATCGAGCAGAAAACTTCAAATAAATCCATGATTTCAGAGTTAACAAGACAATTATGCGTTTGAACCGATACTTTAGCTAATAAGCTAACGAACGAAGTCAATGAGAACGCGTGATATGAAGGTTTGCACCCATTATTCCCAAAAACAAAAGAAGCGCTCCGACCGAATCATGTTTTATCTTTATCCGATAGACCGAAGTGAATTCATTGGCGTTTCAATGCGTTAGGCCGAGTATAGAATCCGTAGGCCGAGTTTGGCGTCAAGAAGCAGTGCTAGACTTTTGACAATATCTCAGCGATTGGTTTCTCTTTATCAAATCTTGCGGTACGTACGGAAAGGTAAATAAATTTGGAAGCCATCGGTTATAATAACATTCCATTTGGTGCTAAACTGCGCTAGATTAAGAAATACTATGTGCGGGTTGTGCTTAAAGGCCGGAAATAGGGTAGTTAACCCTACCTACGTCTGTTTTTTAAACCAACCGTTAAATGAGTGAAGGATGAACAACAGGCAGAGTGTTATGTCTGTATGTATGTGATGTTGTCATTCATAAGCATAAGCAGCATAACATTTCAGTTGCCTTTCCATGCTTTTCTGCGCATGCGTTCGAAACATGCCAAACTATACCGACGAAGTAGGTAAATATTCATCCGCATTCCCCACAAAATAAATCAGCTGACGGTCAATACCCATTTCCACTTCCTTCAGGATTCTTCATAAATCACAGTCCTGTTACTCGTATAGCAATGAATATCACATCCAGTTTGAATCCGATCGACATAAGGAACATAACCACCTGAGAAGATGATCCGTTTCTCACTGTACAAACTGGTTATGTTGATATTTTTCATCTTTGTGTTCTGCTACATAGCCCGGTGGCAGATTATTTTACATAATGGCAACGAGACACACCTCCAAAGGTTTCTACACACATGCAACGTCTCAGAAACGTACCGGAGCGAGCTGGAGCATTTGTTTCATAGGTAATTCCTGTACCTACGTCGCAGAATAGAAACCAGAAACTGATTCGCTTGAGTTTTTGCTTGCAGAGTTCATGAAATCCTGGAACATCAAGGCGTGACACACATCCTCTGCTACGGAACGCTATGGGGGCAGATTAGGATGGCCAAGATGTTGCCCTGGCGCAAGAAAGCTGAATTTTGCTTGTTCAACGAAGAGTTGATGGCCCGTGAGGAGGCTCGCTTTCTCCGACACTTCTACAGCAATAATCTCAAAATCTACTACATCCACTCGGAAGGACTTTATCGGATTTTCTCGGAGAACCCAGACGAGGGTCCCTACGTGGAACTGGTAGTCTTTCAACGGGATGATGCGGTAGTGTGAAGATGAAATACAGTTTCAATTCTAGCAACCAATTCAAATTACGAATCGTTTCAGCAAAAAATGTACAAGCGAGTGGGCTGGAAACGGCGCCTGATGCCTCCGCACTGCGACTGGACGCCGTCCTTGGATTGCTTTCCGATACATCTGCTGGAGGCTTCCCTACCGCGTAGGAAGCTCGGGCGTTTCTTCTACAGTGTGCCAATGGGTGGAATCGAGCTGCAGAAGTATCATTACACGCAAAACTGGTGGAAGGATATTCGGGTGTTCAACTGTTAGGAGTTGTGATAGGGCGGATTTGTGCTGTGCTACTAAATATAATGAGATACATTTCAACAAATTACACTATATTATGTAATAAAGAATCAAAGAATTAAGTTATAAAACAAGGAATGCTAGTGGATATTTCGTCCTTCCCTTTGATGATGTCTAGTTCTGCCCATGTGTTTTCACGCTGCGGAAACATTTCACGAAGCTTGCCTAATGACATTAAACTTCACGTTAAGTTTAGTTGGGACAACAACCTTTGTTGATGCTGAGGACTCACGGTCGATCAGATGACACTAAATTGAGTAGAGTCAACTCAATTCGTCAGAAGTGAGCAAATCCATTTTTGACGAATTGAGTTTAAAAAACCAGGGAATTCCATGAATATTTTACTCAGTCTAAGAGTATACTAATGGACTGAGTGAACCTTTATCAATTTTCCCCATATTCGCGCCGTTTTTTATTAATATGCCCGGAAAATTCCTATCACTCAATAAATTTACTATTGCCGAAATTGAGCTGACTGCGGGGATCTGAACGAGCGTGTACCTTTTAAGAAATATCACGGAAAACAAAAATAATGCATTAATGATTCATATTTAATCATTTTCAGAAGAATGTCAGTTACTTGTTCATCGTATTAATTTTAATCAATGGTTTTCTAACCATTATTGGTGAAAAATAATACAGAAATGGTTAAAAAACTTAACATAGGGGAAATGAGTGTAATGTCGGCCTAAATGCCCCTAATTTGGGCCCATGCATACATTCAGCAATCGACTCAATTTTCAATAGCGACCAAAATATCCATTAGTACCGTCGCAATGACGCGTTCATCTATATATAATAGATAAATAGCAGATTTTTAGAAATGGACCCAATCTTCCTCTAAATGATTAAAATGTATACGATGTACAAATAACCGAAATTTTTCTGAAAATGATAAAAATGAATCATTAAAGGTTTGTTTTCGTTTTCCGTGTTCGCTTTCAAATTTTTCCTCGATTTAAGGTGACAGAATTAATGCATGGACCCTAAGCGCGTGAAATCATCGACGAAATTTTACGAAAGCAGTTCCGTTCTTTTGAAAGTTCATGTAGAATGTTTATGTTGGCCCTGTTTTGGGCAATAAGGTCGAAAATTAATGCTTTCCCTAATAAATGGGTACCATACTCTAACGATATCATAGATGGTACGACTATCCCACATAAAGTTGGGATGATATCCCGAATTGGTGGTTAGGCGCTTCTTATGGTTATTGTTTATGCGGGTTTACCCTTGAAGTTTTTATAGAATTAATTATTAATGATAGAATTTTAAAGTTAGCCGTTGACCGTGTGTCGTCCGTTTATCTACACTCGGGTCAATTTCAGAAGACATCTACTGAACTGTTTTTTGTTGGCTTACTAACGTGCGGGGATGGCCCGGTGCAGTTGTATACATCCATCACTCTATACTCACGAGTTAAAATCTTATTCCGAGCAAGTCGTAAAAATAATCCAAGAGTGTTAGCCGTTAGTAATTATAATAACTGACATTTAACTTGTCTATGGGCCTTATTACGGGTGTCACTACACGGTGATAAGGAAGTGATACTCAGAATAAGAGCCGTGATTGCCGTACAAATCAAATGGTAATCACTTATCACTTCACCGTGACGACAAGTGACAAGTTTTCACCGTGAAGTGACTTCCGTAATAAGCCCCTATGATTTCTCCAAATATCTGGAACAGAGTATTCAAAATTTGTAAAAATTACTGGTTCATTTTACATTCAGTAGAAACTACTGAATACACCATATACCATTACGAGATAGCATGGCCGTTAAACCTAATTATTAACTTAAGCGGGACTTTCTTTAGTGTGGGGTGAATAAATTCGACGTATTTGTACAGTTATCAAATCATGTTTTGTATTTTCCTGGTATCATTTTAGCTCACAGAGCTGACGACAACATGTACGATGTTCCGTATTTTCGACTGTTTAACCATTAGATGTTCATGTTCCTTAACTTCACAACTTCTCATGCCGACTCGCACAATACTAGAAGCTTACTCGGCCTTCTTTGGAGCGGCAGCAGCTGAGCTTCCGGCACCGGTGGCAGCCTTGCCCTTCTTGGCCGACGCAGGTCGCTGCGATCGTAGGATGGCGCTGGCACGACGTAGAGCAGCCTGACGCAGATCCCGACGGTAGCGGTTCGCGTTGACGATATTCTTCAGCTTCTTCAGCGAACGACGTGGGCGGTGCTTCAGCGTCACCTTAACGGTAGCCTTGGATGGCTTGTTCTGCAAAGAACAGGAACGAGAAACAAAATTATTAGAAAACGTTCACCTGTTTACACGATACACTACGCAGAACGATTTTATCTTGTATCAGTATTGGGTAGTGGACGTAGTCAATTCATAGGACTTTCAGTAAGCCATTTTCCTCACGGAGAGCACAAAACGTTAACGGATATTATCAACACAATGGGTAAACATACCTGGTACTTTGGTCGCTTGTACACAACTTGGACACCCTTATCGGCCGGGACGACTCCTAGGGTCTTCTTGTGGACCAGTCCGCTGTAGCGGTACGAGCTCAGGTTGGTCAGGTTGTTGGCCTCCTATAAAGAAGTGTTCGTATCTATGAGAATGAGGAAAAGCTGTTATCGCGTTGAATATTCTCTTAGGTAAACAACGATCAGAATTGTGTCCATTATTGTGCTGGAACGAAGCACGTGGAAGCGATCAGAAGTAGCAAATGTTATCTTCAGAACTATTCCGGAGGAACGTTCAGAGATCTTGGTGGTAAAGTGTATCATCATAGAAGTGCTTCCAGGAAAACACAATTCCGATTCACGTTCAATGGGGGGGAAGAAATAGTAAAGGAGTCGAACTTACCGTGCTGAATGGCTTATTGATGTTGCGGCGCTTCAGCAAGAAAGCGTTGTGATCACGGATGATCAACCAGTTCAGATGGGAAGATGTATCGGCCATTTTTGATTACCTGTAAAACAAAAATTAAAACAGAACACTTTATTCAAACGCACTAAATAGGTCAACTATTAAAGGACATCAAAAGGAATCGAAACATTTGAAGGAGAAATGCAATTCGAAGATGGCGAACTCCGCACAAACACGTTGCCAAAGCTGATTATAAAAATCCTTTCAATTAAAACTCACTTTCTGCTATCAACTGAAACCTTCATCAATATTAAGCGAAATTAACAGCAAGGCTAACATTATAACTATTTGAACAACTTTTAACTTCACAATTTCTCCTTCAAATTCAAGTTTTCAGCACGAGCGATAGAGCACAACTCACCTACTTGCGTTGGCTGACAAGATGGAAAAGACTCGTTTGGTGACAGCGATCCACAACATTTGCCGACTCGGGTCAGAAAGCGGAAGTGAGGAAAAAGAAGAACTTGAAAGAAAATTATCAACACCGAAGGCATTGTCAAGCAAACTGTCAGAAAACGTAAACACGCGATGTTTGCGATGTATTTTGCAACCTCTCGACCAACAATTGAAAAGGGCCTATCAGCTTTTTAAACAAAGCTTGAATGCGCTTTCCGAGACGCTTTCCTCGTAAAGCGTTGGCCGCCCACGCTAAAAAAACAGCCCCATCGGATTGGAAGATTGCCGTAAAAGCTCAACGCAGATGTCGCCACTGCATGATGATGATAATGTTGACAGACTGCATATAAAATTCGTGAAAATTAGCATTAAATCATAATTTTCATCAAGCCTACGTGAAATCCTTCCAATATAACATTCGAATTGAAGAAGAAAACGTTTTTACGATCAGACTGATGTGCATCTTTGACTTTTCCAGTTGAACTTTCATAAGATATATTCATTTCATTTCGCGGCTCCATCAATGCTGCATCGTAAATATGATGTAAACAGAAGTAAATTGCTCAATTACTCAAAATAAAGATGATTTGTCATCTTGTTATCACATTGAAGACCATCTAGCACCATTTTATAGTATGGTGCGTGTTGAGTAAAGCAAGTTCCGTTGCGTTTTCCGTCGAAAATTGTGAGTATCAATATGTTTGCTTAGAAAAGGCCAAAATGAACATTTATTGAATATTGGCGTCCTATACAACCAATTCAAGAGCAAATTTTCATTATGTCGTAAGTAACATTCGCACCAATCCGAGAAAAATAAAGTTTTGTTTTGATGACCGAAAATTTATTCCTATTTCCAAGTAAACACATACACAGATAGAAATCTCCTTATACCTTTTGGCAAATATCTATTGCTGATTATTCATAAAATGTATAAGTCAACTAATAAGCTGACGACTTGCAAAAAGTTAATGAAGATCATGTGTCAAATGAGATGTATAAGCGGTCACACATACCTTTTATGCATTCTATTTATTTATTTCTACTTGTCAACAGATAAAATAGTTACCCTAATGACAATTTTCTATATCTAAACCTCGATCTAAACATCAAAACTGCTTCAATATCAAAGATTCTTATAGGACCCATGTGGTTTGTCTTATGCGTCTTATGGAATGTATAAGGCTGATGTTTGGCAAAAATGTATAAGTGAAACACATGAATAAAATAATTGATTTTCGTTTCGTGTATAATCTCATAGTGATAACAATGTTTAACATATTAAGCTAGCTTTCATGCTAAAAATACTGGTTTTTGTTTGAGTCAAAAGTTATTATACGTCGTTTGGTGGCCCCTATTGTTACTTAAGTCAAAGTGTATTTACCAGGATATTCGGGTGCAGCCCATTCATCATTTTAGGACCACCGAAATCATCTTAGCAACAAAAAGTTCGATTTATTCACTTTAATAATGAGAAAGCGAAACGACGACCGTACACTTTTCACGGGTTTCTCAGCGCTGTTACTTAAGTCAAACGGCATCTTCATAGAAATTGGGTGACTTAAGTAACATCGAAAACTATTTTGATGGGAAGGTGATTACGTCAAAAAGCAATTTGACTGGTAAATAAATTTGAAAATGGGATTTGATCCTATATTCGGACAGTATATAGTGTAATAGCAGGAGAATCGATTGACACTGATAGCTCGACTTTGTTTACCTTTGTTACATTCGACGTAATGAAAATTTGCTCTTGAATTCTCCATTACCACCAGCATGATACAACCTTTCCTAAGTAAATTAACTTAATTTCCACTTTCATCTTAGTGGAAATCGCACATATTCACCATTTTCCGAAAAATGTAGCTGCGCAGGAGGTAGTCTCTCGCTGTGGGTGCAAACTTGTTATGCTATATTTTCCATGAAAACCTCTCCGATCCATACCGAAATAATAATTGGTTTTCAAACACGTTTTCTTACACGATTCAAGCAAAAGTTTCCACGGGAAATTATTAGTTTTTCTTTATGGACCGATTTGCCCCAAATATCGTCTGTTTTACTTGGAAAATTTGGAAACTATCCTCCTTCTAGTAGTTATCACTTCGAAATGTAGGAGGCGAAAGCTTGGAAAAGTTTCACTGCAAGACGCCAATAGGTGAAACTTTTTCCTACATGATGATGTTGTTGATTTGCGTGGGCGGCCTACGCTTTGCGACAAAAGGGCTTATACCCCGTTCACATTACAGCGTATAAAGGGTGATACGGTCAAAATTTGGTCAATATCAACTTGACGTATTTCTTTCAATTTTGCATTTAAAAAACCTGAACACCCCTCATTTTGAAGGTGTGTGTGTGTAGAATGTTGCTCCTATTTTGATTTTGGAATTCACTCTTCAGTTGTCAAAATGCCGTCCAAGCAAGAAGAGCAGCGTATCAAAATTTTGCTCGCGCATCGCGAAAATCCGAGCTACTCGCACGCAAAGCTGGCAAAATCGCTAAAAGTTGCCAAATCAACCGTTACAAATGTAATTAAAGTGTTTGGGGAACGTTTGTCGACAGCCAGGAAGTCTGGATCGGGGGGAAATCGAAAACCGGAAGCCGCTGAGACGACAAAGAGAGTTGCCGGTAGTTTCAAGCGAAACCCTAACCTCTCTCTCCGAGATGCCGCAAATAAGCTGGGTGTATCGTCTACAACCGTGCATCGAGCCAAAAAACGAGCCGGACTATCGACTTACAAGAAGGTAGTGACTCCAAATCGCGATGATAAACAAAATACTACGGCCAAAGCGCGATCCCGGAGGCTGTACACGACGATGCTGACGAAGTTTGACTGCGTGATAATGGACGACGAAACCTACGTCAAAGCCGACTACAAGCAGCTTCCGGGACAGGAGTTTTATACGGCAAAAGGAAGGGGAAAGGTAGCAGATGTTTTCAAGCACATGAAACTGTCAAAGTTCGCAAAGAAATATCTGGTTTGGCAAGCCATCTGTACCTGTGGCTTGAAAAGCAGCATTTTCATAGCTTCCGGGACTGTCAACCAAGAAATTTACGTGAAAGAGTGTTTGAATAAACGTCTGCTGCCTTTCCTGAAGAAACACGGTTGTTCCGTACTGTTTTGGCCGGATTTGGCATCTTGCCATTACGGTAAAAAGGCCATGGAGTGGTACGCCGCCAACAACGTGCAGGTGGTTCCCAAGGACAAGAACCCTCCCAACACGCCAGAGCTCCGCCCAATTGAGAAATACTGGGCTATTGTCAAGCGGAACCTAAAGAAGACCAAAAAAACTGCTAAGGGCGAGCAGCAGTTCAAGGCAAACTGGCTTTCTGCGGCGAAGAAGGTGGACAAGGTGGCTGTACAAAATCTGATGGCAGGGGTCAAGCGTAAGGCCCGGCAATTCGGATTTGGAAAAGCGGAAGCCTAACTGAATATTTTTCCTGAATTTTATACTAATTTAACTTGAAAAAGAAATTTAATTTGATTTTTTAAATAAACGATTTCACCGATTTACACGCGTTTTCCCTTGACCAAATTTTGACCGTATAACCCTTTATCACGTGATATGCGCTGTCTTGCAATGAGCACTCATACATCTAGTTTTCACTGGAAATCCCTTGCAAGACAGCATATATTATCACGTGATGTGATAGCATACGAGCAGCACAGAGCAATCCAGAGTAACTCTGAGGAACTCTCTTGATCTCTGATGAACGGTTGTATTATCTCGATTTTTTTGACAGCGCAGCCCAAGCAATCACATTTATCGGAGTTTGAACTCGCAGGACTTATCCTCAAGTACATGCCCTCACCGGAGCTGGTTGCTGGAAGGGAATATCTATCTATTCACTTACTCTAAGCATCTTGATGCTCAGTAGTATTAAGGTGGCAATATCCTGTACAATTTCATTACCACTGCAAAACGAAAAGTGTCCTCCAAAAAGCCATCACCCGTGATTTAAGGAAATAGCCAAAAACTCTATGACAAATGCAACGGAACAGTTTCTGATTGTAAATCCTAAGTTCTCACCAGCAGCAGTCCAATCTATTAAAGGACATCAAAAGCAATCGAAACATTTGAAGGAGAAATGCAATTCGAAGATGGCGAACTACGCACAAACACGTTGCCAAAGTTGATTGTTAAAAATCCTTTCAATTAAAACTCACTTTCTACTATCAACTGAAACCTTCATCAATATTAAGTGAAATTAACAGTAAGGGTAACATTATAACTATTTAAACAACTTCTAACTTCACAATTTCTCCTTCAAATTCAAGTTTTCAGCACGAGCGATTGAGCACAACTCACCTACTTGCGTTGGCTGACAAGATGGAAAAGACTCCTACCAATTAACCCAACAAACAATGTGTGCTGATTAAAGGCTGAATAAGCTATTTTTTAGCTGAAGAAGCATATTTCTGCCTGTATTAGCTCTTATTCTGCTTCCAATGTTTGTTGGGAATTGCAAGTTGCACCCATTGCTTGGTCCTTCTTCCCAGGTGGCACATGCCCATTCATCGTCTTCCTGTAGCGGGAGGGTCAATGCCCGTGTCCAGGACTAATCTGCACACCAACAACAGCAAAGGAGTCGCAGGGGGATTTGTCATTTTCAGCGTTATGTTATGGTTGAGGTCCTCAACTTGAGGATATGACCAATAATCAATACGAAACTAACGATTTTAAATTGGCTCACTACACAGCAAAAAAAAGTAATATCGATCAATGTAATTCAAGCTGATGTATGAAATAATGATGTAATAGCAAAAAGCAAATACAATATTACCAACAATCAATGCGAAACTAACGATTTTAAATTGACTCACCACTTTAGTAGCCTATTGGTCCCAAGCAAACGATTAACGTACCCTATTCTAGTCGAAATTCTACTACTACGCAATGTTTGTTTTGATTCGCTATGAAAGTTTGACAGATAAAATGAGGGGTTATTGCTTTTTCCTATGTTTCGAGGGGTGAATTGATTAGCTTGGGACCGAAGAGAGTACCAGAGCTGAGCCAAAAAGTTGAGCACGTTATTTCGGGACCTTCTAGTCTTACAGTTACCTCTATGATATTACATCAATGGATGTAATTTTGTTCGCAAAATCGATGTACATCGTACAACGTTATATCATAGAGATAACTCTAAGACAAGTAGGTCCCGAAGAAACGTGCTCAACTTTTTGGCTCACCTCTGGTACTATCTTCGGTCCCAAGCTTGTCGAATCACCCCTCGAAACATAGGAAAAACCAATAACCCCTCATTTTATCTGTCAAACTTTCATAGCGAATCAAAACAAACATTGCGTAGTACTAGAATTTCGACTAGAATAGGGTACGTTAATCGTTTGGTTGGGACCAATAGGCTACTAAAGTGGTGAGCCAATTTAAAATCGTTAGTTTCGTGTTGATTGTTGGTTATATTGCACAACCGATGGATTTTTTTTCTGTGTACTTGACTAGCCTATTGGTCACAATCAAACGATTAACGTACCCTATTCTAGTCGAAATTCTACTACTACGCAATGTTTGTTTTGATTCGCTATGAAAGTTTGACAGATAAAATGAGGGGTTATTGCTTTTTCCTATGTTTCGAGGGGTGAATCGATTAGCTTGGGACCGAAGAGAGTACCAGAGCTGAGCCAAAAAGTTGAGCACGTTATTTCGGGACCTTCTAGTCTTAGATATGATTGCCAGCAGAGTTGATAATAGAAGAGTTAAGTCCGGACAGTAGTCATCAGGCCACTGACAAGGCCTATACCAACAGCAGCGTTTGACAGTATGCAGCATGTCCCGGGCTCAAATCATTTATTTTGCTATGCTGGGCCCGCTGTCACGGTTTGACATGTTGCCTACGCGCCTGCCACTGGGCTGGTAGTCATGGATGGCACAACAGTTGAGTGGGAGGAACAAGGGAAAAACTGGTAGAAAACGAGATCATTTCCATTATCTAAGGACACTAATGACGGAATCCATTTTCTACACAATTTGGTTTAACTACTTTGCAATTTCACGGGCACACATCTGATAATCTACTTAATGAACAAAGTTCAAAATTAATCTACATGTCTGCTGCAGAGAGGCAAGCATTTCATTAAATTTTCCCACCTGTATGACTTCTGGATGGCCAGTGCTAGTGAAAACGCGAAGTGGAGGGATTCATGAACCTTAAATATTGCATCCGAACTAACATTTACATGGTCAGATTTCAATGTCTATATGCCAAACTAATTCTGTTTTTGTCGCAAATTAGATCAGATCCCAGAGCAAACCAGAGTAGCTCTGAGCAACTCTGAGTACACGAGAATTTGAGAGGTACTCAAATGAAAGCCATCTTCCCCCTCGATTCGATACGATTAAACTGAGTTTAATGCGAGAGGGCGACACATCTAAATCTCAATTCTAGATGCTCAACAAATCTCTTACTAGCGAATCAATCTTCGAAAAATCTTCTTTCATTTCTCGCATCTACTTGCATCGCGCATAATATTTTTGCAGGAAATCTTCAGAATCGTCATCAATCTTATTTCCTCGCTTTTTTCTATCTACTCAGCGTGTGCGCAGCAAAGCACAGCAAAACACAATTTTCCCTGCATCGTAAAAAGAGTCGCCCCCATCGGTTTAATGTTAAATTGATGAAATTTCAAGCAAAATGGGAATAGTTTAATTTATCAGTGAATTTACAAGTTGACAAATAGACACATATGTCACCACTGATTGCATATGCACTGGCATTTTTTTCATCCAACTCAGAGTTATTTTCACTCAACGCAAGCTTTATAGTAAGTTACTCAGCGTTGAGTAAATTGTGGCTCAAAAAATTTCAATTTTTTATGTATTACTCAACCGTTGAGTTAAAATTAACCATCAAAACACATTGATTTCTATATGGGACACACGAAGAATCGAAACAACTCAAAATTAAGTCATTTTTGTGCTCATCTTGACAGCTAAGTGAAACCAGTCAAAATTGAGTTGTTCGCGAAGAATCTTACTTTAAGTACTTTGTGAAGACTTCGCTTTGAGTAACATGTACCTGTTCTTAGTTTTAATAAAATTAGGCGGAAACATTGTTTTTTTTTAAGAATTTTCTTGAATGTATTGATCCCGTCATCTAAAATCAATCATTGTTATTTTATTCCAGCGTATATATAGAGTATACATTTAATTATATCTTCCATAATCAATATTAAATGCGTCCTTGATCTGAGGGAAGCTTTTAGTCACTTTCTTCAGCAGTTTGCCACAGTCTGCCACATACACGGAACCAAATTTTGTTCATTTAAGTTAAAAATATATATGTTTATTAAATAAAAATATGAATAGTTCAAAGTAAATTACAAACATGTTCTCAACAAAAATATGTATGTTTAGAATAAATTCAAAAGCATGTTTATTTCAACAATACATAACCTGGGTAATCAATTTTTAGCGTGTCCTTTTTTCCTTCTTGTTTACATTCGGCAAACTTAACCGAAAACGGCCTGCAAGCGGCGAAACCGAAGTAGAGGGTCCGGAAACCCACGCAATGTTCCAAGCTCGACAAAACCGGTGGAACATCACAATATTAACGGCAATCCGTCGTTTCTGATACCGATCCCCATATCATCCTCACCCCCCACCCGACGTCGAAAGAAAAACAGATCATCCCCGAACACTAAACGTAGAAAGAGGCCGGTATGAGGACCAGCGTCATAAACGACAAAATGACGCTAATATCACAAAGTTTCACCAGTTTTACTGAACTGGATCGGATCGGACACCCACCCCGACGGCCCCCCGGATCCAAACATCCACAGACTTTCCATAATCGCAGGAATTTCCATTAATTTGCTATCCATTTTATTTTGATTTATTCAGCATTCAAATGCTAAAATAATTTCAAAATATGTTTGTTTATTTTAAACATGAAAAGCATGTTTAAAATAAACATATTAATTTTTGATTGCATATAGTTTTCAAATAAATCAAAAATATTCACGTTTATTTTCAACACGAATATTTTTAAAATAAACGTAACATTATTTTTGTTTTAAACATTATTATCAATGGATTCAAACGTAGAATACGTTTGAAATCAACCTAGTTTATTTTTGTGGCCAGAACAAACTGAATTTACGTTTAAATTTACCTCAAATATTTTTGTTTCGACGGTAATTTTTTCTGCGTGTAATTCAGTAGTATTCGGTTCTTGTCCAGTCCGTAGGTGAATGCCGCAGATCTTTTAAAAGTCGTGGATTCTGAAAAGTTTGCAAACGAGGGAAGATTTAGCAAGTGTTTTTATTTCATAATTTACAAACATACCGAGTAGTGCAAAAGTTAAGTATGATTCCACATCCGGATTATGGCTTCCGAAGCACCCGTTGTCAATATAGTCGCTATATTCATAGTCTGGCGGATAGAATCTCGGGAACCAATTGAGCTGTCAAATAGCGGAACCAATCGAGCAAATCACGATCAACAACAGAAAAGAGCACATCAGTTATTGCGAACAAAACTTCGGAACCCCTTTTCTCGTGACTCAAGACTCACCTACGCAAATTAATACCATCTTTGGGTTGGGGAAAGCTTCTCCTATCCGATGATGCTGGTAATTTGCGTTCGATTGGCGAGGAAAGAATAATCAACGTTTTGTTTATAAAAGTTGATAGAACCTTTTCAATTGTTGGTCTACAATATATTGAATTGGTTCTGCTTTTTGATAAATCGAAATTCTATTCGCCAGACTATGAATTTAGCGACTATAGTTGTCAAGCCGTTGCATTAGTTAGGACTTTTTGGACGAAGAAATATATTTTACTTTAGATGTTTGGACATTAAATTACCTTCAGCAAACAAACCACTCCCTTGCATGCTTCTCCACATCCGTAATCCATGATTACCGATAATTTAGGTATGTGCACTTTCTTCGATTATCGGTCATTTTTACCGATATCTAGGTATTCTTTACCGACTTTTAGGTATGTGCATCTTAGCGGGACAGCCAATGAGAAACTTTTCCAATTTTTAGTCAAATTTGACTCATTTACTGAGCTACTCTCATTAGCCGTGAGCCAGATAAACATCGCATAGCGCGCAGCCCTAAAAAGTTCCGTCAAATTGACAACTCATCTGCCAAAACATTGCCCCTTTTCGGCCAAAACGTCAGAACGCCACTGCGCTCAGTAAAGGAGTGTGTGCTATTTGCGTCCGTCCGCAGACTGGTGTTGGTGTCGGTGCACTTGAACGAAAGCGACCAGTCGTCCTCTGCCTTCGTTCGGTTCGTTCGATTCGCCATTCATTCTTTCAGCCAGTCAGTCAGGTTCAGTTTTTAGTTAGGTCTCGGTCTTTCTCCCCGTTGCGTCGAAAAGTTCAAGAGTGAAAAAGTTGTTGATTGATTGCTGAAGAAAATAAGTGCTGTCTGAAAAAGTGCAGAATTTAATCGGTTTTTCGTTTTCGGTGAATGTGTGTGTCCCGTTTTTCTGTCGTTTCTGGTGAAGTTAAACAGCGGTGAAGGTGTGAAAACTTCAGACAAGGGGGCGGTGTATTTTTCAGAGTGAAAAATCTAGATTTTCCTCCCCTTCGGATGTCGGAAGGTGGATAGAAGTTGCTGCTTTTCGCAAAAGGATGTGATTTTTCTGTTTGTGGTTGTAGAATAACGTTGATAACAAAAAAGAAAGCAGTGTAGAAAGTTTTCGTTGGTGAAAAATCCATTTTGTCTCTGGTTTTTTTTTTTCCGAGTCCGGATCGGTTGGTGGAACATCAGTAGCGAGAGGAGGAAGCAGGCGAAAGTGGAAACAGTACGCGACGGAAGACTGGTGATCGAAGTTGAGGAAAAGCTTCCGAATCAGCAAAACAAGCAGAAGCAGAAGAAGAAAACTTTGGATAGGCAGCAAAATGGGTGAGTGGAAATCCGTGTCTCGTCGTCTATGTGTTCATGATAAAATTTTGCTGCAGAATTCGGGTGGGTGAAGAAAGGAAAAGGAGATGGTGAATGCGGAAAAGCCGGCTGGCGAAAGAAAATCCAAAATGTCGAACCTTGGTGTCCTGAATGGGAACGTTGAATGACACAAATCAATTCTTGGAGCGCTCGCGGTGGATTAGCTAGCAGAGGGAGGGAATGTCTGAATTTTCCCGAATGGCTTCAAAGATGAAAAAAATCCACCGATGAAGAACGCGCAAGATATACAAGAAATGCAGCGAAAAATTCCTGTTGGATGTTTTTGCTTTCCGTCTGCTTTTTGGGCGTTGTCCCCTTCCCGTGTACCATGGTCCGTGTTTCTAATTTTATAAATAAATATATTAAAAGGCAACCGCCGAAAGCATGTGACGAACCGGCTGGGAAGACGAATACGAAGACAACGGCCACTAAGACCAAGGGGGTGGGCGGTGGTGCAGTCGCAGGTTCAGTAGTGTCAGCTGCAGTAGTAGTACGGCACAAAGGGGGAGGGAGGAAAACGTCCAATCTGTGTGAGTGTTTTCCCTCCCCCTGGGGTCCAACCGGTGTGTTAGTGTGCTGCATGATGAGGAAAATGCAGTGGAAGCATTTGGGTTCTCGCACTCCTTTTCCTCTGGTTGTCGATTATCCGCGGCCTTTGGTACCGCAAAATAAAGAAGCGCTGGAAGATTCCGTTATTTGTATTTTATTTTTTTCGCCATAACGTTACTGCTCTGCCAATGCATACAGTTTGAACCTCGCCAAGACACCCATTCTACGGTGTTGGTGGTGGTGGTGGTGCTGCTGCTGGTGGTTGAGCTGGTGTTTTTCTAATCTTATCTCGTCGTTCCACACCGCGGATGGATGATGGGAGCAAATTCCTTCCATGTGCGGTTGGTAACTGTTTTGGTCCAAAGTGTTGGCTTGTTTGGTGAAAAAATAAAAATTTCGGCTCGTTTATTTCTTATTTCGAGGGCAGAGAGAATAGATATGCCTACTTACACATGTTGTCGGTGGGATGAACTGAACGGAAGTTTATTGGTATGAAGTCAATATTTGAAGAACTCTTTGCAAATAAATGCTTGCTGTTATGCTACTAGAGTATTTCTGCTGGCTCATCTTAGGCTAGGTATAGGGGCGAGCTTTCTCTGACATGCCAAACAATTTGGATTTTATTTTTTAGGTCAGATCGTTTGGATTCGCTTCTAAAGCCTTGCCATTCGTAGGATCCACGCAAACAAGTCCTTGTTAAATGGGAGGATTGTGACTTCAGGAGTTACGTTTAAGGTCTGGTTTGTGAAATAGGTGAAATATGAGTCACCGGCAAGCCATTGGAATCCATCTTCGTTCGACATGCATTGCTGAAGAAGAATTTATCGGGTGATTTTATCACGTAATGCATGCGTCCATATTCTCGTTTACGTTTGAATCGTAGTTTACATACAAAATACAAATGTTTTGTATAAGAAATACGGTTCGAACGAAAACGAGAATATGGGTGACAGGCCCTTTTCACATGTTGCTCTAGGTGTGTTTACACCACGAACGAAAAGCGTAAAGAATTCAATAAATAACGATCAACTCAAGAGTCTGTGCATCTTTAGATTTGATAATTGAGTTCAAGTTGCAGATGTGCGGACTTTTTAGCTATCCAAGGCCGGTAGTTCGAAGAATTAACAGCAGCAGAGATATGCTGAACACGAACACCTCATGCTAATACTTGTTGAAGGATGGATGCAGAAATTATTTCGAGCAGGTGCTACATACATAGAGAACGTTATTGTGACTTTTCCCCCGTTCAGATCAAAGAAGATGAGAAATCGAATTTCCAAGTATCGAGTACAATTGACGGGATGATACCATAGAGGTAACTCTAAGACCAGAAGGTCCCGAAGAAACGAGCTCAACTTTTTGGCTCAGCTCTGGTACTATCTCCGGTCCCAAGCTAATCGATGCACCCCTCGAAACATAGGAAAATCCACGAACCCCTCATTTTATCTGTCAATCTTTCATCGCGAATCAAAACAAACATAGTGTAGTACTGGAATTTATACTAGAATGGGATACGTTAATCGATTATTTGGCAACCCGGTATTTTGACAACTCTTGATTTTGTTTTGTTTTTCGAAACCCGAGAACTCAATTGACGACGACGATTTTTGGTGGCCGGAGCCGGAAAGCGACAGCAGTCAAGACAGTGGTGGACGTTTTGTGGTAGTCACGACTGTCGGATCTTCGGAATCGGAAGGTGCTAAGCGCAAAGCCATTCCAAGCGATGAACAGACGAAGAACGCCAACGGAAGATCAAAGCCATGAAGCAGCTGTACAAGCCGCCGACGGTAGAGGAAATCAATCGGTTGAAGGAAACGGAATATTTCTACCACTCGGTTTTCACGTGCAGGGAATCCATTCCACGAAATACCTGCTGTTTTTAATCTGTGCGTTCAAATCGCCATAGCTTAGGTAGTGAGCTTCGGAAGCAAATTTCGTGTTGTTGATAAACACTTAGCGTAGCGTACGATGGTGGGGGAGACTTTGTGCGATGGAACGACGGAGAACGGGTTCAAGATCCTATCCGGGTATTCTTCTCGAATCTTCGAGATCAGTACCGTGTCCATGTCTGTGGAGAGGAAGGTATTTTTGCTACTGAATTCCGCTAACGTTACAAAAGATTTAAAATTTACCTGAGCCAGTTCCACCGCCGAGCGAGTGAGTAAGCTGAAAGCCCTGCAAGCAATCGCAACCCTCGGATTCCTTACGGACAACATCCAGCACATCAGGTGTCCAAATGGTCCCGCTCGGACCGAATCCATAGTTCCCGGCTCAAGGTTGATCAGAACCGCTCGTGGGACGTACTTTCCTCCAGTCACAGGAGTCTGAGTAACGACTTTAATAACGGAGCTGGATCCGGTAATGTTGAGATTGATTGAGTGGTGTTGCTTTGCAAGCGATTGCTCTGATTTTTTCATGTAGCTACTTCTTCGGACAGGCAATAGGATGTGCGCTGACTTTATTTTGTGGAATTCAATTCGATTTTGGAGAATAACTGGCGGGACTTGATGAAGATTCACGGTTGTGGTTTGTAAAAATTGGATTGCATTGTTGCAACATCAATAACAAATTTTAAAACATGCACACTGCGCAGGGGCAGAAAAAGTTCAGTGTTGCCAGTAACTTTAAAGATCATAAAAATTGTAACCATGGGTGCCAGACAGCGCCAATGATTGCGCCCGGGTGTGCCCAAGTTTGATTTTGGCACACTGTGTAGAGTGACCAACCTCTTGGTGGGTGACCAAATTGTCCCACTTTCCCCTAGTCAACGCAAACGTTGTTAAGACACCGCAATCAGTTTCAAAAGAACAGCTTAACAATCAAATTCATTAAATGTTGAAGTTTAAAAATTACCTGATTTTAGTAAGTCTAGGATCTCTAAATATTCAATGTCTTGAAGATTTGTATTCCATGTACAAGTTCAAGATATTGAAAATTTTCCAAAAATGATTTATTTCAACTTTGTAATTAACTTTCTAAAAGATTAGAGATCTCCAGTGAAGTCCCATTAACTTCACAACAATTGTAGGAACTTTACAGAAGTTCTGATGAATGAAAGGAAATGCTGAAAATTTCAGTGAAGCTTCATAAACAATCTGCGGGGACATAAATATAAGGAACTTACTAGAAGCTTTAGTGTGATTCGCTGTGACATCCTTATTCTGGGAACCACTTCGAAACATTAGGTGCATAAATATCCGCTTCTACGGCACGGGCAACATTCAAATTGTTACTCCACGTTTGCTGCACTGCAGCATACATGGTAGCAATTTCAGGTGAAATGGGGCACCGATTTCCGAGATTTGTGTAATTGAAAATTCGAAGTGGAAATGCAGTTATAGGCTAAGTAGCGGTCATTTGTGGACTCTACAAGGAATCTCCTTAAGGACCTCAAAGACACCGTGAACTCTCTGGAAGAAAAAAATATTTCAAAAATCAGTATCGCTGAAACACCCACCAAACGAAAGCTTAGGATCACCCCTTTCATATCCCAAGTAACATTGCAAGCTTTATAGAGGTTTTATAGCATTCTACAAGTCAAAATCATGGTCTACAGAATTCTCATAAAACCAAAATTGTTTCTTGGGATGAGACACTAGTATCAAAATGTTCTATCGGGGGTTCTAGAACAATTTTTATTGCTTTTGTATTTTTCAGTGTAAATCACGTCCAAAAATTGACTCTCCCGGCCATTGAAACCCGAAAAAAAAAATGGAAAAATTACCCCCGATAAAACATTAAGGGTGATTTTTCAAATAGCCGTATCAGCTTTCGTAAACAAATATTCGTCCACGCAAACTATCACCACCATCAGGTAGAGTAAAGTTTCCCAAAATTATGGTGCTGTTAGTTTGCGTGGGCGAGCAACGAGTTTCGACAAATTGACGTTTGAGTCTTTGTTTACAAAAGCAGATACGGCTATTTGAAAATTTACTCAATGATATGATAAAATGATCAGTAGGCTGATTTGACAGCACGTCCCCCTCCAGCTTTTTACTGTGGCCCTAAGGATATTGTCTCAGTCGTGGATGATAAAATAGATCAATACGATTTGGAGAATCTCAGGCATAATATTTGATAACGGCACAAAAGCATTTGTAAACAAACTTTCTAAAACCCTTTACATGCGAATTAAAGTACGCCCACGCAAACCAACAACATCATCGGATAGGGGCATCTATCACCTTTCCGAAAGTGGTATTGGTTTGCGTGGGCGTACTTTAATTCGTGTGCAAAGGGCCTTAGAAAGTTTGTTTACAAATGCTTTTGTGCCGTTATCAAAATGTTATATCTGATCTGTCCGGTAGTAATTTATCAGACCGGAGTCCCTTGAAGAGCTGGATCTATTAAAATAAAACTCATCAGCAATTAGAAAGCATTCATTCTTGGAATGTAATTAGGATATCAGCAAACTGAGATATATGAGAACCATAGATCAACAGACCCTGCTATGCATTTGCTCTAAATTCTTTAAAAAAACGTTGCTCACAAAAAATGTACACTCCATGAAAGTTTTCAACCCACATAACGTGAAACCATTCAGCACATCAAACACAATGGACGAACAAATCTTTGATCCCTGACTAATCCAAATTAGCAACTTACAGTCTAAAAAATAGCATTCGATCAACGTCACCTCGTCGCCTGTGGGTGTACTTTGAATCGCTCTATCTCTCTCTCTCTCTCTCTGTGTCCCTCTCTACCGACAACCATAGAGGATGGGTAAGGTCAAGACGAATGATCGGTCAACGGTCAGTCGCGATCGATCGGTCCGGTCCGGTTCAATCAACCACTCAAAAATCTTTCATTACGGTGCGCACGAAAATCGCGGCCACGACTATTTTGCCTATTCACGACCGCCAATAGAGGAAGCTGAGGGAAAAAAAGTGAATGTCGAATGCGCTGCTGCTCGTTCATTTCTCGCGATGATGCATCATTTCTTTCTCTCTAACACATCGCCGCGAAATACTTTCCTTCTAGCCATTCACCGTAATTTGCGCACAAACTGAGTTTGCGTCTTCCTTCCCCCTTTTTCGAATTTTGCTTTTCTTGTTGTAGGCCTAAAGGGCTGTCCACATTCCACGTGGACCGGGACGTGAATAGTTTTTCGGCGGTTTTTGGAACCCCCTCTCCATGCCCCTGCATGAACTGTCATCTACATTTCTCGTCAATCCCCCTAAACTCGTGGTATATGGACAACCCCTGAGAAACTCGTGCCATGCAGGTTTCTTTCCGGCAACCTGTACCTGCTACATCTTGACCATCTTAAACCCAGTTAAGCACGAAACCATTCCTAAAACTGACCAAAATCAAAGCATGACAAGTGTCAAAATGCACTCTAAATGCTATTAGGTTCAATTACACTGCTCACTTTCAGTAGAGCACCGACGGACGGCGAAGAAGCCCATCCAAAGCTCGAAGGTTTAGGAAGGCTCACCAAAGAGAATCATGTGAAAAACACAGAAAGACTCGACTGACAAACATCCGTTAGCTCGAAGCAGTTTTTCTTTCCTCTCTACATGTATTCGTTCGCCGGACCCCTCTTCTGAATGTTCGTTTGGTGTTTTCCTTTTTCGAGCTCGCAGCGCATCATGTGTGTCTGCGGAGCGGAGAAAGGGGAACCCACCAAGTAGGTATGTTATGACTTCCTCTTTTACCAAAAATGAGTGCAAAATTATTACTCCGATGGCCAACGAGTTGAGACCGAGAGCATCGCCGCAGCGTGTGCGTTCGCGGATGTGCTGAATGGTGGCATAATAAGTGTCATCTACACACAGGACACGGGCGATGAAACCGACTCAAAAGTGAGTTGAATTTGAGTCGATTTTGCCAAAAGAAGTTTTGCTCGAAAGTGACTTGAGTTTTCCGAGATTTTCTGGGGAAAACTTCTCGAATATGAGGTTTCACTCAGTCATAGACAGAGTAAAATTATCGTCGATTTTCTTCATATTCGAGTCACCTAGCGCATAAGTAGCCGACGCTGGGTTCTATGGTTCGTTTTCAGTGTGAGCAAATCCGCTTTTGACAAAATTGAGTCGAATTCAACTCACTTTTGAGTCGAATTCATCGTCCGTGTAGATTGATTACTTACATAGAACGCTGCTCTCTCTCTCTCTTACCACCACGCGAAAACAGTCCCAGTGAGGTGTAGTCATCGTGTAGTTGGTCAATTTAAAGTGATTGACTGCTAGACGTGCATAGGATTTACTACTGGGATAATGCACGCCTAACGAGGTTCTTTGTCTAATTTCGTTGAATTTTCAATTATAGTTGCAATGCAGTGGAAGCAGTTTCTGTCCTCTATCACATTTGTGAAAATCGCCATACAGTAGGTCACATTTAAAGTTCGCTTATTTAATAATTATGTTTATTTGTTATTGGCTCAAGTGCGATAACTTCCCGGAGCCGTTATTCATTTTTTTGTGAACGCAGTTTCTTACAGCTAATTACAGTACATACAACAGAGGCTAGTTACTTGCGGCTTATTCGAGTCCGGTGGTGTAGTGGTAAGCGTGATTACCTCTCACCCCAGCAGGCCTGGGTTCAATACCAGTCGGCGCCGCCGGGATGTTCTGAGGCATAACATCTCTGATCACGACTTCCTTCGGATGGGAAGTAAAGCCGTTGGTCCCCGGTTCATGAGTTTGATGGGTCGATAGGTAGGGTCCAGGTGTGGGAGAGCTGCCTTCCTGGCACGTCGGTAGCATTGGTGCTCAGCACGGAAAACAAGATCGACGGAAAAAACAAACCAAAGGAAAAAAAAAGAGGGAGCGGATTTCAAGCACAACACTCACTCATATACTGCGTTGTTTACATTCTTCGTCTTTCATGTCGTGTAATTTTCGTTGTTGCAATATTGTGCTTTTTTGTTACGCTTTACCGTGAATTTGTGAACCGTTGTTCTTTTTGGCGAAAGCTAACGTCCTGTGTTAATCCAATTGGGTGTTATTTTGCTGTGATTTTCTCTGTAAGGGCATATCCATTACTTCTACATTGTTAGGGATGTAGAAGCAGGGATCCTTCCATTTCGGTACCGCATCATGAACTCCACCATTATTAAAGCCGCATCATTTGTCGCCAAAACAGCAGGCAATGGCAGGATCTTCCTCCTCGACGAGAGGAACAGAATCCTGCGTACGATCGCCAACGTTGACCTCCCCCCGGTGGCTAGGACCCACTGGCACGGAGAGAAGAGTTGGCTCTCTTCCAGCATTAACATTGATCGCAGAATTAAGAGCCGATTTAAGGCAGGAGATAATTCCTTGGCCCTGCGTCGGTCAGTAGCTGAACTAGTTAGTTCCCATTATGCCGAACACACACACCGGTACACAGATGGTTCCCGATTCAACTCGGGCGTTGGCATCGGAGTATCCGGAAGTGGTATACTCGTTAGCAACAGCCTACCGCCGCAATGTTCCGCTTTTTTCCGCAGAAGCTGCCGCAATTTTCCATGCGGCCCCATCACCAGCGAACCAACCAATTCTCATTCTGACGAACTCACACAGCGCCATACAAGAACTCTGCTCTGCAGCTCCATCACACCCGTGGATCCAGTCTACCGTTAAGTATGTCCCGAGTAGCACCGTATACACGTGGATACCTGGACACTGTAGAATATTTACCTGGCAACGAGGCAGCGGATCACCTTACTGGATCTTGACCATCGGGTCCCAGGTTCACCGACAAAGTACGGTTGCAAGATATTAGGTGATGGGTCAAATCCACCTTACGGAAAGCATGGAACGACCAGTGGTTCAGCATCAAAGGACCTTTTAACCACAAAATCAACCGGATCAAAAAGTCCTATCCAGGCTCAGAACTGGACACTGTCGACTGAGCTGCAACTTTGACGGAGGACCCTTCCGTATTAACTGCGTGATCTGCGGGGTTCCAGCGACCGTCGAGCACGTCCTCTGCGTCTTGTTGAACCCCTCGGTTCATACAGCAACGCTTCATTTCTATCTGCCAATCTGGCAACTCTTTCTTATTTGACAGAACTACTTCCGCTGTAACGATCAACTGAATAAAAAATCATTCTTTCTTGTACCGAGCAACTTAACAAATGTGTTTGCGTATTACTTCACTGAGCCTCCGATTCCAGTCTTTTCAGGTTAACCTCCAATAGGTTATGGGCCCAGCGTTGGGGCGCAGTGAAAGCTAGAAAGTTGTGAAGTGCGCGACGCGGTTCGTAAAGTTTTTTTTCTGCGACGAAGTGGTGAATTTCGGGAGCCCTTTGTGGAGGCGAAAAAAAAAAAAAAAAAAAAAAAAAAAAATGGACTTTTCGAAAGTAGGCGTCGTCCGATTGAATAATCGGAACTACCGGTCGTGGGCATTCAAAGTCCAAATGCTCATGATGAGGGAAGGAACGTGGAAGTACGTTTATCCAGGTACTCCCCCTACTACGGTCACCTCCGATTGGACCGAAGGTGACGAGAAGGCGAGAGCAACCATCGCGTTGCTGGTGGAAGACGGCCAGCACAGTCTCATCATGGCGAAAACGACGGCGAAAAGTACGTGGGAGGCGCTGAAAACGCACCACCACAAAGCGACACTCACGGGAAAAGTCTCGTTGCTGAAGGAGATCTGCAGCGCGAATTTTCGGGAAGGCCAGAACATGGAAGAATTTATTTACGGGATGGAGGAGCTCTACTCCCGTTTGGAAAATTCAGGTGAAAAGCTCTCGGAATACATGCAGGTAGCAATGATCCTGCGGAGTCTTCCGAAGGCGTCCGACGCTCTGACCACCGCGTTGGAGAGCCGGTCGGATGCGGAGCTGAAAATGGATCTGGTCAAAGCGAAGCTCATCGACGAGAACGAGAAACTGTACGGCGGAAACTGTTCGGAAGAGCGCTTGTTGAAGGCGGGAAACGGTACGAAGCCGGCCGGTGCTGCTGCTTGCTTCTTTTGCGGAAAACCAGGACACAAAAAGCGCAGCTGCAAGGAGTTTCTGGCGCAGAAGAGCGGCGGTGAAAGTGGCGAGAAGAAGAAGAACAAGCCGAAGCAAGAACAAAAAGTGAAACAAGTGCGCGAAAACGACTCGATGTCGTTCACGTTCATGGTGCGACAGAACCCGGACACGAATCGGTCTCGTTCGTGGCTAATCGACTCGGGCGCGACGTCGCATATGTGTAATGACAGAGATGCTTTCCTCCGGATGGAACAAGGTTCGCGAATGAGTGTTATTGTCGCGGACGGAAACGAGAATCGTGTCGCGGGCGTCGGAGATTGTTTAATCGAGTGCGTTAATGACAGCGGCGAAGCGATTAAGCTAACGCTGACGGGTGTGCTTTACGTCCCCTCTCTGGACGGGAACATGATTTCGGTCAGTAAGCTGGCGTCGAAAGGTGTGCGGGCTGAATTCGACGGGTCCGGCTGCAAACTGGTTTACGGGAAAACGGTGGTCGCAGTAGGCGACAGGAAAAGTGACATGTACTTTCTGCGATTCGCGAGTGACCGTTCGTTGCAGGTGAAGACGCGAGAGCATTCGAAGAACTGCCAACACACTTGGCACCGTCGCCTGGGACACAGAGATCCGGAAGTGCTAAACGAGATAAAGCGGAAAGATTTGGCCACAGGCATGAAAGTGGTGGATTGTGGCATTCGCTGGACCTGCGAGTGTTGCATTCAGGGCAAAATGGCTCGTCCTTCATTTCCGGCAACGGCTGAGAAGACTTCAACGGCTGTTCTGGACATTGTACACACTGACGTTTGCGGGCCCATGGAGGAGACGACTCCAGGGGGCTGTCGGTATTACATGTCCATGATTGACGACCACAGTCGGTACGCGTTCATCTATTTTCTCAAAGAAAAGTCTGAAGTCGAGCAGCGCATCCGGGAGTACGTCAGAATGGCGGAGAACCAGTTCGGCCGCAAGCCGCGGATTATCCGCTCTGACCAAGGTGGAGAGTACTCCAGTAAAACACTTCGTCGGTTCTATGCCGAAGAAGGTATCAAGGCGGAGTATACGGCAGCATATTCTCCGCAGCAGAATGGAGTTTCAGAGCGGAAAAATCGATCCCTGAGCGAGATGGGGCGATGCATGTTACTGGATGCAGGCATGCCAAAACGATTTTGGGCGGAAGCGATCAACACTGCATGTTACCTGCAAAATCGTTTACCGTCAGCAGCAGTTGAATGTACCCCATTCGAGATCTGGTTCGGGAGGAAACCCGATTTGAATCACCTTCGGCTGTTCGGGTGCACTGCTTACGTCATGGTTCCAGCAGTAAAGCGCAAGAAACTGGACGAAAAGGCCATCAAAATGACGTTTGTTGGCTATTCAGGAGAACATAAAGCCTACAGGATGCTCAACCTTGCAACCGGCCAAATCCAGATAAGCCGTGACGTTCGGTTCTTGGAGATCGAAAATGGATCGAAGGTTGAAGACAAACATCGGAAGAAAACGGAAGACAAGACGCCGCCCGCTGAATGTGAAGAAGTGGAGTGGACAGTGAGCGAAATTTCGAAAGCGACAGTGGCACCGGATGCATTGGAGTCTAGCGATTCGGAGTCTGGCGATTCGGAGTTAAGCGATTCGGACGATGAGTTCTTCGGCTGGGAGAACGACGATGCTGCTTGGCTGCAAGTTTTTCGGTTCAGGCGTTACGAGAGTCGCGATGCTTGTGATGATGATGACCAAATGGATCC
Source organism: Ochlerotatus camptorhynchus (assembly GCF_037179485.1). Taxonomy (NCBI): domain Eukaryota; kingdom Metazoa; phylum Arthropoda; class Insecta; order Diptera; family Culicidae; genus Ochlerotatus; species Ochlerotatus camptorhynchus. The sequence continues at coordinate 2,753,578 of NW_027041014.1, read as the reverse complement.
TGTAGCAGAAGAAGAAGTGGCACCACCTCCGGTTCGACGTTCGCAGAGAGTGACCGCTGGTGTGCCGCCGGTCAGATATGCAGAAGGAGCAAACTTGGTGCAGCACAGTGCAGCAGAGCCAAAAACGTACCGTGAAGCTGTTTCTAGTCCCCAGAGCGCCGAGTGGAAATCGGCCATGGACGACGAAATGCGATCGCACCAGGAGAATTGCACATGGGAACTAGTGGAGTTGCCCCCACACCGTAAACCGATCGGATGCAAATGGGTGTATAAGTGCAAAAGTGATCAAAACGGCAACCTTGTGCGGTATAAGGCGCGACTTGTAGCGCAAGGGTTTTGCCAAAAATTCGGGACCGACTACGACCAAGTCTTCGCACCAGTTGTCCAGCAGATCACGTTCCGGACGATGCTGACCATCGCGAGTCGGAGGAAGATGTTGGCCAAGCAGATCGACATCAAAACCGCATACCTCTACGGGCAGCTTCAGGAGGAGCTGTATATGCGGCAACCGCCGGGCTATGAAAGCGAGGATCGAAAGCTGGTTTGCCGGTTGAAGCGCAGCTTGTATGGGCTCAAACAGGCCGCCCATGTCTGGAATAAACGGATCGACGAGGTACTTAAGCTGATGGGCTTTCATCAATCGAAGGCTGACCCTTGCCTTTACGTTCGGGAGCGATCAGGCAAGTACATATTTTTGTTGATTTACGTCGATGACATCATTGTTATTTGCGCTACGGAGGATGAGTTCGAAGGGGTGGTTCAGAGCCTGGCCAGTGTATTCAAGATTACCGTTATGGGCAACTTGACCTTCTTTCTCGGTATCCAAATTCGACTGGAGAACGGACAGTATCGCATTAACCAAAAGGCCTACCTGAATCGTGTTCTAGAACGGTTCAGAATGCAGGATGCGAAAATTTCGAAAATTCCTATGGATCCCGGCTTCCTCAAACAAACGGAGGAGAATACCAACCGACTCAAAACTGCAGAGCATTATCAAAGTCTCGTAGGAGCTTTGTTATACGCAGCCGTAATCTCAAGGCCGGATATATCGATCGCAACCTCGATTCTCGGTCGGCGTGTTACGGCACCAACGGAAGCAGACTGGAACGAAGCTAAACGGGTGCTACGTTACCTTAAGGGCACGATCGATATGGAGCTATGTCTGGGACACGATGACCGGACGCTGGAATGCTTCGTAGACGCCGGTGACGTCAGCGACCGGAAGTCCAGTTCGGGTTATTTTTTCAAGTTCGGCGGTGGCATTATTGGATGGGGATGCCATAAACAGAAGTGTGTGGCCCTTTCGAGCACCGAGGCCGAATATATCGCGTTAGCAGAGTGCCTACAGCAGGTGCAATGGATCAGGAAGCTGATGTTGGACATTGGTGAGAAGCTGGATTTTCCGATTGTAGTTCAAGAAGATAATCAGAGCTGCATTGCTTTGACTCTGGGTGACCGTACGGAGAAGAAAGCTAAACACATCGATACGAAGTACAATTACATCAAGGATATGGTTCGTGAAGGTATTGTGCGTCTTCAGTATTGTCCGACAGAGCATATGCAGGCTGACCTGCTGACGAAGCCGCTGCAAGCAACCAAACTACGACAGCTGAGAGAGGCGATTGGCATCCGGCCATTCAACGTTGAGAAGGAGTGTTGAACCCCTCGGTTCATACAGCAACGCTTCATTTCTATCTGCCAATCTGGCAACTCTTTCTTATTTGACAGAACTACTTCCGCTGTAACGATCAACTGAATAAAAAATCATTCTTTCTTGTACCGAGCAACTTAACAAATGTGTTTGCGTATTACTTCACTGAGCCTCCGATTCCAGTCTTTTCAGGTTAACCTCCAATACGTCTGCCCCGAGTTCCATAATCTCAGGGAGACTTACGGGATTACCTCGAGGATCCGGAACATTCTCGGAGACAACTCGCCCGCTGCTAACGCCCTCTTAGTTTTCCTCAGATAATCCAAGTTGTATCATGCTGTTTAGATAGGTTTTTGTCATTTTCTGTTTGTTAGTTTTCTTTCGGCTGTCGGGACGGCTCCGCACGGGATGAGCCTTTGGACCTCGTGACGGTGTCGTCTTGTTCAAATCAATGTTCAATGTTTTAACTTGTCATTTCTCCTTCTCCCATGAAGAGCCAGGAAGGCTGTACTCTACATCCTTAGTAGGCGGTGGGGCGCCATATGGGATAAGCCGTCGATCCTCAAGATGGTGTCCACCCGTAGTAACAAACAAACTAGTAATTAATTTATTGTAAACGTTAAAGTAAGAAAACTCTGTTACAACCACTCCGTTTGAGGCTCTCCCTCTGAGACCTCGTACCCTTGACAAAGAGATGAACTAGCCTTCGGTTAAAAATCTCTTAAGTAAAGATTAAAAAAAAATCGTTAGGGCATATCCCAGGGCGGCCACTGATCCGGGAAAACTTGGAGAACCATAAATTAACTTGAAAGCGAAAACAACCTGGAAATACCCGGGAATTTGGTTGGAACCTTAAAATATGTTTTAGGCAGCTATGGAAGCGTAATGTTAAAACGGTGAAATCAAGGGGTAGGTCACTCCGCACACCAATCTTGGGTCATCTTTTTTTTCATTGTGCCGCAGGAGTGCCGATTGTGCCGGTCATAGAACAAGCTGCGATTGTTTGTAAAATACCCATCCCGGCAACCCGGTATTTCTGACACCTTGAATGTTTTGGTTTGACATCGCAAGGATAAATCGGTCTAGCGGCATTTCGAATTTAAATCTATAAGTGAACTGCTGTTCTGAGTTCCTCTAGTATATTTAATTAGAGGATGTTCCTGAATATACAGCCAAACAGCACGTAATGTTGTGAACAACTTCAGTGACCAGCAGTGCTCTCATTTTATTTACAACATTCCAATGCCTACGAGATTGTGCCGAAGATGTGCCGATGGATGTGCCCAAGCTGTACCGAATCTAATCGTGGCACAATGTGCTGAGCGACTTACCCCTTGGGTAAAATACTCATTAACACTCCGAACACGATGCCTTCGGTAAAATGTGTAACGGCAAACTTGCAATGTTTGAAAAATCATAGCTCATAGCTCAGACGAATGCCGGCGCCGGTGGTGTAGTGGTAAGCGTGACTGCTTTCTCACACCCCAATGTGTCTGGGTTCAATCCCAGCCGAGGTCGGAGGGATTTTTCTGAGGCATAAACATCTCTGGTCACGTCTTCCTTCGGAAGGGAAGTAAAGCCGTTGGTCCCACCCCATGTATGTGTGTTGAATGGGTGCGATATCCTACGCAGGTGTGGAAGCTGCCTTCCTGCACATTCGATTGCCGTCAATGGATGGCAATCGATGTCCGTCGGTGATTGGCACTAGATTGCGGAACAGAGACCGACGTTAAATAAAGGGCGTTACTGGGGGCGTTCGGTGTATTAATACTTGAAAAAAATGCTCCTTTATGGCTTAGCTACTCAGATTTACTGTCTTACATGAGCTTTTATGTAGTCAGCACAGCGGAGCGACGAGCAAGCGTCTAGAATGAGCTTCCAAAAGAAGTTTCGTTTAAAATCTTCTTATGAAGCATGTTTTATAATTTTCTTTAGTCGCTTTTTGTTTATAATCTTCTTTTAGAAGCTTATTCTTGGTGCTTACCCGTCGCTCCTCTGACTATAAAACACACAGCAGGACAATAAATTTGAGTAGTTACGCAGCAAAAAAGAGCATTTTTCCAAGGTTTAAGGAGTATTTAACTGTTTTTGTATCACAACCAGGCAACATACTCATTACAGCTAAAATACTACTTTTCAAAATTAGGAAACTAGGAGACATAATAATAAAAAATTAATATGTAAGATTTAAGAAGAGGAGGTAAAGTTTGTGTATGACACATAAAACCAGTCAATTTTACTTTCAGAGGATCACAACTAGCGATTAACTATAACGAATAGTACTCCTTCATGACGATCTGTTTTTCACATTTCACAAGATTCTAGTAGCAAGGTAGACAACCAGTGCCAGAAGATTATAGAACCATTAAGAATTTTCGAATCTATTGATGATTCAGACAGAAGTTCAGAAGTGAAAGTGAAGAAAATGAATCCGAGCTTAAAATGAACAAGGAAGGTATGGAAAGTCCAGGTTTCGTCATACACCGAAGCAAGCGGATTTAAGAGAAACGATGCAGAAAGAGGGGAGATTGAAGACACACAAGGTGCATTCTCAGCTGTGTCATTCATTGAAGATATTCCTCAAACAATCCCACAGTTGAAAAATAGGGATGACTGCCACAAATGGAAAGCGGCCATTCAAGAGGAACTGGAGGCATTAGAGGATAACAACACGTGGAGTTTGGTGGACAGTGTACCAACAGGATTCAAATCGATCAATTCCATGTGGATATTTGGCTTCAAAGATGGTGAAAGCACTAAACGATATAAGGCAAGGCTGGTTGCTAAAGGATGCTCGCAAAGATATGGGTTTAATTATAATGAAAATTTTGCACCTGTGGCAAAGATAGCAACAATTAGAACTATTCTTTCTTTGGCCACTGTGAGAAATACATATGCTTGTGCATCAAAGAAGAATTTTATATGAAATTGCCTTGTGACGAAAATGGACAAAGCCGAATTTGTCGTTTGAACAAGAGCCTTTATGGGTTGAAGCAGGCTGGAAGAAGCTGGGACCAATGTTTTGACGAAGTCATGATAAAGCTTGGTTTTTCGAAACTATCCAGCGATTCCTGCGTTTATGTGTTCAAGGATAAAGCATTATATATTGTGCTTTATGTGAATGATATCCTAATTGTTGCTGATGATATGTCGAGAGTTGACTGGATCAAGCAAGAATTATCGAAAAGAATCCGAATGAAGGATATTGGAGAAGTCAAGACTTATTTAGGATTAGAGATCGAAAGAAGTGTTGAGAAGAAAGAGATGAGAATTTCTCAAAACAGTTATATTGAGAAGATTCTATGTCGTTTATGAATGCAAGATTGCAAACCAGTTGCAACACCCATTAGAACGGAAGGACCGTATAAAGCTTTATTAGGGTGTAATACTTGGCTTTAATCTCTCGGCCCGATATCAGCGCAGCTGTAAGTATCCTGAGCAGATTCCAAAGTTGTGCATCAGATGCACATTGGAATGGTTTGAAGAGAATTCTACGATATCTGCAAGGAACAAAAGGTCTATTTCTTCTATACAGTTTTCATGAAAAAGCAAGGGCATTGGAAGGATTTCGGAAACAATTTTGAAGATAGAAGATCGAATTCTGGAAATCTTTTTCTTGTTTATGGAAATGTACTTTCCTGGTCTACAAAGCGACAACCCACAGTAAGCTTATCATCAACAGAAGCTGAACGGATTTCCCTTTGTAATGGAACAAAGGAAGGAATTTGGTTATCTAGTTTAATACGTGAGATAGGAATTGAGTAATGTCCTTTCACAATTTATGAAGATAACATTCCTTGCATTCGGATTGCTGAAGAACCAAGAGAACACCAGAGAACGAAGCATATTGATATAAAATAAATGTTCATTCGAGAACTTATCCAGACCAAGAAGGTGAATATCCAATACATCAGGAGCGAAGATCAACTTGCGGACATCCTCACGAAGCCATTACCAAGGATCACGTTCGAAAGGATGACTGCGAATCTACAATTATGAAATTGAGGGGAAGTGTTGAAGTATTAATTTTCCTATCACCCTAAGCATATGGTACACCCTTAGCGAGTTGATAAGGAAAGAGCTACAATAGATTCTGTAATAGATTGTACTGCAAACTGTTGAACAATAGAATGTGCGCTATCTTTTATTGCGTAACTGTATAGCCGAACTACGTGTCGTATATGCCTATACGGAGAGTGTAGAGAGTGTAGTTCACGGACCTCAACAATTACAGCCTGCTGGGGTGAGAGGTAATGACGCTTACCACTACACCACCGGCGCCGCTGACGATGTTTTGTATAGTGAAAAAGATTCCTCGGCTCTGTAAAGTTGATTTGATTGAGCCTTATCAAATAAATTAATAATCAAAAAATATACTTCTGATTCTTTTGATTTCAGTATTTTTTTAGTATTCCTACAAAACTTCAAAGGACTTATTCCTTAAAATACTTTAATTTGAACCGGGAAAACCGGAAGAAAAGGGAATTTCAAAATGAAAATTCACTGATCACCCTACAGAAAGTACAGCACTATGGTTTCTGTATCACCGAAATGTAATCCGTACATCGGCATCTGAAGCGATTCTAGTAATTTGTAGGCAGAAATCCGAAGCGTTTCTAGTCATTTGTCAACTCTATGGAGAACAAAATCGCCTCTTCGCTCACCACTTCAGGAGTTCGGTCAATGACGACTCGGCCTCACCAATCCAAGTTATCATGTTAGCAGTAGAACAAAACAAAAGTAATGTTCATTTTGCGTGTTGTTCTTTTTCAAGGCATAGTTATGGACCCTTATTACAAATATCACTTCAGTGATTCCCATTTGATGTTCACGGCAATCACTTCACCGTGAGTGACAAGTGCTTCACTTCGTTTTCACCGTAAAGTTACACTCGTAATAAGGGCCATGGTTTTGGTGAGTGATGTGAATGACAAATCGGTATTTTTGACGGCGATAAGTTTAAATTAATGAGAGTATAATAAAGCAAGCAAAGTACAAATAAGAAGCAGAATTACTGCATCGTATTGATGATATCATCAATCTTTAGAATCGATCGAACCGTCTCCGAAGCTAACGTGATGAACGAAGTGGACACCAACAGCGGTTGAACCACATTCTCTGCCAAGATAGCAGTGATTGCGCCTTTACGGACATTGATTCGGGATAGCAATAAGCATAGTCAAGAGTTGCATTCGATTTTCCGCCGTCCCACTGCACTAAACATACTGTTGAATTGGCACTTCAAAAGCGGAAGCCATCGTATGCTGCTGGTCCGGATGGGATTCCTGCGTCCGTTGTAAAGCTGTATCCTGAATCATTGCTTATTCCTTTGTCATTACAGAATAGCAAGTTTCCTGAGGCTCAACACGGATTCGATCCAAAACGGTCAGTAATGACGAATTTGAAAGAATTCGCTTCGCTCTGTGTTCGCATCATGGATTTCGGCGAACAAGTCGATGTCGTTTACAGTGATCTCAGAGCTGCCTTCGAGTTGACCACTGCATTCTACTAGGCAAACTAGATCTTGGATCTCGCTAAGTTAGCTACTACATCTTACCTAGAGCATTATGCATACTCTAAAACTAATGTTTGTCGAGACCTTCCACAGTTTTTAACTGAAATTTCCTCTGGGAAATCGAGAATGTTCCAATCCAAAAAGTCTCCATCCAATCAATTAAGACGAGGAACTCTTTTAAGCTCCACAAACATCATGAAACTGAAATACATTCTACAGTATGAGAGAACACATCTTTCTTTACTACCACATCCAAATTGCATCAAAACAATCATGACCATCCCTAGCCGGTCCATTCGCTCTAACCAGTGCCCAGCCAACCGCAATTCGTAGTTAATCCGGCTTGGTGTATACCTAGTTACTGTAAAAAAAACAAGGCGTCGAAAAAACTGTGCATGCTCGTCGGACGGTTTGCTCTCTTCTCAAGTTCTTGGCTGTGCTCTGTGCTATTTCGCCGTTGTTGTTGTTATTCATTTGATGCGGCAGCACTGTGGGATGATGTCATCAGGTTAATATTTGATTTGATTACATCACTTTTTGTTTGAGAATCGCCCGCGACGGACATCAGGGATGATGGCAGCGGCAGAAGAGACGACGCGAACGTGCACACATATAGCAATACAGATAGCGGTACCAAGTGGAAGCCGTCGTCGTCGTCGTCGTCCCATTGACCATATAGAATAAGCTACTAACTCGTGGTGATAGTTTCTTCTGCCTTTGCTGTAGGCAGTTGAGCCAAAAATCGGGACACTCGGTCAAAATAAAACAGAAAAACGGCAATTTTTCCCCTCGTTGTCGCCCGGCCTCCCTTCGTTCCTGAACTACTGCTGATGACTGTTTTTCAGTGCGATGCCGGCCCGGCGTTGATTGGGGGAGAATTTCTAGAAAGCGAAAGTTATTCATCTTCTCACACCACCTAGCACTGACCATTAACGGTTGTTACCTTTGCCACGGCATTCCCCTCACGTGCGTTGTTGAGATTCACATTAAAAGGAATTGACACTAGTCAAAATAGATCAAACCAACACACCGTCGTCATCGTCGTCGGTGTCGTGCGTTACCGGAATGATGATGTGCTCCAATTCCGTTCGAATGGTCGTAGTTTTGGGATACTGGTATCGAGGCGCCTCTGATTGAGACAACCGTGTCAAACATCTAGGGCTACCAGCTGACAGTCTGTGTTAGCTGGGGCCTCGTTGCGGAAGTTGAAACGAAGCATTTTTCGTATGAACGCTTCTGCGTATAAATGATCCTATTCTACATGGATGTCCAAAAAATTGATGGTTGGCTGCCCTAGTCGGTACTAGTTTTAATAGTTCAGGAGAAAAACTCAAACCTTGTAATATGCCAGCTAAAAAGATGTTGTTTTCCAACTACAACCGTCGCTTGCGAAGAAACCTCGAACGACTGATGTTGATAGACGTGTCGGGTACTTCAATTCATTCTACGAAGCAGATGTCGTTCGGTGATATACAAATGAGGTGACGTGAGGTTGACTGTTCAGGAAAGTAAAAAAAAAGTGGATGTCAGAAGTCACGACGAGTAAATTGACAATGGGAATTTACTCTACCGGTAGGAATTGTAGAGTGGAGAAATGATTCCATCATATGTTACAGGCCTGGTTGGTACAATAACGGTATGATGATGATGATGATGAGATGGAATTTTAATTGATTTTCTCTAGAGGGTTGCGACTAGCTTGTTGTAGCTAATTCGATTGTAGGTCAATGTAGCAGATGACGGCGATGGAGCGTTGATTGGGTTCAGTTAATGGGTAGGAACGTCGCCCGTGGAATTTATGGACAACGAATATTATACTGAAGAGTCTTAACGGAATAGTATGATAAGACATATTGGAACTCTTTCTGAAATTCCCCCTAAATATCCTAAGCAATGAATTATTGATCCGGGTTATTGATCTGACCCGAGTGACCTGCAAGTGAAATATTTCGTACAGATTGTCGTTAAACTGAAGATCAATGGCATCGACAAAGTGTTTCCAACGACTGGGAAGAAGCTGTTACCAGTCGACCGAGGAAATCGAAGAAACTGCGCCTAAGATCCAGATCAATAAAGTTCGAATGAGCGTCAGCTGGAATGTGCTACCAATAACCGCATAACTGTCCCATATCGATAGGAAATCAAGCAAAGATGGTACTGATATGCGATCATGGGCAGTAGACTGATGCAAAATTTGACTTTTTCGCTCCACAGTACTTAAATGGTTTCAAATCGGGTCCTGATAAGCCTTCCAAAGTTACAACTCATTTGGTTAGAAACAGACTTCGCACAAGCCATTTGAAGTTTACATGTAAATAACTATGAGAAATCTCAACTTTTTGTTCATTGCCTTCTAGTCTTTTTTCCATATTGAGCTGCGAAACAGTTCGATAGCTATTCTTATAGAAAAATTTTTCAGCTATATCTTTGCTGAAGATCGTTTCTATGTAAAACGAGACACGAAAAAGTTATTAATTATTTAAGAGATTAGTAAACTTATGACATGATCAAGCAGCTGCTCTGTAGGCAACACTGTATTTTGCAGTCTGACATAGTAGCCATGATTTTTGTGTCCTATTAAACGCCCCAGAAACACCAATGTTGCCTGCTGAGCAGTTGATTGAGCATGATCATAAGACATCAGCGCATTGACCCATTGATAACTTTCGATCCTTGCATTTGATCAAAAAGTGGTCTTCAGCAAAGTTGTAGCTGGGAAAATATCCTACAAGCACAGTTGAAAGCTTTTGAAGCAGACCGATATGGTGAATTATTAGATCGACATGAACAAAAATCTTGGTTTTCCCATAGTAATTCCCATACAAACTTCAAATGGTTTGTGCCATCTCAGTTTCTCACCAAATGGGTTCAAATTTTGAGAGGTTAGTCAGGTTCCGATTTGGAATCGTTTTAGTATTGTGGAGCGAAAATTTCAAATTTTGCATCACTCTAATGGGCAGTGTGGTGCACTAGAGATGGGCGATCCGCTCCCGAGCTGTTCAAAAGACTCGATTCGCTAAAATGAGATGATGATCCACGGTTAATTTTTTAGAAACCGCAGCTCAATAAGCTCTCTCAATTCACAAGTTTAAGCTATTAAACCCGTCGCTTACAGCGTGACTCTACTTTTCAAAGAAAGACTTATGACGCTGACGCAACTGACACATTTTGCACAGCCACCGCGTAATCCAAAATGCGCGCGTAATGCAAAATAGCCTACTGATAGATAGCGTCATTAGTAAAAGTAAACTTCAAAACGGCATGTTAACTGAGAGCGGCTGAGAAAAACTGTATGGGATAGAGACATACATACGTCACCAGATGTTAAATTTCTACTTAAGGGGAAGCTCACCGGCCCAAAAATAAAAAAATATTTTCGGTACGTTTTTATTTTTCTAAAAATATTGGGAAAAATTATCAAAAATCCAAGAAAATCAGTTTCTTCCTTAGATTTTTGTCAAAAATTAAAGCATGCAAAAAATTTTTTTTCTATCCCATCATGAAAAAAAATTGGACTCTCAGAAAAACCGAAAAGTTGATGTTTTGTGGTTTTTTGAGTCCAACTTTATGCCATAATGACTTATAAAACATGTTTTTGGCACGTGAATTTTCTTTAAAAAATTAGAAAAAATGTGATTTTTTTTAGATTTTTGATACTTTTTTTTCAATATTTTTAGAAAAGTCAAAACGTAATTATTTTTTCGAAGCGGTGAACTTCCCCTTAATTTCTACCATATACAAAATGTTCATTGCATCTAAAAAAGACCCTATGCTAATTTTGGGCTCAATCGGACATGATTTGGGGGGCGCAAAATCGTCAGTTTGAATTTCCAAGGGATACATGCAATTGCGGAAATCGATAAAATAAATTTGATGCCGAATGGCTTAAACATGCGTGACAAATCTCGGGATCTAGTGTTAACCAGGCATGGTAAATCATTTACGTTCATTTGGCTCCAACTTTTTTGAAGCTTTTGTAGATTTTAAAATTAGCTACAACTTTTGTGAATAACTCAATTCTGTATTTGTTATGCATGATAAACCAGAGCGAACAGAGCCATTATTTTTCAGTGAATTCATTGATTTTCGGCCAACGAGCGCGCCTTTACGTCAGAAAAGGCAAACAATGTATTCTATAAACATTACGAGAGATGCTTCAAAGCTACAGTAGAGATAAACATCAATACATGTTTAAGCAATTATTTTCGTGTTCCCATAGGTATCTACGGGCCCAAGCAATAAGCACAAGTTTTCTCACTGATCACAATTATATTTTTAATGTGTAATAATTACAACTAATTTTTTAACCCTTGTCGGGTGTTTTCATCACTGCGACCATTTTTCTAATCTATTGTGATATATTCCCCATTTTTTATTTAGATATATCAAGATGCCGTATCCCTGTTTGTTATTAGGAGTGATCGCCATTGTTTGACTAATAGCATTATCCCAGCAAGGCATTACACTCCGAATAAAGTGCACTGCCATACTGGGAGTTGTTCTCCAAATGTCAAAGAGTTCTATCGGCCCCTTGTCGAAGAACTTACGCCTTTTATGGAAAATTGCCGGACAGTGGCATAGCAAATGTTCCGAGTCTTCCTTTTCTATACCACTGTAGCGACATACATCATCTTGAAGTTTTCCAATCAGCTTCAAGTGATAACGGCTCGGACAATGACCTGTTATAAGACCTGTATATATGCTAAGATCTTTCTTAGAAAGTTCCAGGATTTTGAGGGTCACAGAAATGTTTGGATTAATGAATCGCTTCGACTGCCTAGCAATGGATGTGTTCTTCCAGCTTTTCTCCACTTTTGAAGATTCCCACGCTTTTAGTTCCATTCTAAGATATGCCAATAAGCCACAAAAGGGCTCTGGCCCTATGAACTTATGAGAAGATCCGAGTCTTGCTAGTGCATAAGCCCTTTCATTTCCGTCAATCATGTAATTACCAGGAACCCAATATAAGTTGACTTGATTATGACAAGGCAATTTTTGAAGTGATTGAACACACTCCCAGACAAGTGTTGATGTACATGTCCACAATTTTAAAGCATTTAGAACAGCTTGATTATTGGACATTATGCATATATTTGAACTCTTATAGTTTCTACCGAAACATATAATAGAAAACACTCAAATTGCTTGGGTTTCAGTTTGGAACACAGTTGGCCATCTGCCTATAGAAACCGATAGTCTATCCCTGGGCCAGTTACTCCTGCTCCCACTCGATTGTTCAATCTTGAACCATCTGTATAAAAAACAATCGATCCTGGACAAAGAATCGGACCACCAAATTACCATGAATTACGCCCAGGGTCAAATACTTGAAAAAGTCGATTGAAATTGTATCTTCTCTCCATCCAGTCTTCGTTGTGCCTTAGTAGAGAGTTGATACTAATAGTTTTTAGAATCCTAAGATGTCCTCTAAGGTCTCCTTCAAAGAGTTTCACTGACCTTGTAATCCTTAGAGCACACTTTTCGGCTTCTAATTGTACAAATTGATGCAATGGTAGCATATAAAGTAACGCATCCAATGCCTTCGATGGTGTACTTCTAATTGCACCTGTTATTGAGAGAGTTGCTAACCTTTACTTTATCTGAGCAACACTCTCTTTTGTTTTTGGCCACCAGACCAATGTACCATAAGTAACCCTGGGTTTCACAATTGCCGAGTAAATCCAACGGATCATTTTCGGTTTCAGTCCCCACTGTTTACCGAATGTTCTTTTGCATATCCATAGAGCATTAGTAGCTTTGTTTATTGCCTGCTCTAGATGCATATTCCAATTAAGTTTACTATCGAGGATTACTCCAAGATATTTGACAGCATTAGAAAGTTCCAAAAGTGTGCCTTTCAATCTTATGTTGTCTAATGAAAATTTCTTCCTTCGCGTAAATGGCACAACTACTCGGTTTTTCTTGCATGCAACATTGTTTGCGAATCAGCGAGCGAGAAGCCCGCGAGATGTCGTTACTGTAGTCCTATATTTGAAGATATGTTTATTCAAAGAGTTACGTCTGTTTCTCCGTGGTTCAATTGGTTCCCGAGATTATATCCGCCAGACTATAAATATAGCGACTTGAGACTGCACTGGATATTTTGAACATAGTTCGAAAGGGGCTGTTAATAAACTATGTAGACAGTTTTTGAGAGGTGTATTTGAGGAACAGTAGCAATGATAGTATACATCATTGCCATCCTGACCCGATTGGGTCAGACAAGGTACCGTTTTGTAGAATTCTGTACGTGAAAGCTTCGTACTGTGATAAGTTTGACGATTATAACCCTCACTCCCCTGCGATCCACTGTTTCTCGTCTGATTGAGTCGGTGGAATGCGTTTTCGTATTCAATAAACACCAAGTACAGGGACTCTTGGGATTCGTTGACCTGCTCCACGCTGATATGGAGTCTGACAACATGGTACACACACTTCTTCTGAAATCGTAGACCACCATCTTGAATTCCAAAATTACGTTGTACATCGTTTTCCGGCCTCTAGATATCACCCCGATTCCAAAAACACCCACATTGATCGGTTTCACACTTTTGCTGAAGCATATCCGCCATCTTAGATTTTAAAATGGCGTCAAAAATCGGTTTCTGGCCTCTATACGTTACTGGGATTTCGAAAATATCCATATTGGGACACTTCCCACTTTTTTTCTGAAACCAGAAGTCAAGATGACGTCTGACATCGATTTTCGACATCTACGTGACATGCCCGTTCCGAAAATACCCATATTGTAGGGTATTTGACACTTTTCCTCAAATCGAAATCCTCCATCTTGGAATTTTAAAATGGCATCAGATATCGATTTCCGAAGTGGTTCCGGGAGGTTTTGGAATATTGCTGGAAGAGAACTCTCATCGCACACCACCTGGAAGACCGCAGATGAGTGCCAAAAGTTGGACATCCATCTGGTTTGCCTGTACGCCAATTGTACAAGAATCTTGCAACCGCTCGATGAGGCATTTTTCAAACCGCTCAAAAATGCCTGCACTTACGTTGTTGATGAATGGAAACGAACAAACCCTAACAAGTTCTTGTAAAAACCGTTTGAATGGGTATTTGATAGGATTTCCCACTTTTTCTTGAACCGGAAGCCGCCATCTTGGATTTCAAAATGGCGTCGTATATCGATTTTCATTCTCTAGACGTCATCCCGATTCCAAAAATACCCATATTTATAAGTATTTGACAGTATTTCTCACTTTTTCTGAAACCGGAAGCCGCCACCTTAGGTTTAAAAATGGCGTCAGATATCGATTTTCTTTCTCTAGACATCACTCCGATCCCAAAAATATCTATAATGATGGGTATTTGACAGTATGTCCCACTTTTTCTGAAATCGGAAGCTGCCATATTGGATTTCAAAATGACATCAGATATCGATTTTCATTCTCTATACATCAACCCGATTCCAAAAATATCCATATTGATGGGTATTTGACAGTATATCTCACATTTTATGAAATTGGAAGTCGTCATCTTTGATTTAAAATGTTATTTTAAATCGATTTCTAACCTCTAGACGTCACCCAGATTAAAAAATACCCATATTGATGGGTTGGCGTCAGTATTTCCCATTTTTTTTTCTGAAATTGTAAGCCACCATCTTGGATTTCAAAATGGCGTCGATCGTCGATTTTCGTTCTGTGGACTTCACCCCGATTCCAAAAATACCCATATTGATGGGTAAACAAACCACCCGACATTGATAAATTTGACATCCACGTGCAAAATTCTATGCACATGCACAACAGAGTGAACCGAGTGAACAATCAACAAAAATCAGAAAAACTACACGAATTTGGATCGACAACTTCGCTTCAATGGGAAAGTAAGTTCATTTCACAATGAAAGGCGACATGAACACGAGTCAAATCAAAACAAACAGCATGAAAGCAGATCGAATGTGGTTCTGTTGATGTTGAATGGGATCTGCTCGAAAAGAAGACAGAATGACTTTCAATTGAAAGTGATGGTTGACAGCTTCGTCGTCGCTTGACGATTTTCGATTGAAAGTGACATTGTTGGGCCCTGGTCTGGACAGAGCAATGGATATTGCAGTCAATAATTTTACGCTCTGCTTCGGATAGCTGCTCCTGTCTCCTGCAGTGAGTGAGTCTCTGAGCTGACGCGAATGATGCGTCTTACCATTGGTGGTGGATCATGCTGACATGTTTATGGCTGGATGGACGCCGAAAGTTGAAGCAGTTGTTTGATTGCATGATGCGTGATAATTGTCTACCACTATTTGAAGCACGGAAACTAAATCCGATAGCAGTCACCTCTACGCCTTCACAGGAGAGTAAAGAATCTCCTTCCGGCAGCATGATCATTAGGGTGTCTCAAAATGACACATTGTCTGAAAACCTGGGGGCTCTCCCTCCAATTGATAGCCAAAGATGCAACAACAACAAAAAGGATGTATGGCGGTAACTATGAAAAATGTGATTTAGAAGTAACCCTGATGATATTTTTGAATAGTCATAGTCAGAGCTGAACAAATATTTCTAGAGCATCGGAATTTAGTGCAACCCAACCCTTTTATATTTTTTACACATTCCTTAAGCTTCCTACTATAAGAGACAAATTTGTCACGGCCTGCTAGATGCTCGATTGTATCATAAAATATTTTTCGATTCTCAGAAATCACGATTTTTCAGGTGCATAATGTCATTCAATCATCAAAATTGGGTATCGAAATAAGACCTATACTGCCGATAGTCGCATAATTATCCCATCTTTGCTTGATTTCCTATTCATATAGGACAGTTATGCTTTTATGGGCAGTATAGTTGATTGAATACACTTAAAACATAGCAATTTGTATGACAAACAGCGTTGTCCAAGAGAGTAAATGCCTATTGTTAATGGTTATTTAGTTATTTACAGGTTTTCTGGAGAAAGTATAGTCACATTAAAGTCTTTATACACACTTAGATTATTTTACAGGAGTCAGTATTTTTACTGGGTATTTTAATTTCTGAAAAACTCGGTATCAATGTAAATGGCGTTAACATCAACAGAACTAAAAATGTGCAAATGATCTCATTCTTGAATTTTCCACAGATTCTTAAACTTTTACCGAACAGTTCCGCAATTAAAATTTCCAGGATTACCATACTGACTCGATTAGTGCTTATACTTGCAATGTCGCAAATGCTCAATAATTATGATTTATTTGGAAAAAATAATGGTTTTAAAAAATAAAAATAATTCTTATCACAGTCACTTTAGTCTGTTATTTGAAATTAGCATCTCCAACTATGTAAATCGTTGTCTTCACGCAGAAGTAATACAAAACATTTAGTCAAAGTACATAGCTCTGGATGGGAGCTTACCATCAATTACTGTCATTGGTCGAAAGGTACAGTAGCAGCACCTACGCTACCCGTGAGATCGTCAAGTCGACGATGACAGGAGCACATACCGTGGTAGAGGTAACAATAGCTGCAATTTCCAAACCTACGACTGGATGCCTTCCTTCAGATAACAACTTGTGTGCGGTAAAATCGATAGAACTGTTTCAAATACATCGTCTCGGTACATGAGCGAGTCGGCGATCATCTCTTTTTGCCAGTGGTGGTGGTGGGAATACCCATCCCTCTCCACCGGGGCAGTTTGGTAAAGAGAGATTATCAAACCGATTTGAACCTTCCTTAAAAGTTGTCCTTGCTCGCTTTCTACTCTCTATATACAATTTTCACACTGCCGTACTCTAATGGAACAATCAACTCTATACTTTCATCTCCTCATATATCGTATAAAAATTACCACTTCAGTCTGTTTTTTGAAATTAGCATCTGCAACTATAAACTTATCACAGAGTTATTAGGAATTTTTGGGCTTAAGATCGTTATTGGTCAAGGCTCAATGCAAGGTTGCAAATACTCATTTCAGCTAAACAATGTTTTTTTAAATTATGAAATAATTAGATGCTATGATCATATTTTGAATTCGTAAGATACAAGAAGAGGTTGCAAAGAATGTGTTTGACATATTAAATCTGTTAATTTAACTTCATGAGAGTCACAATCAGCGATTTTTTACACACTCACTCACTCACTCACTCAGCGATCAACAAATCGATGATTGTGACTCATAGAAAGCAAAATTTACAGGTTTTATGTTTCAAACGCATACTTTGTAACCTCTGCTTGTAAGTTACAAGTAAAACATGCCATCATACCATCTTTTGGTTTTATTATTCCGAAAAACATTATTTTAGCTGAAATGAGTATTTGCAACTTTGGCTCAATGACGTTAGCTTCACGGAGTCATAATTTATATTGTGTTAAACAAAGCTTCTTAAAGTTTATAGTTTGTAAAACGGAGACATATTAATGGTAATGGAAAGGAGTCTAAGATCTAGGAAGTCATTATTTTTTCTCCGTCGCCGTTATAGTTCTATTAAGGCGACAAACATGTGTTTTTTTTCAAATCACTAATTACACTTCCTTAGCTCTGATCTCTGATTGAAAAGCTGTTGATTTCCAAAATAATAATCCAATGCTAAAATAAAATTAGAACCGCTTTTATATATTTCGAATTAAATCAACCAAAACACAATTATATATTTATATGATTTATTTGTCAAAACTACCATATTTGATCACCCCCACGATAATTCTGAAGTAGCCGCTTGGCGAACAACCGTGAAAATGTTTCTTCCTCCCATTACAAACTATAAAAACACGCGTTTGGTTCCATGCATACATGCAAACATATAGCATTGGGGAATGGAAAGATTCGCAAGTAGGTTGGCACGACAACGTTGATAGCTAGTCGCAAAAAAAAAATGAATAAACTAAGTGGGTACACTCCCATGCATGAATGCGATCGTAAAACTCCGAATGAATGGCGAAAAGTGTGACCAAACCGATCACCGCGCACTCTGTGCAGGGAGACAATTATTTTTTGTCGGTTTTCTACTGATCGTCCGTCTGCCCACCTTTTCACACAGATCGTACACCACGCATTTGAGGTCACACTTGTCGGCGTACTTGAGAGTGCGACCGGTTGTCTTGCTTTTTGACGGTTTTTTTTTCTCAAATTGTTTACGTACGTACCTGTCCGTATGTGCGCGAGAAATTGTCAAACCGAGCGGAACAAGTGTGCAAATTTTATTATCACCTCGTGTTCGCGCGTCGTTGTGTGCAAGTGCGGCAAATACACATGAAGCTAATGATGCACGTTTTGCCTTGGAACGGCGGTGGAAGCAAAGTTTTCAATTTGCTTCAGTGTTGCGGTGATAACGAAAATTTAATTCCAAAATTGAGACCATAACGTTGATGTTGTGACACACGGAGCAAGGTGGCACCGGAGATAAGCGTCTGAGTGCGTGTGTGTGTATTCGGTGATTGTTGTTGTTGCGTTGAAGAGGATGGAATTTAGTAATCTATGATTCATGTTCTATTTTTTTTATTGCCAAGCAATTTTGATTTGATGAGATAAAATTTGTTTGAAACATATTTTTTTAACAAACTTTGATAAGCTATCTTTTTTCGATACTGACATCAGGCTTTAAAGATTGCATAATCTCGTAGGTGTAGCAAAATTTAAGAAAGTTGTATCATTTTTGGACACGAGTCTATGTATCTCCTTCTTGCTCGATAGCGGACGAAATCTTTTATACTTATCGTTCAAAGGTCAATGAGTCGGCGTTAAGTCAGAGGGGACTAAGTGGCAAAATCAAAAAGAAAATGAGATAATGATAAATAATGATTAAAATAGCATTGGATCAAGAATTTCCTCAGCTTCATTACCCTTTTGTCAGATTCCAGATTTGATAAACGTTACAAACAGCAAGGGAAAACAGCCAAACGGATTGTCCCTTTACATAAGAAACAATACTACTACCTAGGCAAACTTTAAATTGGTTTTTGCCGAAATCAAAAATAAATGTCACTGCACCGAGCAATTTTGCTTGTAATTACTTTGAGATTTATTCCTTTATGGGCTGTTTATTAACTAAGATACTTTAAGATGGGGGAGGGGGCTGGTTGACACCAATTTCAATAAAATTGTATGGCGAGAAGTCTAAACCCCTTCAAAATTGGTCTACGTAGTTTATAAACAGCCTCTTAAAATATCAACGATGTTTCTAATCGAGCATCCGCTCGATAAAATTTAACCATGCCAACCTTATCTACCACAGAGCATTATGCTAAAATTAGAGCATATCATTCTTATCCAAACTTTGTCGTTAAGCTCACAAGCTTATCCAGTTTTAGGTGCTCTCATATCTCATATCTTGTCAAAGTAACAATGGCTTATCGGAACGCATTTGTATAATACAGGGCTGATAGTGAGTCACTTTTTAGTGACTTGGTCACTTTTTTCAAGTCTCCTTTTTTTAAGCCCAAGTCACTAAAGTCACTTTTTCTTGTAATAAGTCACTATTTTAAACTTTCGAAATTCTTTCAAGAGTGTAGGGTAGGCCTACATTTTGTTCTAATTTTTGAACAATTTGAAGTTGACGACCTTGTATAGAGTTTTTTGACGTTTAATCGTCTTCCTCTATCTACTGGGTGTCCACTCATTTGACTCAAGTTACCTGAGTTTTTCAAGCTTTTCCATAACTTTGGCGGATAATAATAGTAAGTCTGAGATCACAACATTTTTAATGTCTTGAATTTTCGTGCTAGCAAAATTGTGGACACTTTTAAGAAGTTCTATTTATCTCAGAAAAGCTAGATCTAGAGATCTTTCGAGAATTCCAGAGATCTTAAGGGGAAGTCCGCAAAACTGTAGCTCAGACTGTTGGATTGGTTTTAAAATCTATAAGCGTTAGTTAAGACAAATTTAGGATAGTGCTATGATGCGCTGAAATTAAATCGAGAACCCTTAAGATGTTCCGAGAGATTCAGTACAGAGACCTTGAGAAAATTTATGAAAACTTCTAAAATATTTCAGGAACTTTACAGAAATCCAGAGAATTCCAGGGAAGTTTAAAAGTGTTTACGAGAATTCCATTTATTTTAAAGCAGAACCGAGATCTTCATTTGAATTGAGAGTTTTAGGGAAACTCGAAAACATCAAGACAGATCATAGAATTAAAGGACAGTTAACAAAATTTCCGGGCATTTTCGGAAAGTTCGATTTGCTCAGACAAAAATTTCTGGAACGCAATAAAAATTATATTGACATCCGGAAAATGTGAGAGTATTTCAAAGGTGTTATATCATGGAAATTCCAAGATCTAAAAAAATCTAAAATTGAGCTAAGTTGATTAGAAAAAAACATCAACGAAGTTCCATTAATTAAAAAAAAAAGGCTAAGCAAGCACCCATATTTTCAAGAAATTCCAGAGAACTTCCAATAAATTTAGATATTTTTACATTGTTTCATTATATTCAGTGAAGTTCCGAGTATTTCGAGGACGATGAGATAACATCAGAAAAATCCCATTAACTTAAGTTCCTTGGAATTATGGGATGTTCCAAGAATTCTATGATTGATCTGAAAACTGAATATAGAGGAAATGTAGGTAATTTCGGCCTACATGTCCCTAATTTGGGCCCATATTTAAATTCAACAATCGACTAAATTTTCAATAGTGACCAAAAATATCCATTAGTACCGTCCTAATGACGCGTTCATGTAGATAAAATTGATAAATAGCTGACTTTTAGCGATGGGCCCAAATTAGGGACATGTAGGCCGACACTACCTACATTTCCCCTATATAAATCAGAAAATTTACTGGAACATTTGATCAATTTAGAAAAAATAAGGTTAGCATAGAAAACTTCAGGGCTGGACTTTCCAGGGAACGTTAGTGATTTAATTCAAAGTTCCGTGAGCGTTTATAAATTTAAGGAAAATTTTAGAACTTAAAGGCAATTCAATCAATTCCAGTAAAATTGTGAGTTCTTTTAAAAAAAATACTAAGATATTCAAGGCAGTATAGAGAATTTTAAGAAAATTGAGAAATATTTTGGCCAGTTTTTAAAACATCAGGAAACTCTAGACTGTGGAAGAAGTTATGAATTAGCTTTGATAGTTTGAACTTCAGACAAGCCGGCGCCGGTGGTGTAATGGTAAGCGTGACTGCTTTCTAACACCCCAAGGTCGGTGGGATTTTTCTGAGGCATAAAAATCTCTGGTCACTTCTTCCTTCGGAAGGGAAGTAAAGCCGTTGGTCCCGGCCCATGTGTGTTGAATGAGTGCGATATCCTACGCAGGTGTGGAAGCTGCCTTACTGCACATTCGATTGCCGTCAATGGATGGCAATCGATGTTCGTCGGTGATTTGCACTTGATTGCGGAACAGAGACCGACGTTAAATAAAGGAATGAAGAAGAAGAATAACTTCAGACAAATCTTGAGAACTTCAGTGAAAATCGTAGAACTATATCAATTATTTCGTTACTTACTTACCTTACCAATCAGACTAATGCCTTGTTGTCCTCTGCTGTCCGAAGAAGACGCCTCCGCTCTACTCGATCCATGGCCACACTTCGCCAGCCTCGTAGTCTGCGAAGGGTCCGCAAGTCGCCTTCCTCGAGTAGCACATTTCCGTCACATAAAGCTGCAGCAACTTGTTAACGACTAAATAAGTTGTAAAGAAGTTTTTACAACCAATTTGTGACAAGCGTGCTACTAGGGTCTACTTGGTCGATCCACCTTGCCCGCTGCGCGCCTCTTCTTCTTGTTCCTGTTGCTTCGCTTTCTAGAACCATTTTCACTGGGTCGTCGTGCGCCATTCTTACGACGTGCCCAACCCATCGTAGTCACCCAATTTTTGCAATGTGGACGATGGATGGTTCTCCCAGCAGCTGGTGCAATTCGTGGATCATTCGCCTCCTCCACGTTCCGTCATCCATCTGCACACCACCGTAGATTGTACGCAACATATTCCGTTCGAAAGGTCGCGTTGGTCCTCCACGAGCATAGTCCAGGTCTCGTGGCCGTAGAGGACCACCGGTCTAATCAGCGTCTCGGTGACAGTCAACTTCGTGCGGCGGCGAATTTTATTCGACCGGAGCGTCCTCCGGAGTCCAAAGTAGGCACGATTCCCTGCCATAATGCGTCTTTGAATTTCTCTGCTGGTATCATTTTCGGCGGTCACCAGTGAACCCAAATACACGAACTCATCGACCACCTCGATTTCGTCACCGTCAATCTGAACTCGGGGTGGGAGGCTAACATTGTCTTCCCTAGAACCTCTTGCTTTCATGTATTTTGTCTTTGATGCGTCGATGGCAAGTCCAATCC
Source organism: Ochlerotatus camptorhynchus (assembly GCF_037179485.1). Lineage (NCBI taxonomy): Eukaryota > Metazoa > Arthropoda > Insecta > Diptera > Culicidae > Ochlerotatus > Ochlerotatus camptorhynchus. The sequence continues at coordinate 2,731,182 of NW_027041014.1, read as the reverse complement.
GCCTAGCTTCAGCCTTCAGTCTGATGTACGTTACCGCCATCGTCTCAAAGTTCCGTACCATGATGTCAATGTCATCGGCGAAGCCAAGAAGCTGGATGGACTTCCTGAAGATCGTGCCACTCGTGTCTATCCCAGCTCTTCCGATCACACCTTCTAACGCGACGTTGAGTAGCAGACACGAAAGTCCATCACCTTGCCGTAACCCCCTTCGAGATTCAAAGGGACTCGAGAGTGTCCCCGATACTCGAACAACGCACATCACTCGATCCATCGTCGCCTTGACCAATCGCATCAGTTTATCCGGAAATCCGTACTCGTGCATAATCTGCTATAGCTGATCTCTGAATTATTTCGTTGCGGGAGCTTAAATAAGTTCCAAAAATTTCAGAATAACTTCGAAAAGTCTATGCAACTTAAGGGAAAATCCGAGAACGTCAGGAACTTATATGGACATTTCGGGAGCATTTCAAATAAGTTTAGTAAAGCTCCTAAAACAAGGTGAATTTCGGGGGAGTTCGCTTTCATTAGTTTCACTAAATTTGCGGGAAATTTCCCAGTTCCCAGATTCTCAGAGAAATTTAGAAATGTTAAGAAAATTATTGAGGTTTTCACATAAGTCCAGAAGATCACGGATCACATTTTTAGAACAGTTCAATTAAATTCAGGATAGTACAACAAGCTTCATGAGAACTGCAAACACTTTAGAGAGGTTTCGAGAACTTCAAGAAATATATTGATCTCGCTAATAAAACTCAAAAAAAAAACTTCATGATAGAACAGATCCTCAGAGCAGCGAAATTACATAAATTTAAAAAATGCTTCGATAAATTCAGTTAATTGTAAAAACTTAAGAGAAGATACGTAATCATTAGGAACATTTTGGAAACTTTAGAAAGTCCGAAAAAGTTTAGAGAAGTTGAAAACATTCATAAGAAGTATTGCGAGCATCAGGCTAGATTCTCAAACTACAAAAGAACTTCAAGGCAGTTTCATTCACTTCAAGAATATTTTGGGAACTTTCAAGTAGTTATAAAGACCTCAGAATAGTCTATTCCATATTCAACGGAGATTTCTCATGATAATTCGCTTGAAGTTCTCCTAATCTTACGCTCGTATTCTTCCGAAAGTTTCATGGAATTATTTCAGAAATTCACTTGGAACGCATCTCTGAATTCTCTAAAAAATATCACATGAATATAGTTAGAATACTTCTCGCAATTCCATTGAAATATTCCTCAAAATGTCGTTGAAACTATCCTCCGAATTCAATTTTCTTTTTAATTTTCCTAGGAATTGCCTTGAAATTTTCCACAGTTAGAAATCTTATAGAAAGATTCCCAGATTATTCATTGAATTCATTTCAGATTTCCATTTTAATCTCACTCTTTCCCTTGTAGTTCTACACACATTGAAAGTCTCCTAAGAATTAATTCATGTCTCCTCATAAATTCCTTAGATTTCTCCCCTTAATTTGTTTGGCAATCTCGCCTGGAATTATTTTGAGAATTTCTTTAAAGATCTCCTGGAGTTATTCTCAGATTTAATTGTAATCCTCCTTTTAGCATCCCCTTCACCACTTAAGTATTTACAAAAAAAAATACGAGGACTTATGCTCCGATTTCGTTGTCTTTTACAAACTTCATGTAATTATCCTCAGTATGCCCTTGGAATTTTCGTCTGAACTTCAAAGGAGGAGAAATTTCTATGAATTTTCATTAAAATTTACTTTCAGTTCAATTCCGGGTTTTCTTGAAATTCTATTCAATACTACCTCAGACTACACATTCTACAGAATTACCATGAAAGCACTTGATTGCACTTGATATTTTTCTCATAGATTTTTTCCCCAAAACTCCCGTGGAATGAGGTCCTTAGAAATTACAATAAAATTCCATGAGCCTTAAAACTCTGCAAGGAGTTTAACTCAGTTCAGAATTTATAAAATTTGTTGGAAAAATGCATATTCTAGAACCATTAAGGGGCTATAAAGATCAATATGTGAATGAAAATAACTAGGAATATTTTTTTTTGTTTCTCTGTTAAAGAGACTTTCAGTCCTAGGCTGGTTCGTCTCTAGGAATATTAAATGTTTTTATTTCAAAATGCATTCTTTTCTTTGGAATATCCTTAGTAGAAAAATTATAAAATTTCCTGTGTAATGATACGATTCCCTGAGACTTTTAGGTATTTTCAGGAGAAATAAAATTCCCTGAGAATTTACGATTCATCCTGGCATGATCATGTTAAGGATACACCTAACAACACAACAAAAACTAATTGGTCAAGTGCTAAACTTGCATGTTCGATCGCGACATTTATTTTCTTAACGAATCATGCTTCAATATGAAAAAAAAAACATAATGGATTATTCATAGACACCTAACCGTAAAAACCCGAGGAACATGCTTCATGCGATCGAGGTCATCTCTCTGAAAAATGGGAACGATGAAAATAAATCTCGATTATTCCCCGAAGGGACGCATCCGCTCCCGCAAACAATGCATGCCAACACCACCATCAGCTAAAAGAGATTTTCGCCTACCTGACACCGCCGCCAGCACGTGCGGGCGAGCCACCAGCCACACCAAACCGACCATCCAACGCACTGCCCACAAAAGCAGACACGTCCCCTCGAAAATATCATCGAGAAATGTATAAGAACAATCTTCAACAGGAACGTAATCACCAAATCAGTATTTCCGGGAACGCATTCCCGATGCTTATTTTTCTCTAGTCATTTTGAAACAATTCCTCCTCCAGCGATTCCAACCACACAATAACTAAATAACACACTAAAGACACTCTGTGCACAAAAGCATCGCAAAAAACCAACGGTTGAGTCACACCTCACACCGGCAACAAATGGAAGCGAGAGCACACCAGGCACCTGAGCAACAGGGGAGACAAAAACTACACGCCAGCACAAAGATAGACCGATAAAAGATAAAAGCACGCAGCGGAGCAAAAACACACAACCGTTCTCGAACGATTCTCAAAGCGGACTCATAGATTTGCTAAGAATGAATGAAAACAAAAATTTGGAATATTAGGTTGTTGGTTTTAAACTAAATTATATTACCAATTCTAAAACTGGCTTATCTACGGTCAAATAGTTACTTAGACCGAAATAGCGCTCTACTCTATTTATAAATATTTACTGTATAATCCCTTCTAATTGTATATTCGTTAGTAGGTCTATAAATTTGGGATTTATTATAATCAACCATAATCATGAACAATTCTATAATGAAATTCCACAGACGAACCAGCCTACGACTGAAAATTTCTGTGGTAAAGAGCTATCAGTCAACCTAAAAAAAAAACTGCATTCTTCTTTTCATCCGTTTACTACTCATTAATACTGAACTCCAAACTAATTATAAAATCTTTCCTCTTTTTTTCAGGTAAGCATCCGTTCATGTACTGAAGTGACAACTGAGTCAAGTGAGCCACGTAAGAGTATTTCCAGACAATCTACTACTGCACCCTGCACCTTTCGAGAGCTCATAAAACACGACCGAGAAGGCGATCCTTCCCATCCCATAAACCAATCGAACAAATCGAATCGATCCACTTAGTCTCGATTACTGACTCTACCATCATTGTGGCAACCACCATTATTCCTCGCCAGCCTATCGCACCGGTAAATCTCCATCCAGATTGCCAACGGACAAGCACAGCTGACCAAATGGCCGTCGGGCAACCCACTTTAGATTTGCAATATCCCGTCCCACCATCGTTCGATGCTGCATCACTTGTTTTTTTTGGCTAATTACCAAATGACCTTTTGTGGAGGTGCCGTTGCAGCACGAGACGTATGCGTGTGAAGCCTCGTAAAACCCCGGTGCTTAATTTCGATTAAAATTTAAAACCAAGGGAATCTAGCCGGCTCATTACGAAGTGGAAAATAAGCTCTGATGACTACCTGTCTCGTGTCTGTCCCAGTATGCAGTGTCACGAGCGCGGAAAAGTGGCAACGAGAAATAACACTCACCCGCTAGTTGATTGGGCACTGTGCTACAGCAACTCATAGCACACAAAGTACATAAAAGGCAAACGAAGTACTTGCTCCGATGTGCTTCATTATTTGGTTATCACACTTGTGATAACAAGCACAAGCGACGAGTTGCGGTCTCCTTACAGAAACCGCAATCTTAGCTAGCTCGTTTTGGATTTTTTTTATCAGCGATGGACGGACCATAGTTGTCCACAGTCACTCTTCCATTTTCAAAGGTTTCGCCGTCTACTTAGCTAACGAAGAGAGTGGCACCGTAGCGGAAGCTTACTTCGACTATATCTCTTTGATATATTTTAAATTGCACCGATAAGAGTTCACCGACGGTAGTAGGTGGAATTTTTCTTTATCAAAGTTGCAATAAAACAAAACGGATGTGTCGTTTACCTACTTCGCAACTATAAATTGACTTCCATTTGGTGCTATCAGAGCGTAAGAAATATCGTCGTTACGTCCATATTGACATTTAGAGTTTGAACAAGGGTGTGGTAGTTCATTCTCACCCCACCAACATAAAGCATATTATCAGACACATGTCAGAGAGTCGCGGTTTATTTCAAGTGTGTGTAGACTGAAAGATGATAAATTGCTGCATGGCTGCCAGACCTAAGATGTGTCTTCCATTATCTAATGTTGTTTTGATAAAAAAAAAACATCGACCTGAGTAGACTACCTTAACCTTGTACCTTCGTTTATTTAAGATGACGGAGGTACATTGCACCCCATTGCATGACATTAATGGAGAATCACTTTCATTGTACGGTGTGGTATTATAGTCAAACAAAAGAGACGAAAAATTATACATGCAGTATTTAATAAGGCAAACATGCACAGCCCCTTCCCCTTCTTATTATCTTTCGGCACCCAGCACGAAGCTACTATTAATGGTTCAGTGAAACCCGGTCAAAACTATCATTAGCGTGTGTTATTATGATTATGAGCGCGTCGATTTTTGTTGTGGGGCTTGCTCATCATACCGTATCCGACAATGAAACTATGATGACGGCGACGACGATGCAGAGTTGATGTGGATCATAGTAAATAGTTTTACAATTTTGCGTAGGCTCGATGAAGAAAGTGATGCCAGGGGGGTTGGATTTCAATAACTCTTTAGTGCGATTAGGGTGGGTCAAGGTCCACTGCTGTTCCGATGTGTGCATTGAGGACCCCAACAACGGTGTCAAATTTGAACGAATTTGGTTATGATCTGGATTTGCGGAAGAGTTTTGAATTTTGTATTGGAAAATGTAGGGCAAACGAAACGAACCTATTCAGTTGTTTGCCAAAAATTCATACATTTGCTCACATCTCGGAAACAGATTGGGAATAACTTTGTCCAATAGTTCAAATCGATTAATCCAGGGAAGTGGCACTCCTTCCTCAACTAATAACAAGTAGCCGTAACGAGCAAAGCCGTGGCCCACACTTGGGCGTAGCTAGAGTGGAACTTTACCTCTCTTTTTCGAGAGGATTTTTAGACAAAATGGAATGTTTCTACTACAGATGACTACTAATTTTATTTACATTTCCATATGTACCGCTGAATTTGATAAAGAGTCACAGTCACAAATTGCTTATATTTTGTTAAAAATGCAATACTGCTTCTTGACACACATTGGAACGTCATTGAATTTGCTTCGTCACGGATGAAGGCAAAAATGAATTCACTTGGAGTGCTTCTTTTGTTTTTGAGAAAAAAAGGGTGTAAATATTTCTAGATAGAGCTGGAATTAGGGCGTAACAGCTTTTGTAAACAATTACTTCTCTCGTTGATTTTTAGCAACTCAAGGCACGTCTACACAAACCAACATATCCATTTGGTAGGGGAAGTCTTCCCCTATTCGATAGTAATGTTGATTTGCCAGGGAGAGTCATGTCTTTCGAGAAATCATCGAGAGAAGTCATTGTTAACAAAAGCTGTTACGCCCTAATTCCAGCTCTATCTAGATTTGTACTATGCGCTGTTCATTCGTGGTTACTCCTGCAATGGTCATCTCTGCTGCTGAACAGTTGAAAAGTTCGCTATCTCCATGTCCCGACAGTATCGCATCGGTTTTGTTCAGATGTTGTGCAGCTGATTTAAGGGGCGAACACGAAATTATTGCGACACATTCAACAGGGCATAACTTTTTTACAATTGGGTAAAAATCAACCAAATTTTGCACACTTTCTCATTGATGTGTATTGTGTACACACTGTCGAAGTCGTGTTTTTCGATTCAACGAAAATGGAGGTGAACCAACGCGAGTTGAGAGAACAAATTCTTCCCAAACACCTGGAATTTCCTGACCTGTCGCACCGGCAGTTGGGAAAAATGTTGAACATTCACCATTCAACCGTCTCCAGAGTGTTGAAGCGGTTCCAGGAGCGGTTGACGTTGGACCACGGCAAAGGAGCTGGAAGAAAACCGGGACCGGAGAACAAAAAGACAGAGGGAAAGGTGAAGCAGATGATTAAAGCAAATCCCATCGTCTCAAGCCGTGATTTGGCTAAAAAGATCGGCATGTCGCAGAGCTACGTCCAGAATGCAAAGAAGAGAGCTGGACTACATACATACAAGGTACAGAACTTCCAAAACCGCGATGAGCGGCAACAATCGGCGGCTAAAACTCGGGCACGGAAGCTCTACGAGAAGATGCTGACAAAATATGGCTGCTGTGTGATGGACGACGAAACGTATATAAAAGCCGATTTTAAGCAAATTCCGGGGTTGGAGTTTTTCACCGGCAAGAGCAAGTTCGATGTGGACGACAAATTTAAGAAGAAGAAAATGTCGAAGTTCGCCTCCAAATATCTCATTTGGCAGGCCATCTGCTCTTGCGGACTGAGGAGTGAGCCTTTCGTGACAAAGGGCTCAGTAAATGGCGAGATCTACAAATCTGAGTGCCTCGAGAAGCGCCTTTTGCCGTTCTTGCAGCAGCACGACGAAGCTCCGCTATTTTGGCCAGATTTGGCATCATGCCACTATTCTAAAAGTGTCCTGGAGTGGTATGAGGCCAATTCTGTCCATTTTGTTCCAAAGGACATGAATCCGCCAAACTGTCCGGAGCTGCGCCCGGTGGAGCAGTACTGGGCAATAATGAAGCGGGAACTTCGGAAGAGCAAGAAGACAGTCAAAGACGAGAAGGACATGTTAAGAAAATGGAAAAAAAAACTGAGAAACTGGTACCGGATGACACTGTAAAGACTTTGATGGACGGCATCAAGCGAAAATGCGTTCAATTTTACACTCAAGGCTCCATCGATTAACTTTTCTTTTGATTTTTGAAGTAAATATATGTATAAAACTACCCTAAAATTTTGGTTTGATTCTAAACATTATAAGAAAATTGGCATGACATTTTCGGTGTCGCAATAATTTCGTGTTCGCCCTTTAGCTGAGCCGCTCTCTGCCATTTTCACCCGGTCACTAGATGAAGGAGTATTCCCTGAGGTTTGGAAGCAGTCCTTTATGTTTTCCGTCTTAAAATTTTGTGTTAGGAGAAACGTCAGGAACTATCAGTTGCGTCGAAAGTGTTTGAAATAATCGTTGCGAAGTGATTCTACGCCAGTCGTATAAATTTAAATAATAAAGTTATAAAAAAAAGCCAATCGTGTAGTTCAATTTCTTTGTGTCTGGAAGGTAAGACATCACAAATTTATTAGGCTTTACCAACAATTGTATAACTGCTATGGAGGACAAGGTTCAAGTCGATGTCATATATACCGATCTGAGGCGGCATTCGACAAGATCGATCACAACGTAACGTACTGTTGGCTAAACTGTCAAGTCTTGGATCATCTTCTAAGCTAGTATCATGGCTGAGTTCTTATTTGACGGGAAGGCAACTCCGCGTAAAAATCGACACCTGCATTTCCTCGACCATCTGCAATTCATTCGGAGTACCCCAAAAAAGCAACTTAGGCCCACTGCTGTTTACACTGTTTTTCAACGACGTTGCTTCGAAATTAGGCTTGGACTGCGTGATCATCTATGCTGATGATCTGAACATAAATTTTGTCATCCGCTCAGCTGAAGTCTGCCACCGCCTGCAAAAATCCTAAACCTGTTTGTTGATTGGTGCCATCGGAATTAACTTGCTGTGCCGAAGTGTTCTGTTATGACGTTTCATCGTTCAAAACAACCGCTATTGTTCGATTATCACATCAACGGTACTTTCCGTCAATGGGGTTGAGAGATTGCTGATCTCGGATTTTTGCTGGATTCGAAATTGACGTTCAAGTCTCATTACACTTCGATGATTTCCAAGGCAAACCGACAGCTTGGCTTTATTTCGAAAATTGCGAAGTATTTTTCTGATCCTTATTGCTTGAAGTCTTTGTATTGTGCGGTGGTGCGACCAATTATTGAAACCGCTTCTGTTGTATGGATTCCAAATGATGTTACCTGGACCTTAAGGATTGAACGTGTTCAGCGAAGATTCATCCGGTTGGCCCTGCATCACTTACCTTGGCGCGATCCGTTAAATCTTCCAGCGTATCCCGATTGATGCACACAGTTAAGCATGGACACTAGACTGATGCAAAATTTGAAATTTTCGCTCCACAGTGCTTAAACGGTTCCTGAGAAACGAGTAGGCTCTGCCCGCGAACGGTTGGTTTTGTTTTCGCTGGCGCTGATTTCATCTGTTTTTCGCATTTTTTTTAATTGTATCAAATCAAACAAATATTAGTTTTTTCGTGTGGATAAGTGTAAATTAAGATCTATCACGTCTTAAGAAGTTTTTTTTTAGTGATATTGTAATTAACGTGAACAATCTGGAACAAGAATTTGTTTCGAATAGCTGTGTGTCGCGTCGGTCGGTTTTTCATTTCGCTTGTTTTTGGTGCTTTGCCTCCCTCCCAAGAAGAGTTTCACTGGGTATTTTTTTTTCTTGGTGCTGGCGTTCTGCCTTCCGGAAGATGCACGCGAATGAGGTGTCAAGCAAAAATTCGGTGCAAATGGAAAACTTCAAATGTGATTCAAAATGTCGTGTTGGGTTGTAAAAACCACGCGGAAGATTTTTTCGATTACTGCGAGTGAACAAACCGGTCCTTTTTCGGAGGCAGAATTTGGTGAGATCCATCTGATTTATAATCAATCATAAATGCATATTTCCATATATTACTAAATACGCGCCAGATTTCGAAACATCACATTTCGACATCTGGAAGTGTGTTTGTAGTACCATTATTCATATGATAACGGTAGTGTTTACACGCGGGGCTTATTGTATGTGTAAGTAACCTCGGAATGGACGTGAATTACCAGGCATTCTGAAATGGGTTGCTGGATCTGCAGTAGAGCTATCGCTTTCTAACTCCCGGACTAAACTTGCTTTAAATTATTACATCAAGGATTGTTGTAAGCAAATTTCTTCCATAATACCACTGCCGGCCAGTGGGGGTTAGATTGAATACACATACACACACACATACACATCACATGAACTTAAGTTTACTTTAATTGATTATAATTCAAATTGAAAAGACATAGAGGTTTTGGGCCTACGGGAGAAGAGGTAGTACAATTATTTTCACTCCCGCGAGTTTTCCTCTCAATCAATAGAAGAAAAAAAAAGATAAAACACAACATATTTCCTTCCTTTTAATTAGCTACGGGTGTGACAACGATGGCGAGTTCACTATGTTATATTTTCATTTTATTTCAGCAACCTTATCTTTCAGCAGATGATCCGGACAGCAATTTCAACATTAATAAAAAAAAACTACATATGCCAGCAACACTGACTGGGTGTATCCTATGGCTTACCTTCCCTACTAACATAATTCCTAAATTCCCGAGACATTTATGAGGGGTCGTAGAGTTCTCTGCATCTCTCTTAAGTAAATGTTGGACTAACATACCTTTCCTATCCCTACCAGTTGTAAGGACGTGGCCAGGACAATCCTTAACTGTTGGAGCAGGATATGTCTTTATCTGGGAGATAGTAATTACTTCCTACTTACTATCTGTCCAGTAATATATATCCGTCTTGCTCTTAATAGTTTTGAATTCGTACCACCTACGACATTGTGCAACTTGTTCGATGCTAATGCTAATGCTAATGCACAGTGCTTAAACGGTTCCTAATTGGGTCCTGAAACTGACTTGGCACAATCCATTTCAAGTTTATATGGGAATTACTATGGGAAAACTTATGTTTTTGTTCATATCTATCTAACAATTCAGCACATCACTATGCTTTTAAAAATTATAACAGTGATTGTAGAAAATTTTCTCAGCTACAACGTTGGTCAAAACCACTTTTCAATCAAAAGTAAGGAACAAAAGTTATTAATGATTCCAGTCACTGCTCATTAAACTGTTCAGCAGGCAACATTGGTGTTTCTGGTGCGAAGAATAGAGCACAAATATAATGGCTACTGTGTCACACTGCAGAATACAGTGTTGCCCACAAAACAGCTGCTTGATCATGCCATAACATTATCAATCTCTTAAACAATTTAATTTGATATTTAGCTGAAAAACGACATTCCGCAAAGTTGTAGCTTAGAAAATTTCCCGTAAGAATAGTTATTGAAATTTTTGAAAAAGCAATATGGAAAATGGGTAGAAGACAATGAACAAAAAATTTGGTTTTCCCATAGTAATTTCCATATAAACTTCGAATAGTTTGTGCCAAGTCAGTTTCTTTCCAAATGAGTTTTAATTTTGGGAGGCTAATCAGGACCCGATTTGAAACCGTTTGAACACTGTGGAGCGAAAATTTCAAATTTTGCATCAGTCTAATGACACCCTTGTAGACTACAACAGGCGACATTCGTACCGAGGTTACTGAATGGTGAAGTCGCCTCTACTCGGCTGCTCTCCTTGTTAGAATTCCGTGCAGCTCAACGACCTCCACGACCAGTGCTGTAAATTCTCAAAATCATTTGATCATTTTTGATGAAAATGAGAAAAGTAGCTATTCGCTATCAAAGGGGACCTCCTCCGAATAAGTGATATAAGTTGCTTAGTCATTTGACGAAGGCATGGATCATTCTCATTTGAGAAACGCTATATATCATTCAATTGAGTGTAACATACACACAAAAAGCTCCGTAAAGCTAACGCGATTGAGCCTTCCAAATAAACGAACTAGATAAAAAAAAAACATACACACAAACGGAGCTCTGGTCGACATTCCGGCGAAAAAGCTAAGCCAACCCGACACCAACCTGACTTCTATCAAATCCCAACCCGATGTTGACCCGACATTGACCCGACATAAACCCAAAATTGACCCGACAACAACACGACATTGGGTCGACATCGATCTTAAATTAGCCTTACATTGTTCCGACATCGGGTCAACTTGTCTGTTCGGGACCATTTTGCTGGATTTCTTCCATACTCCACTGTCGTATATCAAATGATAATGAGTGACTCAATTGACAGTGACAATGAGCTTCGAATGAGCAAGGGGCTCTTCAAATTATGGTCATGTGAGAATTCGTTTACACAGAATTGATTGAATGGTTGAATTGGATCATCTTCAATCGAATGATATGAAAATTTACAGCACTGTCCTCGACACCGTTCATTGGTACAGGACATTTTTCATCATACTTCGTTTGGATACAATGAACCGCTATCGTTGATGATTCGAACTTTTATGTTGGTGGAGGATCTATTCCACTTAGGCGAAACATCTAGCAGATTTAAAAACAAAATTACTAGTGCGTCGATTTTGAAACTGTTTAACCGATTTTTTATTCATTAAGACCACAACAACAATTGAATTAAAAAAAATATATTTGTACTTTGCGCTCTTAAAAGTAGTAGCTTTAGAGCAACAGTGAGTATCGTACAACCGTATTATTGAAGTCATAGATATATTTGATGTTTTCTTCCCGATAGGACAAAAATAGACTATTAAGCTGTGGCGTCGCGTAACCTCACTTTTTACCTGTTCAACAACTTTGAAAACGTTATTTAGGGTCATGCTTACATTCAAATCAGTTTGTATCCATTGGAATCAATGATGGAATCAGATTTGTATCCATTGGAATCAATGTTTTTATTTGTTTACGTTTTGAGAGTTGTTGAACAGGTAGATTGAGTTTAGGACGACGCCACTGAGCTGAAGTATCCTACATAGGCTCGAAGGACAAGAATATGTTAGTGGTTCTATAGCTCTAACAATATATGCATAATTGCATGCAAATCCTTCTGGTGTAATGCAAGGGATTAGCGCCAGAGTTGCGACCTATCACAATCACGATCGCCAAACAGCTGATGGTAGTAACGCTTTGTACATTCCTATCAATGTGCTCGTCGAAGCTCTCTCCATGACCATCAAACAAGTTGACGAAAGAAGTAAAAAGCAACTGGTGAATGTCGTCTTCTGTTGTGATCCATCACCGATCTGGTCATTCCCGACAATCACGACACTCATCTGTGCTCGTTTTGAAGCAGTTGCTGCTTTGCTTGCTTATTTGAGTGTGTTGGTGAGTGAGCCCAACAGCTTCCGTTTCATGTTTCTTGCTTTGTTTGTAACTCACACAGTTGCGCCTGCCGAGACGAACTTGGAATGTGTAGGCATTGTTTTCATTTTCTTCTGTCGTTTCGCTTTTTCTCATGATCGTACTGCAGAAGTCTTCACTGTTTTCGTTGTGCTTTTCATAATCAGCAGCGAGTGTAACGTTTTGCTTGTGAGCAGCGACCATTACTGGTGATTGTTGTTTGCCATGGCTCTAACTCTCACTGCGTGACAAAAAGATATGTCAGCGATAGTCGGTTGATGCGAAGTCGAGTGTCACGTGAGTGTCATGATATTTTGCATCAGGGGAGCGACCCCGGCGTAGTGGTTAGCATCCATACCTCTCACGCCAAAGTCACGAGTTCAAATCTCACCCCCGGACAAGTCACGAATGACCCAAGAGCGTTAAAGTGACTATAAAAAAAGAAAAAAAAAAAAGATATTTTGCATCACTGATTAGCGCATGATTTTTTTTTTCCTTAAACTGTGATCTTTGGTGTATATCTATGGTGTACTTACCATATTTGAAGCTAGAAATCCCGCTAAGCTCAAGAATGTGAAAAACTTACCTAGTCCCAAAATCTTGAATATTTTCTCATCTATTTATTTATTTATTTTAATCCATCTGATAAGAAGTCAGTGTGATTCGAGCGTCAGATTTGTTTAAGCAAATTAAATTGGTAACTCTTAAGAGTTGATGAGTAGTTGAATGTCCATGACGAAATCCAACTGCTCATCTGCCAAAAATCGAGCTCATGTTGATGTGAAGCATCATTCAATTCAAGATTAACTTTTCAAAAAGTTTACTCATTGAAGAAAGCAAACTTATTAGGCGGTGGCTAGAAGCTTCAGCTGAATTTCTATCCGGCTTCAAAATTAGAACAACTTTTGCACTTTCATTTATTACGAAAGTATGCCAAATGAAAACATTTGTTAAATAATTTTACCAAGAAAGACAAGGTACTCTCTGTGAGTTTTTTGATGAGGATATAAAAAAAATCCATCATCACCTGGAGCTTTCATATTTTGAATTTTTTTAGGTCTTAATTCGTCCAAATCAGTCCCCCAAGAATCATCAAAAATATTTTCCCGAGAGAAAATATTCGCACAATCCTGAGCAACCTGACAAGTAAGATTCAAACTGAAATTATGGGAACTCTCAAATTGCTTAGCAAGTTTCTGAACTGTTTCCGAATTTGTGATCAAAATTTTACCACCTTCTCTAAACGCTGGAATAGGTTTTTGAGGTTTTTTAAAAAGTTTTTGTTCCTCAGGACAGAGAATCGTCTTTTGATTTGTTTTTGCAAATCCCGCCAGATAACTTTCATGGCAGGATCACGTATACTTTGATATTGCCCCCTACGGACATTTTTCATCAAGAACTGAAGATCGTCGTCTATTATAGTTCAATCGAATTTAGCGTGAATCCTCAAAAGCCCAAATGTCAGCTTCCACAACATATACAAATATGAAATTGGTACTCCCTGTTTGTAGTAGCGCAGCAAACAAGCAGTTTTATATTTGTATGTTTCGTGGAAGCTGACATTTGTACGTTTGAAGATTCACACTAAGGCTTCCATAGCGTATCACCTTAAAAAAAATGGAATTTCAACTAACACTGCTACTGCACCGGTAGCATCACAACGATCGTCGTCGTTATCGTTGTCTGCAGTGGCTAGTTTATTTTAGGATCACCATCATCATCGCAGCCGTAGTCTGATGTCAGATAATAGCACAACAAACCAACGCAAAACGATGAAACGGATGATGCCGTCCCGTCGAGTACATTCATAAAAATGTTAAATTGATTAATCATCTCCAAATCTCAATTCCGCCTGCTGCTGCTGTGAATGCTTTAGCAGTATTGTGTTGCGTTTCCTCGCTCCATTAAAACGTCATTTGGTGACCGGTTTCCCCTAGTGGAGTGCGGGTACAGGTTGAAGAACACCACAGCAATATCCACGATCGACGATATTCAGCATGACGCCTATGACCATTCATTTGTTTTGAGAAAGTGGTAATGACTCGTGGGAAAGAAAAATGCATATGAATGAATAAATCAAATTCACGGCCATTCGTCCACGGAGGGATTAGTGTTGTTTTGTGACAGCGACCTGTGGGATAGACTTTTTACACTGATAATCAATAACCACGTCAAGTCGCACCGATTGAGCAATCGAAATGTTTGGGGGAAACGAGCACAGAATGACGATAGCGCTCAGCCGCATGGGATGTTGCCGCCCATAATTTTAATACCCATACATTATGGATAGTCGAGTTAGATAACATGGTGAAATCGCTATTCTATTCTTGGAATCGTGAGTCACATTCTAAGATTAAGTCTAGACCAACAATTGAAATAGGTGAAACAACCAAACGTAAACAATGGCTTTAAACGCAAATTTCCCGAGATTCAAAACACATCCACACAATCTAACTCCAGAATCTGACTGGATGTGCTCCGCCTATTTCAATTGTTGCTCTAGAAATGAACTTTTTCGTTTATTTTCTCTATGATAATACCATCAGATAAAGATCATCCGAGGCAGCAGAAGGATTTATGAACTCTTTATCTATTTCAACGCTCTCTGGCTATACTTGCAGCCACATAGTCCCCTTAGACATGAAGTGGATGGATAAAATGCATCATGCAGGCCTGAAAGAAACGGTATTCTGTCTGTCTTTCATTGTTTTTATTACTTGCACAACCACCGCTCATACTTTGAGCTTGTTGATTATGATAATGAAATACAAAACGAAAAGAATGTCAATATAAAACACCACGACGACGAGGCCACAGCTCGAGTATTACATATGTCGACTGTCGTGTCTTTCCCGTTTCATTAAAATACGTCTCAAACTTAAAACCCCCTTCCATGCAGAGTCAATAATAATTATTCTGTGTGTGAAGGGGGGCATCTCTTCCGAGCCAAATCTCGCTTGGATCGTTTCCAGTTCTCATTTTATTTTTTCATAAACTAGAGAGGGATTATCATCATCCTACTCTCGACACACACATGATTATGGGATACGATGCGTACGATGGATGACGAAAACGGTCATCAACAACGTATTTCACTGTACCGGCAGTGCTGCTGTATGCATTCGTTTTATTTATTTGCTTTGAGGAGCACAAGTGTGAAGTTGACTCCGGAAAGGTCAAACAAATAAAAGAGAACATCGCGCATCGCGCCGCCGCCGACTGCTGGAACGATCCCCCAAACAAAATCCCATGATGCGTGCGCGTATTTGAATGCACAGTAAGCCAAGCAGATGGTCGACGAGTAGTTGAGGAGGAAATGTGTTGGGAAAGTTGACAGTTTTTTTTACCGTGATGGCACCATATTTGTCGCAGTTCAGAAAATATGAAATTCACTGTTGATTTAAAAAATCAATATGCGATGAATTTCTTTGAAATTTTGAATGTTCTGAGAATAGGGGAAAAATATAAAACTTGTTATAAATTTTTTTGGGAAAACTGTTTTTTGATATTTAATTTTGATAATGATGATAATGATAACAATGACGCACTAATTTTACTATGTAAAGTAAATTGGTACGCCCCTCCCGTACCGCTAGCACGCCTCTAGTGTTAAGAATCGAAAATCTTTGAAATTGGGTTGTTTACACTTCTATAGAGAACAACTGCTGCAAGTTTGATTAAAGTAGTCGATCGCGTTCAGAAATAATGTCAAATGGAACTCGAAAGAAGAAAAAATATTGTGCACAAACACCTGGAAAATCCGGAGTGGTCCGGTTCCAAGCTGGTTAAAGTGCTGAAGATGCCGAAAACAACAGTTTGTCGAGTGCTCAAACCTACAAGGAAACCCTGAGTGTAGAAATAAATCAGTGAACCTACGGAAAAACTGGAATCAGGGATCGTTAGCTGCGCAGCAAGGTTTTGAGGTGCGTTAAAGCCAACCCCGGTCTTTCGATCCGAGATATGGCCAAAAGGTACAACGCCAACTATCAAACGATGCGGAACATCCTTGCCAGGGAAGGATACAAGTCGTACAACGCCAGTACACATCCGAACCGGCACATGAAGCAGAAATCAGTGGCCAAAAAAGAGTGTGCAAGGCTCTTGTACACACTTAAATTTTTTTTGCCGAGATGGGCACCACCGAGCAGCTCGGCATTTTATTTTGCTGGAAATTCAGCAAAAAATATGTTTGTTAGCTGAGATCTCGGCAAAATTCCCGTTTGTTAGCTGAATATCGGTTCCAAGCTGGTTAAAGTGCTGAAGATGCCGAAAACAACAGTTTGTCGAGTGCTCAAACCTACAAGGAAACCCTGAGTGTAGAAATAAATCAGTGAACCTACGGAAAAACTGGAATCAGGGATCGTTAGCTGCGCAGCAAGGTTTTGAGGTGCGTTAAAGCCAACCCCGGTCTTTCGATCCGAGATATGGCCAAAAGGTACAACGCCAACTATCAAACGATGCGGAACATCCTTGCCAGGGAAGGATACA
Source organism: Ochlerotatus camptorhynchus (assembly GCF_037179485.1). NCBI lineage: Eukaryota > Metazoa > Arthropoda > Insecta > Diptera > Culicidae > Ochlerotatus > Ochlerotatus camptorhynchus. The sequence continues at coordinate 2,714,231 of NW_027041014.1, read as the reverse complement.
AGTCGTACAACGCCAGTACACATCCGAACCGGCACATGAAGCAGAAATCAGTGGCCAAAAAAGAGTGTGCAAGGCTCTTGTACACACTTAAATTTTTTTTGCCGAGATGGGCACCACCGAGCAGCTCGGCATTTTATTTTGCTGGAAATTCAGCAAAAAATATGTTTGTTAGCTGAGATCTCGGCAAAATTCCCGTTTGTTAGCTGAATATCGGCAAGATTTTCACTAAGATCCAGCAAAATAAAATGCCGAGCTGCTCGGTGGTGCCCATCTCGGCGAAAAAATCTAAGTGTGTACGACCGTGTTTTTGGCGAAACACAAGGGCTGCACTTTGATCGATGATGAAACATACGTAAAACTCGATTTTAAGCAGCTTCCCGGTCAAAAGTTTTACATCGCGACTGGACGTGGGGATGTGCCGGAAAGATTCAAGTTCGTGTTTGCCGACAAGTTCGCGAAGAAGGCCATGATTTGGCAAGTGATTTGCAGTTGTGGCATGAAAACGGGACCATTCGTCACATCCTCGACGATGACATCCCAAGTTTACATCGAAGAATGCCTGAAAAAGCGTGTATTGCCGTTCATCCGCAAGCATAGGGGCAAAGTCATCTTTTGGCCCGATTTGGCCAGCTGCCACTAGTCCAAGATGGTACTTTTGTGAATTTAAACTAGGTTTTCTCAAAAATTGAGAAATTCAACCCTCACGTATGGATTCAGCGATTTCTTTTCTATAAAATTCAAGCCTATTCTTCAAAGGTAGGAGCCAAAATTTAGTTCGGCAAAAGAGAAAAATCAAATTTCTATGAAAATACCTACATTTGTGAATATTTACCAGGTTTGTCCTTAACGTATGGATTCAGCAAGTTCTATTCTATAAAATTCAAACACAGATTTCAACTCAACGCAACACACTCGTCTGATGGGAAGCCAAATCGGAGCAGCGCTAGGAGTCCGTGATGTTCCGTGATATTGTCACACGACGCTTTTCGAACGCGAATATTGTTCTACTGGTTGGTTACAAATAAAAGTTTATAAACAACAACTTAACAATTTTTAAGGTAATTGATTCTGGTTGGACCTATCCAAAAACTGATAATAGTTGGACCTATTTTTTTCAATCGCTAGTTTAGTCAATCTTCACTATTTTTTTTTAAAGATCACTTTACTATCATAAAAAACACTTTTTCTTCAATTTGCATGGGTGTTTTATTAAAAAAAACTTCAAAACAATTGAGTTTCAATGTGTTTTCTAAACAGTTCCCTTTCCACGCATTAGCTCGTCATCATGCCTTACTTTCAAACATACAAAAAAGGAATATTTTTTACATTTATTTTTATTTTCATGCAGTGAAATACTGCTTTAAGGTGTAAACAACACGTTAGTACGCCATTTATCCATTGGTTTCACTAAAATGTTAGAATAATTGACGAAATTCGAATAGATAAATATGATCATGGTTGGACCTACGCATAATGATGGTTGGACCTATGTGTTTCCTAAGACGGCCGCTAGGTGCGCTTCGATTTGTCTACATCCTTCATGCGCAGCTGATTTGAAATTCGATTTCGTTTTGGCCGAGTGATCAGTTTCTTCGATTGAAAAAATGGCTGAAGAAAAGAGTTATACGGTCGAAAATCTTCAAGAGGCTGTTCTTTTAGTAAGAAATAAATCACTTACCACGTAGTATCAGGCACAGAAAAGGTAAAATATTCCGAAAACGACACTTCACGCAAAAATTAAGGTAAGCCACGGCAAGAAATATGGAAGGGAAATAGTGTTGAGTGTTGATTTGGAGAACCAGCTAGGGGATTGGGTTTATATGTGCGCTGCTTCTGGCAGTCCCAAGACGACCAAAAAGATCTTGGAAGCTGCTAAAGACCTTGCGTCACTAGTTGGGCGTAAATTTAAAGGAGGAATTCCATCGTCAAGTTGGCTGAAAGGTTAACCACCGATTTCCGAACTAACACGAAAGCGCCAAAAGAATCTGTTTATATGAATTTACATTAAGCACTTCTCATACACCTTCTGTGTGTGAATTAACTTGAAATAAAATGTTAACAAACTAAAAATTGCTAACTGAAACTTATTTCCGAAAAAAAAACTCCTAGGAGAAAAAAAAACTATAAAACCGGAATTAAGTTCTGATATTCTGCCTGATATTTTAAGCCCCTAAATTCCCCGGGGGCACCCAGAACATGCCCGGAAGTAGCCAATGTGGTCCAAGGCACTCAATTTTGTTATTGATCTTGTTATCGAATTTCGAAGTAATGTGAAGTGTCACATGATAGGTTTTATTCCTTCCATGTCAAATTTAGGTCCATGTTCCATATACCCTGGAACTTGTTCCGGCCATATCTCTGGAACCAGTTGACCGATTCTAAAAAAAAATTCGATAGCTTTCAATGGGACCACAATACCTATAGTTTGACGTTAAAAAATTTTCAAATCGGGTCAATAATTTCCGATAAAATGAGCCATGATGAATAGCTAATGCGTGGAAAGTAAACTTTTTTAAAAACGAAGATAAACTCAAATTTATTGATTTTTTTAAATAGCAAATTCATAAAAGCTGTATAAAAGGGTTTTTTTCGTGATACCAATAAGCTCTAAACAAAGTTTTTGAACAAATATGGGCTATACTAGCATTTGCAAAAATAGGTCCAACCTTAATCATTTTTTAGGTCCAACCAAGATCAGCATAGGTCCAACCAACATCATAATTCTTTACTGAATAAAAACGTTTTATAAAATCATTTGTTCATAATATTTACCTTTTTATGTTATTATTAGAAACAAGAAAGGTAGAGCTTTCCTCTAATCACGCATTTTTCATAATTATATGTTGAATTAATAAAAAAAATGCGACATGAATGTGGACGTCGTGTGAAACCGGCCTAAATAGGTCCAACCATCATCAGTTACCCTAATCACTATTGAATCTACACTTCGACACGAGATGCAAGAGTTAAAGCACGACGCCATTAAATCTGTTGACACTTTGTATAGCTGAATAACTGTTCTGAACGAGAATCGTTGAGTGGAGCGTTGCAGGAAGACGCGCTAAAACGAATGACAGCTGACCCAGTGGTTAAATTATGGTAAGAAAGGAACGAGTGAAGGAGCGCGCTCTAGCGGCGAATGTAAAGGTTCACACAGAGATGCCAGATTTTTTTTTCAGAAGTCTGCTAAAAATGTGGGGGGTGTGGGGTTGGTTTGTGAAATAGATGCGAAATTTGAAATGTCAGCAAAAGTCATGTTCGAGCAAAAAAACCTTCTTTTAACGAATTGAATCTATTTGGAGTTGAGCATCGTTAAAAGCAATTAATAAAAAGATAAATTACGATTTCAAGACAAATGAGGCCAACTCTAAGTTGAGATTAGTTCACTCATATTCTTCAAAACGTAAACTCATAAACTGAGTAAAACTTTTCGAGCTGTGCTTTCTAATATGAGAAACATCTCATTGTAAATATGAAATTAGTTTTCCTCTAGAATGAGTAAATTTTTCGTCAATTTTTCTCATATTCGAAAAGATTTATAAAGGCTCAAAAATTTTTACTCAGTTTACAAGTAAACTACGTTTTCTAGAGTTCGGGATTTCCATTGTGGCGTGCTTCTATTGTGACATATCCATACGTAATTTTGTGGGACGACATAGTGGAAACGTGTGAGCGTAGTTGGGGCATGTAATGTAATTTAAAAATCAGCTAGGAAACTAACTTCAAAGTGAAGCATTTTAGTCACTTGAAGGTGTCACCTGGGTCGAACTAAGATATAATAAATATAGGTCAAAGTCAAACTTACTTGAAACACGTTAAATTTTAGATTACATGCACAAGTCCAGGTACTTAATAAAGCATGAGTTATGATTGATTAGGTGAATTAGAGATTTCAATTATTTATTAAATTAGTCTCTCATTAGTCATTATCATCAAAAGAACTTAAATAAGAAAATTTAGACAACCTAATAACATTTAGTAGATTAGCAAAAAAGTTAGGATGCGGGGGGTCCGCGTAGGGAGGCAACTAGCCTTTAAAGCAACTGGCAACTAGCCTTTTCATATATTATCTGTTTATTTTGATGGTTGCTTTAAAATATCAATTTGGTATATATGTGAAAGGATGAATCAGTGGGAGATGGATTTTCGGTTTCTTTACATTTTGCATCACAAATCTAGTACTATGTGTCATTTCCTCAAAACCCCCCAATAACCGACCTCTTCAATCCCTTTCTTATCCCATGGCGTTCAAGTGGTCCGCATAGACTATTCAGCCATTACCCTTCCTTTATCCTTTGGCTTTGGATTGACTTGCGCTCCCATTGCCCCACCAAACGCTGCAAGTTTGAACTCACTTCAAAAAAGTTCAGACTCAGTTTTGAATCTGCTTTGAAAAGTGTCACCTCAATTAGGAATTTCCTGAATCGTTTCTGATTTGGTCTCAATTTTAAACCAATTTTTAAAGGATTGGATTAAGCTCGGAAATTGTTGAATCACGTAGAAAATAAATTGTAGCATTGCAGAAGGTTTGTAGGTTAAGAAATTTAGATCGAATGCGAAAATCGGACGACTACGGTGGGCTGGGCACATCGTAACAATGTCGGATTACGACCCAAAGAAAATGGTTCTTGGTAGCGACCCGACTGGAACGCGACAGATGTGCGCAGCGAACAAGGGGGATCGGTCAGATTGAAGGTGGCTTACTTAGTGAGTTGCCTAACAAGATTAGGAATGATGTTCGATGAAATCTGTTTCATCCAGCTGATTGGATTTCAATGACCTTGCATGCCGTACCGTTCTAGTACCAATTTATGTAAATAATCTGTAAAAGAACAAGGTGATATTCTACAACACAATAAAATCTAGTAAAGCGAGTATCCATACCGAAATCAATTAGCGATATTCGAGAAAAAAGGAACGGTCGTGTTCTTTTTATTGTATGATCCGTTCCCCGGTTCATGAGTTGATGGGTCGATATGTACCCGAGCAAAGGATTATACCAAATTGATAACAAGTTCTGATACCCGGTGATCACGATTTGATAACTGAACATGTTATTGCTGTGGTTGAATAAACAGCCAACATAACAACAATTATAACAAAAGAATACTTCTGGGGTATCACCAAAATAACTGAATTAGTTATCATTGAAAACTTCCTGATAACAAATCCAGTGATTCATGCCAATTTCTTTATTGAAATTCCAAATTATTTTATTGATTTGGTATTGTAGCCTTACGCTGATAACTGAAATATGATTGGCAGTGTTTTATTTTCTCACCGTGGATAATATTTTAAGTTTTGTACTAACCTTGCATCATTTCATATTCTTTCATAATACCAACTGATAACAAAATTAGTCGAGGTTGATAACTATATTAGTTATGCGATAACATCTGAAAACCAAATGATATCTGGAATAACAAGACTTGTTTTCAAGATGATGTCAGGTTATTTTACTTTACTTGTTACTTGTGAGCGTACTTCGCTTCGCGTGTAAATGGCCTTAAAAAAGTTTGTTTACAAAAGCTTTTGTGCCGTTATCAAATGTTATGCCTGAAATAAAGTGCAGGAACTCAGCGATGAGTAAATTTGCCTCATATTTTTCAAGGTTTGTCCAGGAAAAACTTCCCGAATATGAGAAAAGTAAAAATTGGATTCACTCAGTCTATTGGTACTACTCCTAGACTGAGAATTTTTTTTTCGTCAGATTTTTTAGGTTTTTTTTCCACAGATAAACAAGAGACAAATTTACTCATCGCTGAGTTCCTGCACTTTTGGCAATTATGAGTAACTAAACTTAAAATTGGGTTGTTCTCATAAGTCGTAAACAAACAGTTTTTCGTGGCGAATGTAAAAGAATTTCTGTTAAATTTCACCGAAATCTCAACAGCTGAACATTCGGTGAAATCTGTGAAATAATCTCAGTGTGTTGAATGTTAATAAAACACTAAAAGTTAATTATTGGGACCCATTTCGTGAAATACTTGTCTGAGTGCGAGAAACACTTTGACATTCTTGGGTCCATTTTGAAGATTAATGAGAAAGAGTTGGAATTACGGTTCTGTGAAATTATTGAAAGACAAAAGTCTGATGCGCGGAGTGGCTGACAAAATCGAGTCATTACTGTATTTTTTCTGGAAGGGGAAGTGCGGTTTGGAATTTTTGGAAAAGGGTGCTTGGAACGGAAAAGGTTGAAAACCACTGCGTTTGTTTAGTTAGACAATCAATTGTGCTGAAATCAGTAGCATTTTCAGATCGATATCACTGTATCAGTTGCATGTTCTCCAGACTCATTTTATTTACTAAATTTCCAATAGTTTCAGTTCGTTTGTTATTGTTTTTGTTTTCGTTTCGGTCGTTATCTGGCCAGCTAGGAGGCATCAACAATAATAATAACTTGTTTCCTATGCTAAATTTGATCTTCTCTGACCCTTGCTTATAGCGTCGCTCGGTGATTATGAATACCATTAATTGTGATGATATCATCTTCTTCGTAGAAGAATCTAACATCGAGCATAAACAAGTAGGGTAAGGTGGCGCAAAATAGGTCAGCTAGTGCATTTATTAATTTATTTGTTTATCAATACCAACAGTTTCAATGCAAACCCAATGATGGTTTACTTTTTGAAACCAGCATTGTGTCTACATTGTCCTGTTGATGTTTAAAAACAAAAAGATAAATAAATCAAGTAGATGACCCATCTTGCCCCACCTTACCGTATGTAAATTATTTTCGCGCCCTTGAAAATCCGTTATCAAACTTTGAGGAAGTAACACTCGTATAGGTTCTCTTCTCTTGCTTGTACTACATCACTTATCACTTACATCACTTATTGCGAATAACATTACATTCTAATTGGTTGAGCTCGTTATCATCTGGCTATAAACAGCCACCAAACGACCCGGAATCGCGCGACTCCCATCCCATAAATCTGCACGTGCAGCAAGACTCTCTCGATACAGCCTGGTATAGGAAGGAACATTCCAATTTTCCCAACATGGAATGTGTATCACGCTGCCGTCGTCGGCGCTGCTTACTACAGGCCATCCATCAGGCAGCGCGTTGAACCTCGCTTACATACATTCACGCTTCCCTGACGTAGTGAAGATCCATAGATAGCGCCTTCCCTTCTGGGGCGAGGAAGTGTCTTACGTAATCTCGTTCCGCGTTTATTTATGGACTTGGATGGAACGCAGCTCGAAAACACCTCACTGGGTGTGAAAAATAAATCCGAGTCTGAATGCAATGATTCACCAGCAGCGCGAAAAAACATAAACAACCACGCGCAGAACTTCGGAAAATCGATAGTAATTACTCTCCTCTGTTTTCTCTTGCGACAGGTAAAACCAAGATCCAGTGCAGCAAATGCCAGAAAAAATGCTCCGGCGAGGTGTTGCGTGTTTCGGACCGATATTTCCACAAAACGTGCTTCCAGTGCACCAAATGCAACAAATCGTTGGCGACGGGCGGCTTCTTCTCGAAGGATGGCGCCTACTACTGCACCCTGGACTACCAGAAGCTGTACGGTACCAAGTGTGCCGCCTGCAACCAGTACGTGGAGGGTGAGGTCGTGTCCACCATGGGCAACACATATCATCAGAAGTGCTTCACCTGTAGCAAGTGCAAACAGGCGTTCCAGTCGGGCAGCAAGGTAGGTGTTCTTGTCGTCACCCCTCCCCAAATTGGGTTGATACTTAACGATTGTATTTCTCAAAACAAACGATTTATCACAAGGTTACCAACACTGGCAAGGAAGTTCTCTGCGAGAGCTGTGTCAAGGGTCCAGTGGCGACCGCTCCACAGACAACGCCCTCTGCAGCAGCGTCACCAAAGCGACAGATCGAGCAGGTGCAGGAACAGAAGACGATCAAAGAAATTACCTCCAGCCCGACCAAGGCAGCTACCCTTCAGCACCACCAGGAAGCAATCCGAAAGCAGCAGAATAGCAAAGACATCGATCCGAACGAATGCGCCGGCTGCCACCAACAGCTGAAGGAAGGTCAAGCGCTGATCGCGCTCGATCGGCAGTGGCACATCTGGTGCTTCAAGTGAGTAACCTGATGCAAGTCGAAAAGTTCGGTGATCTCATGTAAAAATTCCACTCATCTCCAGATGCAACGCGTGCGGTGTCACACTGAACGGCGAGTACATGGGCAAGGATGGTGTTCCGTACTGTGAGAAGGACTTCCAGAAATCGTTTGGGGTCAAGTGTGCCTACTGTAACCGGTACATTAGCGGTAAGGTGCTGCAGGCTGGTGACAATCATCACTTCCACCCGACGTGCGCCCGGTGTACCAAGTGCGGCGATCCGTTCGGAGATGGCGAAGAAATGTACCTGCAGGGTGGTGCAATATGGCACCCGCGATGTGGCCCCGGGCCGTCGTCCGAGTCCGGCATACTGAACGGGGTCGAAACCAACGGGTTCACCACGGAAACCGAGTTCGACCGAACCAGTACAAGTGCAATGAGTGAAATTCAGGTACGGGAGTGGGCTCGGGGTTGGACCGGCTTAGAGAGACAATAGAGAGAAGCATTCACTTTCGCTAGTTTTGTTTAATTCGATGCTTCTTATTTACATAATTTTTTTTTGTAACGTTTTCATTTATTAATTATTTAGTTTTGGGACTGCATTTGATCGATTCGGTTTCGATTAACGTCAAATATTAGGCGCAACCACTTGATGGGTCAACTGCAGTCCGTTTACTTTTATCCCACCGTTATATTGTTAAGTTTATTTTAGTTTTATGACGCAGCATGAAAAAGTAATTTGTGCACTTTGGGTTTGTTTCTAACTTATTTTTTCAGTTTTCGTTACCTTCACAAACACCAAGTTTGAGTGGTTCTGTTTATAGTCCTTACACGCATAGAAAGGTTAGTTTTGTTCCTTGTTTTCATTTTCCGTTTCACAGTTGCTTTACCACTATCTTTACCATACCTACACACTCCCTCCTCCCCGGTTATGTCTAATCGATTTGTTTAAGTTGACTGCTCTACAACACTTATCTTTCACTTATCATTCCATTGGGTTTAGAAATATTACGTTGGTAGCAAATTCTGGAATCAGTTTTGATAATAGCAAATTGCACAAGTTTAATGATGATTGACTAGTAACTAGATGATAGTAACTTTAAACATACAGGTCGGACTCGGTTATCGGCAACTGCTTTTGTTACTTCCATCGCCGATTTCTAGCAAACGACCATTCAATAACGCAAAGTAACATCACCATCGGACAGAGAAAACAATCCCCCATCTGTTCAGTAATGTTGATTTGTATCATTGAGTTGTTGTTGCCAGTTACCGATAATCGAGTCCGACTCAGGCACGTAGCCACAGGACTGAAGCGCCCCTCCCCCCGAAATTATTGTCATCATGTGAAAAAATCTGACCCAAGATAATGGATATCTGTTACCTGGGTAAGGTTTTTTATTTTTCACATTATACAGGGTGTCTACTACCTGAAAAAAAACCAGGAAAACCGGGAATTTACAGGGAATTTTATTTTTTCTGGAAAAACCTGGAATATTCAGGGAATTTTGGTTCCACTCAGGGAATTTTCCAATTATCACTTCATTCGTAATTCAAAAGAAGTTTTTCGTTCAGTTTCTCGAAACGTTTCTTAAGGACACTGAACTTGACAAGCATCTGACAGCTAAGACAACGTGTGCGAACGAGACAAGTTCATTCAGAGATTCTTGTCACGCTCGCTCTTCGCTGATTTGTATGTGGAGGATCAAAATCGTCGTAAAAAGGAAACAGCCGAAAAAGAGAGACTGGCAACCGTCAAAAGGAAGCATACGAAGCATGTATTGTATAAGAATAAGCATGCCAGACAGCAGGTCTGAGAACCTACATAGAATTTGTTTTTGAGCCTCAGAGAGGGTCGGAGATCTACTGAGAAATTTGTTGAGCTTCAGGGTAGTTCGTAGATCTTGAGAACAGAACTACAAACAAATTAAAAGTTATTAACAGAAATTCATAAAAACAAAATCACAAGAGAGGTCGTAGATCTTCAGATAAATGTTCAAAGAAATTTTCAAAACTTCAAGCAAGCAAAAATAATTTCAAATCAATTTGTAAAACTATAAGCGAAATTTTACAAATCTTCAGGGAAATTCACATAACTTCAGACAAGTCCAAGAATCTACAGTGAAATATAAAGTATTTCACAGAAGTTTGGAGATCCTCGAAACATTATTCAACATCACAAAAGTTCGTAGATCTTCAGAACAAAGCTACAGAACTTTGAAAAAAATCACAGGACTTCTGAAAAAATCACAAGAATCTCAGAAATGTTAATGGATCTTCAGTAAAAATTGCAGAACTTCAGGGATTAAAAAAAATATTTACACGATTTCAGGAAAATTTGTAGATCTTGAGAGAGACATTTAAAACTTCAAGGAAGCTCAAATATTTTCTGATAAATTTTGACAACTTAAGGTAAGGAAATTTTCAAATCTTCAGGGTAACCCTAGAGGAATTTACAAAACATCAGAGAAGTTTGCAGATCTACTGAGAAATTAATGGAGCCTCAAGTTTTTTTTGTAGATCTTGGGAATAGAGCTACGGAGCTTAGGACAACTTTACAGAACTTTGAAGATATTTGCAGGAATTTGACGGAAAGTTTCACAGTTTCACACAAATGTGAGATCTTCATAAAAATTCGTTAAATGTCAGAAAAGCACCTCAATTCCAAAAACAAATCGCAGCGAAGTACAAAAGTACAATATTTTGCAGAACTCCATGGAAATCGGAAATAGATAAATCTAAAGAACTTCAGAGAAGTCCGTAGACCTTAAGAGAAGTCTGTAGAACGTCAGAAAATTCGTACGTTTTTAGAAAAATTTGCAAAACTTCAGCAAAACTCGCAGATCTTCGGGAAAGTTCGCCGATCTAGACTCCACAAATAAATTTAAATAACTTTAGAAAAGTTCGTAGATCTACTGTGAAATTTATTGAACTTCAGGGCAGTTCGTAGATCTTAAGAGCAGAAATACAGTACTTCAGAAAACTTTACAGAATTTGAAATAAATTTTAGGAACTTTAGAAAAGTTCAGAGAGTAGGTCGTAAATCTACTCAAAAATTAGCAGATGTTTAAATAAATTTTCAGAATTTTACTGCGGTTCTTGGATTTTGAAAGACATTCACAGAACTTCAGGTAAGTTCGCTGATCTTTAGAGATATTTGCACAGCTTCAGAAAAATTAGAAAAACTTCAGAATACTTCCTAAAACTTCCGGAAAGTTCAAAAATTTCTAGATAATCATTTAATTCTTTAGAAAATTGTATAGATGTTCAGAGATATTTGCAGAGAAAATTACAATCTGCAGAGAAAATTACAGAACTTTCGAGAAGTTTGTAGTTGTTCCAATAAATGTTGTGAACATCAGAGATAATTGTTGATCTTCAAGGATCTTAAATCTTCAGGGATTCAGGAACTTTGTAGGTTTTTAGGAAAAATTGCTGAACTTCTGAAGAACACACAGAACTTCAAAGAAATCTGTAGAACTACCGAGACATTTGCAGATTGTCAGGAAAGATTGTTGATTTTTAAGGAAATTTTACCGGAGAACAGAAACAAAACTTCAGGGACGTCAGAAGGTTTGAAGACCTTGCAGAATTGAGTTGTTAACAGAAATTTTCAGAACTCAAGGAATCATGTATATCTAGTGAGAACTTTTCCCACTAGCTTGTTTAAAGTTGGTATCGACATCCTGGCGAAGTTTTGAAATCCATTTTCATCTTCATATCGCAGCTCTTGATGGACAAGATGAGCCAAATCCCTGCCGGTGTTCCTCCTGAGCAACCATTTCCTACTCCACAAAGTTCACCTTCTCTTTCTCATTTTATTTAAAATAATAAAAGCAAATACGTCTGCCAAAACTAGAGCAATTTTCCGGTAATTCATGATGGAAGTATTTACTTTTGATTCCTGATACAGTTTTGTTTTGAAATCTAAATTGACAGTTCTTTCGACATGTGCAAGCAGTGTGAACACCAGCAAACAGGGGGGTTCGATAAAATAATAATGTGTATAATTTGTATGCACCTGGAATTTTTTTCATCCGACCTGGAAAAACCTGGAAAACTCAGAGAATTTGATTCCTTGGATTGAGTAGACACCCTGTTATAATAAAATAATTTATGAACGAGGCTTCAGCCCTATAGCCCCCCTGGCTATGGGACTCGGGCTGTACCTATATGTTGCGTATGAACAATTTATGTTTGCAGCAATTCTGTTAGAAATGAAATCATTGTTTACAAAAGCTGTAACGCCCTAATTCCAGCTCTATCTAGATTTGTTCTAAAGTCTCAAAATTCTAGGTATTTTGGTAGGACTGTGTACCAGGGAGGCAACTTCAAAATCATCTTCAGAACTTTGTTCTTAATCCTTTGAAGTGCTTTTTTTCCTGGTAGTGCAAGATCTAGACCATATTGGCACAGCATAAAGCAGGGCCGGTCTTAATATTTAAATATTAGAAGTTTATTCTTCAGGTAAAGTTTGTGGTGAGATTTTTAGCTATGTTTCAACCAGTCGGTCTGATTTTTTGCATGTTAGTAGGGTCCAGGCATGGAAAATCATTTGCATTCATTTCGTGGATTCATTTACATTCATTTGCCTCTAACTTTTTTCATCAACAGCAATCCGCAAAATGATGTATAGAGCTTTAGTAGATTTTGTTATAAGCTACAACTTTTGCCCATGACTCAAATCTGTATCTCTTATGCATCACGAATTAGAGCGGGCAGAACTTGTTACTGTTTTTCAGTGAATGACATTCACTGAAAAACAGTAGTGGCTTCTGTTCGCTCTGGTTCGTCATACATAAGAGATACGGATTTAAGTTGTTAAAAAAAGTTGTAGCTAATAACAAAACCTACAAAAGCTTCTTGAACCATTTTGCGGTATTCTGTTGATGAAAAAAGTTAGGGGCAAATGAATGTAAATGAATGTACGAAATGAATGCAAATGATTTTCCATGCGTGGTAGGGTCAATGGAGAACTAGTCACTCGCAGAAAATCAGAGCGCTTGGTTGAAAACCCACCGAGACAAAGCGGTGGGTGCAACTCAGTGGGTAACGCGTTCTTCGGGGGAAAGCGGTATATCCCGTGTCCTTAATTTAGTGCATGTCGTATTACTCCATCAATATTGAGAAATGATGAAGTATTCGGTTTTGATACAGTTGTCATTCTTGCCTTCATCGCAAGGAATCGATTCTAATTGAACGGTCCCGCTATTTATACCCTTCGGAGTGTTGGAACACCCTCCAAAGGCGCACTTTTTTGTCAATCAAAATTGGAATCCTTAGCAACAAAAACAAGCAATGGCACCGATAATGACCATGCATCAGAACTCTAGTCTTAACCACTTCAAACTAGGGAACAACGAACAGAAGCTTAGGATTCACATAGGTGAAGACTAGAGAGGGTCTAGTATAAGAGAGGAGCGGATTCAAAATAAACTGCCCTGGCAACCTATGCCTAGGTGATTTCTAGCAACACTGCCAATGCAATCAAGATAGGCGCTGCTCGATTGGCTCTGGGTTTAACTGTTCGTTTGGCTCACACCAGCCAGTCCGCTCCTCTCCCTGTCTAGTGAAGACTAACTAACTAGTTTTTTCCTTGTTTCAAGATCATCCTCGGTCCAGGAAACCCTAGGTTAAATTAGGTTATCTTTATTAGCGAGACTTTCAGCCAGAGGCTGGTTCATCTCTTCGCAATCCGAGGACTTATCACTATCAACAAGGCATACAAAGTAACAAGGACTAAGATGTGTTCCTTTCATATGTGTTGGATTTGAATAAACACGTAGATCCTTCTTCTTATCTAATCTAACACCAACACAGCCAGTTCATGAAAGCATCCCGGAAAACGATAGATATACCTCCATCCTCTTTCTTGTTTATTTGGTATATTTTGAACATCAGAGATGCGCAAAATATATCAAAACGGCTAGGCCAACTGTGCAACATTTAAGGAGCAAGATGCTTCATAATCCAATAAATTGATGAAACGTGGACATCTCGTACCGTACGTTCCGCTGTAAAGGGTGTCCACGATGAAATTGCCACACTATGAAATTGCTCTAACTTTTTAACCGTTGGGTAGAATTTAATGAAAATTTGGGTGGATTTAGTTCATAGTGCATTATTTACATCCTGCAAGTTTTAAAGTCCTGTGATCAAAACTCGCGGAAATTGAGTCGAAAGAACAGCTCGTGCGTGATAAAATCTTGCGCATTCATCACGAGAACAAGGATCTCTCGCATCGTTCCATCGCTAAAACGTTGGGAATCGCGAATTCCACGGTGTCGCGAGTGATTAAGCGGTTCGAGGAACAATTGACCACCGATCGGAAGCCCAGAAGTGAAGGAAAAAGTATTCCGTACAACACCAAAAATCACAACCGCGTAGTTGGGGTCTTCAACCGAAATCCGAACGCCTCCGTTAGGGATGTGGCTAAGAAGCTGCACCTAAGCCGAAGTTTTGTCCAGAAGGCCAAAACTAAGGCTGGGCTTCGAACGTTCAAGGTACAAAAGGCCCCTAATCGCGACGAGAAGGAGAACAAGTCCGCCAAAACCCGTGCCAGGAAGTTGTACCTCAACATGCTGACGAAAGTTGAATGCTGCATCATGGACGACGAAACATATGTGAAGGCCGACTTCAAACAGACCTGTTTTTCACGGCCAAGGATAAGTTCAGCGTTCCGGAGCATGTCCGCTCTCAGAAGATGTCCAAATTTGCGAAGAAATTCCTGGTTTGGCAAGCCATCTGCACGTGCGGGAAGCGGAGTGCACCTTTCGTGACCCAGGACACGATGAACGGTGTACGGTGTACATAAAAAAGTGCCTCCAGAAGCGGCTGCTTCGTCTCCTGAAGGCCCACAACGTCCCAACAATCTTCTGGCCGGATTTGCCACTACTCCAAGGACGTGCTGAAGTGGTATGCGGACAATAAGGTCAATTTCGTGCCGAAAATGTTCAACCCTCCCAACACTCCGGAGCTCCGCCCCATCGAGAAGTACTGGGCGATTATGAAGCAGCACCTTCTTAAACGACCTAAGGTAGTGAAGACAGTCGAGGAACTGAAGAAAGTATGGGTTTACATTCAAAAAACGGTTGATTCACAGGTTGTGCAGAATCTTATGGCCGGGGTTAAGGCCAAGGTGCGGGCATTTGCGTATGGACTGTAAATAAAATACGAGTAAAATAGTAAAATGAAGTTTAATAGTTATTTCTCAATCCCTGAAAATTTGATGGCAATCGGATGAAAACTCGAATTTTGCGAATCAATTTTATGTGTGGCAATTTCATCGTGGACACCCTTTATTGTTATTTATAAATGATTGCTCGTTGGGAGCATCTAATCTAAAAAAGTTAGTGATGCTCAATTTTCCTCGAGTGGTTGGGACATGAGCACTAACTCTTGTCCTAGCCCATTATGGTTATAGCGCCATTACTCGGTTTCTGAAAAGAGAAACATTGAATAAAAGGCCGTAGGAGAAAGGAAATGGAGGAAGGAACCCTAGTTATATCTTCCCTTGAGAAAAAGCGGGTCTCTAATCAATCTACAGGAAAAGTTCGCTAAAACTCACAATGGCCCTTTTTTCGGGTGTCACTTTACGGTGAAAACGAAGTGAAGTGATCAAATGGGAATCACTTCACCATGAGTGACAAGTTGTCACTTCACCGTGAAGTCACATCGGTAATAAAGGCCAATGACTCGCGAACTTTGCTTTTTGTGTGCTTCATAAAACCTCGCAAAATTTTACAACGCTGTACACAAACAGGTGAGAACTTGATTTCAGTAGAGAGTAATAGAATGAAAATATATTAAAAAATATAAGAACTTATAAATGAAAATAAAGGGAAGATCTCAGTCATTTTCATAATTTTGTACTCTTACTGTTCTGCTGCACTACTGTTGAACCAAAGGTACTTCTAGGACTTTCCGGGTTATTTCCAAACTAGTTCAAAAATTCTTCAGGCAAATCATGAGCACATGAACTTTCAAGAACAAAACATCAAACGTCTTCTTCTTCTTCTTCTTCGCATTTCAAGCTTATTGCATATCGAATATTAGCTTATTGCGTGCTCTCAACTTGCTAGATGCACTTCCATTGTTATTAATTGAGAGCTTTCGATGCCTGTACCATTTTTGCATTGGTATAATTGTGTGGCAAGTCCAATCATACTTCTATGCCCAGGGAAGTCGAGAAATTTTCCAACCCGAAAAATTCATAGACCGGACCGGGAATCAAACCCAGCCACCTTCAGCGTGGTCTTTTCTAATTCTAGCTCAACACGCATTCCATCGGATCTTCAAAGAAACTCTTGCACATCCGCCTCCAATCAGAATCATCGGGTTAGCTTGCCAATCACCTTATAACAGCTCTGACGACTTTGAATTGCATTTCACCCGATCACTTGTAATTTCTTTGCACTAAAGTTCTTTTCTAGAACTATATTATCCAGCGGCACATTGTTTCGGGCTAAAACGCGATGAAAAAATCAATCACAGAAAAAAATGGAGCCTAAAATTTGACACTTGGACATTTTTCACGTCCTTACAGAAGCAGAGCACACTTCGATCCTCGAATAAACACGTAGATCCTTCTTACGACAGAAATTACGCTAAATTTAGGTAAGATAGGCCATCCTCTCTGTCTCATGGAAGCACGGGTGATGCACAATTCCGTCTCATGTTTGTCAATCTACCAATTAAATAGTCAGTATAGATACTTATTTAAGCTTCTTCATGTGCTCATTATTCTCGTTCATTTTGTTCTTGAGAACACAATTAAAAAAAAAATTTGTTTCTCAAAACAACGAAAAATTTTCTGGGAAGGAAAGGCTTAGGGTGATCAATTTATCACCCATATTGAGAATTCCGTATATCAAGAAGATATTATGTTTCATTAGAATGTTTTACGCATAGAAATGTCAAAATTCCGCATCGAAAGCTGTAAATTAACGAGTTAGATCATCAAACCGTTCAACATAGGGCACTGATCAATTGTTGACCCCGGAGCCTAAAACCTAGATGTTATAATGATTTCAGCATGAGGCAATAATTTGCCATCGATCTGTGTGTAGGTTAAAACCAACACACTAATCCAAGCCTCCGTCGTTCGGTAAAATTTGAACTACATAAATGTTCGGTAAAAGTTTAAAAATCAATGGAAAATCCAATTATTAGAAAATTTAATTCGATTTTTCAGTTTGATGAAAAATAAAATTTACAAATTTTCTTGATTTCTCATGTGTAACGGTCATTTGAAAATTTTACCGACTTGTTCTGAAGTTCAAAAACCCGGTAACAACCTACCGACTTCAGTGATCTGAATTAAGTGTGAACATGACACGTTCTACAGCGCTAAATTTATGTAAATTTGATCCTCAAAATCATCCCCACCAAGATGAAGACGAATATTAATACTGACAACAGCGGAGGCGATAATGAACATCCAGCCACGAATGAAGAAAACAAATGTTGACTTCGATACTCAGAGGTTCTCTTGACCTATGCTTTTATGTCAAAATCCAAATTCATGCAGGTAGTTGGTCTATCAGTTAAGGTTGTCTTCATTTTCAGCTAAGTCGAGTGTATAAGAAATGATTTTTTTCAGCACTATGGTGCTTACACGTTAGATCATAATCGTGAGTCAACAATATATTTGTAGAACTTTCTCAGTGGTCCCGGCCCATGTGGATGATGGGTACGATATCTACCCTGGTGTGGATGGCAATCGATGTCCTTCGGTGATTGGCATTCGATTGTGGAACAGAGATTGACGTTAAATAAAGGAATTAAGATGTGAGATAAACTAGCCTTCGGCTAAAAATCTCCTTAATAAACCTTTAAAAGAATTAAAGGAATTATAAGAAGAAAAATAATTTTCTCTGCGTGTTAACAATGTCTGGTGCTTAAGAAGTTTCTGGAAAAATTTCAGAAATGCAACCCCATCTGAAATTATGGGCTGACAAAATCGGGAAATTTTCTTTTTCAATATTTTAACCATCAAAATGATTTTGAAATCAAGTTTAACCATTATTTATCCACTATTAATGGAATTACTGATAAATTTTTACTATTCTTACAACAAAGGCTACACCAAACGTCTTGAAAAGTTTGCGTACGGTTTGTTGAGCCGGTACGTACTGTTCGGTTTCCTTAATTCCGCTTGGTTTTCATCGCTGCAACCAAGGCTGAACCTCCATATCTCAGTATCAACGAAAATACACTACACTGATAAATTGAACTATTCGCATTTTGCTTGAAATTTAATCAATTTGACATTAAACTCAGTTTAATCATATCGAATGATTAAAAATTAATCCTCTCTTTCTAAAAAATAAGCATCTGATATTAATCCCAGTTTAATCATGGTTGATAAGATTGTAGATTATCTTTTTTTAAATAACTTTTAATCATTTTTGATTATATTTTAATAATTTTTGATTGAATTTTAATCTTTTTTGATTATGTATCAGTATTGAAAAAGAATAAAATTTAATACTGGAAAGATTATTTCGATTTTAATCATACATGACTACTACCGAAGTAATCTAGATAAACATTTCAATAGGTCCTATCTGCATTGTTCGATTCTCTTCCCTGTTGTATTTGACGTTTTGGACGTTAGATAAAGAACCTCCTTTATCAAACCATGTGGTAGAATTAGCGCGAAATCTGTTTGCATAGCAGTGGTTATGAAAAAAAGAAAGTCGATGAAGAGAATCGATCAAAGCAGATAGGACCAATTGAAAAATGTTCATCGTAATCATGGCTCGGACTCAATAAGGTGAAGCGGGAATCTGCATACTTTTTAAGCTTTTTTGATTTAATTTATCTTTGAGTGTAGCCAGCAGTCGTCTCTTGCCACTGCTTGGTCCCGAGATGTTCGGTATGATTCTGGCTACCGCGTTGATGGCCTTCGACGCCTTCTCGTAGGTCGAAGCTCGAAGCCAAACGGTCGTCGACCATCACTCCTAATTTATTTCTGACCGCTGCAGCGCTTTAAAGTTACTGATCAATACCACCTCGCTTTTGTTGTGGGCTATCTGCAGCTTTGCTTCATGCATTAGGTTTCCAATCATGTCGACCGCCTCGGTCACCAACATTTCCATCTATTCCAGCGTCTTGCCTATTACCGTAAGGCGACGTCGTCCGCAAAGCCAACGATCCAACTCGTTTGGGTAGCTTCAGCGTTAGACCGCCGTTTTAAATCACGTTCCTGAGCGTTGGACCAAGGATAATGTGGAATTCCCAGCGTGATCCTAATCGATCTCTGTCCCATATTTGGCTCGTGGTTCAGAACCCGGTTCTGGAAGTAGCGTCGGCCTCCCAGCTGGAGCTGTTGAACGCATTCTTGACGTCGATCGTTATCGCGGCGTAAGATCGATCGACACCTTCTCGGCTCTCTCGACAACTATCCGAATTGCATCCACTTTTGCTCTTCCTTTTCGAAATCCGAATTGCCTCTCTGACAATCCTTGCCCACTCACACTCCGTGCATTTCGTCAGTCTGTTTAGGATGATCCCCGCCAAGAGTTTTCCGAGTGTATCCAGCAGGCACTGCTACGAGTTGCTTGTTGGTGACTTCGTCGTTATCTCCCTCTCCGTCTCCATACGATGTAGGAGGCCAGGTCGTTGGATCGTGCTTCGAGAAAAGTCCTTCCACGATGACTTTCAGGTTCTCTAAGCACATTTCAGCGGGCATGACTTGACATCTGATCTTCGTCATCACGACACGGTGTACGTCTCGACTAAGCTCCAGTTGACAGTTTGACTTGCTCTGCTTTATCTCTCGTTTATGTGCTCGGAACATTCCTCTACGTTCCTCTCTGTCTGATTCTGTTCTTGCTCTCTGAACACGTCTTCTGGCTCTGAGGCAACTAGTGTTTTTTTTTTTTTTTTTTTTTTTTTTTTTTTTTTTTTTTTTATACAGGGGGGAATCTGCTCACAGACACCTGAGAAGGAACTCAGGGTGTGGGGATGGGAGAATTTCACTCCCGACCCACTAAACCTTACCCTGTGCGCTTGGCCCTTGGCCTCCCCGGAACCGCCCGAAGGCATTACTTCGTGGGAGGGGCCGCTGTAGCGCTATGGCGCCTCTCTAGCAATACTCTAACGATCTGGTCGGGCAGTAGGTAACTGCTGCTCGGCTCGCCACTGTCGTTGTAATACCGAAACTATGTGGGTGACCGCAGTCACCACCGCGCTCCAGTTCTCGGTGGTACCACACATCCTATGAACGATGTTGTCCGGACTGGTATCCGCTCCGCATATCGCTAGCATAGCGCTCGATACTGGCTCGAAACGTGGACAGGCAAACACGACGTGTTCGGCGGTCTCCTCGACACCAGCACATGTGGGGCAGGTGGGAGTACTTGCATGTCCGAACCTATGCAGGTAGCTCCTAAAGCAGCCATGGCCTGACAGGAACTGTGTCAGGTGGAAGTTTACTTCCCCATGGCGCCTGTTGACCCAGCTTGATACGGAAGGTATCAAGCGGTAAGTCCACCTCCCCTTTGTGGAGTTTTCCCACTCCAATTGCCATCTCGCGGTCGACACAACTCGCGCGTTGTTGCGCACCCCTCGAACGGTCCTCGCGTCATAACACGCCACATCCTCCTTAATGATAAGGCTGATTGGCATCATCCCTGCTATGACACAGACGGCCTCTCTCGAGATAGTGCGGTATGCACTGGCCACCCTTAAGCACATTAGCCTGTGTGTACTCTCTAATTTCTGCCTGTGGCAGTCAATATCCAGTACCGCAGCCCACGCAGGGCCGCCGTATCTGAGGATAGATACTACGACCCCAGCGAGGAGCCTGCGCTTACTGGCATTCACTGCCGAGCTGTTTGACATCATACGGGATAATGCCCCCACAGCCATAGACGCTCTCTTGCAGGCGTACTCGACGTGGCAGCCGAAGCTGAGCTTATCGTCGAGCATAACCCCCAAGAGTTTTAGAGAGCGCACAGACCTAATTGTGCTTCCGCCGACTGTCAACGTTGCATGCTGTACTGACATGCGATTGTTGACTACGACCACTTCCGTCTTGTGATGGGCGAGCTCCAGTTTCCTGGTTCTCATGCATTCCTCCACAAGCCTGACGCAGTGGACCGCTGTCAGCTCTACCTCCTCGAGGGATTCCCCGCAGACTACCAGCGTGACATCGTCGGCAAAACCTACAATTTTCACGCCTACCGGGAATTTTATCCTCAACAGTCCATCGTACATGACGTTCCATAACACCGGGCCCAGGATGGAGCCTTGTGGCACACCTGCGGTGACTCTAACGCATTTTTCGCCATCTTCTGTGTCGTACGTCAACACACGATTCTGGAAGTAGCTTTCCAGAATCTTATACAGCCCTCCGGGAATTTGGAGCTGGTGTAGCGAGCGGGCTATCGCCCCCCAGCACGCGCTGTTGAACGCGTTCTTCACGTCTAAGGTTAGCACCGCGCAGTAGCGAATGCCCCTTCGTTTCCGATGGACCACCTCTGCCGTCTGGATGACGTCGCGGATGGCGTCCACCGTGGATCTGCCCTTTCGGAACCCGTACTGGCTGCTTGACAGGCCGTCTACACCTTCGGTGTAGGCCGACAGCCTGTTGAGGATGACCCTCTCAAGCAGTTTCCCAGTGGTGTCCAGCAAACAGATGGGTCTGTATGCTGACGGGTCCCCAGGGGGTTTTCCTGGCTTCGGAAGCAGCACCAGCTTCTGCCGCTTCCACGCGTCTGGGAAGACGCCTACGTCCAGACAAGTCTGAAAAACAGAACGGAACATGTCTGGATTTTCCGCAACGGCCGCCCTCAGAGCCACAACCGGGATCCCATCTGGGCCCGGGGCCTTGCCCACCACCAGCGACCTGGCAATACCGCCAAGTTCACTGTTCGTCACTCTAGACACTTCTCCCTGATCCGCGCCTGGGATCCGCGGCCAGGAGTCTACGTCCCTACGCGGGAACAGGAACCCAACGATCGGAGCCAGTACCGCTGGTGATCTCTCCGGGGGTGCCGTCACGCCGCGGGTCTTTGCCATGACCACTTTGTAAGCATCCCCCCATGGGTTCGTGTTGGCGCTTTGGCATAGGCTGTCAAAGCACGCGCGCTTGCGTCTGGCGATCTCTTTATTGAGGGCTGCCTTAGCCGCTCGGAGAGCGACGCGGCGTTCCTCGCGAGATTCAGTCGTACGAGCTCGTTGCATCCTCCTTCTCGCCTGGAGGCAAGACGCCCTGAGGATAGCAATCGACTCGCTCCACCAGTACACCGGTCTGTGGCCATGCCTGGGATAGGCTCTCCTAGGCATGGTTGTATCGCACGCCCTTGTCAGTGCTGCTACCAGTTCTTCCCCCGTCAGATCCGGGGTTAACTAGTGTGGAGGGTGCTAATTGCCTCGTTGCAGCAGTAAGCTGGAGGCCGCCTGTTACTTAGCTCCAGTTTCCTCGGCATGGTCGTGTCACATGCTCTCCCTAACGATTCTGTCAACTCGTCTTCCACTTCAGGTCGCAAGTTCTCGTCCTCTCTACTGCCACAGGATTTCGTTGGCCGATGCCTTATCGGATTGCCTGATGGTCACTATGGGTATATCCTTCACACACTCTCCAATTCATGTTTTCCACCAGCGACGGACTGCAGTCCGCATAAAGTGACGTCGATAATGGATTCCCGGTCATCTCTGCGAAAAGTGGTGGTGGTGCCTTTATTGAACAGCTTCGCCAGAGCTTCCAGCAGAATGTGCCCTCTTGCGTTGGTACATCTATTTCCCCACTCCACTACCTAAGCATTGAAGTCTCCTCCGATGACTAGCGGTCTTCATCCGATCAGCTCTTCGGTAAGTCCAACCAGCGTCTCGTGGAACTGCTCCATCGTCCATCGGGTACATAGCAATTGCGTATGAATATTCCGTTAATTTTGGTGATCACAAAACCTTCTTCTTGAATGGGGTATTTTCCCATAATTTGTATTGCAGCCATCCCAGCTCTATCCGCCATCTAGTTACCTTTATCGGGAGGGACTCCATACAGCTGTGCAGTGTCGCAATAATTGAGGTTTATTTGAGTAACGTCTGTTATTGTTGCGACAAAACAATTAAGCGTCATTTGGAGAGAAATGTTTGAGAATTCATGCTTAAAAACCAAAAAGTTCAGCAAAATCTTCAGGCTGTCAAAATTTGAAAAAAAAAAGCTGACAAAATCGGGGGTAGACAAAATCGGGAAAGCACTGTATATTCAACCCAAAAATTGTACACTTATTGGTCGCTAAGAAAATTGTTTTGAGTGATTTTAGTGATCAATCTGACGACCTCTGGATTTGGTTGGCTTAGACTTAAAACTTGAAGGACCCGAATTTTGTTCAAGATTCCTCCGGGAAGCTGTGGATCTACTCCAAGGTAGTCTCTCGAACAAATATTTCATGTTTGTCAATTGAAAAAAAAACTACACATCTGTATTGAAACTGATTCCAAATTTCGATCCAACGATATAACATTCTACCGTTTCTACAGTTTCCCATTAATCGAATTTGTTTCCTCCGCGCACCAAAATACAGTATCACCGTACCACCAGCCCCGGGCTAATTCTGAGAGAGTACAACCGTCACGGGTTCGAGGATATCGCTCGTATCTACACCTACAGCTATCTGACGGACGAGCCGCACTACCTGAGGAAACCGATCGAACCGTACGACAAGGCGCCGGTGTCGCCTCATTTCCACCGGCCCAACCAGTACGGCAGCGGGCACCGTTCGGCCTCCGGGTCACGGTCCCACTCGCGAAGCCGCAGCGCTATGAAAGTGCTGGTGGATAGCATCCGCTCGGAGACACCACGTCCCAAAAGTCCCGGCATGAACAACGAAGAACCGATCGAGCTGAGTCACTATCCGGGAGCGAAGAAGCCCCCACCGGGCGAAAAACCAAAGATTGAGCGGGACGACTTCCCGGCGCCACCGTATCCGTACACGGACCCGGAACGGCGGCGACGTTATTCGGATTCCTATAAAAACATCGAATCGGATGACGAAGTGGACCATCACGCGAAGAACAAGGAACATAAGGATAATCGGGCTGAAATGTTAGTATTAGTAAAACTGTGTGTTTATCTCGTTGCTAAACTTTATTTGTTTCCCATTCCCAGACTGCTCCAAAAGGAAGAAGAGGAACTGAGCAAACTGAAATCATCCGGTATGGGCAAGGTCATTCTGAAGGACCTCCAGGAACACAAGAAGTACGAACACTGGAAACGGGAGAACCTCGATCCACGGAATGCCTCGCGCACTCCGTCGGCATCGAAGGAACCCACCTACCGACTGCGATACGAATCGCCAGTGGGTGCCTCGCCCTCTCGAAACCTGGACCATCATCGACCGGTGGAAGACGAATATTTCGATCGATCGACCAGCTACCGCGGTTCCGTCGGCCGTGCCATCGGAAGCGCGCCCAGCTACAATGGTAAGCCAATCATATCCTAGCGATAGTGCAGTCGAGTTCATGGCTTAAGTTGATTATGTTTTATTTTCTTAATCAAATCAAATCACTTTTTAAACTACATCCAACGAACATCCACATAAAAAAATGCCCACAAACAGCCATCCACTCGTATAGGTCTCCTCCGAAGCCAGGATACGGATTCAAAACGTCAACGCTGCCACCTTCGTCGATAAGAAACGGTTACAGCTCTGTAAGTGCCTTCCCCTCTAGTGGTCGGACGTGCTTGTCCTTGCCCTAGTGTCTCGGTGGTTATGGCTAGTTTTTGTGGTGCAAACTAAATTAAAACAAAAAAATAACATCAACTAACCCATCTGTGTTGACTAGTACTAACTTCATACTAACGGTCTGTGTGTGTGATCATTTGTCTTTTCCTTCCTCAAACGCAAACAACACGCTTTCCGGTTTCTGGACTAACCCTATCATCGATGCAAACTACTAACCGTTAACCATGTCCGAATTTTGACACGATTCAAACTAACCCCCCACATTAACCGACTAACAACGACGCAGTGGTGAGTTCCTTACGACAAGTACCTAAACCGGGTTACGGCTTGGCCCCTCGTTCGCATACCTTCAGTTCCGCTACATCTGGTTCCGCTCACGGTGTTCCTGTAAGCTGCTTTTACTGTAGTAAAACGAATCAAATTCCAGTTCTGTTTTCTTGTACCTACCAACCTACATACAAAATCATATTTGGTTACTTCTTATTTTGTCCATGTCGTTTTTTCGCATTATTGTCTCGTCATCTATGTTCATGATTTGCCTAGTTTAGATGCTTGTTTTATGTTCTCTGTTATCGACACAAAAACACACACACATTAAATGTTTTCAAAATTCGGAAGCGATTGAATTTTTATCACCTTATCATTTATTCACCACGTCGTCGCTATCATGTGCTTTTTTGCGTACGACAGAAGAAACGGATTTTTGTCGCGTGCGGGCCAAGTTTTGGACCTTAGGGGAAAACAAGTCTAGAATCCTAGATAACAGTAGAAAAGTTTTACAACTGATCAACAGCACTTTTACGTTCCTTCCGTTTTGTTTGTTTTCTTCTAACAAAAATATATTCTCTCCTCTAATGTTATGCATGCTCATTTGGTTCAAAATACACATTAAAGTTATTGTTGGGAATGTACGGTTCTGAAGCATGCCAGTTGATTTTCGGAAAGTGTTGTGTGGAAGAAGTGAACTATTTTCAACTAACATAAATTGTACGTATTTTTAGGATTTCTCGTTCGGTGGACTTGGAGATAAGACACACAGTACGGAATTCAGCTGCGGCAAGAGCGACGGTGAGTGTTGCATTCATATTTGATTCAGATTTTCAGCCCAGTATTTGTAACTTTGTAGAAAAATCACAAATCTTTTGAAATGTCTAATATTCTGATCCCATCAAACATTCAAATACTAGAATTCAGAACTATTTAAAAATTCTCGAAAGAACACCTCATGTTTAAAAGAATCATGAATCTTCTCTAAAATATTAGATTCTGACTGACTTGAACCCGTTTAACATAATGCTGCTTGGCGTATATTAACTGTTAAAGCGTAATTCAATGCAGAGCTGGAAAATGGACCTAACAGCTTTTTTAAATAATTACTTCTCTAGTTGATTTCTAGAAAGTCAAGACACTTAAACCAACATCACCGTTGGGTAGGGGAAGACTGAGCCTTTACCGACTGAGCTAAGGGAGGCCCAACCAAGCTGCGCTACCTATAATTGCATATCAGTCTCATAAAAGTAGGCATTGAGAAAATGGCAGTCGAAGCTTCGAAGTGAAATTCCCATATAAATATTTGAAAAATCAAAGCTGAATACCCTGAAGCTAGCAATGCTTTAGTGAAGGATTTCTACGTGGATAACTATATTCGTGGAGCGTCCAGCGTAGAAGGAGCCATCAAATTACAGAAGGATATAGACACTCTACTAAGGAAAGGAGGATGTGCGTTGCGCAAATTGTGTTCGAATTGGCCAGAGGTTTTGAGTGGTATCCCACACAGGAACACTAGGAACTAATTTATCAATTTCATTCGAAAGCAGCCCGGAAGAAAAGGTGAAAACTTTGAGAATCACCTGGGAACCCGGGACTGATCAATTATGCTTCAACTACGACGCATGAGCATATGTGGACCAGAAGCAGCATCTTGTCTGCTATTGCCAAACTCTTCGACCCGGTGGCATTGATTTCTCCGTTAATCGTGGCGGCGAAGATTGTTATGCAGGAGCTTGCTTTGCTGAAGTCTGGATGAGATGAACCTGTTCCCGCTGACATCGAGAACAAATGGTAGACTTTCCAGTCTCAGTTGAGGAAAATCTTGGAACATCGATATACATACATACAATTTCACTATTTTTGTGATGCTTCTACATTGGCATATGGTGCCTGCTTGTACGTGCGAGCGACGGATCAAGCAGGAAACATACGAATAGAGCTACTCTCGTTGAAGTTACGCGTTGCACCACTTAAGAAGTTGACGTTGCCGCGACTCGAACTCTGCGCTGCTACGAAATCTGCTCGTCTTCACTCCAAGGTGACAAAGGCTTTTTCATTGGATAATGTATTGGAGGAGATAGAACTCCTGGTCAGTACCATTGTATTGAACTGGCTACGAGCATCCACCCAACTCATGGCAAACGTTCGTCGCTAACACAGGGCTGGTAGCAGGTCACTTTTTAGTGACTTGGTCACTATTTTCAAGTCCGTCACTAAAAAGTCACTTTTTTCATCAAAAAGTCACTAAAGTCACATATCACGCAGAAAAAAGTTTTTTAATTTCAATGATATTATGTATTAAAAACAACAACAAAAATTATCATTCCCCGGCTAATAACTTTTTTTATTGAATTCAACAATAAATCTTTATTGTTCGGACATAAAATATTGTTGTTTTCAAAATCTGTCAAAAACGCAATTAAAAATATATTTTGTTGAATTTACAATATTTATTTTCAAACAGACAAAATCTTTTTTTGATAAAAAAAAAGATAAGTTGCTACCAACAATAACTTTTTTTTATTCAAAAAAAAAATTGTTGCAAATAACAAATTGTTTTTAATAATTTAAAAATAAAATTGGTTTGGCATAAATATTTTAAGTTTTAATTTTAGCAGTTTTTCTATTCGAGAAATAATTTTCAATAAATTTAAAAATTGTTTTTGGTTTTATTTTCTATTTATTAACAAACGGTACAAATAGTGATTAAATAGGTTTATCAATTATACAAAAAATACCGAAATTATGACCTCTCATTAACGGTATGCAAATTAATAGTTTGCGTTTCGAAACGGGCAACGTTTCCACGGTGTATTGATTTGCTGGAATTGGGGAAAAAAATCGTTAAAACACGTATTAAAATGCAAATACTGAATTCCTTACAAAGAAAGCAACTTGTTCAAAAAGAACTTCTTCCGACGAGACTGGGAAGCCGAGCATGCACAGGCATTGAAAACACACACATACATTGACAAAATGAGCCTGTGTATGTTTTGGAAAAGTGTTGCTTTTAAATTTACAATTTATTTTTAAAAAGTAGTTAAAATAATATTTGAAGACAAAAATATATTTGATTGAATCTACAATATATTTGTTTTCAGAATTTGCAATGAAAACAACAAAAAACATTTTTGAAGCTACAAAATATAAATATTGAATTCAAAAAAAGTTATATTTGACATTGCAAAATATTTCAATAATTTTTTTTTTTGGTTCAATAAGGTCAATTTTCTCTGCGTGATGGAAACGTTTACTGTTCACGAAATCTAATATTTTATTTATTTTTATCTTGAAATTGTCATAGACCTATATAAATTTTCAGAGATTTCTAAAAAAGCTCTAGACCCAATATTCTGGCTGTTTTACAAGGAGATCTTGAAAGTTATCCAAGCCTACACTGCAACTAAAAGTTACGTAAAATTCAAATGAATAGGCACGTTTATATTTTCCATCATACTTTTCAGCATGCTTGGCATGCACAGTTGTACACATCAACTGCTCATTTGTTAATATGTTTTCACTCAGTTATTGAAAATTGATTTTCTTAAAAGTAATTGATAGATAAGGATCATAGCTTACAATAGATATGCTAAGAGTAGGTAAATCTTAACATTTGAATCAACAGCAAAGAATTTTTACACATGAAGTCCGCGATGTGCAGCGAGCATTTCTCACTTGATTTTTACAACGCAAAAACAAATACAGTTTATTACTAGAATTAAAATCTACTTTTTCTTACGTACATTAGTTATCAAGTTATTAGCAAATAGGCAGTTCGTGACGAAAACTGTGGATGCCAAGCATGCTTTTCAGGTGAATATTACGTATTTTGGGGGAGAGATTACATTTGAGTAATTCACATAGAAATCAATTGATTTTCAAGAAAATTTTATCGGACTTTCCGATAATCTTCAAATTGGCATCACTCAAAAGCTACGGGAATTAGCAAGTAGATGTTACTGGATTTTGTAGTAATGCTAAAGTGAATTGGTGACAGACTATAGATATATATTTCGATTTATTTGAGTCATTTAATGATTGCATTCTAGAAAAATTGAAATTCACTCATTTTCTGCAATTTTATTTTTAATTTATAAATGAGTGTTCATTTATAAACATTATAAAACTTACGCTTGAGAACATGAAGAAGCCTGGGAATTCCAACTCTTCCAACAACGACGAATGCGCACTTTCTTCCTTCGCCATTTTTGTATTACGAATACGACGAGAAAATTTTCGTATTATGAAATCACGAAAAACTTAAGTGAATTTCACTTAGCCTTCACCAGCATGATGTGTGACTGGACCAGTGAATCCAGTGGAATTCATTGCCATGTCATTGAAGTCCTATCTTGGAAAGGTTACCTGTATTTACAGGTAAAAATTACCTTTCTCGTTGGTTCAATGTATAACAAGCTCTCAAAATTTGTTCAAAGGCTAGAAATTTGAATAATCTTTGACCCCCGGTAGCTTTAGTATCCGTGATGTTTGTTTTAGTTGGTGTGTATATATGTACATTTAATTCTAAACTGCAGTTCTTCATGTTGCTAAATGCATCGCTTCATATATATCCTATATCAAGAACAACGTGTGCTTTTTGTAAACTATATCAAGAACAACAAGCTTTTTGTAAACAAGCATTCTTATGCCCTTTTCTCGCCACCCATATGTTATCAACGCAAACCATCAACATCGCCGGATAGGGTAAGGTTTCCCCTTTCCGATGATGTTGTTAGTTTGTGTGGGCGACCCTCGGTTGGCGAGAAGAGGGCCTACAAAGCTTGTATGCCCTTTTCACATGTGGCTCTTGATATCTTCAAAAAATGCTATCAAAAATCGGTACTTTGAACATTTTTCTCTGTGTCTCTATTTAGCGATCCAATAACAAATTCGTGATCTGCAGAGTGAGGAAATGGAGGTTAGAATTGGAAAGTGCTCTTGCTCATTCAATTCATATGTATGTTTCGATAACAAATTTATGTGATCCTTCCATTTATTTTTTATTTTTAAAAAGCATGAAAAATACCGGAATAACGGATGATTGGAACCATATCTTTCCGATCAATAAATGTCACTATTGGTCACTTTATTGTTGTTTAAAAGTCACTATTTGGTCACTATTTTCGTAATTTTAGTCACTAAAGTCACTACTATTACATCACATACCCACTACCAGCCCTGCTAACAGGGTTTCGACAATTCACACGCTAAAATCGATGATTTTCTACAAAGTCAGCTTTGGAAGCAAGGACCGTTATGGTTAAAGGACGCTGAAGAGACTTGGTCGAATCAAATTACAGAAGCGAGTTTTGCCGACGAAGAGCTCGAAACCCGTAAGGCCCCCCAGACAGGGATGGAAAATCATTTACATTCATTTCGTGCATTCATTTACATTCATTTGCCTCTAAATTTTTTCATCAACAGAATACCGTAAAATGATGTATGGAACTTTTGTAGCTTTTAATATTAACTCCAACTTTTGTTTAAAACTAAAATCTGAATCTCTTATGCATGACGAACTAGAGCTGGCAGAACATGTTATTGTTTTTCAGTGAATGCAATTTACATTCACTGAAAAACAATGGTGGTTTCTTATTGCTCTGATTCATCATGCATTAGAGATACTGATTTAAATTGTAAACAAAAGATGTAGCTAATATCAAAGACTACAAAAGCTTCAAACATTATTTTACGGAATTCTGTTGATGAAAAAAGTTAGAGGCAAATGAATGTCAATGAATGCACGAAATGAATGTAAATGATTTTCCATCCCTGCCCCCAGATCCTACCGAGATTTCACTTTGCGCTTTTCGCTACTACAGGGATGTTACAACAGGCGCGGATCGCGAAAATCACGAAGGGACTGATGTGCTGTCACAAAAATTGTGGAATTGAATGTCCCGTTCCGGATTATTTTGCTGTCATCAATTTTGTTAATCATATGGCTCTCAATTTTTTACCGATTCAATCCAAAAACCCTGCAAATGATCTCAATTCCATAAGTCACACCGGATTTACACGGAAATTCCCTGAGGTGTGTCCAATGTGAGACATTTTCCTTTTTTTCCAATGTGAACATAGCATTTTTTGTTGTCAAATCAAAAACGAATCGTCTATATGCGAGTAATTGCCATGTATACCGAATATTCTAGGTTCACCAAATCGTCCTGGAGTTCAGTTAATTTGTTCTACTATATCAACCAAGACTCCAATAATCTCTGTAGTATCGAAACAGATTCAAAGTGTCTATGTGGATTGTACCCGACCTATTGCTACTTATTCAAGATGTTATAGGTTCTGAAATCATTCTGGAGATCAGATTTTTTTTTCTACTAGATCACCCAAGACTAATTCAATATCTGTAGTATCGAAATATGCCCAAACAAAATTGCAGTGTCTATGTGGATCATGCCAACCTATTTCCGTGTATGCCAAATGTTCTAGGATTTCCAAATCGATATTTCGATACTGCAGATATTATCCTAGTCTTTGTTGATCTTGTAAAACAAATCATCTGAACTGCAGAACGATTTGGAGAACCTAGAGCATCTGGTATACGTGAAAATAATTAAACATTATCCATATAGACACTATGAATCTGTTTGAACATATTTCGATACTACAGACTTTATCACAGTCATGGTTGATCTAGTAGAATAAATCACCTGAACACCAGAACGATATGGGAACTTCAAACATCTGGTATACATGACAATAGTTCATGCATGATGCACATAGACACTGTGCATCTGTCTGGAAATATTTCGATACTTAAGACATTGTCTCAATCTCGGTTGATCTAGTAGAAGAACCTTGAACATCTGGATTACTCGGAAATAGATCATGCATGATCCACATAGACACTTGTTTTCCATACTACAGACATTATTGCAGTCTTGGTTGGTCTAGCAGAACAAATCAACTGATGTCCTGGACGATTTGGAAAACCTATAATTCCGCAGTGTGATGGGCATTTTGCGCTACGTCGCGGTCAACACGCGGCCAGACATGCTGGGAAGTAAGGTCCTGCCAATCCTACCAACCGAAGCCAAGCGAGGGCTACGAACGACCACCATTTGCACCTGGGTCCCGGATCCGACGAAGTGGAATGCTTTGTGGATGCCGACTGGGCCGGCGACGAAGGTGACAGGAAGTCTCATTCCGGTTTCCTGCTGAAGTTCGGTGGCGGTCTTGTCGACTGGGGAACACGAAAGCAATCGTGTGTCGTCTTGTCCTCAACGGAGGCCGAACTCGTCGCACTGACGGACGGATGTCAGCAGCTCATGTGGTTCCGGAAACTTCTCAAGAACTTGCAGCAGACTCAAACAAATCCTATAGTCGTCTGGGAAGACAACCAATCCTGTATGAAATGAAGATCGTAGGTCCGAGCGTCTAGAGAGGCGTTCCAAGCACATCGACAAGAAGTACGCCTACACCAAGGACCTGCACCAGCAATGTATCATGGAACTTCGCTACATGCCAACCGAGCGCATGGAGGCGGACTTAATGACAAAGCCCCTAGAGTGAGTTAAACTAGAGAGGCACAGAACTGCCATCGGCGTCAAGGATCAAACCGAGACGTCGAACTAGCATCGTTGAGAAGGAGTGTCGGTATACACAACCGTGTAAGACCGATGCCAATTCGAAAAGTATATTTTCACCCAGTCCATAATTCCCAAACATTGATGTTCGTTGACACAACACCCATACACACACAGTCACACACTCACACACTTTGCTATGTATAATAGCGAAGTAGAAATATACGTTATTCAGTAGTCGTCACTCAGTGGAGACAGTTTCTCCCTTTATTTGCTTCATTATAACCATTGCCCTGCGATGCCTGCTTCAGTTGTTCTATCTACTCCAATGGTGGAAGAGGGTTGCTGGAATCAGTGCAATTGCAATCGGTAAAGGCACAGCTACAAAGCAAGACCCTGCTGGAGGTGGCTGGGTTCGATTTCCCGTCCGATCTAGGAATGTTTCGCGTTGGAATATTCCTTGACTTCCCTGGTCTACTCTATGCCCAGATTTGACTTGCCACACATTTAAATGCAAAAATGGTACAGATATTGAGAGCTCACAATTAATATCTGTGGTAAATTTTGTTACATTAACTCACCAAAAATATGTACATTGCTTAAGGTTCTCATTATGACCCTTCCCCCTACGATTCAACTATTGTACTTCAGATTTAATTGCTTAGGCCAAGAGAAAGGATGAATGGGGGTGCTCAATGTCAATGTCGGTCTGTTTTTCCCGAAACTGAAATTGTCCCGTCGTAGTCTCTTAATCTTACCGTTCTCCCATCAATTTATCATGGTCAAAGAGTTAAACGACGTCTATCTCACCGCACCATTTTCTTCCAGTCTCCGTCGACTCAATAACGGAAGGCGATCGGCGTGCCCTGGGAGCTGACATCCCCGCCTCGAGCACCTACTCGGGTGCCCTGTCCTATCACTATCCCCAGCAGCCGATCCGGCGCAGCTTGCCGAACATGGCCCACTCGATGCTGGTGCACGAACCGGCCAAAATCTACCCGTACCATTTGCTGCTGATTACCAACTACCGCCTGCCGTCCGATGTGGACCGGTGTAATTTGGAGGTAAGTTCTGGATTTCTGGATTCGACTGAATGGAAATAACGCATATTTTTGTAAATTTCAGCGCCATCTGTCGGATGTGGAATTTGAAGCGATCCTTCAAAGCACTAGAGCCGAATTCTATCGTATGCCCCAGTGGAGACGGAACGAAATCAAGAGACGTGCTCGTATGTTCTAAAAAACGATACAATGTCTAGATATTCAGATTTGTGACCGCGCGCAGCTGAGGAAGCAGTTTTACCACGTATCGTACTATTGTTTAATCAGTTTTTAGATTGTTTTTCTTCACGAAAACAAAATGACTATAGAATCACATCTAACAAAAAAAAATGCTTCATTTTCACCAATGTTAAAAGTTATGGTTGAGCTAGTAGTAGCTTAGCACCGGATAAGAAATCTTTTTTTTTTGTTTTATTGTTATATTTTAGTATCGACCTCCTTCTAAGTTCCAGATAGATAAATAGAGAAAACTAGCCGCAAGCGAACGACACAAGAAAGATAACAATTTATAACGGAAAACGTGGTTGAAGTAAAACTTTATCTTGCTTTCGCTTCAGATGCTAAACTACCTATCTAGTAATATGGACAAACAAGCAACAATTATATGGAAACAAAATTTGAATATACCACAACAAACAAAAATGATAACAAAGTATATTTTAAACCTAAGCTTATAATTAGATTGTAGCAAAACGAAAGAGAAAAAAAAACACTACAGTAATGACCCGATTTTGCCAGCCCCCTTTTTGAAAATCTTTTCTAATGTTCTACGAGACCCATGCACTTATTGCACCACAGCATACCTGAAACATCCATCTTGAAGTTGAATGAGGAAGACTTGGAATTACGGTTATGTGAAATTGGTGAACGATAAAAGTCTGATGCGCGGAGGGGCTGACAAAATCGGGTCATTACTGTTCTAAGTTAGAACGAGAGGAAAGGAAAACAATTGGGGTGGGATCATAACTTGCATTTATAAAGGAGTTTTTGGCGCTAAAATAGGAATTACATACAGCAGTTTGAATTACTTGTTTTCAGTTCAAACGGATTTTTTTTTCCTTTTGCGTGAAGCAGGTGGGATGTGGGTTATGTTGGTTTGCCGGAGTTCACTCAATTATGGTTTTACGCGAATATTTATCGCCTCTATTTTTGATCGCGTGATCATGAATTGCAACCTTTTTTTTTTTTTTAAAATCAAAGAAAAATATGGTGTTATTAAAAATGCTATACTCATCCTGCATGGGGGCAAAATCGAAAAAAATGAAAATCGAGTAAAAGCAGAATTGAGTGCATGTAAATGCGTCAGTAAAAACCGCCTGATATAACCAAGTGCGTACGAATCGAGAATAGGAAAACAAAATTGATTGCTTCATGCTACTTTTTTTTCAGAGGTTTGTAAATACATTATTATTTAAAACAAAGGTGAATAATAAGGACAAAAGAACGGATAGTCAAGGCCAATGTTGAAGAATGAAATTAGGAAGGTTAGCCTTAAACCAAATGTACTGTACTAACAATATAGGGCACTCTTTTGTTTAATCGGAGACACGATTTTCGGGCCAACAAGCGCGCCTTTGAGTCAGAAAAGGCAACTAATGTATTCTATAAACATTACGAGGGATGCTAAACAGATACAACAGAGATTTAAATCAAACCTAGTTTAAATAATTACAAAATTAATTAAAAATAAAATTAAAATTAACTCTTCAAGTGAACTATTGTAGGTCGTTAGTCTAGTTGAGTAAACATTGAAATCACATTTGAAATTGTTCGAACACCCCCAAAAATGGCATATTATCAAGAGCAACTCAATAATTTCTCATCCAATTTTTGATTTTTACACTGTTTTGGAAAGTGAAAAGTCAGGGCTTTTAAAAATATCCTACACATTTATGGAGATTTCACTAAAATTCTTTGAGATTTAAAAAAAATAAATTTGAATTTTATGCAAAAAAAAACTTCAATAAAATGCTACTAACTTTTTAGGATCACCTCGGATCGTCTTCCGGTCTTCGACAAAGTTGTTGAGTATATAATTTCCTATTATCATATTGGATTTTGTGATTTTTGGGACATTTGCAATGTCACTTAGCGACAACACTTTGAAAATGATGTTTGTTAATACATTCTAAACTTCAACTCGGAAAAAAATAGTTTCAAATGGGTAAATGTTGACCGCTTTGGCTCAAAGTTTGAACAAAGCCTCTGGATTGCATACACTGAGGCAAACGAAAGTAAGAATCCCATAAGAACCACTGATGAATTTTAGCCACAAGGAATCCGTACGAATTTCATTGCCTTATGGAAAACTATGTTGGCAAAAAAATAATTAAATTGAGTTGACTGGACTCGTCTTTCAACGCTTGGTATGATGAAATGACTAATGGCGTATAAGAGCTACCTCATGTCAGACGAAGATCAGCCATAAACCGCTGTTCACGCCAAATTCCCCTAATTTGAATTAAATCGATTATATTTTGTAACCTTCGAAAACAAGTCCAGTGAGCAATGTTAATATAAAGAACTAACGTTGGATAGTTCTGGAAGGCACCATGGAAGACGTGGAAGACTTTCTTTTGGATTTGTAAGCTGGGACACTGGTGCAAAGTAAACACTTAGATTCGTTTGTTCTCTGGTAACAGATTGTAGATAACTGAACTCTTTATTACATTTGATAGCCTATTTATAATGGTACACTTGTATGTATTTAAGTGGAATTATAGCACCTTTAGATGAACAGTTGCAGCCTCTAGGGGTATGGTAGTCTGAAGTACCTTTTTCCCCCGCAAGGATATCCACCAAATCGATCACCAAGGAAAACCAAATCGATCACGTTCTAATCGACGGGAAATTCTTCTCCGACATTATCAACGTCCGCAAGTACCGCAGTGCGAACATAGATTCGGACCACTACCTAGTTGCAGTATGCAAGCGCTCAAAACTCGACGGTGCATAACACGGTGCAGTCGAACGCCGCGACCCAACATTGAGCAATTACGGGACGCCGGAGTTGCCCAGGACTACGCGCAGCAGCTGGATGTTGCACTACACACGGAAGAGCAGCTTGGCGCAGCTTCTCTTGAAGATGGCTGGAGGGACATCCGTTCCGCCATAGCGGCACTAGGTACTGCGATCCCGGATCGAAGAAATGACTGGTTTGACGGCTAATGGAAACTGTTAGTAGAGGGGAAGAATGCAGCACGGGCGAGAATGCTGCAACACCGCACGAGATTGAATGTGGAGCTATGCAGACAAGCGCGGAACAGACTCGGTTTTCCGAAGGAAGAAGTGTCAGCAGGAAAACAGAGATCGCGAGGCGATGGAAAATCTGTACCGCGTAAACGATACACGGAAGTTCTACGAGAAGCTTAATAGTTCGCGCAAAGGCTACGTGCCGCAAGCCGATATGTGCAAGGACTTAGACGGTAACCTTCTCACGAACGAATGTG
The DNA here is from genome assembly GCF_037179485.1 of Ochlerotatus camptorhynchus. Taxonomy (NCBI): domain Eukaryota; kingdom Metazoa; phylum Arthropoda; class Insecta; order Diptera; family Culicidae; genus Ochlerotatus; species Ochlerotatus camptorhynchus. The sequence goes on along the minus strand of NW_027041014.1, from coordinate 2,677,181 downwards.
AGGTGATTGAGAGGACGAGCACCTCAACGGTGATGCAGCAGAAAACGAAGGTGGCACGGCAACAGACCTTGGAGCACGCGCAGAAGACGACAGGCTACCGGCCCCTGATCTTCAAGAAGTTGAGGAGGCGATCGGTCGGCTGAAGAACAACAAAGCAACTGGTGTAGATCAACCATCAAGTGAGCTATTGAAATACGGTGGTGAAGCACTGGCTAGGCGCTGCACTGGGTAATTGCCATGATTTGGGAGGAGGAGATATTACCGGAGGAGTGGATGGAAGGTGTCGTATGCCTAATCTACAAAAAGGGCGACAATTTGCTGCAACTACCGCGCGATCACACTGCTCTCGATCACACAGGTACTCTCCCAAATTCTATGCCGCCGCCTGTCACAATTTGCAAGAGAGTTTGTGGGGCAATACCAGGCGGGATTCATGGGTGCCCGCGCTACTACGGACCAAATTTTCGCGATTCGGCAGGATCTGCAGAAATGCCACGAATACAACGTGCCCACACATCATTTGTTCATCGATTTCAAATCCGCATACGACACAATCGATCCAGTGATGTGCGTTGTTCGAGTATCGGGGACACTATCGAGTCCCTTTGAATCTCGAAGGGGGTTACGGCAAGGTGATGGACTTTCGTATCTGCTATTCAACATCGCGTTAGAAGGTGTGATCAGAAGAGCTGGGATAGACACGAGTGGCACAAACTTCAGGAAGTCCATCTAGTCTCTTGGCTTCGCCGATGGCATCGACATCATGGTACGGAACTTTGAGACGATGGCGGAAACGTACATCAGACTGAAGGCTGAAGCTAGGCGGATTGGACTTGCCATCAACGCATCGAAGACAAAATACATGAAAGCAAGAGGTTCTAGGGAAGACAAGGTTAGCCTACCACCCCGAGTTCATATTGATGGTGACGAAATTGAGGTGTTCGATGAGTTCGTGTATTTGGGCTCACTGGTGACCGCCGAAAATGATGCCAGCAGAGACATTCAAAGACGCATTATGGCAGGGAATCGTGCCTACTTTGGACTCCGGAGGACGCTCCGGTCGAATAAAATTCGCCGCCGCACGAAGTGGTCGTGGAGGACCAACGGCGCCCTTGGTGATTTCGAACGGAAGGTGTTGCGTACCATCTACGGTGAAATGCAGATGGATGACGGAACGTGGAGGAGGCGAATGAACCACGAAATGTACAAGCAGCTGGGAGAACCATCCATCGTTCACATTGCAAAAATTGAGCGTCTACGGTGGGCTGGGCACGTCGTTAGAATACCGCACGACGACCCAGTGAAAATGGTTCTAGGCGCGCAGCGGGAAAGGTGGATCGACCAAGTAGAAGGCGACCTGCGAACCCTTCGTAGACTACGAGGCTGGCGAATTGTGGCCATGGATCGAGTAGAGTGAAGACGACCTCTCCGGACAGCAGAGGACAACAAGGCATTAGCCTGATTGGTAAGGTATGTAAGACCGAAATGTAAAGCTTCCAAAAGTGTGATGATATAAAGGTTAAGCTCTATTATTCTAATTTTGGTTCTTAAGTTGTTCACTGCAGATGTCTTGTTCTCGAAGGTACAAAATATAATCGATATAATTCAAATTAGGGGAATTTGGCGTGAACAGCCACGCTTATGAAATTCATATGTGTCGTTCATAAGTCGAGTCTTATGAAATTATTATGTTTATTTGCCTCAGTGTAGAGAACAAGTGGTACTATGGCGAGGAGGATCATGTTTCAGTAACCCTAATGGTGTCTTAAATTAGAAAAATTAGATTTGTTTGTAGAAAAATCATATTTAATTATAAAAATCTCAACGAATTTCGTAAACTTCACGTATGAAGTAACATAAAAACACTTTGAATGTAACCTAACGTGCTAGATCACGTATGATGTGATGATCTGATCTCAGACAGGTGTCTCTGAACCTTTCCTAGAAGAGAAGACCGTTCTTCGCTGTTTAAAAGTCTGAAGACCGGTGGACCTCAGAATTTTGCGTCCGTGGAGGACTGTTTAGGATCATCTGAAGGATCTTGGAGTTTAAGGTGATGGAATTTGGCGCAACTCTCCCAGATTGCCATACCGTACTCGGTTACAGAGCAAGCTTATTTTTCAGGGACAGAGTGGAATGCATTGTTTACATAAGCAGATAAATCCCTTCGAAAAAGTAATCGAGAATTACTTTTAATGTTTGCGTTGTTAGAACAACTTCAGATTTGATTTCATGGTGTACTCGACTTAGACTAACATCCTACAATAGGTCAATTGAAAAGTTTTTTTTTATCGTGTAACACCGTGTTATTTCCGTGATTTCATAGGTATCTACAGGTCTAAGCAACTTATTTCCCTGATTGTAATAAAATTTTATTTTTGATGTGTAATAATTGCAACTCACTCACCCCTCGACTGTAATCAAATGCACGTTGGTTGCCTTTTTCTGACATTAGGTGGTATGTCCAACAGGAAGCTTTACTATTTTCCCTGCGTTTTGTATGGAAAATCTAAGAGCGAACTACAATATTGTTAATATAGTATATTTGCTAAAACGATAAAGGTGAAAATTAATTGCGATAAGTTTTAATCAGCGTAAATTATATTCATAAGTAGCTTTTTTTTTATTTATGAAGAACATTCTAGAATCAAACCCAAGCTACAAAAAGAAGCTTCTAATAAATATGGCTATTCTAGGGCAGTTCTTTTGTGTTTTTTTTTCAAGCGGTATATTGATGAGGGGAAAAGGGGGAGGCGCGTGTTGTTGTTCGGTTTGATTTACACATGATAACTCTTGAACGAACTCGGGAACTTTCGAAACAATTGCTGTGGCTTTGAAAAACTCCAAACGCAACACTCGAAAAAGTCAGTAAACTGCGATATTTCGCAGTATTGGATTGTAGCTACATTTGCTTCTGAGTTCAGTGCCTCCCTTAAAAAAAGGACGGTATTCTATTCAAACACAGTCCCGCCTCCCTTCAAAGTGTGAATTGCAATTTAATACCAATTAGCTTCAAAAAAATGATAAAGAGGAACATCCATTCCGCTAAGAACGAACATGTGGCTTCAAAACTCGCGCGCATTTGATATGCGCATGAACACCAAAACCAACGCTAATGATTAAGCAAGAATTAGCTAGAACACTCTACCTACATAGAAACAGACAACACAAAATCGCATCGTGATCGTTTGTGTAACAACTGGCACTGGCTTTATTCGGCGCATCATTATAGCTACAATATTACTATTAAATTCAAGTCAATGTCGATCGATGGCTGCGGAACGAACACCGCATATGCGCACTTGCGTGATGTTACTGTAAGAACTACATTTTGAAGAAAATTACTACTGCCATAGGAAGAACTTAACAAAATAATTTACGCGAATAAACCGGAATCACATGATCGTGCCACCCGTCGGTGGGTATAGGTTCAAATCTTTAGCAATAAATTGCGGCAGCGAAATAAAATCAAAAGATAAAAAGCTCCGACACGCTACTAACTAAATCGAGATATTTGAATGGCAACTTAGAAGCGATCTTTGATGATATTTTTTCACCTAATTGTAATAGCATTAGATTGTAGAAAAGTGTTCGCATAATTGCCTGAAAGAAATTCGTTTCTTGTTTAAATTGCCACCCTTTAAATCTCACAGGGTAATTCAAAAACACTTGACATTACAACATTCACACACACACGTACGATTCTACGACATTACCCGGAAAACCATTACCCGGGAACCGATTTCCCGGTAGACCATTAGCCGGAAAGAACCGGTGTTAGGAAAACCATTTTCCGGAATACTGATATACTTGCTTGAGTTTCTCTTCCTTATTCTGTAGATCTTGCTTTAGAGAATACAGCCTTCTTTGAAAAGTAGGCTGTGCTTTGAAAATTTAGAACTTTATCAGTCAGTCTAAAAGATCATACGGTAATAGGAAATACAAATCTTTTTTTTTATTTTGTTTCATTTAAATCGTGTTTCAATGCAGCCCGTAATGACAAGTAAGTCTAGTTATAAAGTTTATCTTATTTTGTATTTTGAACTTATGATTCCTATTGATCTTGTTCACCCTAATAAAAAATAACCATAAACGAACGATAACCCAAATCATTGAACTATTCCACAAATTGTTTGGATGATACCCAGAACACGTCGTTAAGCAAATTAACCATACAATTTTTATTAGGGCAGGGCTGTTGATTAAGTATTTAAGGACATAAGTGTAGCGCGTTGCAAGATTTCTGGTGAATAGTTTTCCGGATACTGTCGTAGAATCCACACGTAGGTACACGTTAACGCAAACAATTATAATTGAAGTCAAGCAAACATCACTTATACTCGCGATTTGAACATCTGATTAAAATAAAATAAAAGTGCAACAACACAAAGATACCTAACACAGAAGAAGCCGTAGCAGTAGCAGAAACAGCATCCAACTCTGTAGAGTAACTTTTGTGTTGAACCAAAATACATAGAGCTATTTATTGGAAATGAATCAACCCCGGGCTCATTTGCAGAGAAATCCCTAATAATTTTCCCAGGACCGGAACGGGTCGCGCCTTCGATTAGCACCCCTGATTGCGTCGTGCTAGCATCTGACTTCTACGTGTGGCGGACACATGATCCAAATTTCGAAGCCACCCTCAATGAGTCAATTCATCTAATTACCCAGCATGGTCACATACGCATAACTTAATCGATCGATCACACCACCCGAATTCGGCTGCTGGAACCAGTTGTTCGCAGGCTTTAATTCGTACATATATAAGAGATCCGTTGGTATCCGTTTAGTTAGTATCAATTCAACGTTCAAAAAGTATAGTTGTGACAAATAAAACATTAGCCAAAATGAAATCACTTTCGATGCCACTACTAACGGTAAGTAAAGCAAATTGTCAACCGTGAACTGTAGGATTTTTAATAATCCCATATCCACAGATTGAAGCGGCAGTCTTGTGCCTGCTGGTAGGCACCGGTAATGCAGCACCACCCAGAGAACTGAACCTTCGCCGTGGACTTTCGGAGAACGAGCATCACCGGCAGGTCCGGGAGATTATATTCAGGCCTCTTTTTGTGTATCGCGAGCAAGAACATAAGCTTGAACAGTACCTGGAGGAGCATGATATCGCCGTCCGGCACACGGCAAAGGCGTACCAAAAGGACGAGCCATACTATGATTCGTTGAATAATTATTAGCAGTATTGAACAACTGGCGAAGCATTCAGCATCAGGGATTTTATTTTTATTATTAATTGTTCGTTAAAGATTTAGGGTACAGGACGTTTTATTTGAACTTATCATGAGATTAATACGTTTTAATAAATGTTTTTAAGAGCTTTCTTTAATGAACCACATCTTTTGTTTTACGATTTTCACTAGCGTGAAAATGCACACTAGCTACTTATTGGGTTCCTGTATACTAGAAGTAAAGCAACTTGCAAGTTAGCGGGTACAAAGGCTCTCCTTATCTGATTGCAAAGGGAATTTACTTCTGGTTAGACATTTGATCTAAAATTCAAAATTCTATAAATCTCGTTAGTACTTTTGTATAGGTACCAGGTTGATGGTTTCAACATCATCCTCAGGTTTTTTTCTGGATGATTTCCTCTTTTGCTTAGAAATAACAATCGGCCCCAATCAATTGGCACAGCAGACAACAGTTTGGCATATTTGTTTAAATATTAGAAATTGGATTTTCTGTTTATACTTTCCGGTATATTCACCCCTATTCTGTATTTTTTTTTCCTTTGGTTTGTTTTTTTCGTCGATCTTGTTTTCCGTGCTGAGCGAGCACCAATGCTACCGACGGTGCCAGGAAGGCAGCTCCCACCACCTGGACCCTACCTATCGACCCATCAAATGATGAACCGAGGACCAACGGCTTTACATCCCTTCCGAAGGTAGGCGTGATCAGAGATGTTATGCCTCAGAACATCCCGGCGGCGCCGACTGGGATTAAACCCAGGCCTTCTGAGGTGAGAAGTAATCACGCTTACCACTACACCACCGGCGCCGTTATTCTGTATTTCGTTTCGAACGGGGTTACAAACATTTAATATATTTTTTACATTTTACACTCAAAAAATTCCACACGCCATCATCATGTGTCTCACACTTAATTTTGCGCTTATTGTGAAACACATCCATTTCATGTGTGAATCTTATGCTATGAACCATGCCTGGACACTATGGATTTGAATTGTGACACACTTGGATTCTATGTGGTGATATCAATAGCTTTGCACACCATAGTTCAATATTCTACAATATTCTACTTTATCGACTTCTACTTTACCGACTCTAAAAATTGAAACGACAAATATATAATCAAAACTGCCAGAGGCCAGAGCTTTCACATATCTTTTTAATGGGTCTGATTTGGGATTCGATCATGGACTGTTGGGGTGTGCTGCTGCCGGAGTCTTCGTTCTATCTCACTGTGCCAGGGTTGTTCTCATATATGAGGCGGGTTAATAGGATAAAGTCACAACTCTTGTTTTCGATGTTTACCTTTCTGAGCAAGCAATTCACATCGTATTGAAATGCAAAACACTTTAAATCCATCTGTTTTGAACAGTAGCGTGATTCAATGTGCAATACACTTGAAAAGAAAGTGAAAAATTTTCAACATTTCAAAGTTTGAAACACTCTAAATTAACGTGTATAACACATCGAACCAAGGTGAAATACACTTAAAGTAAATGTGATTCTGCATTTAAAAAATCAAGTGTTTAAACACTTCGATTAAACGTGTGAAATTTTTTGAGTGTACTTGGATGTCCTCAATACGATGTTTGAAAGTAAACGTTTTGTTCAATTATATGCCCAGGAGCAGAAGGCTGAACGAAAATGTCGAGAAAACCCCTAGGAGAAAAGGTCGAAAAGTACTGATCCAGTCAAGATAATGACCCTTATTACCGATGTCAATGTCGATGACAACTTGTCACTCACCGTGAAGTGATTCCTATTTGATTTACACGGCAATCACTTCACCGTGAGTGACAACTGGTCACTTCACTTCATTTTCATCGTGAAGTGACACCCATAATAAGGGCCAATTATACGCGGTGTGTGAGCTGGCCAGGCATGGAAATACATTCATTTACCCCTAACTTTTTTCATCAACAGAACTCCGCATAATGGTGTATAGAGCTTTCGTAGGTTTTGTTATTTGCTACAACTTTTGTCAAAATCCGTATCTCTTATGCATGACGAATAAGAGCAAACAGAATCCACTACTGTTTTTCAGTGAATGTATTTTACATTCACTGAAAAACAGTAACGAGTTCTGCCCGCTCTAATTCGTGATGCATAAGAGATACAGATTTGATGTCTTAACAAAAGTTGTAGTTATTAACAAAACCTACAAAAGCTCTATACATCATTTTGCGGAATGCTTTTGATGAAAAAAGTTAGAGGCAAATGAATGTAAATGAATGCATGAAATTATTTTCCATGCCTGGAGCTGGCTTAGTGTAACCAATGAAGCAGTGGCGTACCGGTCCGTGGCCTGGCTTTGAAAACTTAATGTTTGTCCAATACATATTATATCGGTTCCATAATGCCCAGCATCTTCTAGCTTCTAGTTTCGTGACTCCACTGCCAGCAATGAAGTGGCCCGAATTTTTTTTTTTTCGTGTGGTTGAAATACGGGTAAGCCCGGGACTCCATCTATTTTACTAGAAATCAATTTTAGTGCAACTAAATATACAACATTTTGAGATGAATTGGACCCACAATGAACTGTCAAATGCTAAAAAAAAACAAAACATACCCAAGCATCTATCGTGTGCTGCTGGATGTTATTTTTTGCCAGCCGATTTTAAGGTTTTGACCTAGGGGCAAGTCAGCTGTACTCCGAGTTAATATTTTTGCATAGAGTAAATTTGAGTTACTCACAATTACTCAAAAGTGACCAAAGCAGTGTCAACAAGTCAATAAACATCGACTGCAATCCAACGAAAGCTTGTGATGTGGTGGTGGCTGGCATGGCAGTTTCGTGGCTATACGGAACTGTTTCCGATACTCAGGTGCTTCCTTCTGACTACGTCAGTAGTTGACAACAAGGCTGCGCTTTGTCGAACCGATAAAGGGGAAACCCCTTAGCGATTAGTGGCGTCGGATAAGCATCGCAGAACCCTTCAACTAAACACCTGTGACTCCGTGTTACCAACAATCAATACGAAACTAACGATTTTAAATTGGCTCACCACTTTAGTAGCCTATTGGTCCCAAGCAAACGATTAACGTACCCTATTCTAGTTGAAATTCTATTACTACACTATGTTTGTTTTGATTCGCTATGAAAGTTTGACAGATAACATCAGGGGTGTGTGGATTCATGCAGAACATGCAGGGGTGAGTGAAATAGCTTGGGACTGCTTGGGACCGTTGTTCTGGTACTGAGTGAGCCAAAAATAACAATGATTTTCTTCGGTACCCAGTGGTCTTAGAGTTACCTCTATGGTGTTACCATTTCACCAAGATCTAAGATTTTTATTCTATATGTGTGTCATGTTTTGAGTTGATACAAGTATTGCACCAAGGAGAGGATGAGTTTATGAAGAATGGAACCCTTGATGGAACCAATTCTTTGAATAATTTAGTAATAAAATTATTAACATAACAAGAGATTGTCATTTTCTTGTTTTCATTAAATCCCAGCGAATGGTTTTAGCAAATATCAACAACAGGAAATTTATTATTTATTGCAATTTATTTAATGTCTGAAGTACAATTTACTTACCTTACCAATCAGGCTAAGGCCTTGTTGTCCTCTGCTGTCCGAAGAAGTCGTCTCCACTCTACTCGATCCATGGCCACAGTTCGCCAGCCTCGTAGTCTGCGAAGGGTCCGCAGGTCACCTTCTGCGCGGTTTAAGTTCGTCATAGATTAACCTATCGCAGCCCGGGAAGCCGAGCGATTTGCAGTTCCATGTTCCGAGTTTCCAATCGTAGTCCCTATTTCGTCGCGTAGGTCTGTGCCGATTGTTCCGATCCGTATTTCTTTCTTCAGTATTTTGACTCAGCTCTGGTACTCTCTTCGGTCCCAAGCTAATCGATTCACCCCTCGAAACATAGAAAAATCGACTAACCCCTCATTTTATCTGTCAAACTTTCATAGCGAATCATAACAAACATAGTGTGGTACTGGAATTTATACTAGAGTGGGGTGCGTTAATCGATTTGCTTGGGACCAATAGGCTAGTCAAGTAGTGAGCCAATTTAAAATCGTTAGTTTCGTATTGATTGTTGGTACTATGGTTACCGCGCCAGTGTTCGCGTTGCACCTCTTCACTTTGCTATTGCCGGACTGGCAACATTGCCCAGGCTACGCCACTCAGCTGTGTCAATGTTTCAGCTGGTAGTCTTTTGTTTTCATATGACTCGGGGAGTCGTGAAGTAGGAACTTGTGAGGACCAGGGCTAGGTATTCCGCTCCTTCCAGGTTGTCAACTCACCATTTTGTAGCCCCTGAAGTACAATGTGCAGTTGCAATAATAATAACTCTGAAACTGCAACATTGCTGCATTGAATTCTATCACTGCCCCAGTAAAAATCATTGGTTTATTTTGAGAGCCGTGGTTATTTCAGTCGAGGTCCAGGCAAACCAAATGTCTTATAGTAAATATTCATAGATGTCCAACTTATTTTTAATCTGAAAAAAATGTATGAAACAATTAAACGATTAGAATCGATAGGCGATGGGCTAGATCACTAGACTAAATTTGGGAGGACGAACATTTACGTAATTTGAGGATGATGTTCCGGTATGAAATGCGGTTAGATCAACCGGTGGAAACTAACGATTTTAAATTGGCTAATTTATTCAATGGGACACCGTTTCTTTTTAATTCATTCAACATACACACAAATCAATATTGAAAGATGCCATTAGCCAAGGTTTTGTCAAAACATCTAGTGGCATAGTAAAATACCGAACAGAAAAGTACAGTTTCTCACTGCACACTGAACAATCTCAAACAATCACTATACGCTCAAAGCAAAACACGCTATTTTGCTACGCCTGTTTTGATTTGATTTCAACGGCACAAATTTTCATGACAAGAAGAACAAGTATACAATGAATTCCGTGTGAGCTATCTGCTTCTCCCTCTCAGGGTTAAATGGTATTGCCATAGAGGTAACTCTAAGACCACTGGGTCCCGAAGAAAATCATTATTATTTTTGGCTCACTCAGTACCAGAACAACGGTCCCAAGCAGTCCCAAGCTATTTCACTCACCCCTGCGTGTTCTGCATGAATCCACACACCCCTGATGTTATCTGTCAAACTTTCATAGCGAATCAAAACAAACATAGTGTAGTAATAGAATTTCAACTAGAATAGGGTACGTTAATCGTTTGCTTGGGACCAATAGGCTACTAAAGTGGTGAGCCAATTTAAAATCGTTAGTTTCGTATTGATTGTTGGTACAATCCAGTAGTAGTGGTGTTGCCATATGGTACACTGAAAAATTACAATAGCAGGTTAGTCACCAAAGTTTTCGAGCCGCTCCGTCTGTCACTTCGTTTGTGCTCGAAACATAGAAAAATCCACGAGCCCCTCATTTTATCTGTCAAACTTTCATAGCGAATCAAAACAAACATAGTGTAGTACTAGAATTTCGACTAGAATAAGGTACGTTAATCGATTTGCTTGGAACCAATAGGCTAGTCAAGAAGTGAGCCAATTTAAAATCGTTAGTTTCCACTGGTTGGTAAGACCGTCACCCTATTTGAAGTGCTGAGTATAAGCAACAATCAATATTAAACTAACGATTTTAAATTGGCTCACCACTTTAGTAGCCTATTGGTCCCAAGCAAACGATTAACGTACCCTATTCTAGTCGAAATTCTAGTACTACGCAATGTTTGTTTTGATTCGCTATGAAAGTTTGACAGATAAAATGAGGGGTTATTGGTTTTTCCTATGTTTCGAGGGGTGATTCAACAAGCTTGGGACCGAAGATAGTACCAGAGGTGAGCCAAAAAGTTGAGCACGTTTCTTCGGGACCTACTTGTCGTAGAGTTACCTCTATGGTATAAGGGTGGGTCATAAATATTCACTTTTCTCTGTCTTATCTCAAATGCCAATGGTTTGAATGTATCGATATATACATTGGAAATGCCGTTCAATCAAATAAACCCATACCCCACTCACTTGGCCAGGCTTCAGGATCGTCCAGTGGGCAGTGTGCTCTACACTCCAAGTTCCCTTTTTTTCAAATTTACCGCAAATTTGATATTGATTGTTGATTAATCACAATGAAACATTGTAACAGAGGTTGAGGTTACTAGTGTATTAAATAATCTAGGTCCTATTTAGGATTATATCTGAAAATCCAAATCTGGCCAACGCCCACCCTAAACCTAAACCTGTTCTAATCCACCTGAAATTACTAACGAATGGAAGACTTTGACTACCCAGCCATGCAATAGTCTCATTCCGTGCCTTATGGCAACTTGATGATTCTATTGCGCTCATCTTCTGGCACCACCCAGGGGAGACTTGGTCCTGTACCCAATGCTTAACTTATCTCCATTCCACTCAGCTACACGCAATTTCTTGTGATATAGTGGGCGGAATATTATTATATGAGACAATTCAATGCAGACGTCTTTCCAAATTTGGGAAATCGACAGGTAATCGGTGAGCTACCACGATAGTTGCTATTCAACAACTCGACAACGTCCCATCGTCAACGCCTGCTATGAGAATTTCTCATTGCAGACGCCAACGAAACGACGTCATCGAGCTATCGACCAACTAGCCTGGTTATCGCCTGGTACCTTATAGCACGATGCTAGGAGGCGAACCGGAAGAATCGATGAGCTACCTCCCCCAACAACATGCTACAGGCTAGTGAAATCCAAAACGATTCTGCAATGGTAAATAATATAACACTATTAATTAAATTATTCAAAATAATAGGACTATTCATATTCCAGATTGAAAGGCTGAAGTACATTGTCCCAACTGACGCATCTCTGGAAGTAATTAAAAACGATTGGGGACAAACGTTTGGCGCCAGGAAGATCATCAGAGATAATGGTGATGATGCAAAACTGGTTGACGAACTGCTTGAAGCTTTCCCTCTAATGATTGAGTTCAGCGGATCTTTAGTATAATAGTTAAAACTAGCCGTTTCATTCTAATTACTTACAAATTTTTCGGTTATAGATCTCAGTGGATTTCGAAGTGATGTTTCCTAATGCTGGCGACTTCAATGAAACCTGGGAAATTTTGCAGCCAAAAATACTGGCAAAACACCACAGCTTGCATTCATATATCAAATCCCGTGAGTAAATTTGCTGTGAAAATGGATACATTTTTGATTATGTATTTGTGAATTACAGAATTTATTCGAACACTTGTTATCGTAAAGGACAAAAATCCAACTCGTGGGGCTAAGCGCGCAATTCAAGGACCACAAAAGATCACAAATCACTTGGATCATATCATCGAATGGATCAATGTATGAGTAATCACTAATTTGAAAACTTATCCTAATTTGCAAATAATACTAATGACCTTTTTCAGCCCGAAGACGACGTCGAGCAATTCGCTTCTGGCTATACTAAGACCAAGCTACCGATATTAATCGTCAAGGCACCACAGTATGAGGAAGGAGCAACATACATTCGTTTGAACAAACGTGTGTTTTCGGCAGGTTGTGATATTCGCCGAGCATTTTTGCTTTTGGTTCAAACATACTTCATTTTCAAATTCAAGTTTGAACCGTCTCTTGCAAATTTTTACAATTTTTTCGTTGGAGCCGTTTTGACCGTGGATAATATGACGACAACTGTTAACAACTTTATCTTTCAGCTCAACTAACAAAATGCTGAAATGATTATACGGTATGAAACTAAATTTAATTTGTTTAAATAAATGAAAATGATTCAAATAAACCGAAATTAATGTTGTTTTGAATGAACCAGTATGATTAAAACTAAAAAGCTGATTTTTCAGTACAATGATAAATATTGCTGAATTATTTCAGCAAAGTGCTGTCAAATTATGCGATTGCCGGATAACTGGATTTTCAGCAAATCTATTAAATATGCTGAAAATTCAGTAAACCTCTGTCAAGCAGAATGACATTTCACATTGCTGAAAATTTCAGTAATTTTATATTGCTGAAATGATTACTGAAATTTCAGCTCGGCAAAATTCAGCAAAAAATTGCTGATTTCCAGCTATAAAAATTTGGTGTGTACATTTGTTAATTGGGTAGGGATTGTTATAATTTTGAGAAATGTAAAATTTAAAATCTCAAAACTGAGCTGGAATGCAAATTATTAGTACTGCTATTATTTTGAACAATTTGACCTAGTGTCTCACTTTCCGGCAGGTGCTTCGAAAAATTTGGTATTTTGTAATCGTAAAATTGAACATATTTGTAGTTCTTTGGTGAACGTTTCAGCTCAATTGATCTTAAGAGAACAAAGTTACAACTTGTCAAAGTTGACCATTTTGTATAGAAATCGGCATGCGCTGCTATTATATTTTGACACAGTGGTATGAGTGCTCATTAGAATGATGCGAAATTTGAAATTTTCGCTCCACAGTGCTTAAACGGTTCCAAATTGGGTCCTGCTTAGCCTCCCAAAATTTGAACTACTTTAGTAAGAAACTGACTTGGCACAAACCGTTTCAAGTTTATATGGGAATTACTATGTTACTTATATTTTTGTTCATATCTATCTAAAAATTCACCACATCACTATACTTCTAAAAATGATAGCAGTGATTGTAGCAAATTTTCTCAGCTACAACTTTGTTGAAAACCACTTTTCAATCAAATGTAAAGAACAAAAGTTATCAATGATTCAAGTCACTTATGTCTTATGATTATGCTCTTTCAACTGTTCAGCAAGCAACATTGGTGTTTCTGGTGCGAAGAATAGAGCACAAATATAATGGCTACTATGTCAGAATACAGTGTTGCCCACAGAACAGCTGCTTGATCATGCCATAAGATTATCAATCTCTTAAAGAATTAATAACAATTTAATTTGACATTTGGCTGAAAAACAATATTCCGCAAAGTTGTAGCTTATAAAATTTCCCGTGAGAATAGTTATAAATTTTTTTTCGGAAAAGCAATATGGACAATGGGTAGAAAACAATGAACAAAAATTTTGGTTTTCCCATAGTAATTTCCGTATAAACTTCGAATAGTTTGTGCCAATTCTATTTCTTACCAAATGAGTTTAAATTTTGGGAGGCTAAAATCAGGACCTGATTTAAAACCGTTTTAGCACTGTGGAGCGAAAATGTCAAATTTTGCATCAGTCTAGTGCTCATTGCAAGACAGCTATTACGTGATATATGCTGTAATGTGAACGGGATAAATGACTCTCTAAAAGCGAAATTGACAAGTTTTATGTGTCAAACACATACGTCACAACTTCTTCTTTCAACTTATGCCGCGTATACACTTGTATGACCTACTATGAGCATGAGCATTATGTGTATAATAATTATGAGCACTATTCAACAACCATACAAAAAACTATACAAGTGTGACCATGGATGCAATTATAATATTATACAAATAATGCTCATGTTCATAGTTTGTCATCCAAGTGTTTTTCTTCTTCTTTTTATTTTAGTGAATTTTAGCCATTGGCTAGTTCTTCACTTCATCCAAGTATGTCCGCGGCATTACAATAACAAAATATCATTATAGCATTTAATGATTTCATAATTCGGAAAAACATTTTTTTTAGAGCGAAGTGAGTGGAACCAACCCTGGTTGGGACAAAAAAAAAATGTGAGAAATTCGTGACCGGTATTATTGGAAATAATGTCATCATGTTGCGCTATGCGTAATCGTGTCTGAAAACGTCAAAACTCTAAAGTCGACATTGTTCCTTTTAGCGTTGTTGTAACGTCTGGTTCGGTATTTCCGTCTTTTTTTTGTCCATTCTTCAACTAGTTTCAACCTGATTCTACTAGATGAAAATTTGATTACTGTTGGACCAAATCCACTACGGCATATTGTGTTAATTATTTGAAATGATGAAATGCTAATTAGTGACAGTTTGAATTGTATTGATGCTACTACTATTGCTAAATTTAGGCTGAGGACGGGGTGTCCTTTGCCGTACAAAGAAGTCGTCTTCAATCCATTCGATTTATAGCTGCAAGTAGCCACCCACGCCAGCTTCCACCTGGTCGATCCACCTTGACACCTTGCGAGCCTCTCCGTCTTGTTCTAATATTATTATTAATATTATTTTCACCGGGTTGTCGTCCGACATTCTTTTTCTCGTGCTACGCGAGATTTTGTCATTATTAATTTTGGTCTAGCAAATCTCAAGTGCATGTTCTGCATATTCAGTCAAATAACAACATCAAGCAAGCCTTGTAATATGTTATCCTTCGCTATCTGAAGGGTGTGGCAGTCCGTAAGTAGCCACAGCCACTGGGCTGAAGCTGAGCTACGGATGTCAATATGCCGTACGGCTAACCACTGGGCAGACGGACGGTACTATGACATCTGTAGAGAAACGTAGAGGAACAGATAATCGTTAAATAAACGTTCTTATTAAAAGCACTAATTATTAGTTGATTAATCATTAATAAAACGGGTTATCACATCTGGCGACGACGGATATAAACTGGAATTAATTACAGGTAAGATTTATTTAGAAATATTGGAGAAAAGAAAAAAAAAAAACTTTTTTGCTGGGCTAGGAAAGAATCTTCTTGGTTATGTTATGCGTGATGAAAAAAAAAAAAAAAAATGTGGATGGCAAGAATTCTAATAAGAATTTGTTTTCATTTTGTCTAATTTAGTGGAAAATACTACATCCAAGTAGTGGTCGGTGCATTGCACGACGAAGGTCAGATTAAGACCGTAGCAGGCAGAAAGCCGTCAGGTCAGTGAGAAGACCGTACCAGGCAGTAAGCCGTCAGGTCAGGGAAGACCGTATCAGGCAGAAAGCCGTCAGGTCGAGGAAGACCGTCAAAAGGAACGTAGCTCTCGGGTCGAGGACGACCGATAAAGGCAAGAAGCCGCCAGACGGAAACTGGCCGGCCGACAGGATTCGTGGATGTCAATCGTATTGTTGGCCGTGTTTAAACGTAATTCGTCGATTTTGGAAAGGTGAATGCGTAAATAGTATTTACTAACAAACGAAAACCAAAAACAATTATTTTAAATTTTAGCGTTTTTATCAAATAATCAAAGATGGACAAATGGGACATACCGCAATTCAAGTTCAGATCGATTCCAAACAGTACCGTACGCGACGAATGGCAGAAATATAAACGGAATTTCGGTTTCATAGCGGCTGCCAATGGGGAAAAGGACAAAACCCGATTGAAAAATATTTTTTTGGCTAGAGCCGGCCCGGACGTGCAGGAAGTTTTCTCTTCAATACCAGGAGCTGACGTTGATGAAGACAAAGAAAAGAAGATCGATCCGTATCAAACGGCGATCGAGAAACTTGATGAATATTTTTCGCCCAAACGGCACGAAGCTTTCGAAAGGAATTCCTATTGGAATTTGAAGCCAATGGAGGATGAGTCTATGGAGAAGTTTTTGTGGCGTTCGCTTGAGGTGGCTCGAAAATGCAATTTCGGAAGTACCCTTGAGGAGAGTCGTAATATCGCTGTCGTTGACAAGATAATTCTGTTTGCTCCTCCGGAATTAAAGGAGAAACTGCTGCAAAAGGAGTCCTTGACACTAGACGATGTAACTCGAGTGGTCAGTTCGTATGAAGCAGTGAAATATCAATCACAGCAGATGAAAACAGCGTCATCGAGTACAGAACGTTCAGCACCTAGCTATTGGATGGATAATGGCACTAATGTCTGCAAGATTCAAGGTTCGTCGAAAAACCCAACCGGTGAATGTTACCGCTGTGGGCGTAAGA
Source organism: Ochlerotatus camptorhynchus (assembly GCF_037179485.1). Taxonomy (NCBI): domain Eukaryota; kingdom Metazoa; phylum Arthropoda; class Insecta; order Diptera; family Culicidae; genus Ochlerotatus; species Ochlerotatus camptorhynchus. The sequence continues at coordinate 2,660,289 of NW_027041014.1, read as the reverse complement.
ACCACTACGGAAATGATCCGAAGTGTCCAGCTAAAGATCAAAGGTGTAACAAATGTAACAGAATCGGCCATTTCTATAAACGGTGCAGAACAATCACACTTCCTCAGAAGCGAAGCGCGAATAACCCTATCGAATGGCGGGGAAAGAAACCGAAATCCCAAGGTATCATGCGAGTTCAGGACAGCGAGGAGGAAAAACCGGTACCGCCAAATTTCATCTTTAGTATCGGAAATGGGGACGAATTTATCTGGGTCAAAGTAGGAGGCGTCATGATCCAAATGTTGATTGATTCTGGAAGTGCCAAGAACATTATAGATGACAGGACGTGGGCGTACATGAAAACTCATGGAGTGAAAGTTGAGGAATTTTGGAAAGAAGCCGATCAAACTTTCCGTGCGTATGGCCGCGATTCGGAACCGTTAGCAATAGGTTTGTGTTACAGATACTAGTATACACTTGAGGTTCGAAACTATTGTTTAATTATTGATTATAGGTGGAATGTTTGAAGCAGTTATTTCTGTTGAGGATGCCGGAAAGCGGATTGAAAGGAGCGATCGCTTTTATGTAGTACAGGGAGGTACACAACCCTTACTCGGGCGATTGACTGCTACCAAGCTAGGAGTATTGTCGATCGGTTTACCTAGTGTCCAATCTTCTTTGAACCAGGTTGTAGACGAAAAAAGGCCTTTTCCTAAAATCAAGGATGTCAAATTGAGAATTCCTATCGACAGAACTATAACTCCTGTTGTACAACATGTCAGACGCCCACCTATTGCTCTCCCGCATAAACGCGAACCATAAATTGACCTTACCTAAAATGGTTAAAAATTGTTTATAATCCCTGCTAAACTTTAACTGAAATGGTTATGGAACTTTACATGAACGTTTAATGATAAAGTTTCAACCTTATGTATTATGGTTTTTTGGAACTGGACCTTACAAATAATGGGTTGTTAAGAACCATTACCGTTCCAAATTCTTGTTTTCTCCATACATTTTCGGAAAGAGAACTATATTAGAACCTTTTAACTTATGGTTTGAAAACTTTAATGGTAATGGTTATGGTAGTCAGTAAGGTCCACGAATGGTTTTGTAACATCAATCAACTTTATGTGGAATATATCGCGAATTGGTTGCCTGTAATTTACTGATTACCAATTCACGATATATTCCACGTAAAGTTGAGCGATAATACAAAACCATTAATGGACCTTACTGACTACCATAACCATTACCATTAATGTTCTCAAATCATAAGTAAAAACGTTCTTATATAGTTCTCTTTCTTAAAATGTATGGAGAAAACAAGAATTTGGAATGGTAATGGTTCTTAACAACCCATTATTTGTAAGGTCCAGTTCCAAAAAACCATAATACATAAGGTTGAAACTTTATCATTAAACGTTCATGTAAAGTTCCATAACCATTTCAGTTAAAGTTTAGCAGGGATTATAAACAATTTTTAACCATTTTAGGTAAGGTCAATTTATGGTTCGCGTTTATGCGGGCTGCTTTCACGTATTGAAGACAAATTGTCGGCACTTCTGACTACAGATATAATTGAACCAGTCACTGGAGCCAGCGAGTGGGTATCACCGCTAGTGACGATAGTGAAGGATAACGGAGATCTTCGCCTATGCGTGGATATGCGACGCGCAAATCAAGCTATACGACGAGAACACCACATGATGCCAACTATCGAAGATTTTCTTCCTCGCCTCAAAGCTGCCAAGTTCTTCAGTCGGCTTGATATTAAGGAGTCCTACTATCAACTAGAGCTCGAGGAGGATTGCCGAGATATAACGACGTTCATCACTCACAAGGGACTATACCGTTTTAAGCGATTGATGTTCGGCGTCAGCTGCGCGCCGGAAATGTTCCAGAAGGCCTTAGAGCAGATTCTAGCAGATTGTGAGAATACAGTCAATTATATCGACGATATCATCATTTTCGGACAGACAGAAGAAGAACATGACAGGGCATTGCAACAGGTTCTATCAACTCTAAGAGAAAAAGAGGTGCTTTTGAACCATAGAAAGTGTGTTTTCAAGGCAACGGAGATTGAATTCCTGGGACATGTTATCTCAGAGGAAGGCATACGACCAACTGCAAGCAAAATAGAATCCCTGACCAGATTTCGAGCGCCGAAGACTGCTGAAGAAGTTCGCAGTTTCTTAGGACTGGTAACGTACGTCGGACGTTTCTTGCCGGACTTAGCCACAGTAACGGCTCCTTTACGAGAGTTGACGCAATCGGGAAAACATTTTGTTTGGCAAGAAAGTCATCAAAAGTCGTTCGAAAGATTGAAGGAAATAATCGGCGATATTCGAACCCTGCACTTCTTCGATAACTCACTGCGAACGAGAGTAATAACTGACGCGTCTCCAGTAGCCCTGGGCGCTGTGTTAGTACAGTTTGAAGGTAGTGATGATGAAAATCCTCGGGTTATATGCTACGCTAGTAAGAGCTTAACCGCAACGGAGAAACGTTACTGCCAGACTGAACGTGAAGCGCTGGCAATCGTTTGGGCTGTGGAGCGGTTGTCCGTTTATCTCATTGGTCGGAAATTCGAATTGGAAACCGACCATAAACCTCTGGAGGTAATCTTCTCGCCGTCTTCGAGGCCTTGTGCTAGAATAGAGCGGTGGGTCTTACGCTTACAATCCTTCACATTCGAAGTTAAATACAGGAAGGGTTCAAGCAATGTCGCAGATTCTTTCTCTCGGCTGGTGGAAGAAGATAACGCGGTGGAGTTTGAAAAGGATAATAAGTTTCTTATCCTTGCGGTAACGGAATCGGCCGCAGTGGACGTTGGAGAAATAGAGAACGCGGTGGAAAGGGATCAACAATTACGATTGGTAGTTGAAGCTATGCGATCTGGATCATGGACCAGGGTGGAAGTTAAGGCATTCGAACCATTCCAGAATGAGCTTGGACTTGTCGGAGATTTGTTAGTGCGTGGAAGTAAACTGGTGGTGCCGGAACATATAAAAGGGGAGAGGAAGAGGATGCTGGACCTTGCACACGAAGGTCACCCCGGTGAATCTTTAATGAAGCGTAGGCTGCGGGATAGAGTCTGGTGGCCCCGGATGGATGTTGATATCACGTCATACGTCAAGAATTGTGAAGGCTGTCGACTAGTCGGACTTCCTAGCAAACCGGTTCCTATGTCACGCAGAATGATGCCCACAAAACCATGGGTGGATGTGGCCATAGATTTTATGGGTCCACTTCCGTCGGGTGAATACCTGCTTGTCATCGTAGACTACTTCAGTCGATATAAAGAGGTAGAAATCATGGTTAAAATAACAGCTAAGGATACCGTTGGACGTCTCGATAGAATTTTCACTCGACTCGGATATCCACGTACCATGACACTTGACAATGCCAAGCAATTTGTTGGAAAGGAATTTGAACTGTACTGCAACACCCATGGGATTACGTTGAACCATTCTACACCATACTGGCCGCAGGAGAATGGTTTAGTTGAGCGGCAGAACCGATCCTTGCTGAAGCGCTTACAAATAAGCCACGCTCTCGGCCGTGACTGGAAGCAGGATTTGCAGGATTACCTTATTATGTACTATACTACACCGCACTCTTCAACGGGAAAGACGCCAACTGAGTTGTGTTTTGGCAGAACTATCAGATCAAAGATTCCATCCTTGCCATAAATAAACGTTCTTATTAAAAGCACTAATTATTAGTTGATTAATCATTAATAAAACGGGTTATCACAAAGGGAACCAAGAGTTTAATAATGTTTACCCAGTATCCAACAGAGTCTTTCTCCACGTCCATAATTCGTTGTAACCAATACATTCAGTGCACTTCCATTATATACGAAGGAATCGTGATATGATCCTGAATAGTTGGTGTCAATAAAACGCACGGTTAAGGTGTGGTTTCCATATATTGAAAAGCAAATGAACTTTCAGGGCTATTCTGCGCGGCGTGTGAGGTGAAGTGACAGTGAAGTGATGGTGAAGTGACAATTGTCACCTCGGGTGAGGTGACTCTCCATTTGATTTGCACGGAGAGTCACCTCACCCGAGGCGACAATTGTCACTTCACAAGTGAGAGCGTGTCACCTCACCTCACACGCCGCGCAGAATAGGCCTGTTTACCAAGCAAAAGTTTAATCACTCACTAAACTTACCAGCATAAATGTTTGTGCTTTGATGGGGCTATTATTAGAAATCCAGCTTACGCGTTAATCATTTACGTATGCTTTACGCTTACGCGTATTTCTTCTTCGGTTGGAAATTTAATGAAATGAGGACAAATTTCGCTTCCAATGTGTTCAAAATATCCTGACATTGTTGGAGATGCTGGGACATGATTTTGTGTTCACAATATTTAGCAGATATTAAAAAAAAACATCTTTTGAAATTCTGAAATGCTGCACAAATCAGGAATGTTATAATCATTCATTAGTGCGATATTTTGAACAAAGGCTTAACTTACGTTTCAGTCGATAGTTCCAATGGATTAGATGCATCTCTTATTACTCTTCGCTGCACGGGAAAAAATACGATCTCCGAAATGAGATAAATGACTCATGATTTCATGAACACAGCGTATTTTCATGTTATGAAAATACACCATGAATAACATTCATGATATCATGAGCAACTTTTGCGTAACGCAGCAAACATTCCCAAAATCATGAATCATCCGAGTTGAAATCATGAGCTAAATTCATGGGTTTAACCAAAAAAATGTAAAAAGAATAAAATAATGAAACAAACTGGATTCGAAACCAAGAACCTTGAGATCACTAAACCCACACTTTGACCACCCGAATAGAAATTGTAATGTAGGAAACACCAGCAGACATCTTCAATACATTAAATTTTAACGTGTATTGCTGTAACCTTAATGTATTCAGACTTCAGTGTGACGTCCAAGTACATAAAAATACATTAGCCTCAAACGTTACATCAGAATCAAACGTCTTGACGATGTAAAATTTGACATCAGAATACATCCAATGACAACAGAACCTAACGTTACATTAGAATCAAACATCATCACGATGTAATTTGTTGCACGCATAAAACATCAGAATACATCCAATGACAACAGAACCTAACGTTACATTAGAATCAAACTTCATCACGATGTAATTTGTTGCACGCATAAAACAACAGAATACATCCAATGACAACAGAACCTAACGTTACATTAGAATCAAAGTTCATCACGATGTAAATTGTTGTCCCTCGGTCTCTCGCCGCATGCAAAGTTTGTTTTGTCCTGAGTCAGCACTACACGGCGAATGAGAACGACCCAAATTTGAGGTTAGTTCACTCATAAATCGCAAAAAGTGCAGGAACTCAGTTTTGAATTAATTTCCCTCATGTTCCGAATATGAGAAAAGCAAAGATTGGATTCTCTGGATTCTCGTAAATTTTCCTTATTTTAGGGCAGATTTTTGAGGTTTTCCACAGGAAAACATGCGGCAAATTTACTCATCCTGCACTTTTTTCGATATTGAGTACACTGTACTCAAATTTGCGTTGATCTCATTGGCCGTGTACAGTTTTTTTCGCAGTGGGAAAAGTTTGATTTGTTTACGAATTAGCCCGGGAAAGTGCCGACAATGTGTCCGTCGCGAGGGGGGCGACACATCTAAATTTCAATTCTAGATGCTCAAAAAATCTCACACTAGCGAATCAATCTTCGAAAAATAATCTTTCATTTCTTGCATCTACTTGCATCGTGCTTCATCTTTTTGCAGGAAATCTTTAAAATCAACATAAATCTTCCTTCTATCTTCTCAGCGTGCGTGCAGCTAGCCACAGCCAAACACAATCTTTTCTGCATCGTAGATAGAGTCGCCCCCCTCGGTCCGTCGCGAGTTTTGGTGGCGATGCAATGTTTTTCTGGTAAGTAAATGTGAATTTATTAATTTAATGTAATGTAATTATGTTTTTTTTTAGGAAAGTACCAGCGAGAGTACCAGTCCCAAGCCGAATCCCGGTAGGGAATCCGAAGCTGGATCCCGGGCGGGGAGTTTGCAGCCAGATCTCTCGACATACTGCAGGTTAGTCAGTGTATTTCTCAAAAGCTACAAGCCCGATGACGGGTTCCGTAAACGGAGCCCGATGGGGATTCCGTAGACGGATCCCGATGGGGAAACCGAATACGGATCCCGACGGGGAAACCGAATACGGATCCCGATGGGAAAACCGAATACGGGTCCCAATGGGGAAACCGAATACGGATCCCGATGGGAAAACCGAATACGGGTCCCAATGGGGAAACCGAATACGGATCCCGATGGGAAAACCGAATACGGATCCCGATGGGAAAACCGAATACGGAACCCAATGGGAAAACCAAATACGGGTCCCAATCGGGAAACCGAATACGGATCCCGATGGGGATTCCGTAGACGGATCCCGACGGGGAAACCGAATACGGATCCCGATGGGGAAACCGAATACGGATCCCGATGGGAAAACCGAATACGGATCCCAATGGGAAAACCAAATACGGGTCCCAATCGGGAAACCGAATACGGATCCCGATGGGGATTCCGTAGACATCCCGACGGGGAAACCGAATACGGATCCCGATGGGGAAACCGAATACGGAACCCAATGGGGAAACCGAATACGGATCCTGATAGGAAAACCGAATACGGATTCCAATGGGAAAACCAAATACGGGTCCCAATCGGGAAACCGAATACGGATCCCGATGGGGATTCCGTAGACGGATCCCGACGGGGAAACCGAATACGGATCCCGATGGGAAAACCGAATACGGGTCCCAATGGGGAAACCGAATACGGATCCCGATGGGAAAACCGAATACGGGTCCCAATGGGGAAACCGAATACGGATCCCGATGGGAAAACCGAATACGGATCCCAATGGGAAAACCAAATACGGGTCCCAATCGGGAAACCGAATACGGATCCCGATGGGGATTCCGTAGACGGATCCCGACGGGGAAACCGAATACGGATCCCGATGGGGAAACCGAATACGGATCCCGATGGGAAAACCGAATACGGATCCCAATGGGAAAACCAAATACGGGTCCCAATCGGGAAACCGAATACGGATCCCGATGGGGATTCCGTAGACATCCCGACGGGGAAACCGAATACGGATCCCGATGGGGAAACCGAATACGGAACCCAATGGGGAAACCGAATACGGATCCTGATAGGAAAACCGAATACGGATTCCAATGGGAAAACCAAATACGGGTCCCAATCGGGAAACCGAATACGGATCCCGATGGGGATTCCGTAGACGGATCCCGACGGGGAAACCGAATACGGATCCCGATGGGAAAACCGAATACGGGTCCCAATGGGGAAACCGAATACGGATCCCGATGGGAAAACCGAATACGGGTCCCAATGGGGAAACCGAATACGGATCCCGATGGGAAAACCGAATACGGATCCCGATGGGAAAACCGAATACGGAACCCAATGGGAAAACCAAATACGGGTCCCAATGGGGAAACCGAATACGGATCCCGATGGGGAAACCGAATACGAATCCCGATGGGAAAACCGAATACGGGTCCCAATGGGGAAACCGAATACGGATCCCGATGGGGAAACCGAATACGGATCTTGATGGGGAAACCGAATACGTATCCTGATGGGGAAACCGAATACGTATCCCTATGGGAAAACCGAATACGTATCCATTAGTTTTCGTTTCGTGTGGAAAACCTGGAATTGGGTTGTATAATTTCGAAAAACAAACAAATTTTTATACATCATCTGAACGAGCTTCGTTTTCTGAGCACAAATATATTTTTATCGTTCCCATAGTCATTCATCTCGATTTGTAAACCAAGATTTAAATTGTCGATAAATTGCATTAGATGACGTTAATATCCTTTGAATGACAGTTCGCTCTATGGCGAGGGCCGCTAAAATGGTGATGTTTGCAAATGTAATAACACTGATTTATCATAGTTCATGTGAACCAAAATTTATGAAATTTTGGATTTAGGTTCCATTTTTAAACCATTTTTTCAACCTATTAATATTGGATTCAGAGAGCCGCAATAATGGCGGTAAGCTCCAACTCGGATTAACTTTTAATACCGTCCCTGTTTGGATGTTGAATAACTCTGATGTCGACATCAAAGCAGCCGGACATTCTTGATCGGGATTTAATCCGAGGATAATACCGATTGGAGCTTACAGCCATAAGTGATTTAATGAATAATTCGCCGATTGCGACTCTCTGAAAACTAAATGCACAGGTTTCATACGTCAAACTCATCCTTTGCAACGTCCTCTTGTAACTTAAAAATACAAAATGTCATAATAACGTAGGGTAGAGAACTACTTCGGCAAACATCGCCCGTTTTGGGCCTATCGAGCAGAAAACTTCAATAGAAATCCATTATTTCAGAGTTCGTCAATTCAATTATGCATTTGGTACGATACTTTAGTTAATAAGCTACGGAACGAAGTCAATGAGAACACGTGATATGAAGGTTTGCACCCATTATTCCCAAAAACAAAAGAAGCGCTCCGACCGAATCAATTTTTATCTTCATTCTTTATTCTTTATTTCCATTTCGTCAAGCCAGTGTAGACCAATGAGCTGGATTACCGAGGTGAAGCAATCACTCACACAACCACTGTACGATACACGCAAGTACACGCAAGTAGTGACGTCACTACTTGCGTTTACGTTGATTTTTTGGTTTACTAATACAACCCTATTTCACGATCTGCTCCACCTCTCTCTGTACCTCATTGAGTGTAGACTACATACAATGATTATTACAATGTTTAATCTTCATCCGATAGGCCGAAGTGAATTCATTGGCGTTTCAATGCGCTACACGGATACGAATTTTGTTCATTTAAATTAAAAATATACATGTTTATACTCTAAACATATGAATTATTCAAAGTAAATTGAAAGGATGTTGGAAACTAAAATATGTATGTTTGAATTAAATTCAAAAGCATGTTTATTTCAACAATATCGAAATACAAATTGTATTTGACAGCATCTTTCACTGATGTGTTTGTGTTTGACTGACAATGATCGGTTTCTGTACGTGGCGAATAAGAATGGAATCGGTGGGACCTGGCCAAGCGGGAATGTTTGACGGTGATAAAGGCGCAGAAGACCAAGCAGAAAACGAGATCAAGAGCTGGACGGAGCGACACTGGAGCTGGTGAATCTTCACAGAACAGGGGTTTTCCGGAAGATCACCCATCATTCGTGGTGAAGGACTGGTCTCTGGATGAAGGACTGATGTGATTGCATCCGGGTCATAAGACGACGATAATGCATGTATAAGCGCACGATTGGTGATTTAACCTAATCGAGCACTTTTATTTGTTTCATCCGAAAATAATTTATAACAATAAATAGAAAATCACGCTAAACATTAAGTACGATTAATATAAACATCAAAATCATGTTTAAAATAAAAATATTTATTTTTGATTATAAAGCTTTCACGTTTATTTTCAACACAAATATTTTCAAAATAAACGTAGCATGACTTTTATTTTAAACATTGATGTCACATGACTTTAAACAGAAAATACGTTTGAAATCAATCTAATTTATTTTTGTGGCTAGAACAAACTGAATTTATGTTTATATTTACCTCAAATATTTTTATTTCGATAATATTTTTTTCTGCGTGTAGGACGAGTTTAGAATCCGTAGGCCGAGTTTGGTGTCAAGAAGCAGTGTTAGACTTTTGACAATATCTCAACGATTGGTTTCTCTTTATCAAATCTTACGGTACATACGGAAAGGTAAATAAATTTGGAAGCCATCAGTAATAATAACATTCCGTTTGGTGCTAAACTGCGCTAGATAAAGAAGGACTAAGTGCGGGTTGTGCTTAATAGGCCGAAAATGGGGTAGTTAACCCTATAATGACTTCATAATTCCGAAAAAACATGTTTCCGGACGGAATAAGTTTCATCAAGCCTTATGATGGTACACAAGATGGGTCGCAAGTTTATATAAAATTTAAAGTGTGGTTCGCAATCAGGGAAAGACTGAGATTTAAGAATTCTAATGTAATTTTTTCATAAATAATGCCAATTTAGAATTCTGTACTATCTAATAACTATTTCTTCGAACTTTTAGGCAGTTTGGATAACAATTTAGCCAACGTATAAGATACTTACCACAGACAAACAGACATAACACATTGAATATTTCTCACTGTAAAACATCGTTGTTAAAATATTACGGCCCTCTGTTGAGTACACTGTGGTGGGTAGTACGCTGAACAGATGGCGGTAGTGTGGAAACGTCAAACGCAAGGGAATTGACTATGCGCGCCACAGGTGGCGGTACTACCAACTAAGATACTTTTAAATTGACCGATAAATGCTTGTTCGATGAACATCTTGCGAGTGTTATGTCTTTTTGTCTGTATACTTACTTTACTTTTGCTGATCCGACGTCCCTCGGAACCTAACCTGTATAACAAGTTACTACCCGATGGATATGTTGGTTTGTGTAGGCGTGTCTTGGATTCCGAGAAATCAACAAGAGAAGCCATTGTTTACAAAGGCTGTTACGCCCTAATTCCAGGTCTATCTAGATTCTTCTACTCCATTCACCATTTTCATATACCCTCTGCCAAAGATGGTCCTAAGCACGCGTCGTTCGAAAACTCCCAGTGCTCCTCGAGCATTGTCCATTGTCATATTTTTCATGCACAATAATTTTGTTTATTATATATTTGCAGTTCGTTTGCAGCAATTTTTGGAGCGATCCGTGAAGGGGAAGGCTTGCCACTTGTATATCCGAACAGTGGACCAAACAAGCCAGCAACCCCGTCCAAAGTGTCATGCATTATTGACAAATTGGCACAGTGGGTCGATTTAAAGGGAGATCTGGAGGCGCAGCGATCACATTGTCATGATTGTCTGGTAGTTCACTCAAAAATGCTATAACAATCGCCAAGCTCGCTGTAATGTCACCAAGTGCCTCGTCACCCACGAATAGGCGCCTATGTCAGTGGTCTAACAACTCTTAGCGCGCTAATGGCATAGTTCCCCTGCCGCATAGAGAGTTGCCACAATGATATTAGGTTAGCTAAGGTCAGTTAACTGACTGGTGGGAAACGGGAGCTTAAGCAATGGCTATTCTTTATGCATTTAAGAGATAGTCTACCAGAATGGATGACTTTTTTTTGTACAATTTTATGTTTTCTGATGGTTTCGGTTGTGCAAAACATGAGAATTAACTTTTTCAATACTTTCAATTGTACAAAGCATTAGAGCTAGAAACAAGATCTTGTAAACACTACACACCTTAACTGGTAGTTTGCTAAAAAAAGGCTGCAACAATCGTCAAGCTCGCTGTAATGTCACCAAGTGCCTCGTCACCTACAAATTGGCGCCTATGTCAGTGGTCTAACAACTCTTAGCGCGCTAATGGCATAGTTCCCCTGCCGCATAGAGAGTTGCCGCAATGATATTAGGTTAGCTAAGGTCAGTTAACTGACTGGTGGGAAACGGGAGCTTCAGCATTGACTGTTATGTACGCATTTTTATGATGTAATCTAACAACAAGCGTGTGTAGTGTTTACACGATCATGTTTCTAATTCTAATGTGTTGTAAATATAATTGAAAGCATTTGAAAAGTAAGATTCTAGTGTTTTGTATATCTAAAAACATTAGTAAACATCTACATTTGAAAACATTCAAACAACGTTTACTTTAAACGTTTTGTACATCTGAAAACATCAGAGAACAACAAACACGAAGAACAAATGAAAACATCCGAACAACGTTTAGTTCTAACGTTGTGTACATCCGAAAACATCCAAAAAAGTTTGGTTCCAGCATCGGGAGGCATCTACGTTAGAAAACATCAGAATACATTTATATATAAAAACATCCGAACAACGTTTAGTTCTAACGTTTTTTACATCCGAAAACAACCAAAAAACATTTGATTCTAACATCAGGAAACCTCTACATTAGAAAACATCAGAAAACGTTTACATATAAAAACATCCGAAAAACGTTTAGTTCTAACGTTTTTTACATCTGAAAACATCCAAAAACGTTTGTTTCTAACATCAGGAAACATCTACATTAGAAAACATCAGAAAACGTTTACATTTAAAAACATCCGAACAACGTTTAGTTCTAACGTTTTGTACATCTGAAAACATCCTTAAAACGTTTGGTTCTAATGTCAATAGATTGAAATTTTTGACGTCAGACCGACATTAGAATGGCAAAATTTTGTTCCAAAATTTCTGATGTATACACCATGTAACGTTGCTTAAATACAACTAAATCATAATGTTTCCTAATGTTTGACATCAGACATACATTTGATTTTGATGCTGATGTAGACATCAAAATCAAACGTTGGGCTAATGTAAATTTCTATTCGGGCACTAGACTATCAGTACTTTTATAAGATGGAAGGCAAAAGGCGAATAACAGATGTCTATGTAGTTCGGTTTATGAACACGGTTTGCCAAGTACGTGTAACGCTTTTAGCGGTCTTGATTCCTCTGCATTATGAAATCATGAATTTCCATCCCGAAATCATGAATCATTGTTACGATTTCATGGGATGGCTAGTTTTTTCATTTCATGATTTTTTATTCATGAAAATGGAATCGGATTTGTTTCCGTGTGGATTCTTAGATTACAATCTTCATCTTCACTTTCTGAAAACCAACCTTCTGTACTGCTCATTATAAAAGGTTAAAGTTAATGCTTTTCCGTTGATACTGAATCCACACCCGTTCAAACCACACCCAAATTCGAAATGCACCAATACCAACAAGCATTGCAAATTATAAAAATGGGAAGTGTTGAAATTTTGAACATATTCGTAAACACAATATTATTGTATAAATATAATAATTGCCGACGCCGGTGGTTTAGTGGTAAGCGTGACTGCTTTCTCACCCCAATGGGTCTGGGTTCAATCCCAGCCGAGGTCGGTGGGATTTTTCTGAGGCATAAAAATCTCTGGTCACGTCTTCCTTCGGGAGGAAAGTAAAGCCGTTGGTCCCGCCCCATGTGTATTGAGTTGAATGGGTACGATATCCTACGCAGGTGTGGAAGCTGCCTTCCTGCACATTCGATTGCCGTCAATGGATGGCAATCGATGTCCGTCGGTGATTGGCACTAGATTGCGGAACAGAGACCGACGTTAAATAAAGGAAAGAAGAAATATAATAATTCTACTACTGAAATGACAACTTCAATTCCAAGATATCAAGTTCAGGGTAGTCCTACTAATGCTCAGGGAAGTCTTGCCGTAGTTCAGGGAAGGCCTGCCGAACTTCAGCGAAATCCTGATGAAGTTCAGGGAAGCCCTGCCGAAAGTCCTGCCGAAGTTCAGGGAAGCCTTGCCGAAGTTCAGGGAAGTCTTGCTGAAATTCAGGGAAGTTCTGCGGAAATTCAGAGAAGTTCTGTTGATGCTCAGGGAAGTCCTACCAATGTTCAGAGAACTCATGCCAAAGTTCAGATAAGTTTTACCGAAGTTCAGGGAAGTCCTGCTGAAGTTCAGGGAAGTCCTGTCGAAGTTCAGGGAAGTTCTGCCGGAGTTCAGGGAAGGGCTGCTGAAGCTCAGGGAAGTCCTTTCATTTCAATTCTCGGAAATCAGGGAAGTCCTGATGAAGTTCAGGGAACTCATGCCGAAGTTCAGGGAAGCCCTGTTGAACCTCAGGGAAGTCCTGCCGTAATTCAGGGAAGGCCTGTCAAAGTTCAGGGAACGCCTGCTGAAGTTCTGTCCTGCCGAAGTTCGTGGAATTATCTAATTATCTTTAAAAATACCAAGATATATCAGAATACCTTCATCAATAAGGCTGCAATTTTTACAAAATATACTCAAATACTTGTGATACAACTTGATAAATTTGAAGATCAAATTGGTTAAAAAAATATTTTATTGGTCAATGGCAAAGGTGGATGATTTCTACAATATTTGAAGATATAGTTCAATTTATCTAATTATCTTTAAAAATACCAAGATATAACAGAATAATACCTTCATCTAATAGGTTGAAATTTTCGCAGAATATCCTCAAATACTTGTGAAACAACATGTGAAAATTGAGGAACCCTTTGACTTGAAAAATATTTCATTTAGCAATGGCAAAGGTGCACAGATAAGAAATCTGAATTTTAATTGTGATGTAAACATTCATTCACGTAGACTTGTATTTCATTTCACGCAACCGAGCAACTTGTAAACAATGTTGTTTACAAATATGGACTTTTGTATACAATATTTACTACATTGCATGAAATGTGTCAGAACTTTACATGATATATAATGTAAACGTATATGATATGTGACGCTCCATTTATGTGCATCATGTTGAACAGAAATTTACACTACTTTTTCGAACTGTGTATTGTGGGGTGTGTTTTATGGGTTGCTGCTACTTTGGTACGTATCGGTGGTGTTTGCTGGACGATGGCGAGCGCTCGCGGATGGTGCTTTTGTTGGGGCCGATGTTGTTTGACCGCGATGGCGGTTCGTGGCTTGGTCAGTCCGTCGACAATGGCGGATCGGTGGCTTCGACTGGTTTGGAAGATGGCTCCTGGTGATTGGAGCTGTGGTCACAAAAATGGCGGATTGGAAGACTTGGGTTTGCGCGTTGCGATGGCGGTTCGCAACCAGAGAATGTAGTGATCCCTGTGCAGCTACCGAAGTAGCCTTTTCTGGGTCAACGGCGTCTCCCTTCGTTGATCGGCAGACCGTGACAAGGCCACCTTGGTCGAGCCGAGAAGGGTCTTCCTCCTTTTCAATTAGGACCGCGTCCAAGGATGCTCTCCTGTCTGGCGATTATCAAGCCGGAGAGTGGTCGAAACGTGCCGATCGTGAGGATCTGTACGTGGAACAACAAAAAAAAAGATCCTGAACGAACACCAGGAATAGAAAAAATGTCGTTCACCGCACTTTGTTCGGTTCACTTTTGTACTTTACACTTACTATCCACTCACGTCTTGTAAGCACGAACGCCGGTTTACTTCTCAGCAATAGTTGCCGATCCCATATATCAAAAGCCCTCCTTTTCCAGTTTTCCATCCGTTCCTTATTTCTTCCATTTTCCCTCCTTGTAGCTTATCACCACCCATCCATACCATCTCCTTCTCCTATTCAGTTTTCCTACACGGCGAATGAGAACGACTCAAATTTGAGTTTAGTTCACTCATAATCGCCAAAAGTGCAGGAACTCAGCGATGAGTTAATTTGCCTCATGTTTTCCCAGGTTTTTCCAGGATTTTCCAGGGAAAAATTCCCGAATTTGAGAAAAGTAAAGATTGGATTCACTCAGTCTATTGGTACTACTCCGAGACTGAATAAAATTTTCGTCAATTTCCTCATTTTCCGGCAGATTTTTTAGGTTTTCCACAGGAAACCATGAGACAAATTTAACTCATCGCTGCGTTCCTGCACTTTTGGCGATTATGAGTGAACTAAACTCAAATTTGAGTCGTTCTCATTCGCCGTGTACCACAGTTGATCACAACACCCTTTCGATCCTGTCTTGCCCAATTATGGTTATAAAAATATCGATTTCAAACTAATCCTTGAACAGAAATTTACACTACTTTTTCGAACTGTGTGGGTGATTTCCAAAAAAGTTCCATTTATCTTTAAAAATATCCAGATATATCAGAAAACCTCCATCAAATAGGCTGAAACATTCACAGAGTATCCTTCAATTAGCTTACACATACACACACTTGAATTGTTTTTATTATTTCACAAATACACGCGTTTTTAACACGACTTGGAAACACACTCGCATACGACTTGCAATCGTATACCTCACCGTGTAAAATCATCACATTCATAGTTCTTCTATTCTCCGCGAGTGCCAACTTTGATTTGCCAATTGTCTCCTCTTCCTCTTAGGTTTGATCGAGGAACATTTCGACAGTGAGCATTCATAAGGGCGAATACGCGATGATCGATTCTCTTCATCGATTTTCTCTTTGCATTGCTACAGCTAAGCGAAACAATTTTCTAGAATTTGTTCAATGCAGAGTAGTAACAGGTTGTATTGGCTATCAAAAGCAACAGCAAACGCACCGAGAAACGTTAAATCTAGCGAGTTATTAACAAAAGAGAAAATCGACGAAGAGAATCGATCATCGCGTATAGGCCCTTATGCATGCTCACTGTCGATTTCTGGTTGTAAGTTCTCTCGATTCACGTATCCTGTGCAAGAGGATGGGTCAACTTTACCACCTCCTGCTTCCCACTACTCTTTCGATATGTATTGTGTCCCCAAAAAAACTGCGCTAAATTTGAAAGAATTTGGTTATGACCTGGATTTGCGGGAGAACTTTTAAGTTTGCATGGGAACATGTATGGGAAACCGACAGAAGTTTGTCAAAACATCACACATTGCTCTTAATAACCATCCTCAAACTACACCGAGTAATTAAGTTGTAAGAAACTAGGGAGGTCAGCCATACTTTTAAATAATATTCTCTGAGTAAGAAATATTTCCCTGAATTCAAATGAAATTCCCTGAGATTCACTGATTTTCCAGATCCAACAGTGGATTCCCTGAAATTCGACACCCTGTCATAGAACACTAAATGGTGCGGACGTTCAATTTGGCCGATGTACGGTATCTATAGGTGAGATAGAAGGAAACTAATTGACTCACCTATAGATACCGCACATCGCCATTTAGGATGTATTCAACTAAAATCGGAAACGTAAAAATTATGAATGAATCACTGCCAATTTCCAGTGTATAATTAGAAAGAGGGTCATCATGATACGTCATGCGTAATTTTGACACAACATTGCAAGACATTCGACATATTTTTTTCTGCTTTGCTTGTGACGCCTGCTCTGGGGCTTACTACAGTGAACTCTCGATAACTCGATTTTGAATAGACCATCGAGATGAGATATATAATTATCGACTAACAGAACAAGTTTGTTTTTGTTCAGCTATAATTTTATGAAGAATCCTGAATTATTCCAACTACGGTAATATATGACCTTATTTACACATCTGGAGTCGAAAAATCGTTCAAAAATCCATTTACGGATGCTCTTTTGCTTTTTTGATACGAAACATAGTGGCGCCAGCACTTAAACCTAAGTGCGTCGGACTAGCGACATTAGAGAAATAGGGAGTTCGTACTCTTAATATCTTTTATTTTTACCGAACTGGATTACCAAATATATTTTTTTCTGTTTTCATTTCAAAAATCTATATTTTATCAAAAATGATGAATACATATTTTTTCTTGATATTTTTTCCCTACACGGACAGCTTACGGTAATCCATTGAATATGAATTAGTTGCAATGATGATTCATTTTAAAACCAGTAAAATACCTGAAATAATTATCAAAATATTCAACTTAGTAAATTAGAAGGATTTCACACATCTCTCTGATGCGTTGGCATTTTCAGACTGAGTTTTATTATCTTCGTCGGTCTTGTGCTCCTGAGTCTTCTCTCAACCCACGTGAGGTTTAATAGTCTTCGGTTTTCTTCAAAACTAGCTCTAGAAATAAATAAGAAAAATCGCAAATTCGAAACAAGGACAGACTCTGTGTGGTGATTCTTTCGAAAAATGTGCAGACCCATTAGGGGTGGTGCATATTTTATGTCACGCTGTAAGGAGGGAGGGGGGCTTTAAGATTTTGTGACAAGCTAGGCATTAAGTATAGGAAAAACGTGTCCAAAGGGGGAGAGTGGTTTATCTCTATTTAGCGGGACATAATTAATGCAAATTTAATAAGGGACTGATTTAAAAGAAGATTATTTCAACTGTAATGTTGTGATTAAATGCAGCATTCCAACTGCTGTGCGCAAATATGTTGATTTCAAATGCACGTTATGTCGGCCTAATTACTGATCCAGCAACACTAGTGAGTATCTTTCTAATGAGGTATAGATCCAGATCAGATCAGTAACCAAATTACCACAAGCTTTTCTAAACTAACTGCAGAATGCTTATACAGTAAAAAAAAATTGCTTATATAGCTAATGTTTACCTGTACAGGGTGATTGCGACCAACTGTCACTTAAAAAAATTGTCATAACGATTGAACGCTTGCATGATTTTTTGTTAAATCAGTAAAGACTGGAACGCGCAACAGAACGTGGAACAGATTTCGGTGAAATAATCTTAGTGTGTACATCTGAAATCGGTGACAGGTGCTCCGAATCACCCTGTATAAGCTAGTATGCAGCTAAAATTGTTTGTTGGGTTGCCAATGCCCAGATGTCGAGTAAAGGAAGCAACGAGATGGAGAAATACCGACGTAAAAGAGGGCAATACATGTAAAAATTAAGGGACGCTGAATTCATCAACTTATAGACAGGGCTATTCTGCACGGCGTGTGTGGTGAAGTAACTCCTATTGGCAAATCAAAGTTGGTACTCGTGGAGAATAGAAGAACTATGGAAGTGATGATGGTTTCAAAATTTTCCACGGAGAGGTATACGAGTGCAATCTTAAAATGCTTTTATTTTGTAAATGGAGCATTTTATTTAAATCTTGTTAATGCTACGTTAGTAGAAAACTTAAGGACTACTCAATAGATATATAATATAGAAAAAATAATTTATTTTCAGATCTTTAGGTGTATACATAGATTTCAGCTTTTCTACCACTGTAGCACCAACCAGATTTAAATAAAATGCTCCAGTTACAAAATAAAAGCATTTTAAGATTGCACTCGTATACCTCTCCGTGGAAAATTTTGAAACCATCATCACTTTCATAGTTCGTCTATTATCCACGAGTGCCAACTTTGATTTGCCAATAGGCGAGTCCAATAGAAACTAAATTGTTTCAGCCTCTGGCGGTGAATAGGGGAATCCTCAAAAGCGTAATGAGGGTGGAAATTTTCACCGTGAAGCATAGGAAGAGGCAAATATTTTCACCTTTCGTGATTAATTTATCCACCGCAGGTGCTTGAAATCATCATCCATGTGGAATCTTTTTTTTTTGTATCGGGTTTGCCAGTGTTCCATATATTTTTGATGAGAAAAATTAAGATTTATAAAATTGTCCCAGCGGTTATGTTCTTCCGGATTTTTAATGTGTGGTAATTTCAGCTGTAAATCAGTTCAGATCTGTAGATAATCGGAAAAAAAGACCACACCCGATTGAAATTTGCAAGTTGTGCAATAAAATTTACATTATTTTGTGTTTTGTAAAATCGTCATTATGATGTAAACAAATGGATTGGATGACAGTGCCTCTCAAAATCGGCTAGCGCACTCTACATTGATGATGCATGAAAAATGCCTATTCTGCGAGTCGTTCGTGCAATTCAAATGGAGAGTCACTTCACACAACGTGGCTTTTGTCACTTCACTAGTGACAAAGAGTCATACGACTCACAGAATAGGTCCTATTTGATTTGCACGGAGACTAACGTCACCCGAGATGACTTATAACTAAAGTACTGACAGAAAGTCACCTCACACGCTGCACAGAATAGGCCTGAGAATATCGAGTTGTGCAGAGTTGTCTGTAGATGTAAATTGGATTTTTTTTTTGATCAAATCTACCTCGGTGGTGGTGTTAATTACTTTAAATGGTAATGAAAAAATGTTAATTAGTGACTGTTTGCAGTCCCTTTAGCTACTGAATGTTTTTGATGCGTTAATACAGAGGAAATTATTATTTTTTCATTGGACTTGGTAATTTATGTTTCTTCTACGTTCTAGCTACACCTTTAAACCTTTCCTCAACATAGTCAGTTGACGACAGTTGAGAGCTTACTAAACTTTTACCAATTGTTTCTAACCGGCATAAATATAACATACAGTGCATTCATGAATGAATGATGCACCATAGTGAGTGAGTACCCGAGTAAAGTTATATGCCAAATTGATAACAAGTTCTGATACCTAGTTATCAAGGTTTGATAATATAATAGTTTATCATTTAGGTTAAAAAGAACCGCCAACATAACTTAAATTATAAAGAAAAATGCTGGTTGGGTATCATAAAAATAACTTGTTTTGTTATCATTGACTACATCTTGATTACAAACCCTGTGATGTATGCAAATTTGTTCAACCAATTTCTAATTATGTTATCGATTTGATAGTAAAGCCTTACACTGATAACAGAAATATGATTAACGGTGTAAAGCACACTAGCCTTGCAGCGTTCGTAAACAAATAGTATTTTCTTTCTTGATAACAAAATTAGTCGAAGTTGATAAGTGAACACGAAATGATATATGAAATAACATGACTTGTCATCTAGATGATCTCAGGTTGTTATTTTACTATATTGATGCAATTTCTACGGTAATGCTACGGAATCGATCAATTCCAACGGATTTAGGGATCTGAAGACGATAACTACGGAATTTGATGTAAATATTTATACAGAAATTTGCTGAGTGGCTTTTGTGGCTTCCAGTCATTTTCACCGCGTAGTGCCGATGTACTTCTGTAACCGGAGTCAGGACCACTAAGGCCTTGAGGCCAGCTCCAGAAACGTATCGGAGCAAATTTACCGAACTTTGGGATAAATCCGTGAACTTCTTACCACAAACGAAGTGACAGACGGAGCGGCTCGAAAACTTTGGTGACTAACCTGCTATTGCAATTTTTCAGTGTACCACATTGTAACACCACTACTACTGCATTGTACCACATGACAACACTACTACTGGATTGAACTAGCATTTTCACCAAATGTACTAGAATGTTTTGGTTCTATCTCTTTCACTCTACTCAAAACTGGAATGCATAAAAAAATGACAAAATGATACACTCTTTGTACACTGTCAAAGAATCATTGTACACAAAATTAGCTTTGTGCAAAACCAAAACAAAAATACTATCCCATCTGGTGGATGATGGCACAAGCTTCTAAGAAAATTCTTTTACAGCGAGCCACATTATTTTAATTGATTTCTTCGCCAGTTAGTCGTCTGTCACTTCGTGTGTGTTCTTACTAAAGGCTGACTGAACGTAAATTGCTACGCCCCTCGCGCGCCGCTAGCACGCCTCTAGTGTTGGGAATCGAAAATCTTTGACAGTGGTTTGTTTACACTTCTATAGAGAACAACTGGTGCAAGTTTGATCAAAGTAGTCGATCGCGTTCAGAAATAACGTCAAATGGAACTCGAAAGAAGAAAAAATATTGTGCACAAACATCTGGAAAATCCGGAGTGGTCCGGTTCCAAGCTGGCTAAAGTGCTGAAGATGCTGAAAACAACAGTTTTTCGAGTGCTCAAAACCTACAAGGAAACCCTGAGGGTGGAAAGGAATCAGCAGACCTACGAAAAAATTGGAACCAGAGATCGTCAGCTGCGCAGCAAGGTGTTGAGGTGCGTTAAAGCCAACCCCGGTCTTTCGATCCGAGATGTGGCCAGAAGGTACAACGCCAACTTTCAAACGGTGCGGAACATCCTTGCCAGGGAAGGATACAAGTCGTACAAAGCCAGTAAACATCCGAACCGGCACATAAAGCAGAATTCAGTGACCAAAAAGCGTGCAAGGCGAAACACAAGGGCTGCACTTTGATTGATGACGAAACATATGTCAAACTCGATTTTAAGCAGCTTCCCGGTCAACAGTTTTACCAACAATCAATACGAAACTAACGATTTTAAATTGGCTCACCACTTTAGTAGCCTATTGGTCCCAAGCAAACGATTAACGTACCCTATTCTAGTTGAAATTCTATTACTACTCTATGTTTGTTTTGATTCGCTATGAAAGTTTGACAGATAACATCAGGGGTGTGTGGATTCATGCAGAACATGCAGGGGTGAGTGAAATAGCTTGGGACTGCTTGGGACCGTTGTTCTGGTACTCCCCCCTATTCTGCGAGTCACGTGACTCTTTCTCACCGGTGAGGTGACTCTCCATTTGATTTGCATGGAGAGTCACCTCACAAGAGGTGACAATTGTCACCTCACCGGTGAGAGAGAGTCACGTGACTCGCAGAATAAGGGGGACTGAGTGAGCCAAAAATAATAATGATTTTCTTCGGGACCCAGTGGTCTTAGAGTTACCTCTATGGTTTTACATCGCGACTGGACTGCCGGAAAGATTCAAGTTCGTGTTTGCTGACAAGTTCGCGAAGAAGGCCATGATTTGACAAGAGACTTGCAGTTGTGGCCTGAAAACGGAACCATTCGTCACATCCTCGACGTTTACATCGAAGAATGCATGAGAAAGCGTTGCTGTTCATCCGCTAGCTTAGAGGCAAATTCATCCTTTTGCCCCATTTGACCAGCTGCCACTACTCCAAGGTGGTTCTGCAGTGGTATGCTACCAACAAGATCGATTTTGTCCCCAAGCTAATGAATCTTCCGAATTTCCCGGAATTTCGACCAATCGAAAAATACTGGGCAATTTCAAAGCAGCGACTTCGACGAAACGGCGAGGCAGTCAAGGACATCCAGCAAATGTGGGCCAAATGGAAGAAATGCGCTGATTCCGTGTCCGTTTCCACTGTGCGGGCGCTGATGGGCGCCATCGAGAGGAACGTTCGAGATTTCGTTCAAACTGGAGAAATGTAACTATCTAATGCTGTAATTATGAAGCAGGCTTGCTAGTTGTGACCTTCTGAAAGGAAAATTGACAAATTTTATATGTCATACCTATACAATCTTTACCACCTCTTCTTGCATCTTACAAATAAAAATTATCATATTGTTGCATAATAACGAAAAATAGCATTTTAGCTGTAATGAGCAATTGCAAGCCTCCTATGAAGTTTGAATAAAAGTACTGTAAAGCAACCATTAATGGACTTTTTAAACTTATTGAATCACGAATTACATGTCTTTTGTTCCTAATGATGACGCACTCGTCTATTTTTGATCGCATTTCGATTTTAACAAGATATTTTTAAAACCTAGAGCACTGGAACTAAAATTTGCAGAAGTAACATTCCAAAAATAGTGATTTAGAATAGTCGAACATTATTGAATACGTCGATTTAGGAACCACTTCGAATATGATGTTGCGCAGTCTGAAAACTAATGCATCGGAGCTGAAAGGGATGCAATTTGTGATATATAAGATTGAATTCGATTCAATTTTTAGCAGTGATACATCGTTCGTGATTGGTATTTCATCAGAAAGCTTTTGTTCCATAATGAATCATCGCTATCTAGTCACTGTAAGTAGAAACGAAAGAAATCCTGTGTTAATCTTTAAATTAAAAAAAAAATGATTCATTGCAGGTCGTTTTCGTAAATCTCGTGTTTATTTCCAAACTGTCAGCAGCTCCACAAGCAATTGATGACATCGACCAACCGGCTCAAGGATCTCCAAATCAGCTGAAGTTGCACATCGTCAAACGGCACTTCCTTCCTCCACCACGTTTCGAGGTGGAAGAGGTCAACAGACCACGCAAGGAATACGAACCAAACCGGGTGATCAAGAGGGAAAACCAAGAAAAACGCTTTGAACGCAGAGGTCAAAGAGATGACTTGTACGCACAGCGTTACCCTTATTGGGTGCTTTGAATAAATTATTTATGAGATTACTTTATAAGAGACTTCTCATTGGTATATTAGTGGAATAAAAGATCGATTATCTTCTAGCAAAAGACTGAATCCAATGAAGTGCTGTTATTTTGATGCGCAATTTCTTCCTAGAAAACGTAATGCACTGAGTGATGCGATTTTTTGTCAACGTTGGCTGCGCTGGAATAATCTTTCAAACACCGTCGGTTGATATCTGACTATTCTATAATATAATATCTTCGTCTACCAACAAAGTGCAGACGTAACTCGTTGAAAAAGTTTTTCTTGAAAACATTGTATCTCTCAGTAACGACATCTCTCGGGCTTCGCTAACTCGCAAACAATATTGCATAAAAGTACTGTGGAATGTATAGAAACGTCAAAGGGATCCGATGAGAGCAGCGATGCGGCGAGTAGTTCGTTAAACTGATAATATTCAAATCAACCGTTAAATGCGTGAACGAAGATACACGATGAAGTGTTCCGTCTGTTTGTCTGTGTGTCTTCCTTGGCATATTTCAAATAACAAT
This sequence comes from Ochlerotatus camptorhynchus, assembly GCF_037179485.1. Taxonomy (NCBI): domain Eukaryota; kingdom Metazoa; phylum Arthropoda; class Insecta; order Diptera; family Culicidae; genus Ochlerotatus; species Ochlerotatus camptorhynchus. Next base: position 2,636,297 of record NW_027041014.1, on the reverse strand, counting down.
TCGGAATTTTTCAAATTATTTTTTTCGATAACAATTCTAAGTGCTTGTAAACAGTACCACACCACTTAACTTTCACAAAGTTCATCCGATGAACGCTGAGTCTATTCGTGACGTCACGCTGCAGAACCTAATTGAATTTATTTTGTATTGGGTACCTATTGTAGTTTATTTATAGATTTATTGACATTAAAAAGTTTTGTTTACTCTCCTCACAACATGAATCCTCGCATAACATTTGAAAAGGGCCTATCAGCTTTTGCAAACAAAATTTGTAAGGCCCTTTTCCAGTGCGAACCAAAGTACACAAACCCCCACCCCCCTCCCCGTGAACGCAAGTATAAGTTTTGTTTTCAAAAGTTGTTAGGCTCTTTAAATTGTACGTGAGAATAACGTTAAGCCACAAACAGATACTTACCTTACCAATCAGGCTAAGTCCTCTGCAGACCGAAGAAGTCGTCTCCACTCTACTCGATCCGTGACCACACTTCGCTAGCCTCGTAGTCTGCGAAGGGTCCCCAGGTCGCCTTCTACTTGGTCGATCCAGCTTGCCTGCTGCGCACCTCTTGTTCCTGTTGGGGCGCTTTCGAGAACCATTTTCACTGGGTCGTCGTGCGGCATTCTTACGACGTGCCCAGCCCACCGTAGTCGCCCAATTTTTGCAATGTGGACGATGGCTGGTTCTCCCAGCAGCTGGTGCAATTCGTGGTTCATTCGCCTCCTCCACGTTCCGTCATCCATCTGCACTCCAGCGTAGATGGTACGCAACACCTTCCGTTCGAAAACACTGAGGGTCCTAAACGAACATAGTCCAGGTCTCGTGCCCGTAGAGGACCACCGGTCTAATCAGCGTCTTGTAGATAGTCAACTTCGCGCGGCGGCGAATTTTATTTGACCGGAGCGTCCTCCGGCGTCCAAAGTAGGCACGATTCCCTGTCATAGTGCGTCTTTGAATTTCTCTGCTGGTATCATTTTCGGCGCCCAAATACACGAACTCATCGACCACCACGATTTCGTCACCGTCAATCTGAACTCGGGGTAGGAGGCTAACATTGCCTTCCCTTGAACCTCTTTCTTTTATTTATTTTGTCTTCGATGCGTTGATGCTTAGCTTCCGCCACAAACAGATATAACTCTTTAAATAAATCTTCCTAACAAATATCGTCACGGAACTCACTAATGACATCTCGTGAGCTATTCGCCAAGTCTCAAACAATGTTTCATACAAGTTGGATAGAATGTGGGGCCCACCAAGGGGGGGAGGTGGCTGTCAAATACGAACAATCGTCGCCTACCTCGCATAACTGGTTCCAAACGTAAACAAGCCATAAGAAACTTACAGCGTTTGTTTACGTTTGGAACCAGTTTCATACAAGAATGATCGGTAGGCTGATTTGACAGCACGTCCCCCCCCCCTCCCAGGGGCCCACAGGACTGCAACGCCTGTCATCTGCGAACAACTCGAGTGAAGCCAAATTTCTCTGGAGCTCTGGTGAATGTGATGCCACATTTTTTCGATTTTCAATCTGTATTTTCATTGCAAAAAATCTTTTTAATCTGTATCTGACTGACAAAAATCTGTAAACAAATCTGTAAAATTTCTTTATTATGGTCTTAGTGCAGCTTTACATAAATCTCCATTGAGTTAATTCATAGTTCAGAAGGACTTTGTTCAATGTTTAGAATCTTGAAAAATTACTAATGGTTGCTTTCTAAGGAGTTTGTCTATTTGAAAAATCCCCAAATCCTACAAAATTTTTGTTAAGTGATGTGTATCTTTTTTATAGATTGAAAATATAAAAAATTAAGTTCCAGTTGTGAGAGACGAACCTGTTTTCGGCTGAAGATTTTCTTAATGAAGTAACTATCACAATTTCTAGAATTTTATTTTTTGTGTATCTTTAATTACGAAAACCTTTATCTGGACATTTGTTTTTTTTTCAACTCCGTTATTTTTCAATAAGTTTTAACACAAAACTTTTACTGAAAGTTTTGTCGAATTGTATGCAATATTCCAAGGGGTGTTCAACTCTGCACACCTTAATTCGTGCCGAGTTATTAGTTGTGTCAAAAGCTGTGCCAAGCGCTCTGCCGAACGTACATATCAAGGACAATTAAAGTATGCTTATCAAGGTGTTTGGCAACCCTGAAAGTTATGACTTTTGTAATTTTGTTTACATTCTCAATTTCTCTGATGGATCATGGTAGACATTTACCTCCATTCTCATTAGATCGTTAGCGGGTCGGGAGGTGGAAGAGGAACTGCAAATCATCAAACCAAGCATGGTTCAATCCCACGTTTGGAGCAACATCGTCGAACCAGTTTTAAATCATCTGATCGACTCAGAAGTGCGTGTCCTCAAAGATATAACCCAAGTCTATCGTATCGCTGATTATGATGCCGTCCCCTGCAGAACTGTCATACGTTGAAAATAGGATTGTCAGCCACCGCAGACTTCAGCGGAAGCGCTTTATCAGGCGCCTTAGATCTGTATAGAACTCGAGAAGATTCCGCCCAATCCAGTCAGCTCCACACAGATGACAAACGTGGGCGATTGTGATCCAAGAGCATATAGCATTACAGATACACCTTTCAATATTCTATGGACATCGCTTTAAAGTCCTGTGGTTGTCCTATCAAAGACTACAGCAATTAAGACTAATGACTGACAAGAATATCCGAGGAAAAACCGCAGGAGAAAATGTGAATATTTCCGTCCCAAAGATACTCGGCAAGACTGGGAGCCAAATCTGGCCGCCCCTAGGATAAGCTTGTTTTCTTCTTTATTGTTCATTATGTATACCAAAATTGTTGATGTACCTCAACTCTCGCAGAAGATATTGCGCTGATCCTTCGTTGTACGCTTCGAGATTGGATACACACGACAGTATCAAATGTTATGTTCAAAAATAAGAAGTGTGTTCTGGAATAAATCCTCCAATGGGACAGCATGTGGACTAGAATGTGAGCAGCATTGGAAAAAATTTCACGATATTTCACGAAGTTCATCAAGGAAAAAGTTCGTGAGTCCTAGTGCGTTTTGGTGAACTTTTCCAATAGTGAATATGAAGATTCATCATACTCTAGATGCCCGATGCTCATCGTTCCACAATTAAATCCGATCTTCGCAGGATGCATGGTAGTATTATTTTCATACGAATAACAGCACAGTGTAGGTGTTCTGCCATCCCTGTTGAATAGTTGGGATCCATTTGCTTGATATTGATAAAATTGTTGATGTGGCCGTTCGAATTTATCATCAAAGGCAACCATCGGGCATTTTTCACAATGATTTCATCCTCAATCGAAAACGAATCGTCTCTAGACGAAACCCGTTTCAACCGTCTTGACTGCCGTATGGTATACATAGATGAGCTCGACTGAAGTGAGGCCCCGATAGAAGCTGTTCTAGATGATTTTTGCTGTGATTTGGAAGAGAAGGACTTAGTTTTGCTAGGTTTGAAGAGATTCACGATTCAGCCAATTCTTACAGATTTTTTCGAATGATCCCCAACACCAGTGGGTATCCGTTTGTCGTTAACAATTTCTTGATTGAATTCTTGTATCACCAGTTTTATGTATGACATTCTCTCACTAGTTTCGTTTGTGAGCAAACAAAGTATTGACCCGAGTAGTAAACCTCAGAAACGATTGGCAAAATGTCAACTCTCAACAGTGGTGCCGTTTAATATTATATTGTTTGTGTCTTCCTTGTCAAAGTGTGCCTTAATGTGCCGAACAATGTGTCATGCTGTGTTTCGGCACAGTTGGCAGGTTAGATTGCCCCTTGCAGTATTCTTTATTTCTGAAATTTTACTATCAAATCACAATATACCCAGTTGACTCTTCGACAAATAGACAGGGAAACTACTATTTCTTCCAACGAGAAATCAGAGCATCTGAACATCAGAAGTCCATTTAAAAGATTCCAAGTCCATTCGAAGTTAAAACAATGAAAATTTATTGAATGAAAAAGACGATTTGGGCTTGATTCTCAGATTGAAGTCAAGCTGTTCAAAAGAAAGCAAATATTATGCTCACAGCAAAATTTCATCATTTATGTTTTGATTAACAATAGCAACCTGCAATAGACAAACTATATGAACGAGGGGACAAATGCCACAGGAAACTTATGTTGCTGAAGCTAAGTATTGTAAGTGGCTTGATAAAGAAATTTGTTTTAATATCGATGGCACTTCTGTGGAAACGAAGGAAAAGGAGACGAAGAAAGGTCGGCCATCTGTGACTTTCGAGGACTCATCAGCTCGCAGTAAGCGGCGAAAATCCTCAAAAAGTAAGTGTCGTGTCCGGACTCGTATTCTAGACCATCCATTCCAAGTGAGGGTGTTTAATTAATAATTATGACAGATCTTAGTCAAAATCAACACAATTTGCTGAGGTCTGTGCGTAAATCACACCATGCTGATATTTTCCCTGCATTTAGTTTGATACTAGAGGCCAAGAGAAAAGCATACTCACCATCAGAAGCAATCACAGTGTCTGAAACAATTGCAGAAGTTAGGCTACAGGATTTGATAGATTTGGACGGAAAGAGGTTCGCTCAACCAGTGCCTGTTTTTCTCATTTACCATGTATCGCTTCTACCCATTATATATGAATTGCGATTGTTTTGAAAATCTTCGCTGTCAACGTACGACTGAAATGAACAAATGAGTTCATTATCCATCGACGAATACGCGTTTGTTGATATTCATCAACGCTTGAGTTTCCAACCGAAAATTGTCAAAATCGTAAACTGCACAATCATTTCTTCGTATGCCTCTACTTTGTTAATGTCTGCTGTATCTAGGCCAAATATATTTTTTTCGCACTGCTTGTGTAATTTCTACAGATTTTTTGAACGTTCCTCATGTTCCTCAATGAAATTGGAGATAAATTCAACGCCATTAAACTTCTCTACATTGTATGGGTAGATTATCTGCTGTTTGAATGATGAAACCGATGGTACCGTATCTGAAAGAAAAAAGAAAATAAAAAAAAAAATAAGCGCAGACATTATGACTGTTCTTACCTAGCTCTTCTACGGTTTGATGGACCTGGATCATCATTGCCTGTTTGTAATTAAAAATATAAAAATTAGTATAACATATTTTTCCCTTATTTGAAAAATCTGTGTATTTTTGAAAAATCTGTAATCTGTATATACAGATATCTGTATCAAAATTTTGACAAAAATCTGTATTATTACAGATAAATCTGTATATGTGGCATTAATTTGACAGCTCCTCCTTTTCCTCTATGATTAAGCTTGGTACATGTCACGCCGCGGTGCGGAAAATAGATAGATTTTTTCTAGATAACGTTATAGGAAAGCATGATTCTCGCAAATTGTGCTCGTCAATTCGAAAACAACTAAATCATTTTTCAATTGTCCATTGCGGTCCGCATCACCCAGATAAGGCTGATGAGAGTATTGTATTTAATTTGGATCAAATCCTGCTCGGCATGGTGTTAATTATTTCAAGTGTGATGGTGTGATAGTCCCTGTAGCTGCTGAGTGTTTTATTGCCGCGTTGCATTATTAATTCAGACGAATATAATGTTTTTTATATTTTCGTTTTCATTTTGCAGCGTTTGGTGGGGCAATGGGAGCGCAAGTCAATCCAAAGCCGAGGATAAAGGAAGGGTAATGGCTGAATAGTCTATGCGGACCACTTGAACGCCATGGGATAAGAAAGGGATTGAAGAGGTCGGTTATTGGGGGGTTTGGAGGAAATGACACATAGTACTAGATTTGTGATGCAAAATGTAAAGAAACCGAAAATCCATCTCCCACTGATTCATCCTTTCACATATATACCAAATTGATATTTTAAAGCAATAATCAAAATAAACAGACAATACATGAAAACGTTAGTTGCCAGTTGCTTTAAAGGCTAGTTGCCTCCCTAAGCGGACTCTCCGCATCCTAACTCTTCTGTTAATCCACTTAATGCTACTAGGCTGTCTAAATTTTCTTATTTAAGTTCGTTTGATGATTATGATATCTCTAGTCTAATTTAATAAATAATTTAAATCTCTAATCTACCTACCACGCTTTATTAAGTACCGAAACTGCTATCCCTAATAAAAATAACCATAAAAGAGAGCTTAACGACGTGTTCGGGGTATCATCCAAACCTTTTGTGGGATAGTTTACCCATCCGGGATACAGTTCGTTTATGGTATTTGTTTATTAGGGATGTAATCTAAAATTTAACGTGTTTTAAGTTGTTTTTGACTTTGACGTATATTTAATACATATTAGTTCGTCCCAGGTGACACTTTCAAGTGACTAAAATGCTTCACTTTGAAGATAGTTTCCTAGCTGATTTTTAAATTACATAGGGTACCTGCTTCAACTACGCTCACACGTTTCCACTATGTCGCACCACAAAAATACGTATGGTTATGTCACAATAGAAGCACGCCACAGTGGAAATCCCGAGCCATAGTTCAAACACTTATCCCAAATCAAAATGAAGCACATATAAGATTAGTTGCAATACCATGTACATAAATGGTGTTAAACATTGTCCCTGAGTAATACCTCAATGAAAACAACAACGAAAACTTGTCACGCAAATAGAAGGAGCACTGTTGGGCACTTTCTGAAATATTTCAATAGTATAATTCCCTTGCAAGCCCAAATAAATCTATCTGCGTAAAAATAAATAAAATAAGAGTGATTTGCGGAAAAAACCCGCCAGTATCGCACCCAACGTCAGTGCCTATACGTAAGCGTACTACAACGCGGCTTTCAAACAAAGGAGTAACAAGTGTGATACTATCACTTTAGGCTAGAACTTTGGTTCTCTCATGCAATGGGGGAAGCTCAGTAATCCTCATCGCAATGCTCATGACGCTATTCCGTCACAGCATGAGCCAACGATGCCGGACCTAAACCAACCGTCTCCAACGCTCCACTATGAAGCATCTAATCTTAGGCCCGCCCACCAACGTCCAGGTTAAAAACTAGCCAAGGGGAGGGAATATAATATTTTTTATATTGCATATATATTACGGCAATTCCATAGAAAAAAACAAAGTTTTAAGTGAGTCTAAGAATTTCGTGATTATTGGTATAGTTCTTCGTTATCAAAAAATATTAGACTCGTATTTTTATTCCGCCATTACGGTGACCATTTCCGTGTTAGGGTGGATCGAAAAATATTTTTTATTTCAAACCACAGGACCGATTGTACTCCGGTTGACTCCTCAAATGAAAGATGTAGGTTTAGGGAAAATTACGAATCACTCAGAAATATTTAATTTGGTATAAAACACGTAAACACGTAGCAAATGCTTTTTTTAAATTTTCACTGCGAGGGTCTTCAACAACTGCTTATTTTAATATTTTTAATTGAAAGATCATTTAATTTTACATTTTACAATCAACCAAAACACCGTTTCAATGTATCGGAGCTGAAGGGGTTATGATTTCTGATACCTATATAAGTTTGAAACTTACTCCATTATTAGCAGTGCGTCGGTCGTCATTGATATTTCAACAGGAAGCTTCAGTTCCAAAATGTATCATCGCTATTTAGTCACTGTAAGTAGAATGACCTGGTGATTTCAACCTTCAAGCTTCATTAAAAAACGTTTAATTGCAGGTCGTTTTGGTGAATCTCATCTTTGTGTCCAAACTATCAGCAGCTTCACTGCAGTTGCCAGTAAATGACGCCACGCAAGGAACTCGAAATCAGCTGAAGTTGCACATCGTCAAACGACAATTCGCCCCTCCGCCACGTTTCGAGGTGGAAGAGGTCAATAGGCCGCGCAAGGAATACGAACCAAACCGGGAGCAACAGAGTGAAGGCGAAGAAAATTATGATGCATACGGAGTTCGAAGGGATGCCTGGTACGCACACCGCTTCCCTTATGATGATTGGTTGATTTAAATAAATTGTTGATCAAATTAGTCTTTTTGGATGGTTAAATAATGGAACAAAAGAACCATAGCCTCCTGGACGAACCAAATCAAGCGTAGTTACGTGATTAGCATAAGCGTGCGCAGCAGGGGTTGCAAACAACTGTCATACTGATCCCGTTAGTTATATTGTTCATTTGATGGCTGTTTTTAGGCCTTCGGACACAAACGAAGTGACAGACGACTGTCTGGCGAAGAAATCAATTAAAATATTTACTTTCACTATCTTTTTAAACTATAACAGATACGTATTTCGTTTACTACTTGCAAACTTCTTCAGTGTCTAGTCATAGAAGTCTATAACTAGACACTGAAGAAGTTTGCAAGTAGTAAACGAAATACGTATCTGTTATAATTTGAAGTGATAGTGAAAGTGAATTAGGGTTGATGACGCTCTTAGGGGGGAGAGGGGGGGGGGGGTATAAGATTTTGTGACAAGCAATGCATTAGGTATAGGAAAAACGTCCTGATAGGGGGCGGGTAATTTTTTGCTCGATTTAGCGTGACATAATTAATGCATGGGCTCTTAGTGAAAGTGAAAGTGATACAATAGTAGAATGATTAAAAGGAAAAACAACATAAAACGCATACAATTATTCTACTAAAACGCTCATCAATCAATTTCATTTTGCAGCGCAGGGTGGGGCAGTAAGAGCGCAAGTTAATCCAAGGCCGATAGTAATGGGGTGTTTACATCTTTGCGGATTTACTCGCGCTAGTGTACTCGCCAACTAGCACGAATTTCAGTTCCTCCTGAAATTTCATGCTGGTAGACGCTGATGCCCTATTATTGCCCTAAAATTTACATTATGATAGTGAGCTTTTTTGCTAGCAGCTAGCTCATTAGCGCTAGTGAAATAGCATAAGTGTAAACAACCCATAAAGGAGGGGTAATAACTGACTCACCACATGATCGCCATGGGAAGGGATAATGATTACATTGAGGTACACAGAAAAAAAATATAAATTTTAACTATTTTTTAAATTTTGAGCTATACTTGGCATAAACAGCGAAATCGTTTACAAGCTTGCATACAATATTGATAATTTATGCGATATTGCGCTTAAATTTACACGAAATATCGCGTAAATTTATGCCAAATCTAGCGTTAATTTTATGTGCACTACATCTCGCAGAAATTTACATTAATTTTTCGAACGGTGTAGGTGGTTGGATGTTTTTTGGATTTAGTTGGCCACGATGCTACAAAATGGTATGGAATGTGTAGGCTGGAAATAATTTGAATGAGTTATTTAATTATACATCAATTCATTACTGAGAGTTCTACTCTGCTTTGAATCAAATTTAAGTTTCTTAAAACGGACTATACTTCTGTATGTATGTAATGTATGTATTTAAGGTAGCTCTTGTCTTGTATGCAGCTCCACTCAATAGCAAGATCAATTTGAGCTACCGATCTGAATTCACAATATCGCTGTATGAAGGGCCAAAAACGGAGGGGTGGACCCGTAAACAGAGGCACTTACGCGAATTCCACGGGAATTTAAAAATCTCCTTCCAACGATACGATCCAACAAATCGAATAATGCAATTCGCAATACTTATTAAGCTTCCTACAGAATGGTTTGTCAAGAAGGGCGCGTCAATCTCCCTGAAACTGTTGGAGTAGAATTCCCGCCACCATAATCCAATCGGTAGGATAAAGAAAATGATAGTGTTTATTCCTCCTTTGACTCCGGTTGTCATACCACTCCAATCGTCCAGTTCCAGGTCAAATGATACCCTGATGCTCCCTCACAACCCAGTATTTATTTATATATAGTAAATATATGTAATGGAGAAATGAAATACATATATCACAATGTAAAATACGTAATAATGAAAATACATTTATAAGGATAAAAAAACTCGGATTCTGCAATGAAAATAATAATTATTTTACATACAATATGATGCAGCTCTATGTCCCCTCAACTCCCAATATAAGGAAGATGTAACTCTGAAATTTCCAGGTTATATTATGCAAATAAATATGTTTAGCTCGAATGATACTGAATATTTTTGTATTGTGTTATGTTGTGGGAGTGCTTGGGATTAAACCCATGATATTCTGCCCATTAAGCAAAACTAATCCCTCTAGAGTTATCGAGCATCTCAAAACCACAACAGTCCATGCCCAGCAAAAATTAGAGCAATTTGAGTGTGTGCGGATTTTAAACGGTACACCCTTTAGTATAATTGTGTGGCAAGTATAATTATACTATATGCCCAGCAAAGTCGAGAAATTTTCCAACCCGAAAAAGAACGGACCGGGAAACGAACCCGGTCGTGCTTTGTAGCTTGGTCCCAAAATCTGTTAATGCCTAAAATGGAAAAAAGAAGTACAATCTATTTCTAAAATTAGCTGCTGAAAATAAAACACAGATGAAGATTGAATGGAATCGTGGGTATCCGACCCATAACAGCATCGGTGTCCCATATAATAAGGAAAACAAACAAAAATAGGACACTATGGTACTAATAACACACCGTGAAATTGATAATAATGCGAAATACCAACGAATGGGGATTTGTTATTTTTAGCAATTCCACCATAGGATGCCGACTGGAAATTGAATGGCAAATATTATTTGGGTACACATTTTACGGAAAAATACGATTTCGTCTTTATTATCTTCCTACAGTGGGGAAAAAAATATTGTGATCGTGATTGTGCAGTATCGAAGGGGGTCAAGGGCCAGGTCTCCAATGCTTTTAGACACCGTACATGCTATACCAGCAGGGCATAGGGGTGGAATTACAGCATCGTAACCAGAAAGGCATAGTGACATCACCGGTTGGGGAACGTATCGGCAAGACCCCATCTCAACATTAGTAAATTAGCTGCCATAAGGGAAGAGACAAGGGAGGGAGGGTTTGTGTCGAATCATAGATAGCTGAAACGTAAGGCGGTTGGTTAATTCGAATATTAATAAAATATAGGTAAAATTAGTAAGAAATTACCTGATTGTTTCTGATGCCTGACTTTACCGTGATGTTGTTGTTGTTGGCGCTCCTGAGGACGTCGCCCTCTATAGGTCTGACGATGGAAAATCGCAGCATGGCGTTTATCTCCTCATCAGGGAATGACGATGCGATGACGCTAATCTAGACATCGTTCACCTCCGCATTCGTGACTCCTTCGAACTCTGAACCTAATATTGATGGAAAACTTGACGTTTTGGTTTCATGATGAAACGTTGAAATTTTCAAAGTTTTTGTTTTTGTTTTCATTGTCGGTCACACAAGCACAAGCTTGATAATTATTCGTCGTTAAACACACGCAGGGGTCAATGTGTTCCGTCAAAACTAACTTCAAAATTAGATGTAGCTATTTTAGCTGTAAAGATTGATGCATATATATTATGTCACGCTCTAAGGGAGGAGCGGGTGTTTAAGATTTTGTGATAAGCAATGCATTAGATATAGGAAAAACGTAACGAAGGGGGGGGGGGGTAATTTTTTCCTCGATTTAGCGTGACATAATTAATGTATGGGCCCTAATGAGTGAGTGATCTTCGTTATAGCTAATTGCTAATTGTGACCCTCTGAAAGCAAAATAACAAGTTTTACGTGTCATACACAAACTTTACCTTCTCTACGTACTCTACGACTCAATGTATGTATGTATGTATGTAAAGGATACCACTCATTGTTGCAAGGCACAGCCATTAGACAGTGGATCATCCTCCAAGTATGACTTGATCAAGTACACCCAACCGGTGGATGTAAGATTCGCTTACAATTATGTGGGATTCATCATCAGACGATGTAAGTGGAGACCGCATGAACCGAGGATGCGATATACCTAGCTGCGGTCCGATGTAAGAAAATTGGAGACCGAAAAATGTGGAGTTGTATTAGTGAGTGAAATTAATTATGTCGAAAAAAATAGAAAAAAGGTTGCCGACTGGACCCGAACCACGGACTCGGGTGGGACTAGCAGACCTGTGCTTTCTCCACTGCTCTCTCCATGCTTCTGAATATGGTCAGCCTAAAAGCAAAGATGAAGCGCTCATTTTCTCGCATGCTCGACTTCGTATGCTTTTTCTGCTGGAGAGATTCGAGCTCTACAATGTGCGTCGTTCTACAAGCTTACTGGTACCTTGTATAGACCAAAAGCGTAGATGCAACACGAAATAAAAATGCTCGACTTCGTATGCTTTTTCTGCTGGAGAGATTCGAGACAAGTGTGTGCGTCGTTCTACAATGTTCTACAATGTGCGTCGTTCTACAAGCTTACTGGTATAGTCGAAAGCGTAGATGGAACACGAAATAAAAAAAGACAAAAAACCATTACATCGCATGCATGGTCAATTGCTAACATTCGTTGCGATGTTCATGAACAGAGGATGATAGGAATTGGAACTAACATTCATTGTAATAGATTTTTGGTTTGCGTGTACGATACCTGGTTGTATTCAATTTACCATTGTAAGAAGGGCCAAAAACGGAGGGGCGGACCCGTAAGCAGATACACTTACACGCAATCCGCGGGGTCAGGAGAATCGCCTTCCAATGATAAAATCCTACAACCCGATGTAGAACAAGCCATCATACGAGGGAACGTCCCAATGAGTGGGGAGAAGAGCCCGCCGTCAATTCACGAAATGTTAATGACAGGGAGTTGGCAATTCCACTCTCCCCATCCAAATCGCTTCAATCCGGTGCCCTGGTGGTCCCATCCCTCCCCTTTGCATTTAATGTGTGTATATATGTATATAGTTATATCGGCATTACCCGTTAGATTTTGTCAACACAATTTTGACTTCTTAGCCTTTCAAAATCTTTAATAAATGCAAATATTATCATCTGACCTATTCCGCGAGACGTGCGAATCTCCACCACCAATGAGTCAACAAAAGTCACGCACTAGTGGGGTGACTCTCCGTGCAATCAAATGAAGAGTCACCTCACACGAGGCGACCACCGTCACCCTACTAGCGACAGAGAGCCATACTACTCGCAGAACTGGCCTGCAGGTGACGTTTAAAGCTCCACAATTTTACTGAAAATCTAAGAAAATTATTAAACAGAATTTAATAATATAACTGCAGAGCACAAGCAGTTTAAATATACTGAGGACGTGTTGCCAAAATCGAACGGATACTTTATATGTTTATTAATTTATCTTACCTTGATGGACCAACTACTTACCTGTCCTTAATGGTCATAAGCTCCAATCGGTATTTCCCGGTAAATCCGATCACGATCCTTTACAACATTTGGCCGACCTAGTTGGAGGTTACCACCCTACACCAACGCGCATCATCGCAACCACTCAGCACTTTCTTCCTTTTCTCTAAATTGAAGGGCTTCTAGGGAAACTATTTTCTTGCGGACCGCGTTGCGGTCGGACTTCACTGTTCTTCTCCTTCTTTTTCTCTTTTAACCCCTACTACGAGAAGATGAAACACCTATGTGGCACTCACTCTCCTACTATCGGTTGTCGCTGCATTAAAACCGCTGCCGCTCTCTTTCACCGTTTTCTTTTTGCTTCTCTTTCTACTCTCTTCGTCTCACAGAATTTCACCGACGCTTTACTCTGTATTCCTTTAGGGTGCTCACTCACACACTACTGTTTGCCGCTATATTTTTGGCTTTTTATTTTCCCGTACTAGCTTCTTCTTTTCTTCCTCTTTCCTGCCTTCTCGCACTCGAAATTATCGCTACCGTTCGGCGTGGAATCCACAATTTCCACTCTTAAACGCAACTCTCCTTGCACTCCCCTCGCACACATATGCACACTGGGCCTCCCCGCATAGACCTTCGCCCCTTCAGCAGCAATCCTGCCAAAAGCAGTCTCAATCACGCTTTTTCTTTCTTCTTCTATCACCGCCACCGATTGAAACCGTCACGCAAATTATAGCGCATCACCTGCGGATGTTAACCACCACCTTATCTTCGTATCACTCCACCAATATGCCTCCTAATCCGTATTACCGGACCAGCCTTCCGTCGAACACTTTCCTCGAACCAGCAACAGCACTGAACGCAGCAGCAAACAGCACACACGTCCGACTTAGTCGGTAGTCACTCACGCAATGTCTACGTACTCTACGACTCAATACACACAAACCGAAAATGTATTACAATGAATGTAAGTTCCATATCCTATCATCCTCTGTTTATTAACATCGCAGCGAATATTGGAAGTTGCCCTTGCGACGATGTAATGGTTTTTTGTCTTTTTTATTTCGTGTACTGTCTACGATTTCGACTATACTAGTAAGTTTTTAATTTATAACATTGTAGAACGACGCACACACTTGTCTCAATTCTCTCCATCAGAAAAAGCATGCGAAGTCGAGTATGAGAAGAAATGAGCGCTTCTTGTTTGCTTTTAGCCAAACCATATGGGTAAAGCACAGGTCTAATAATCGCAACGTTCGGGGTTCGAGTCTATCAGTCGGCAACCTTTTTTGTCACATGATTCATTTCCACTCACTAATACCAACAATCAATACGAAACTAACAATTTCAAATTGGCTCGCTACTTGACTAGCCTATTGGTCCCAAGCAAATCGACTAACGTACCCCATTCTAGTATAAATTCCAGTACTACACTACGTTTGTTTTGATTCGCTATGAAAGTTTGACAGATAAAATGAGGGGTTATTGGAATTCCCCTATGTTTCGAGGGGTGAATCGATTAGCTTGGAACCGAAAATAGCACCAGAGCTGAGCCAAAAAGTTGAGCTCGTTTCTTCGGGACCTTCTGGTCTTGGAGTTACCTCTATGCTAATACACTGCACATTTTTCTTTCTCCATTTTCTTGCATGGGACCGCAGCTAGGTATAGAGATTGCTGATGTTTATCATACGCACACTACGTCACGTATACGTATACGCAAAATGTTTTCATCGAAAAAAAAAACTTCATAGCGGAATTTTTTTTCCGATGAATACAAATCACTGACACAATCATACTTTAGCAATCTCTATAGGTACACTAACATCAAAGATATTTAATTAACAAGATATCCCATTAATCAATTCCTCGTACAAGGCAATGGATACACCACCCTTATGTGATCGCAGTGACATCTAGTGAGTGCACATTGAAACGGTGGGGAGTCCCCCGCCAACTTTACCACCAGGGCTCAATAAATGACAGGTGTCAGTATGACATATGCCAGCCGAGAGAAGAAGATGATCGATGTCATCATCATTATATTTCGATAGCAAAATTCTCACTTTTTTACGATTGTATCAATTTTCAATCATTACCACGTTAAACGCAACAGAAACGCTTGAGAATACAAGGACACATCCAAGCTGGGCTTGTAATATGTTTTGCTTTCAAGCGAACGAGTTTCCAATATCACCACCGGTATCAGTAAGATGCAGGCCAGTGACAAGGCCTATACCATCAGCAGCGTTTGACAGTAGGCAGCATGTCCCGGGCTCAAATTGTTTATTTTGCTGTTCTGGGCCCGCTGTCACGGTATAACATGTTGACTACGCGCCTGCCACTGGGCTGGTAAGATGCATTGTTTACAATAGCAGATACGTCTCTTTGAAAAAGTAATTGAAAATTGATGATTTGTGAATCTGTTGCTCAACATAATCTTTATAAGCATAGAAGTATACTTCGAAAAACACAACGTATTGAAATCATTGCTTTGTAATAAAATATGCCGTCTTCCTTGGCCAACGCTGCACGCATTCTGTTCAAAAATAACGTTGGAATAATGATTACTTTCCTATTTTATAAAGAAGGTATTTGTCAATTCCACCGAAATCGCAAACTGAAGCTGCCAGAGCTGAGTGTTGACGATGAGTAATGACATCACTTCGTGTTTTGATTTGCACTGTACTCACTGGTGTGGGTTCTTACATGCATAGGATGTTTGTTGGTGTGCGTGTTTTCTTTCAATGCTGCAGTTCAACGTTGTATCGTCACAAACCTATTGGCGCTGTTATCTGTCTCTATAAATTCCAAAGAGTGAAGGAGGTCTGCTAACATCCTCCGATGACAAATCCCACATAATTGTAAGCGAATCTTACATCCCTCGGTTGAGTGTACATGATGTAGTGTTATGGTAAAGAGCTTGGAAGAAAGTACTTAATGAGTTCTTTTATTTGAGCACCTCAAAGACGTTCTCTCATGCAGGCCCAATTAAGGCTGTGAACCATTTGCCGAGTTATATTTAACTCGTGGTTAAAAGTGACATTTCGAAAGATATTCTCTATGTTCGAAAATCCTTGTGCTGCCGATCGACCGGTTTTCGAGAGGAACTCAGCCACAGTTGTCAAAATTTAACTTCTTGTCTGTCAGAAATAACCATGCTCGGATAGCAGGGTTCATTGATAACTTTCCATCTTTCAAATTTTAACCAAAAGTTAAAATAATCCACCAAATGGTTCAGAGCCTTAATAATCCTGTAGAGATTAGTGATATTTAACGCACGCACACTAGAGGGTCCATCTCCGTGTAAAGTTGTTTATTATTTTCCTCTGGCTAACCTAAATAATGTATGAAATTAGATATGTCAAAATGAGTTTGACAGCGATCTGTTATGTATTTTCCTCGGATTTTCACTAACACGCTCTCACATATCGCACCAATACAACCGGACGTGAAAATCTTAATTAACCACTTCATTCGAGCAGTTAACATTACGTTTACTACCACTTGAACTTTGAAATAAAACATTATTTTGAGTTTTTATCTTCTAGAACCACGAGAAAAGTAGCCATCATTTATGCGTTTCATAAAGAAGAAAGAAATAAGTTGGTCCAGTTTTGTCACAGAGAACAGACGTTGAGGCTCGAACAATATTTCTGTAAAAACTGTGTAAAGATTCCTGTTCAACTTAAGCGCTACTAACGGCGACTTCCTCACTTAAAAACTCTCTTTGTCAACCTGAAGGCGCTGGCGTTGCACAAATTGCACTAGACACTAAGTGCTGGTAACGCCAAGTGGCAAATTTTCAACCGAAAATTTATCGATACTAGCGCCAAATTGGTCGAAAGTGGAAAATTTATAGAGGAAATCAGGAGATGCTAGCGCCACGTAACGGCGATGTTCCCACTTATCTTTACACAAGTTTCTGACCGAAGTTGGACGTCTGTTCTGTGGTTTTGTGGAATCGCTGGTCGAAAGTCGCGCTAAAACTGCTTGACAAAGTGGTCAATTGATTAAAAAGTTTGAGACCTTCGTGAACTTTAAGGCATCAGTTCGCGTTTGGATTTCAGCAGTTCAGCTCGTGCTTTGCTCTGTGTGTGCATTTTTTCTTCCCTTGCTGGCTGCGTGCTGACGTTTCGCCTCCCGGACGTATGGTGCTTGTCGAATGTTGTCGTCGTCGTGTTTGTGCGTTGAGGTTGTGTTTCAGAAATGCAATCAAATAGCGAATTCGTTTATTATCGGGGTTGGAACCAGTTCCAACCCAGTGCGAAACCGAACTTTTTGTCAGTGCGAACCTCAACCTGAGCTAGGTTTTAAAAACAAACGAGCAAACTGACGTTTTTCAGAAAACAAGCAGACCCAATCTTGAAACCCGATCCAGGTTGGAACTGAATAATAAACGAATTCGCTAAAAGTGTGCCGTGGCCGCTATTACACTGAACCAAATCATTCTCAATTTATAGAATGAAAAATCATTCAGTTGTATCCAATTTCTATGTTTCTGAAAACCGTATGACAAAATCAGTCGGATGATTTGCTATTCGGAAACATGTGGTGCTCTTTTGATAGGTGAATGAGTATTTACATGTGTTTGTATGTATTTCGTTAGCAATAAATATGTTAGATATAATGAAAAAACATTCAATATGGAAACGAATGGAATATCATTTGAGATAGTCCCATAACTAAAATCATTTGATTTCAACTATAAAATCGTTTATAACCGATGAAAAATGGCAACACACGTTATGTGAAAGCTTGAGTGCTAAGTTGTTATACATTTTCGAAGGTCTTAACAGTGTTTACTCGGCTGTCGACAAAAGCAGGCCACTCTCGATGTGTGCTACGCGATCGTCTGTTTTCTCGGCAGCAACCATTGTGTGGTCCTCCTCATTGTTCTTCATCAGCAGTTCTTTCGGTCGATGCGTCGTCGACTTTGGAAAGCAACCGTTTCGTGATGAGTGTGTGAGTGCTGACCACGTTTTGCGTCCATTGCTGCAATGGACGCGCTCTGACCCTCGTTGGCGTACAACAATTTGCCATACAATGAAACCACTGGAAGCGGCTCCAGTTCTGATGGAGGAGGCTTTTTGGATAGCGGAAGATAAAGTGTTTATTGTGTTGTACCTTTTGACTATAGTTTTAAGATGTATTGTATAGTGACCAAGAATCCTCGGCTCTGTAAAGTTAATTCGGTTGAGCCTTATCAAATAAATTAATGAACAAAAAAAAAAAAAGGTCTTAACAGAATTGAAATGCTCAGATGTAAGTATTCGTATCATAATGCTAACCCACATACATTTAATGTTCAAGAATGTCAGCATTCAGAACTGTCAGCGCTACTAGATCATCCAGATAGTCGTGGTTGACCAATTTACTAACGAGGCCAGAAGATTAGTTTCCATCCAGATACGCATGCACGATGAGACTATTGAAGTTTTCCCATTATTTCCCAGGCCGCATAGCAACCTACGGATACGTTTCCCAAGAGCTAGACCGAACGCTCCTGTAAAGACATCGTTGACAACTCCTGAGAGGTCTACGAAGCCAACATATCAGCTGTAGGGTTAAATACCCCATTTCCGGCCTATTAAGCATAACACGCACTTAGTCTTTCTTAATCTTGATCAGTTTAGCACCAAACGGA
The DNA here is from genome assembly GCF_037179485.1 of Ochlerotatus camptorhynchus. Taxonomy (NCBI): domain Eukaryota; kingdom Metazoa; phylum Arthropoda; class Insecta; order Diptera; family Culicidae; genus Ochlerotatus; species Ochlerotatus camptorhynchus. The sequence continues at coordinate 2,617,588 of NW_027041014.1, read as the reverse complement.
ATGTTATTATTACTGATGGCTTCCAAATTTATTTGCCTTTCCGTACGTACCATAAGATTTGAAAACGAGAAACCCATCGTTGAGATATTGTCAAAAGTCCAACACTGCTTCTTGACGCCAAACTCGGCCTACGGATTCTTAACTCGGCCTAACGCAGTGAAACGCCATTGAAACGCCAATGAATTCACTTCGGCCTATCGGATGAAGATAAAAATTGATTCGGTCGGAGCGCTTCTTTTGTTTTTGGGAATAATGGGTGCAAACTTTCATACCACGCGTTCTCATTGACTTCGTTCGGTAGCTTATTAACTAAAGTATCGTACCAAACGCATAATTGACTTGTTAACTCTGAAATCATGGATTTATTTAAAGTTTTCTGCTCGATAGGCCCAAAATGGGCGATTAGGCCGAAGTAGTGCTCTACCCTATAATAACATCTTTGCCCCTCAGTTGGCGCTACCTCGCCATCATCATTCGTCTCTCAAGGACCCAGCTCAGTTTAGATCGCAACTTGTATAATAATCATAATATAATCTTAAATCAATTGTAAAATATAACTTGATGTTGTGCACCCGATTTTCATCCGAAGTTCGATCATATAATTTCATGTTATAATAAGTTGAAAATAACATGATTATCCTATGATTTTATGTTTGATTTATGTCTACTTTGGTTTTCGCAAATCGATATAAAATCGTTTGATTTGTTCATATTCCAACAGATGATAAATCGAATGACAATCATCTCAAAACCATCTGATAATAGTAAGAGCAACAATCAATACGAAACTAACGATTTTAAATTGGCTCACTGCTTGACTAGATTATTGGTCCTAAGCAAACGATTAACGTACCCCCATAGAGGTAACTCCAACCTCTATGGTAACTCTAAGACCACTGGGTCCCGAAGAAAATCATTATTATTTTTGGCTCACTCAGTACCAGAACAACGGTCCCAAGCAGTCCCAAGCTATTTCACTCACCCCTGCATGTTCTGCATGAATCCACACACCCCTGATGTTATCTGTCAAACTTTCATAGCGAATCAAAACAAACATAGTGTAGTAATAGAATTTCAACTAGAATAGGGTACGTTAATCGTTTGCTTGGGACCAATAGGCTACTAAAGTGGTGAGCCAATTTAAAATCGTTAGTTTCGTATTGATTGTTGGTACCCCATCCTAGTCGAAAATCTAGTACTACACTATGTTTGTTTTAATTCGCTATGAAAGTTTGACAGATAAAATGAGGGGTTAGTGGATTTTCCTATGTTTCGAGGGGTGAATCGATTAGCTTGGGACCGAAGAGAGTACCAGAGCTGAGCCAAAAAGTTGAGCACGTTATTTTGGGACCTTCTAGTCTTAGAGTTACCTCTATGGTTATAGGGCTTGAGTGAGGCAATAATCATTCGATGCCAGGATGATGTTTTGGTTCAGTGTAGGGCTATTAGACGCGTTTGTTTTCGGTCGCTGAAGTTGTCGGTTCTGATTTCGGCGCTGGTCGCGAGTTGATTCGGCCGGCTGGCGCTGCGTCTTACAGACTGTGTACTGGCGATGGCGAACTGAACCGGTTGTGTCACGAGTGATTGGTGATGGAAAGTGAACGCAGTCCTTTTTTCTCTGCTGAGGTCCCTCTAGTTGGAGCAACTAGAGTGTGTTTCGTGGCTGATGGGGGTTTACGCTGTTGTGTGAGGAACGAAAGGCAAAAGTACTGTTTTTAACACCTGTCAAAGATATAGTGGCAGCGTGGCATATCTATGGGAGCTCTTCGAAATCATCGTGAGAGATCTTTCCTGTATTTTTTCTTTTAACTTTTATTCCATTATGATATGAAACATTAAATGTTGGTGAAGGTACGGTCCACCAGGGCACCCGATTGAAGCGAAATGGATGGGGAGAGTGGAAATGCCAGCTCCCTGTCTTTAACATTTCGTGAAAAGAGGGCGGGCTCGCCTTCCCACTCATAAGGAAATCCTCCTGTAGGATGGCTTGTTTTTTGACCGGCTGTATGATCCTGTTGTTGGAAGGAGATTCTCGATTATCCCGTGGTGGTAGGCGATGTTGACCACGGATTCACCCAAACCGTTTTTTGTTCTTCATACAATGGTAGGTTGAGTACAATTATAGGTTATTAAACTTGATCAAGTCGAACAGCGAGGATAATCCACAGTCTACCGACAGTTTTCATGCTACAGTGAGTCATCATATCATCATGAACTTTAAAGCATCAACTAATTAATTTTGATGCACCGAATCGAAAGCTTGCCGGATATCCAAAGAGAATACAAAGAGTTCATCTACTTTGTTCCACCATTCCTACATGACCTTTTTAGAGGAGAAAATGCAGCTTGGTATGAAGGGATTTCTTCGGTGGCTTCATCCAATTTCATGAGTAGGTAGCTTGCTACAATTTTATAAACCACGTTTCAAAGAGTTATTTTACGGAAATCACATATCTCCTTAGGACACGGCTTCTTCGGAATCGGTATCTGAATAGTTTCAGAAATATCTTCAGGAGCCTTGTTTTCAATCCAAATATTTTCGATCACTGCACGGGAGAATAAAGTACTTTTTATTCAAAAGTCCTATTGTAAAAAAAAAGTAGTAACACGTTTTCACAGTCAACCGGTTTCTATTCGGCTATTTTTCCATTTAAACTACGTGTTAGACAGCTATTCTATTATCGGCAACTCGAAATTAGCATGTTTCATTTCAAGAAAAATCGAGTAAAATGCGTATGTATTGTTTTCTCATGCACTCGGTTATTTCTTGCTCATCATGTGTATCTGTTTCTTAGTATCTCCAAACACACAAAAAAACCGCTTAACTTACTCAAAATTTGTTCAACTCTAGAAGAGAGTTGCTTTTAATACAAATATGACTCATTACTATTACTATTTTTATACTAATCCTATGGTGCTTATTCACCAAGAATGACTAACGGAAAATTGCACCGGACAGTGCAAAGTCCTGATGCAGGCAGGTCATCAATATGCATGAGTGTATCATATTGGCGTTATCGTCATCTTACTACTGAACAAATATGGACACATCACTGCTTGGAATCGTGCTAATTGAATGAGAAATGTCTCTATTTTTCGCGGCGGAAGTTTTACGCCCCGAAAAGATTTCCCAGCCAAGCTACCAAATGACGCAGGGTGGGAGATATTAAGTTGTTACAGAATTATTCATGTATGGGCAGAACGCCCTATAGTCTTTTTCAACCCCCATCCAATCGAGATCGAATGTGGATCGGATATTGTGAAGGAGGAGCAGTGGGGCGTTAAAGTGCGAATTATGGACGTTCACGTTCAAATAATATATATAATCAAGGTGATATGCGAATCTTCAGTCAGTCGTCGGATGACAATCTGAGAGTGTATTCAAATCAACTGTTTAAGGAATTTTGGTGGCAACGATAAATCTAACGCAAAAAAAAACCTGTATTATTCGAAAACTTGAATTTGATTTGCAACCGTCTATAGTGCGTCTATTTGGATTCCAAACGAAATCATGAAGGCTATTACTAAGGTAAAATCTAATTTTGTTTAGTACTGTGGTTGTGAATAGCGGTAGTCTAAAAATTAAGGACATTATTTTTGGAAATTTATAACACTAAACACGATCAAAAGTATTTTAGTACGAAATGATGGCTAAAATAGATCCCGTGCTGAATCTTCATTCAAACAGTGACCTTTCTTATATTAATATATTACCCCAGTGTCATACAGAGATGGGGTCACAATATTTGACGCGGTTCCTAACTTGAAGCACTCAATAAGTTTTTAATGTTACCATTGCAAGTAACAGTTCCCGTGCTCGAAAGATAGTGTAACCAAGTTAAAAAAAAAAACCAGTTGAGTGAATCATCATTAGAAACCGCGTAAAGCATGGTAAAGACAGTAGTAGTAGTAAAGACACGGTGTTACCACGGGTTCGATTCCCAGTCCGGTCGAGGAAATCTTCTGGGTTGGAAATTTTCTCGACGTACCTGGACATAGAGCAGTGGTGCTCATCAACTTTTTTTTTTCAATAACTGTATCTTTGTTCGATGGTCATATTTCAAGTTGAATTTAGTGTGTTTCCCAATCCTTTCGGCCATGCATTTGTAATGCACATAAGAAACTCATGCTGCCTTTGGCCATCACTGGAAAAGAGTATAATTGTACTTGCCAAAGCTCTCAATTAATAACTGTGAAAGTGCATCGCTATAGAAGCGTAAAAAGCCTAGAAGAAAAAGAAAAATAAATCAGTTATAAATCATGCGGGATGATCTCATGAGACGTATTTGTTTGCATCAATGTGATAAAATTATCAGTGTACAAAATTTATCAACCAAAACCGATCTCTTGCTCATTTCAGGTCCTCATCGTGATAGGAATTCTCACAGTAGTGGTATGCATTGCGGGTGCTTTCCTTCACATGAACAGAAAAGAACTTCCCCACGAGGAACTGCTTGCCACTGAGTCCACCCAGAACAATACTAGCTCGCTGGTAATCAACGGCACGAGTCCTCAAGCGGTACCCTCCGGACCAAGCTTGCAACCTGATCAGGAAGTCATGCCGAAACGCGCGAAGCGGGCCATCATTTTCCGACCCCTGTTTGTCTATCGTCAACAGGAGATTAAGAAGCAACGTTACAAGGAAATGAGAGAACAGCAGCAACAGGCTACTACAACCACGACACAAAAGCCAAAATATGCTTCCGGCTATTCATACGGTTATTCGAACTACTCTCCATACTATATGAGGGGTTAAGGCGATTGATTGAGTCATATTTCCGCAGACAAAAACGGCGGAATACAGGGAATATGATTAACATAATACTAAAAAAAAAAAATGGTTCAAAAATCCATACCGCACATGCTCTCAGCGTATTTTCGTGGTGGTGTCGTGTGTTCATTATCAAATTATCACCACTGTTAGCACGTAAGCGTGAAACGAGCTAGAATAAGATATTTTCCATGCTACGCCGACCAGTACCCGGATAAACAAATCGACGGAAATAGTGGCTAAAAATGTGATAAACATTTATGACAGTGGCACTGTTGTTTTCAGACTTCCTAGTTTTTAGTTATTGACAACCGATATTTATAATGTAGTTAAGTTTTTCATTTTGCTTTGTAATAAAACAAATTATTCAAAAAAAAAATATCAAGTTCAACTATGTTACCTGTTTGCAAATGACGCCCCTTTCCTAATCGTAAAAAATTAATTTCCAAGATTTGATGGTCCCGGTGGTTGAGTGGTACGGTCGACTGCTTTCTCACCCCAGTGGGTCTGGGTTAGAATTCCAGCCGTGGTCATTAAGATTTTCTGAGGCGAAATACTCCAGCCATATCTGCCTTCGAAAGTGAAGTAAAACCGTTGGTCCCGGGCCACGTTTGACAGGTCCGATATGTAGGGTCCAGGTGGAGTTGTCTCCCTGGTGTCGGTGGGTGGTACTAACGTGGTTAGTGTTAATTTATTTTTCGAATTTCTCAAATAGGCAATTAGCGAAAAATTTTGATGTGTAAGGAAAATAAGTAGAGTTGTAGAAACAATTCTAAAGCGGGCTGCATTAATCTTTGGGGGGGCTGTAGCCTCCCCATTAGTTACGCCAATGTATGTCAGCTTTGTAGATTTGAACAAGTGAACAACGGTCACTTGAACCGACTTTTTCTGCATATCAAATACAATAATCAGGAAAATAATCTGCGTATGTAGGGGGAGGCATAGTGAGCATAGTGAGCATCCCGCAGTTTGGCTCTGGATCTCCAGCTGCATGAAACAAATCAACTGGTAGTAGGTTCAATATCATTATGATATTGATCCTACCACAAATCAATTTGTTCCGAACGGCCGGAAGTTCAAGCTGATGCACGGGATGATCATTATGCCCCTCTTACCCCTATACATCTATTTTTTACTGCCATTTGATATCAAGAATAGCCGATTAATTTTTGTTTAAGCCTGAGTCTCTACTCTTAATTTTTTTTCCGTGCCTAGGATCTCAATAAATTTTCTATATGCTCTATATTATTCTCATCGCTCCATAATATTCTAGAAGTTATTACGATTGTGGATCCTGACGTGAGAATAGAAACGTTCAGGCCACTCGACTAGCTACTACAGAAATGATTCGGAGCAGCAAACCAACGAAGGAGAGTGATATACATTTCACAGGACTTCATTCCTCGACAGACCTCTTCACGCTCAAACCCCACATTACAATGCCTGACCCTAGGATCTCTTTCTTCCCTGCTCTACTTAATTCTAGTACACACGTACAATCTTCTGCTTACAAGCCCGTGGCTCTATTCGCTGATTATTGAAAGGCGTCCAAATGCACCGTGTATCGCCGGATGTTCTGCTCAGCTAGACGAGTGCTGGTCGTCACAAGCTATACTGCTGCCTCCAAAACGCACGCACATCGAACAGCCACTCTGATTCCTGTCTTGTGTCGAATCTATGCTTGTCTGGTCCTGTGGTGCGGCCGTTTTGCTCCAGATGAAACGATGCCCAGTTCTACTGCTAATGCACACGACGGCCGCTGGCATTAATCACTCGCCACTCACTACTACTACTCACACTTTAGAGGGACTCTTGCTGTCGAATCGATTGGCTCGGAATCCTGTCCGACGGATGCACCCTTGTCTGCCAACGAATGGCGTTGTCCACGTGTGGGCCGGTCCTATTAAATATGGCGAATTAGCAAGACGTCTGCGATGTGCGAAAAACCGTAGCGATGTTCAATGGACGAATCGTGGCGCCAACGGAACGGTGCTGTGATCTTCTCGGTTGATCGTGTATGTGGTTAACGCGTGTACCGATTCTATTGACGTAGCGATTGTCGTTCGGGGGACGAATCGTGACCCAGTGGTGTGGTGCCGTATTCCTTACGATCGATCTTACCCGTGTTCAGAAAATCCGTCGGCGTGGGTTTTTTCCTTGGCATGCGTTCTTTCATAATGTGGCAAATTAGTTGGAGACTACTTCCTTCACACACCTCGCTCACCACTCCAGGTGGGATTCGAAATCCACGGGACTTTTGGCACTCGCGGAACTTTTATTTGTACTTTAATCCACCAGGGGATCGTGTGCAACTGGGGAAGGCCTTTTTGTCCAGTGCCTACTGCTGCCCTGCAATGGAGTTCTGCGACCGTCCTGTACGATTAGCTCGAGAAACTGCGCGATTTCAACCCAGCCACGTTAAACATGGTTTTGCTTTATAGTTGCGCCTTTACCGACTGAGCTAAGAAAGGTCAATTCTTCTTAGGCTGTGAACCATTTGCCGAGTTAAATTTAACTCGTGGTTAAAAGTGACATTTCGAAAGTTATTTTCTATGTTCGAAAATCCCCGTGCTATCGATCGACCGGTAATCGACCCACGGTTGTCAAAATTTAACTTCTTGTCTGTCAGAAATAACCATGCTCGGATAGCAGGGTTAATCAATAACTTTCCATCTGTCAAATTTTAACCAAAAGTTAAAAAAATCCACCAAATGGTTCAGAGCCTTAGAGTTCACTTGCAGTTCTCAGGGTGGCAAGTGAATTTCTGATTTTAAATTCCTGGGTTTTTTCCCGGTTTTCCTTTTATCGTCTATAAAAATTCCTGGTTTTTGAACAAAGCTTTAAATCTATCAGTTTTGCAGATTTCCTTTAATTCTTCTACATGAGTGAAATGTTTTTTTTTCAGTAACTTTAACGCTCTTCGATCATTTGTGACTTGTACGGGGGTGAGATTTGAACTCGTGACTTTGGCGTGAGATGTATGGATACTTATCACAACACCGGAGTCGCCCCCATGAAAGAAATGTCTTAAGACTCTGAACCATTTGGTGGATTATTTTGATTTTTGGTTAAAATTTGACAGATGAAAAGCTATCGATTAACCCAAGGGGGGAGGTGGCTGTCAAATACGAACAATCGTCGCCTACCTCGCATGCCTCGCATAACTGGTTCCAAACGTAAACAAGCCATAAGAAACCTACAGCGATTGTTTACGTTTGGAACCAGTTTCATACAAGAATGATCAGTAGGCTGATTTGACTGCACGTCCCCCCCAGGATTAACCCTGCTATCCGACCGAGCGTGGTTACTTCTGACAGACAAGAAGTTAAATTTTGACAACCTTGGCTAAGTTCTTCTCGAAAGCCGGTCGATCGACAGCACAGGGATTTTCGAACATAGAAAATAACTCTAGATAGAGCTGGAATTAGGGCGTAACAGCTTTTGTAAACAATGACTTCTTTCGATGATTTCTAGAAAGTTAAGACTGACCCACGCCTATCAACAATACCATCTGGTAGAAGAAGACTTCCCCTACCTGACGGTTGTGCTGGTTTGCGTGGGCGTGCCTTGAGTTCATAGAAATCATCGATAGAAGTCATTGTTTACAAAGGCTGTTACGCCCTAATTCCAGCTCTATCTAGAACTTTCGAAATGTCACTTTTAACCACGAGTTAATTTAACTCGGCAAAAGGTTACACATTTTACCGGAGGCATTGTGTTCGGAGTGGTAAAAAAGGGGTACAGTTTTCATTCAACTCGCACTTTCTCTTGTCAATCACGTATCCAGTACCAAAAGCAAGATTTGCGATAGATCAGTGCACGTAGATGTCAAATTTGACAATTTTGGGTGTTTTGTTTCGGTTCACATTCGTAGTTATCTGTTGCCATCACTTTTACTCTGGTGTTAAATGAAAGGGATACAACAAGACCAAATTATGAGGTTAGGGACCGTGCACTGATCTATATGAGCAGTCATCGTGTTTGTACTGAGTCTGTGTTCCATTAAATTTTCACTTAAATTTGATAGATGGAAAATTTTCAAATAAACCTGCTATTGTACCAGACTTATTTCTGACAGACCAGGAATCAATTTTTACAAAAAACCTTCTCGAAAATAGGAAGGTCGATAACAGAGGGATTTTCGAACATTTTAATTTATTTTCGAAGTGTCAAATTTAGGAGAAAATTCGCCAATTGGAACATAGCCTGAGAACATAAAGCAAAGTTGCGTTGTCATGACAGCAGCGACGAAAGCTCTGATGCTTTTCTGCTCGATTATCAAAGTGTATTGAATATTGCTGATTCACATATCTTGATAGAGCTGGAATTAGGGCGTAACAGTTTTTGTAAACAATGACTTCTCTCGATGATTTCTCGAAACTCAAAGCACGCCAACGCAAACCAACACAACCAACGGGAAGGGGATGTCTTCCCCTACCAGATGGTTACGTTGATTTGAGTGAGCGTGCCTAGGCTTTCTAGAGATCATCGAGAGAAGTCATTGTTTACAAAAGCTGTTTCGCCGTAATTCCAGCTCTATCTAGATATATCTTAGCATGCATGCATCGAAATTTCACAAATAAGAAGAAGCAACATCCGCAGCTGTCAAACATAAACACAACCAGATAATAACTCCGGAGTAAATTGTGATTAGGGCGAAACTAGCAATGACAACAGACTGGAAAACAAGCTAATAAAGTTTGCACTTACCAATCTTATTCCTAATTAAAGGATTACCAATACTTTTGACATCTAATAAAATTTATCGATGTAAAATTGTTCTAACTTTATTTGTATTGAGCTAAAAACTCGAATTTTGTTCGTTTTCCCTTGAAAAATCTTCCTTTTCATTATTTCGCCCATAAATGTGGAACGTTCTGAATACGCCTTTATTAGAATTGGCCCTCAATATGTGACAATGATAGTATCGCCCAATACTATTCGCCTTGTTTTGTTATCCTTGACAGTGTCGCCCATCACTATGCGCCTTGTTTTGATTTCCTTCAAAGTGTCGCCCTTGTTTTCATAACAGTTTTCAAGATAGACGTCGTTAACTTCGCGTATGAAGTAACATAAAAAACACTTTGAATGTAACAACTCAAGGCGGGAGTAGCCGTCAACAATGCTGATGATGGTACAGCACGCAACAACCACCCTACTGCTTTCTCTCTGAGATGATCACGTTGGTCATGACGAGAGGAGCAACACAATAGTTGGGTAAAGAAGAACTGCATTATAACACACCATCGACTGGAAATGCTCTCGCGACGTGGGGCTTTAGGTAGTGATGAAAACGTCGCTAGAACTATTCCACAGCCGCAGTCAGTTTATGAGCAACAAGAGGGACGCACATTTTTGCCTGTGGACTTGGAGACATACTTCAAGTCCCCGCGTACATCGTACGGGCTAGGCAAAAATGTGCGTCTATCTTGAAAACTGTCGCTTTAATGGCCCTTCGCTCATTTTCAACTTCTATTCAATTTTCATACTGCCGTACTCTAACGGAACTATCCACCTACACTCTTCTAAAGATCATTCTCTAGCTAATAAATCATCACACTAAAGCTTCATGTTAGCATTTCCAACCAACTCTGAAAATCGTTAACTTCGCGTATGAAGTAACATAAAAAACACTTTGAATGTTTCATAATATTGTTTGTTCGTAACAAACTTCATCAACTTTTTCAAATCTTGCAGCTTTTCAGGTGCTAGTGGGAGTGGTTCTGTCGCTATTGGACTTAGTTCAGGCATCTCCCCTTGAGTGTCAACTTTAAACGAAAGAAATTCATCTTCGTTTACATGGTACTTATAATAAACAGTATCAGGTTGTGCTGATCTGTACTCGAACATACTGATCTCTCGAAATTTGATTTTCTGACCGACGGTGTTCTTAGTTGGTCGCTTAAAATGGTGTTCAAGAATCTTCAATGCTTTAAAATCTTGTTGCTCCATTTCGTGCACTTTGAATGGAACCTTTCGCTCAATAGACCCAATGAATACCGCCCAATCTCTGGGGGTTTCAATATCGATTGAACTTCGACTTTTAGCTCTTTCTATGGAGGCATGAACCGAATCAACCTCCATATGGCTGTGCCCAGAAATCATTAGTTTGTGACGGATTACCATCTCTCTCCCAACGAAATTACATTCTCTAATAAACATGAGAAAAGTTAAGCATATAACATAATTCAGGTTTTGGCCTGAACACCGATCAGAGTAATAATTAACAAATTTAATGGCAAGATCCATTTTTGTTAAATCTTGCAGTAAGCAAGATCCTACCTCTTGCGAACCTCTTCTAGCTTTCGTCTCGTCCCATATATAGCAGTCAGCCAGGTTTCGGTTGCCTTCAGTGCTAAATATCGTAAAGTTGAGTGTATAAACATAGAGGTAACTCTAAGACCACTGGGTCCCCAAGAAAATCATTATTATTTTTGGCTCACTCAGTACCAGAACAACGGTCCCAAGCAGTCCCAAGCTATTTCACTCACCCCTGCATGTTCTGCATGAATCCACACACCCCTGATGTTATCTGTCAAACTTTCATAGCGAATCAAAACAAGCATAGTGTAGTAATAGAATTTCAACTAGAATAGGGTACGTTAATCGTTTGCTTGGGACCAATAGGCTACTAAAGTGGTGAGCCAATTTAAAATCGTTAATTTCGTATTGATTGTTGGTATAAAGCTGTCGACAATAGTAAGCAGTTCCACACTGGAGGTGTGGCGTAGGCAGACACTTCTGCAAATCAAACGATACAGTCCTAACACCCTCAACATGCTTGGCTTCGTATACGTCTGCCTTCTTTTCCTCATACATGCGCTTTGCATGCTGTTGGTGCGTGTCACGAAGGGCCAGTACCTTGGATTTCTCTTCAAGATCTGATGAGGTTTTAAGCTGTATTGCAAATTTGTCGCAATCGGGGCATGTATCTTTACTCGGCCTACGGAATGCCAACTTAAACATCCCAAACACTATCCTGTACGAGTTATAATTTACTGGTTCGAGTCCCTCTTCAATACACTTTTTCTTATACAACCTGAACATCTTGGCAATGGTCAGATCGCTGCTTAAGTACATTTTCGAAGACTTCTCCCGGCCATAATGTGATGTGTAGGCTGGGAATGACTTGATATGGTTTTCTATGTACATAATGTGTTCAGTCGATATACGGCGCTGGCCACCATTATTAGCGCGTTGATCATCGTAAGATATTCCGTTGTTTAGAATAATCTTCTTAGAAAGGCAACGGGTTTTTTTGTCCTTTATGTTTAGTGTAGACGTGAACATCGTTTTGCATACTCGTACTCTTCCATTAGCTGCCGGTAAATAATATTTACGCGTATAAATCCTTCGAGAATTCAGCACCTTTAAGAGAAAAGATATTAGTCTATGTTAAAAAAAAATACGATGTTTATAATTCAACTAACCGTCGGCCGAGTGGTTACGCTAACCGCCATATGGTTGCTTATGAATTGATTCTGGCCGGACAGTGAAAGCTTGAGTAGACTCGTTAATAATTGCTCTCGAACAGCATCGCTGTATTTTTCAAAGCATTTTAAAAAGGTACAGCGACATGGATCCTGTATTTTCCTAGCAGGAACAACCGTACCGTCTATTCTGCTGTACTCCTGACCGCGTTCCTTGGCAATTTTGTTTATTTGCCATAATTGCGTTTTTTTCTTCTTCTTTCTACAGTCATCTTTTTCCAGCTCTTCAAAGCCGAGGTCCCCGATGGCATCTGCAACTGAATAAATAGAAATGAATTACATAACCTCATAATTAAAACTAAAATATGGTTTACCTTCATTTTCGTTGTTATTGCTTGTCTCCTTGTCTTCTTCCAACTCGTCATCACTTATAACGGTCCTATTCCGATACTTTTCGAAATACTCATCGAGTGAGAATTTCGTGAGTGACTTAGCGTCTCCTATGATAAAATCCATTCCTTCGTTATCGATGTCCAAAACCTCCGTACCATCATCTTCCGATTCAAAATCTGGATCATTACCTGGCACGTATTCCGGATCTGATGAATCAAACTTTGGTTGATGATCTGACCTATCTTCGGATATATTTCCTATGTTCATGTCATTCTCACTCTCACGAACCTTCTTTCGTTTTGGTGTACTACTGTAGACATCATGGAATGACAAATCGTAGCGAATCGTATCGAATGTTGAATTTAATTCAGTTGCCCGATCCTCAGGATCTGGTTCACAGATTGATGTAATGTGTGGAAAATCAGAGTGAGCCACAGACATTGAAGGTGGCGTTATTTCATCGGTTATGCTTGATTTAGTCTTCCGGGTTTCTTCCTTTCGCGGACTAAAGCGTTCATCATGAAGTTTTCTAAACAGCAGATTGCCTGAATTGTTAACAAGACTACCTGCTGAAAGCGACGTATTGAGTCTTCCACCGGCTGAGCTTGAGTGGCTATTTTTAAATTTCCGGTTTTCTTCCTTCTGCGAACCAATGCTTTCATAGGTAGGGAGTTTTCCAAGCAGTACATTCCCACCTGAGTAGTTAGCAAGACTGCTTTCTGGAAGCGTTTTACTGAGTCTTCCTCCAGTTGAACTACTGTTATTACTAGACCTTTTCCGTGATCTAATCTTCTGTGAGCCAAAGCTTGCATCTGCCGGGTGTCTTCTCAAAAGAAGATTTCTACTGGAATAGTTACTGCAGCTGCGAGTAGGAAGTGATGTACTGAGCCTGTCGATGGTTGACTTTGTACTTTCATCATATCTTGATGTTGCCGGAGGCTCAATCGAACGCATTTGTGGCTGCAAATTGCTACCAGAATAATTTCCATGGCAATGACGTGGAAGAGAAAGACTATAGTTTGAAATACCATTTGAGTGTTCGTCAACTGAAAATAAAATGAAAATAAACAAGACTTTTGTTAATAATTAACAACAATTATTGTCTAAAACACCATTACCACTACGCTGGATGTTCCACGGGATGCTTGTTTCCTCCTGCAATGGCTCATCAGCAGAAAGTGTTGTTCCCGTGCATTCAATCATTTTGATATTTTCATTTGTTGTTTGATCGTGGGGCTTCAAATGTGTATTGAATGTTTGAAGAGGCGGATGGTCAGCAGTAAGGGTAGTCCGTGTACTTTCTTCAAGAGATTTTTCAATTCCAGTATGTAATATTTGATCCAACGACAGAACAATATTTTCCAGAAACGGCGTACCGACCCTTGTACCAGGAGAAATCCAGTGATTTGATTCGTGTGGTGTAGTAATGGTACGTGAACTTGTATCTGGATTACATTCCGGATGCGACTGCATTGAAACGTTCACTGCAAACACATGAAAAACATGTAATTATAACTTTTGTTTACATTTTCCTTATCACTCATTACCTTTAGAATGGAGTTCTTGCTTCTCTCCCGCATAAACGCGAACCATAAATTGACCTTACCTAAAATGGTTAAAAATTGTTTATAATCCCTGCTAAACTTTAACTGAAATGGTTATGGAACTTTACATGAACGTTTAATGATAAAGTTTCAACCTTATGTATTATTGTTATTTGGAACTGGACCTTACAAATAATGGGTTGTTAAGAACCATTACCGTTCCAAATTCTTGTTTTCTCCATACATTTTCGGAAAGAGAACTATATTAGAACCTTTTAACTAATGGTTTGAGAACTTTAATGGTAATGGTTATGGTAGTCAATAAGGTCCACGAATGGTTTTTTAACATCGATCAACTTTATGTGGAATATATCGCGAATTGGTTACCTGTAATTTACTGATTACCAATTCACGATATATTCCACGTAAAGTTGAGCGATAATACAAAACCATTAATGGACCTTACTGCCTACCATAACCATTACCATTAATGTTCTCAAATCATAAGTAAAAACGTTCTTATATAGTTCTCTTTCTGAAAATGTATGGAGAAAACAAGAATTTGGAATGGTAATGGTTCTTAACAACCCATTATTTGTAAGGTCCAGTTCCAAAAAACCATAATACATAAGGTTGAAACTTTATCATTAAACGTTCATGTAAAGTTCCATAACCATTTCAGTTAAAGTTTAGCAGGGATTATAAACAATTTTTAACCATTTTAGGTAAGGTCAATTTATGGTTCGCGTTTATGCGGGCTGGTAATGGTTCACAAGCAGAGAGAGTTGTTCCCGTTTCGTCAATCGTTGCGTTTTCGATTGTTTGATCTGGAGATTCTGAATAAAATGAACTGAATGCTTGAAGAGACGGATGTTCAGCAGTAAGGGTGGTTTGTGTCTGTTCTTGGAGAGACCGATTAGTTTCCGTAAACGAGCTACTACCAAACCTATCGGGTGGAATGTCCAGCAAAGCAGCTGCATCTGCAATTATTATTTGAGCGGTGCTTTACACCATGAATATTAACAATATGATTTGCTTACCGATTAGCATTTGAAGCTTAGAAAAGTCCATGATTTGAATGTTGCAATGTTGCAAACATCAAAATTAAATCCGCAATTTAAAATGCTGTCGCAAAATTAAAACCAATCCGCACTAGCTTCTATCTTGTTCACTTCTGTTTTGTAAACAACTTTGGTTTCGCCTGTTCATTGGCATCCTTTCAAATTTCGCCCTATGCTGGTATAAACAAAGGAAAGGGCGCAACCTATTTTTATTTTTGTTTAGAAATACATTGTGTTGCGTCCTTCGCTATATATGAATTTTTCAATAGTGGAAAATAGAAAAACATATGTTGTTGGAATGTTGTAGCAGACCGTAGACTGCTTCGTCTGATGGATTAAAATCTTTATTTGTTTACATTTTGCTAGTTTCGCCCTAATCACAATTTACTCCGGAACTATCATTCAAGACCAACAATTAAATAGGTCTCAACTCCATTTTGTAAACAAACCATTTTTTTTGTAGGGCCATTTTGTCGCGAACCAGAGTCCGCCAACGCAAACCAACAAACTGAACATGTTGGGGAAATTTGCTTCGTGGGAAAATTGCCTCACATGGTTTGTTTACAAAATGGAGATGAGGCATTTTCAATTGTTGGTCTTGCATTCTTCGAAGCCTCGGTTGAAGACAGATCGATCCCTCTTGATGCAATCGACCCGATCCACTGGATTATCAATGGTATCAATCAGGTTATACTGGAACCACATGTAACCCTAGAATCTACTAAACAATTGTGGAGACGTTGTCCTCATGAAATGAAATAGTGTAGTAGCCTATATGTTGGTTGGAGTATCTTCTTTTGTCAATGCGCTGAAAAGCGGATTTAATTTATTTTTCTATTCAAATATTTCAGGATTTCTTCAATTTATCTTGCGAACTTCCACCTGAATTGTTGTTTGGAATGTTTCATTTTACATTTTATGTGTTGTCATGCGAATATGAAGGCGATTTTGGTTTAGTGTTCGAAAATCAAAAAAGCAGCTGTCAGTGACGATTGTCAATGAACCACTTCATTCGAGCAGTTAAAATGACGTTTACTATCACTCGAACTTTGACATTATTTTGAGTCTTTTTCTTCTAGAACCACGAGAAAAGTAATCTACTGAAACCTGGCCGTAGGCCTATGCTAGACCGTATAGCATAACGACCTTCTTCCACTAGCAGGCCTATTTCTGTTTGCACAGACAGTCCCACTAGTTTCCGATACATTTATAGGGGATAGTAGGAGATTAAAAGAATGGAGAAGAGCTATAGAGGTTTTTGGTTGTTGTTTTGCTGAAAAGAGAGAAACAGAACTAAACGAAATTACACCTACTGAAAAAGATAAGTCTATTATTTTGGTTAGTGATCGTTTTTGGGTCACCCCACGTTGTGTTTAGGTTAGTATAAATAAACAATACTATATAGTCATATTAATCACCACAGCTAAATATAAATATATAATAAAGTATATAATTAATAATAAGTAATGTGAGTATTATTGTACAAATTACAATACAGTGTAGTAGTTACCTCATTATCTTCAGCGCCATCAGTTTTTGTTTCTGGATCTTTAGTTGCCTCTGTGATATACTTACTTGCGGCATACTATTTTGGGAGTGTATATAAGCGTGTACCATGTACGGTAGCTCATCTCTCATCGTGATGGTGGGACATAGTAGACAAATTAGAGAGAAAACAAGGAGGTATTAGTATTAGTTATATGTAAACAAACAAAACAAAAGAAGAGAAGAGGAAAGAAGAGCAGAAAAATAAAAAGGGGATAAAGTAGATAACAAAGAAAAGAAACGTAGGCAGATTATTAGAAAAGGCATTATCCGAGACTCAGCAATCAAATGTCACTCCCGCCGAGATCTCAGCGAAACCCTCCCCGCCGAGACTTGCACAGCCGAGCTCGGTAGAAAAAACTAAGTGTGTAGATAGATTAGTAGGAAAATAAATAAAACTACTTTATGACTCAAAGTGCAATGAATGAGCGTTAGTTTCGGGAACATTTCAGTGTTAGAGTTATGTTACTTTTGATCCGTAATCAGCCCTGCCGGCCCCTCCAACATTAGTTGCAGGCAGGGGTTGTTAGATCATGCGGCACTGTAACTACTACTATTTTAGAGGTATGATTCGTCAAGTTTATACAACTCAATGTTTCAATTGAGGCAAACTATCTATCTTACAATTACAAAAGCAAACCTAAACTTACAATTATATGCAAATGCAAAATGAAACTTGACAAATCATCTTCAATCCCCTTATTCCAGGGCAGGGTCTGACGATTTGAATCTAATTTTGATCAGTGAACGGGCACCATATGGTACATTTTTTCACTAGGAACCTATCATTTCCAGCCTATCTGAACTATTTAATAACATAGGTTACGCTCCTTCTAAGCGGGCCCTCCGCATCCTATCTCTGTCTTATCTCAAATACAAAATACCAATGGTATGAATGTATCTATATATAACTTGGAAATGACGTACAATCAAATAAACCCGTAACCCACTCACTTGGCCAGGCTTCAGAATCGTCCAGTGGGCAGTGCGCTCTACACTCCAAGTTCCCTTGTTTTTCAATTTTACCGCAAATTTGATATTTTACCCATTGAGTGTTGATTAATCACAATGAAACATTGTGACAGAGGTTGAGGTTACTAGTGTATTAAATAATCTAGGTCCTATTTAGGATCATATCTGAAAAATCCAAATCTGGCCAACGCCCACCCTAAACCTAAACCTGTTCTAATCCACCTGAAATGACTAACGAATGGAAGACTTTGACCACCCAGCCATGCAATAGTCTCATTCCGTGCCTTATGGCAACTTAATGATTCTATTGCTTCTATTGCGCTCATCTTCTGGCACCACCCAGGGGAGACTTGGTCCTGTACCCAATGCTTAACTTATCTCCATTCCACTCAGCTACTCGCAATTTCTTGTGATATAGTGGGCGGAATATTATGATATGAGACAATTCATTGCAGACGTCTTTCCAAATTTGGCAGATCGACAGTGAGTTACCACGAAAGTTGCTATTCAACAACTCGACAACGTCCCATCGTCAACGCCTGCTATGAGAATTTTCGATTGCAGACGCCAACGAAATGACGTCATCGAGCTATCGATCAACTACCCTGGTTATCGCCTGGTACCTTATAGCACGATGCTAGAAGGCGAACCGGAAGAATTGATGAGCTACCTCCTCCATCAATATTGACTTAACTTATTGCTGCAATTTTGTATAGATTTGGTTGAATTGTACTTCAAGCTTAGGTTGGCCGTCTTCCCCTACTATTAACATCTCCTCTCCTGTGACATTTGTGGGGACGCAGAATAAGTATACACAATTCTCAAAACAGCAACGTTCACCTACTATTTAATTTCTACTCCACTTGATTGCAAGGACGTGGCCGGTGCCATTATTGATCTTCAATTATGGAGTCACTGAAACAAGCACAAAGCGAATGAACAGTCACTCTTAACCCCATTCAGTTGATCCAGTGAACCATTTCACTGATTCTGATCAATCACGGAGTAGCAACCATTGCAGCCAGTCTACGCTGATCTAAGGTACTCAATTATTCATGGATTTCGAAGTTTCTCTTGAGTGAGTGCGTAATATTTCATTAGAAAAGTTTCTTGTTTTTATTTATTATTCTTGTGATATTCTCGTATAACTCATCGCCATTTTTTTACGGGAACAAACGGTGTGTAATACTACTATCCATGATCTTCCTATGCCTAAATTATCAATAAATATTTAGATCTACATTAACCTATCCAAGTAACTAATTTAAACTTTCACAATCGATTTCAACAGATATGATGGGCTTTAAAAAAACACTAAATTCTTTCTTTATACAACTGCGACTGCTCTCTGTCACCCAAACAGCGACCATAATGCAGACAAAAAAAAAAGGCAGTCTCAAACTCCATCGAAGTGATTCTTTTTTTGTTTTAAAGCAGACAAGTATTGGACGAATAAAAACTATAATCGACTTGAGCTCCACTATTTGCTTCGGCATAAAGCACTCATTCAAAGGATATACTGTTATAGACGCTTTCTCATCTTTCATTTCCTATCACTCTCCCGCTAAAACTCAAACACCAAACCGATTGGAAAAATATAAAGGAAAACAAAACCTCTGTTATCATTACTTTTCTCTGATTTTCTTTTTCTAAATTTACACTAAAATTAGTATCAGTCCTTTATGAGTGTTTTTTTCTTGTATTATTCAATTCACCGTCATTCGCTGCGTGACGCATTACTATTATTATTGGTAATAGTAAAAATGAGTTTAAATAGACTTATGAAACTCAGTCTAGGTGCGAACCGTTAGCGATTTTCTATGTACAGTCAACAAGCGTCCCGTGGAACGTGCACGATGGCCCTAGTATGCAGTAGGTGTGTGTGTGTGTGTGTGAATCTTGTTTCGAGGGTATTCTGTACTCTGTGTTGAAAGTTCTGAGCTGGAATAAGGATAATCGTTGACCTCAAGCGAAGAAATTGTTTTCCGATGTCGCAATTGTCGTGAAACAACGTGTCACGCCATCAGTGAGCTTCACACTGTTCGTTGACATGGTCGCGTGCGACCACCGGAACGATGTGTTGCAACTCTGGTAAATCTGTGTGATATTGTTTTTATGTCATCGACTATGACTACTACTAATCGGAAACGGAGGAACTGGATGTCGAGTTGTCCAAGCGCTGCGCGGACGTACTGGCAGTTTGACTTTCTGTGAATTGCAGGAAATAGAATAAAGGAAATTGAAAATTGAGTTCTGTCCGTCGAAAGAAAAAAAAACAACCGCTTACGGGTACAATGAGTTAGGCGAAAGCAAGCAAGGGTTCGGTGATTAGTGGAAGGATATGAGACGGACATAATGGTGATGTATTAACTTTAGGGACAATTTTAAACAGAAATGGCATCACAAATATATTTAGAGAAGTTTGAACAGTGGGCCAGTACAAATCCAGAATAAGCCAGGAGTAGGCACCATAGGCTCACACATGAGTTTTTTAGTTTTGAGGATTCCTAGAAATCTTTAAGCTGGAAGCACCGTGTGGTGCCCGTTCACCGTTCACTTTAGAGCAAAATCAAGTTCACATCGTTAGTAAAATTACTTTTGATAAATATATTGAACCCTTTTCTGCACTAGAAGATCATTATCATAAGATTGTGGATTACATATACATACATCCAAAACTATGCTGTTAAAATTAAGTTCGAGTCATATTAGTGCATGTAACCAGGGGTCCCATTCATCGCCCATGTCGTAGTGGAAATATTTACTTTTTGAACTGTCTATATTTTTGGCCATTTAATGCATTATATGGATTGTAAGTTATTAAGGTAGGGTAAGATGGGGCAAGATAGGTCATCTACCTAATTTATTAATTTTATTGATTGTCAACATCGACAAGCTTAATGTAACCCCAATGCTGGTTTGAAAAAGCAAACCATCATTGACGTTCCATTGAACCTGTTGAATTTAACAATTAAATAAATTAACAAATGTACTAGCTGACCCATCTTGTTCCATCTTACCCTATTAGATATTGATTAAACATTCGCCTTTGTTATGAAATACTGGAAGTAATGTCTATTTTATGTTTATTTTTGGAGTGAGCGGTGAAGGGAACCCTTGATCGTTGTTGGGCCAAGTGCTGCAAAATCTCAACAGTACACGGGGATCTTGACAATACAGCTTTGGTCACTCATTTGAGCTAACAGTCACAGTCAAGGCAAACCATGTCAATTGTCAGTGATGAACATGTGTAGATTTTTGTATTAACTAAATTTTTAATGAAATTAAATGACTTGAGCAACACAATTACATGGAGCCGTTAATGTGAACAAGCATCTACGTCTACTCGCTAGATGCTCATCTCAATAGAATAAACCTCGTGGACAGCAACATCTGTCGGTGTGGAAACGGTTACGATGACATCGATCACGCAGTTTGGCAATGTACGGATAATGACGCCGCCAGAGAGCGACTTTTGAATACCCTCGAGGCCCAAGGAAGACAACCCTATATCCCTATCAGAGACGTGTTGGGTACCCGCGATCTCTGCTATATGCAGTCGATTTATGTGTTTATGCAAATGTCTAGTATAAGAATTTAATTCGTTTGTCTTTTGTATCTCTTTATTCGTTTTTGTTTGTCTTGTCCCCGTCTCGATGAGTCTCATCGTCGCCCACTGGTCACCATAGCCGGTCGAACTCCAGACGAATCTAGAACCACACTACCATTCATAATGGCGACATCACTCTGATGAGACAACGAAACCCTACCCCAAGCTCCTCCCCTTTTCCTATCCTTCGACAATGTACCCCTCTAACCTCGAGTAAGCCGCGAATATTCGGCCCAACTCCTACTAGACATAGAATTAAGTGAATTTTGTTACAAACAAAGAACAATGAATTATCGGCTCCGTAAAGCTAACGCGATTGAGCCTTACAAATAAACGAACTAGATTAAAAAAAGCATCTACGTCCTACTTGTATAACATTAATGTGACACAGAATGTACTCTATTACACTTTTTGTTACCAGGTGAAATGTCATAGACGAAAAATGAATGAGATTTTGACGAACAGTGGAATAAAAGCACCGTTAAACGGGGTAACTTTGATAGTTTTTTTTTTCAGGTATATTCTACATATTTTTACAACACCTTTTTTTTAATCGAGTACTGTGAATCCTAGAGTCAATTCATTAGTAATACAGTACTTGTTTGCTAACTGGGCTGCTTTTTAACTGGGCGCTCGTTAACTGTAGCCCAGTTAAAAAGCAGTTATGCGTCAAAAATAGACGTCACATTTAGTTTGGCATTTAGTTGTGATAATGTAAATAAATTTGAAATTATTTTCATTTCACACTGAAATCAAGATTTAAAAGCGTTATGAACAAAAGCATTAAACCTTTCTAAACTAGTGAGTTTGAATGCTCTGAAAATAACAATAACAATTCAATGCACATGATTGTTTTTAACGTTGATCAAACAATCCATTGTGTAGTATATGTGACATGGTAGTGATTAAAGAAAAATCAATTAACCTTCATTTGGTGTGAAGTCAGCTAATTGAATATGGCAGCACTGAGCGTCGACGTACACGAATAGTTTATAGATCTTTTTGACGTTTAACCATCTTTCTCTATCTCAATGACGTTTATATAAGGTCTGGGCCAAAGGGCTTATTGGTGTTAGTGAAATGTGCAAATGGTTAGTGGTGTTCGTATTATATTGCAATGTTTATCTTTTTACACGAAACAGCTGTTGGCAGTGACGTATATCTATCTGTTCTCAGTATGTTGGCAGTGACGTATATCTATCTGTTCGCAGATGTTCAGCAATGTTTACAACATTTTTGCTTCTAACACCAGCAAGCTGCCTGTTGGCCCAGACCTTATATAAATGTCATTGTCTCTATCTAGCACGCATGGTTGAATGGACGGTTTGTTTTCCCACTAATCTGTTTCCCTCTTGCTCGCACTCGTTCGCTTTAAATGGTACAGTAGTGTGCGCCGATTAAACGTCAAAAAGCTCTATTGACAGATACGCACCGAGATTGGATTGAACTTTGTTACGTTTTAGATTTGGGTTGTAATTTTTTCCTGTGTTTGGTAAAAACGAGTAATTTTACACAATTGCTGCTTAAACACATTCGAACGTGCATAAACAAAATATGCTGCAGAGGTCACATCGCTTGACAAGGAACGAGCAACGCAAATTGTTTTGACGAATAATGATTCAGCATTGAGTCTGCTGACTGTGCTTCCGCACGCACACACACATCCACATCAGCCTGTACCGGATCCGTCGAACACAGCGAAAGGCAGAAGTGAAAAGATTCCCGTGCAAACAGCACGCAAAAGAGCGTGGGTCGGAAAAGAACCCGAAAATATTCGTTTCTTTGGTTGTCGCGAGTGCGAGTAGAGTGCGTGGTGAAAATTGTTCTTCGTCGGCGCGCGGGCTGCAATTTCGGCGGTGAGTGGTGCCAAAACGACCGCCTTTCGATCCGACGGATATCGGAAGATTGCGGCAGTGTCCAAAAGATCCGAAACGAAGAGATCTGCAAACGGCCCGCTTGGAAACGGCGCGGCAATCAAAAGATTTTCGCCACACAAAGCGTACATACCGGCAGCGAGAAGAGGTACCATAATTTCGGTACATAAAATAACCATAATTAAAGTACCATAACCACAGGTGCACGTGGAGAATTGACGACAATCAGCAGCACGAGATCCGATCGCACGGACAGCGCCCGGCCGCGGTGGATCGTGGCATCGAAAGACGAAGCCTTCAAAAGAAGTGAGTGATTTAAGACGAAAGGGTCGTCGCATTGAAGCTAATGGAAGTCGTTCCAGGGCTTTTGTTCCATACTTTCAGCACCTCATTGGATCGGATTGTCTCGTGATCGTGACACGTGGTCAGTGTCGAAGCCCGCATCACCTGCGGAACCCTCAGGCGAGGTTTATTCTCCTCGGAGTGCTTGCGACATCGAAGCGACGGGGCACGCCGCTAGCAACTAGTGGTCTCGAGGGAAGCGACGTCCAACGTGGAGGGAAACGAACCCGCGAGCACTTACGTTGATATGATCGACGGAGTTTCGAGGAGTGAATCCCCACCCAGAGCGACGGCAGGAGCGCAGGTGTGTTGTGCGTGTGGAGCCGAACAGACGTGCGAATAGCAGCAGCATCGAGACGGCGTTTGTGCGACGGTAAGGGTGCACCCGACCGGCAAAGTGAGTACTCATAAGAAGAAAAATTGACATAGTTGGAAAGATGATAGGAGGCACAAGGTTGCCGGAAAAGTACGAAGGATAGAGAGAGGAAGAAGTGGAAGTAGGAATCAGGAGTGGGAATGTGGGAGAATGGGTGCGAATGAATAAATGTTAAACTGTTATTCGACACTCTTTTGCTTTGGTTGGAGCAAATGCCGATTAGTGTTTGTGTTTTGTTGGCCCTACGGTAGTTCTGCTCCACGATGGAAAATGAACAGGTGGGCAGGAACTCACAGTCTCCCAGTGTTGGTGAGTTCTTTGCCGTTAATGTTCACGAAAAGTTCACTATTTTGCTATACAGAAATTCAAAACAAAAATTTTATCTGCGGATTTGAACAGTTTTTGACCTGTTTCATACTACCGGAAGGTGTATGCTGGTCACAAATGCCGTGCCAAACTGATTTCCTACTCAATTAATCAATCTTTGATGTGAAATTCGCTAATAAACACGAGGCGCATTTCGTATAGCAAACATGCCATAAGAAAATGGGCATGGTTCATTTAAGTAAACAAACTAACACTTCTTCCGACTGTTACACCTATGTATTAGCCGTCTCGGTTCTGCTCTACCGCTACCGGGGAACTTGTAACAACTTGAGCTTCGGAAAGCTCCGAATACACGAATATGAGCCGTGACTGTTCACTGTGTATACACTATAGTGACAATCGAAGATCGGCTTCGAAACGACGAATGCAGGCATAACATTTCATAACGGCACAAAAGCATTTGTAAACAAACTTTTTAAGGCCCTTTACACGCGAACCAAAGTACGCCCACGCAAACCAATACCACTTTCGGAAAGGTGACAGTTGCCCCTATCTGACGATGTGCATAAAATGCGAAGTGAGGGAGATGAAATGAAGAATTGGAATAAGCCCTTGGATTGGAAGAGTGCGACACGATGTGTGAACTAGTCAATCCTGGGGTGGGACGTGCTGTCAAATCAGCCTATTGATCATTCTTGTATGAAATTGGTTCCAAAAGTAAACAAACCCTGTAGGTTTATTTATTATGGCTTGTTTACGTTTGGAACCAGTTATGTGAGGTAGACGACAATTGTTCGTATTTGACATCCACCTCCCCCCCTTGAGTCAATCGAGCCCGTTCAGACCTAAGAGAAGAGGTGACAATACGGGGGCGAAAATGAACCACTTTTCTGTCAAACCCGAACCAGCTCCTGATTGGCCGTTTTCATGTGCGTAAGATAGAGATAGAGATAGATAAAGATAGAGATAGAAATAAAAGAGTAAGAAGCCAATTGTCACCTCTTCCTCTTACACGGCGAATGAGAACGACCCAAATTTGAGTTTAGTTCACTCATAATCGCCAAAAGTGCAGGAACTCAGCGATGAGTAAAATTTGTCCCATGGTTTCCTGTGGAAAACCTAAAAAATCTGCCGGAAAATTTTATTCAGTCTCGGAGTAGTACCAATAGACTGAGTGAATCCAATCTTTACTTTTCTCAAATTCGGGAATTTTTCCCTGGAAAATCCTGGAGAAACCTGGGAAAACATGAGACAAATTAACTCATCGCTGACTTCCCGCACTTTTGGCGATTATGAGTGAACTAAACTCAAATTTGAGTCGTTCTCATTCGCCGTGTAGGTTCAGACTAGCTCGCTATTCTAGGATTGGGCGATCTTCAGAGAAAGATTGATCTTGACGGATCGATCTTATATTTAACTCTAGAATCGACCCACTGATTAAATCAGTACCAAAGAATCGATCTTTGATAGATCGATCTTTTGATTTTTATTTCAATACGCTTGTTTACGTTGGTACCCAAATAAATTATTTCCTTTATAATATTCAATTAAATGTTTTCGTGACGGTGAGGGGCTGTTCATTAACTACGTAGACAGTTTTTTGGGATTCTTGAACCACCCACCCCCTCTCCCTGTGCATATCAATTTTTTTTAATTTGTATGGGCCGTGTTCCCAACCCCCATAACCTGTCTACGTCGAGGGGGATGACTCTATCTACGATGCAGAAAAGATTGTGTTTTGCTGTGGCTAGCTGCGCGCACGCTGAGTAGATAGAAAGAAGATTGATGACGATTCTGAAGATTTCCTGCAAAAAGATGATGCGCGATGCAATTAGATGCGAGAAATGAAAGAAGATTTTTCGAAGATTGATTCGCTAGTGTGAGTTTTGATGAGCATCTTAACTTGAGATTTAGATGTGTCACCCCTCTAGGTCTACGTAGTTTATGAACAACCCCTAAGGAGCAATGAGCACAGGAGGGAGGTAGAACAAACCTTCAAATGTTGCTGTATTCGTAAATATCGAAAACGCAAATAGGGACGTCATTGTAGTAAGCGATGCTGATGTTGACGTTATGTTCGTTAAATTTACTACGCAGTCTGCGGTGAGAGTAAATCGTTTTTTCGATGTAAATATACTTTACAAAAATTTGAAGATCGAAAAGATCGAAAGAAGAGATCGATTTTTTCAATCTTTTCGTGGACAAAGAATCGATCCGAAAAATCGGAAATCGGGATGAAAAAGATCGATGTTCCAAAGATTGATGTAAGATCGCCCAATCCTACGCTGTTCTGTTAACGATTTTTAAAGCGGACAGTCGCTGCACGGATAGAAATCTCCTTATACCTTTTAGCAAATTTCTATTGCTGATTATTCATAAAATTTATAAGTCAACTAATAAGCAGACGCCTTGCAAAAAGTTAATGAAGATCATGTGTCAAATGAAATGTACAAACAGTCACACATACCTTTTATGCATTCTTATAGGACCTATGTGGTTTGTCTTACGGAATGTATAAGGCTGATGTTTTGGCAAAAATGTATAAAAAAAAAAAAATCAGTTTGACCGCCCACGGTTGCTGCTCTGTTATTACCAGATCAGCTGCAATTACACAGAGAACCAACAGATGATGTTTGGGACTAACATTCATCCTCAATGTGTAAGAACTGGAGATCTAATATTTAGCAATACCAGCGCCGGCCGTGTCCGAATGCAGGTCAACTAGGGAATGGGAAGGAATGTGTTGACGTGGTACTCGCTGTGAAGGAAACCGAGAAATCCTCTGCGCTTCCACGAGAAATCACTGGGATGTTGGATGCGGGGAAAGGTTGCACGCACACGCAGGGATCGTTTTTGGTAGAGCGATTATAATACACAAACACACACACACACACACACACACACGCGCGCGCACTCATCCAATTTCTATTTTTAGATCAGGACCCACACTGTGGTAAGTGATGCGATCGGTGTTAAAGAAGAATAATTTGTTTTCATTAAAATCTAGTGGGTATAGAATAAGGCAAAGTGAAAAATTGCAAGGAAGGGGACGGGCCTGGGATTGAACTCCCGACCTTCTGCTCAGTAAGCAGAAACGGTAACCACTGAGCTACCGAGCCTCGTCTGTTTTGGCAAAAATGTATAGGTGAAACACATGAATAAAATAATTGATTTTCGTTTCGTGTGGTGTGGATCGCGGAAGAGCTTGGCTGGCATCGCCTTTGACAGTGAACAATGGAAGAGGCTTGAAATCCGAGCTGAAACCTCCAGTTCACGACACATTGAAGCTTCCCTCAGTGTTTTTTGACGTTTCACAAGCCAACCAAGTTAGTGAGTGGAATTCACTAACTGGGCTATACGCTTTTAGCCCAGTTAGCGAACAAGTACTGTATGTCTAACGGAATTTATTGCATTTGCACTATTTATCAGCTCAGGTTTGCCCCATCCGATTATGCTGTTAATTTGCGTTCGGTTGGCAAGGAAAAAACTCAAAACTTTGTTTATAAAAATAGATAGTACCTTTTCAATTATTGGTCTACAATATATTGAATTGGTTCCGCTTTTTGATAGCTCACAATTCTATCCGCCAGACTATAAATATAGCGAAGATATATCAGGGACGTGTTGGGAACCCGCGATCTTTGCTATATACAGTGGATTTATGTGTTTCTGCAAATTTCTAATATAAGAATTTAATTCCTTTGTCTTTTGTCTCTCTTTAATAGTTTTCGTTTGTCTTGTCTCCCCGTCTCGATGAGTCTCGTCGTCGCCCAATGGTCACCATAGCCGGTCGAACTCCAGACGAATCTAGAACCGCAGTACTATTGATACTGGCGACAACGAACCCCCACCCCATGCTCCTCCCCTGATCCCATCCTTCGACAATGTACCCCTCTAACCTCTGGTAAATTAATTCCTAAATTAGTCCCCATTTATGCGAAATGGCAGTTATGTCAAATGACATTATATGCTAAACGGTATTATTGCCAACTGAGTTAGAGCCAGGTTGAAAAGTTGTAAATATACATAAGGTATTCAAGTTATATCGACACAAGGTACAAAAATTAAAAATATGCATGTTGATAAGACAAAAACAAATCACAATGTAGACACAAATACACACAAACACATGTACACAAAAGGAAAACAAAAGCATCAACCATTCGAAAAGCTATGCTTCGGCACTAACCTAAATGGCGAACGCAATAAAGGCCCGTCTGGTAAAAAATGACTAACGGAAGTTCGACAGTTCGATTTTGGTCGGTGGCTTTTGGCTTTAGGTGAAACAATGTGCTAGCTGCCCTTGGATCCCGTTCTCGGTGTCCGTCGTCACCTCGTCGCAGGACGGCGCTTCAGGATCCAAATGACACTACTAATTAAATGATCTCTATCGGTTGCTGTTAGGACGAGGGACAGACAGCAGCGTCAGACGACAATTGTCGCCGGTGATGGTGATCGTGATGATGATGGTGATGATGATGACGGCCACCGTGTCGTCGGGCCGAGTTTGGCGGGTCTAGCGTTTCCGAACCGGATGAGCTTTCGCTGAGCTCCAGTTCGCAACCTGATCGGCGGCGACGGTTTTATTTTTTATGTTTAAAAGCAATGACAATTTTCACGGAAATAGAAGAACAAGATTTATGCGTTAGCTACTGACATACACACGATGAACGGCGATTGAGGGCGATCGTGGTGGTTAGTTACATCATTTGAAATCAGATAAAGCGGCTACAAAGCGATCTTCAGAGCTTGATGGGGACGGTTTGCAATGGGGGATCTTACCTGCCACGGCTCGTTCGACGTTTCGTCGGTCTCGCAGGATGTACATCGCCGTGAGGAGGAAGAAAACACCGCCGATGATTTCCACGAAGCTCGTCGAGAACAGAGCGTACTGTAGGGCCCGGAACTGTACGGAGGCCGAGTCTGTATCGATATGGCTTACCGCTACCAGCGGCGCCAGAGTGGTGCTAGTCGTAGTGGTAATAGTGGCATTTTCTGCCAGCTGAGAATAGCTGGCTAGGTCCGGCGGGAAGACGGCATCAACTCCGACGGCCGAAAGTCGAAGTAACCGTTTGATCGCTTCCGAAATCTGAAGATATTAGAATTTATAATTTCACAGCTATAGGCACAGGACACCGAATACTCACCACTCCAACAAAGTACGGACTACCGGCATCGCCGAAGGCATGTGAGATCAAAATCTGGAACGCTTCCGCCGTGGATCGACGCGTAGGCACGACAACGTACTGTTTGAAATGGAATACAAAGACACTTATTATAGCGAAGGTTTCGCGTGTGAAGTGATATGTGGTTGACAAATATTCTCACAGAGGGACGCACGCAGCGATGTGCAAAATATGGCAAAACGAGCGAAAATGGTTCGACGCTTGGCTGACGATTCGCAACTAGACGACAACAGATGCCGCTAGTGGTCATTTATGGGAAAAGGGGGCGGCAGTGGTCGTGCGAAATTTTTGCTCTAGATAATTAGTACAATAGATTTGTGTGATTTAGGTTGAAATTGTGGAATCGTTAGTACATTGAACTAAATGTTAGTGAACTTAAGTAGATTGGTGTGTTAGTATCTCGCGCGGTGGCCCTACTCTAATATACACGACAACATACGACTTTAATATTTTTCTTAAAGCTAACACTGGATCAATTAGCTTTTCGCCCTCAATTGGGCAAAATGTGTGCAAGATACTTCACTTGAGCATTGACTTTTGATTCGAAAATGTTGAAATTAATTTTGTTTTTTTTTGTTTGCAATGCAATTAAAGCAGAAACTGATAAAGCGTCACACGTTAGATCGAAACGAAATTAGCGAAAAAGTGTTAGCACGGGTGGTGGACGGTTTGTAGGATGGCAGTCAAACACAACAAAATTTAGATGGATGGCTGACACTCTCGAAGCCCCCCTCCTGTTGGTGGCGGCAGTGATGGTGGTTGTTTATTGCTCGAAATAAACTACCGACCGGTAGAAAAGAGTTTCCTTCGCAGGCGAAATGAACAGGAAATGAATTTTAGTTTTATGCTTTGTTCCAAGTTGTTGGATTTCTTTTGCGAGGTGATCGGGCGCGAATCGTATACGATAGTGTGGCACGCAAAACGTGCATTATTCTCGTCGTCAGCGCTTATATGGTTGTTGGTAGGGAAAGGAAATGAGAGATGTGTTCTTGACTTAAATATAAAATAGGGAAGCGGGCAAAATGCGGCTGTGTGCAAGGTAGGTATCATGATTTAAAGAATTCCCTGGGTTGCGTGGGTGAGTGTCGGTGTACGTACAGTGCTACCTAGTGCAGTGTGTAATATGCTTTGGCGCCGGCCGGCAGGAACATGCAATTTCGATTTATGCGATTAGAAAAGCAAACGAGGGGTTCGCTTTAGGGTAGCAGCTATTTATGCTGGATCGGGCAGGCAAGTTGGGTAAGGTTGGAGAAATTAATTGATTCGAATGCAATTGGATGGATTCAGTGGAATAAAGATACATGAAGAGTAGATAATTTCCATTCAAATAAACTTGTGGCCGTAACTTTTATCCTTGGCAGAGGCACGTACCCTGTTTACGACTTGCAGACTTCCTGAAGAAATGCAAATAACTTATTTTAGAAGAGGGTTAGTCATCCTTCCTGCTATATTTCCGTTTATATTTAGCTACCTATTGCAACATCCTTTTTGTAGAAATCAAGTGAGAAATTATACGTTGGCATGCTATGCATCATCATAAGAACTAGACCCTTATTAACTGATGTCACCTCACGGTAAAGTGACAACTTATCACTCACGGTCAAGTGATTCCCACTTGATTTAAACGGCAATCACTTCGCCGTGAGTGACAACTTCACTTCGTTTTCACCGTAAAATGGGCCATAATCAAGATTTTTTAAAGATTCAGACAACCACCCAGTAGGTCTTGTCTACCTGGTCCAGTAAAATGATACACTTACGACGCCTAGTGAAAGACTTCGGTATCGAACTGAATTTTAACAACTTTGACAACGCATTCAACAATATACTGTTAACTATACAATAGTCCTTGTCCATCTGAACAATTTTATACAAAGAAAACAACCTCCTATCTAGTTAAAGTTAGAGCGAGCAATTAGAAGCTCAATGTTACAGTCTCCATTTGGGAGTGAATTCTGTACAGAACTGTTCACCATCCAATAGATCTTGTCTTGTCAATCTAAACAACTGTGCTGAAGACAGCAACCTCTTATCTATTCGAGCAATCTAGTTAAGCAATCAGTCAAATGACACATTATTCAATAGGTTTTGTCCTTTTGAACAATTTCGCCTAAAAAAAAATCTTTTACCAAATTGAACCACCAAGTTAAAGCTAGCAGTGGATCGCATCAGTCGAGCTGTTTAAAATGACGTTTCCTACCACTCGAACTTTGCCGTGGAACAATATCTGGATTTTATTAAGTGGGGAGTACACTTTTATTTTTCAAAAAAATGCATTTTTTTTGCTTAAAATGTTCCTTGGGATGTATACTTTAATTTAGAAAAGACTCCAAGTGCGCCAGAATATTCCTTACCGCTTTACGAAGCGATTTCCTACAACATGTACCGGCGCGCTGAGAGAGCAATTTTATCTTTAAACGCGTTTATCTCGAAACGGGGTTTTTCAAACTGGCGTGGGAAATAACTCTAACAAGTTATCATCAATTCTGCTTAGAAATACGTATCCACATTTTTGATTTTGTCTAAAATGGATTTTTAATCCACGATTTTGTAAGCATTTTTAGGGTGAAAAAATGGACTTTTTTTTTCCTAAGGCCACAACTTTTGAAAAAATCAATTTAAAAAAAAATCGGAATACGTATTTCTAACCCAAATTGCATTACTAATCAGGATTTTTGTTCGATTCATGTTCCAGGATCACATGGAAAGGAGTATTTTCCCACGCCGTTTTCCGACTTCCGCGCGACCTGGTGCACCGGCCACGGGGAGACGCCAATCGAGTTAAAAAAAAATACAAATTGTAGTTCGAAGGATGACTAATAAATGGGTTATAACATATTTGCCCTCCCTGAGTGTTTTATTGCTTAAAAAAATTAACGGAAATGCCTTACTTTTTGGACGTTCAAAGTGTAGTACCCCCTTAACTTCTAGAACCTCGAGAAAATAGAGTCTTTTTTATGCTAAGCTTCAAAATCTGCAATTTTGATGTTTATTTTTTTAAATCGCTGTTAGAAGGTCGTCCAAAAACTGCTCAACAATACGAATAATTAAAAATCAAATGTTACAATAGAGTTTGAGATCCGATTAATCAGTATCGCTAAACTCATAGCCTGAATAAAATTTTCCTCGAATGAGTAAATCCTGAACAAAATCTGCTCAAATGTGACATTTTCTCTCAATCTTGGATTTTTTTGACACCACTGCGACCAGTAATTTGATCTATTGTAGTATATCTCGTGTCCTTAGTTTAGTGCATGTCGTATTACTCCATCACTATCAGGGCTGGTAGTGCTGATGCGATATAATAGTAGTGACTTTGGCGACTAAAATTACGGAAATAGTGACCAAATAGTGACTTGTAAATACTAAATAAGTAACCATTTATACGGTAACTTAGAAATTCAAATACGGTTTGATATTGAAATAAACTTTTTATGTCATGGAACTTAAAATCAGATTTCATAAATTCCTCTAATTCAATCGAATCTCACAACGGGATCTCCTGTGAAGAGCATTTGAAGTGATTTGAATAATTTACTTTTGCATGTATGACTAGCAAATAGTAATTCCCATTTGTTATGATCTTGAATTTGATTCTGCGTTCGAGATCTTTAAATATTTAATATATCTAGGTAGATAACTTTGATAATTTGCTATGAACTTTTGACAGAATTTTTTCAGAATGATCTCAAGAACTTTTTGAGAATAATTCCCCTTCTCTTAAACTTAGAAAGTAGAAAGCGAACAAAGGACAATTTTGAGGAAGGTACGAATAGGAGAGAGCTTCTCCTTTACCAAGCTCATCCGTTAATGAGGGATGGTGAGGGGTGTTTCCCCCTGCCACCACTGGCACAAGGAATGATCGCCGATTTGCTCATGTACCTTCGATGTGCGGAAACAGTTATATCGATTGTTTAACACCCAAGTCGCCATCTGACGTAAACAACTACCCGATTTGTACTTTCCTCAAAATCGTCCTTTGCTCGCTTTCTACTTCCTATATACAATTTTCGCACTGCCGTACTATAACGGAATTATCAAGTCTATAATTGAGATCTATCGTAATCTCCACTATAAGTCTGATATTTGACGTTAAGCATCTTCGATTATGTAAATCGTTAAATTCACGTATGAAGTGACCTGATTAGTAGATTATTTTCGATATTTAATTGATTCTTCTAGAAACTCCTCCATAAATCCATCCTTAGCATTTTTGCATGCAATTAACCTTAGAAATTTCATAAATTTCTGCTTAGAATAATCTTAGACTTCTCCCTTGCATTCAATTGGAAATTCAATGCGTATTCTCCTTAGAATCCCCATAATATTTCCTCAGAATTCTCAAAACAAAAATCCATCACAAACTTTGAAATTCTTCTCAGAATTCCTTAAGCGTAGTCTCCTTTGAGATTGAACCCTCAAATTTCGATTCCATTGGGATTCTTCTCGGAATTTACTTCGAGACCATCTTTGGAGTTCACGGCGTTTTCATGGAATTTTCATCAGGGGGTTCTGCAAAAAGTAAAATTTCAGAACTAATTTTGATTTTTTTTTAGAATTGGACCTAGAATCCTCATCCAATCATCATAGAATTCTTCTAAGAACTCTCGTTAAAATGCATTTTTCGACTTGTGAAATTTCAATTTAATTCCACTTAAATATTTTTGGTATCCATGACAGATACGTATTTCGACTACGATGTGCAGTCTTCATCAGTGTCTTTCCCACTAAAGACTTACCAAAAATCTAACCCTCTTAAGTACTCATTCCCTAGGTAAAAATGTCAAGATTACAGGTATATATATAAATGAAATACAATGTGTAGAATTCCAAGGGGGATTTGTAGAATGTGTAGAATTCTCTCAAGGGCATTTTGAAAACAATTTCATGTGATTCTGAAAAACAGTCCCATGAAATTCTGATATTAATTCCAAGGTACTTTTGGGACAATACTTTGGGAAAAACCTGGAGTGAATCTGATGGACATACGAAGAGATTGTTGAGGAACATTCCACGGGCATTAAAAAATATATACATGGAGATGAACTTAAGCAATTACCGTTCATACTGGCGACAACGCTCTGATGAGACAACGAAACCTCACCCCCAACGGGAAGCTCCTCATGTGATCCTATCCTTTGGCAATATACCCCTCTAACCTCGGGTAAGCCGCGAGTTCTCGGCCCACCTCCCACTAGACTTAGCGATAAGTGAATTTTGTTACAAACAATGAACAATGAATTATCGGCTCCGTAAAGCTGACGCGATTGATGGAAGGCTCAAATGAATCCTTAAAATAACTGATTCAATGATTCAGTGATGTTATGAAAATGTACGTCTATTATTGATAAATGTGTATGTAAATGAAATTCATGATAAAGGTTCACAACGGATGGGAATTAAATGTTGGACGAAATCAATGTTAGTGTGCTTCAATTTGGGTCGCCAACTTCCTCAAACCATACCGACGTAAACCTCTGTACAGGTGCTCGGAAACAATGAAGTTAGTAATACCATCCACCAACAGGTTGAGAGAAAGCAACAGAAAAATAACAAGCTATTTGAACAGAAGAAAATCGGCAACAACCAATTTCGAAGCCTGGAAACCATGAACAAATCGCTCGAACAAATTAGGTCACTTCTTTTTTTTAGCGATAAGCGACGTTCATGTATTTCCAGGCTAAAATCCAATCAAGGACACCTAATCGGAACGTAACCAAACCACTTGCGCTCAATGCTAAATTGGCTGCATCTCTGTGCCGAAAACAAAACCAAAAGATTTGTGCCGAAAGAAAGTCCCAGTCAAATTTCGTGTGCTGTGAGAATATTTCCGCAACCGGATTGGCTACCACTTACAACGCGGATAGTATCTGTATCCGCTTCTTACCAGCAAAATATCCGCAACAATTGCCCAATTGAGATTCAGTGTTAGCTCTGCGAAAAATATTAAAACGTACGCCAACGTCGGGTTGACGTTGACCGTGAGCATCGCGCCGGCCAGCAGCGGGGCACTCAGGATAAGCCCGATGGCACAGATGTAGGCATCCGCCCGCGGATACTTGCGATTGAAGCGCTGCGACAGGTACGACCCCAGCGGCACGCCGATGATGCCGGTCGCCATCGTGATTGCACCGAAGTTAAACGACACGCTATGGGTAGGAGGAAGATTTTTGATTGTTAGAGTAACTGTTTTAAGAGATTATTGATTGTTTTTTTTTTTAAAGAGATTATTAAAGCGAGCGTATCCGTGATCTCTGCGGTCGTCCCCGTGTTGAACAGTCGGCGTGATGGTTCCTTACCAGCAGTATGTCGGCCACAATCGACCAGGTTAGGTTTAGCGAAACTTCGGCGAAGAAAACCAGGAAGAAGCACCAAGTTCCGCTGTATTTGGTCACAACCAGCGCCAGATAGATGAGCGGAGAGCTGCAAAACAGCCCGCCAGCGCAGATCATCGGATCGCAGGATGGATACAGAGGACGTAGTTTCCTTGCCATGTAGGATCCCGCTGGGACGCCGACCAGTCCCGCTAGCATTGCTATTATCCCAAACTTATACGACACGCTTCGGGAGAGGTGCAAAATGTTATCCTGAAATGATACTAGGTAATCTAGGGAAAAGAAGCTGTGGTACTTACTCGTTGAGGGTGATATTTTCGTTGCCCGGTTGCGAGACGAGTCCTAGATAGATGAACTTTGGTCCCCACCAAGCTAGGGCGCCGGCGACGAAGGCAACACAGGTAAAGCCTGCCGTGGACAGCATAAACGAGGGATTCCTCACGATATCTTTGATGTCTTCCCGGTAGGAGGTAGCTTCCATATGGTGCGATCCTTCGCTTTGGCCACGCTCCGGATCACGGATCAACGCAATTAGCACGACTGCAACGATACCCAGGATGGGAGTGACACGAAGTGCATAAGCCCATGAACCGAAGAATTTGGCCGTCTCCGAACCGACGATGTACCTGTGATAAATTGAAATCATGTCATGAAGCGAAACTATAGTACTGTGAGTAGCAAAATGCTTACCCCAATCCAGACCCAACCGGAATGGCAAAGTAGAACAGTGCAAGCATCTTCGAGCGCAAATCACCGACGAACAGATCGGAGATGATGGTCGGAGCGATCGTACTGTAGGACGCTTCGCCGATACCGACCAACGCCCGGAATGTGATGAACCATCCGAAACTGTTCATGAACGAACCGAGCAGGGTAGTCGTGCTCCAGAGCAGCACTCCCAGGGCCATGATCCATTTGCGAGAGTACCGATCGCCCAGGTAGCCGAAGATCGGTGCACAAATCATGTAGGACAGCACGAAGACCGTCTGCAGTAGGCCACCCTCGTCATCGCCTATTTGGAACTGGTCCTGGATATCTTTCAGTACACCTGCAAAATGATACGACAGAAAATGGAATTGAGTTAATTTGGCGAATTACAGTTCTGTTCGTGTGTGTGTGTGGGATGTGAGAGAGAGTCAATGAACGAGAGTGTGGAAAACCGGCAGACATGTCCCAAATTTACATTGCTAATTTCTAGAAGCTGATGGTCATGTTTCTGTCCTTCCGCTTCTTTTTGTTTGCGATGAAGCGAATTTGAATATTTGCTCGATAAAATGGTTTTTTTTTTACGCGGATTACAACCGGATTCAATTGTCAGAGCTCGTTAGCTTGCCTTCACAGTCATTTCGTTTTGAGATGCAATTAGCACCTGGGAATGGATGCGCGAGATGTGACCATGTCGAGTCGAATCACATGATGTTTTTAGAAAGCGCTAGAACTGTGAAACTGCAATCAAATCGAGTTGGATGGAAACGATCAACCTTCATGATTGATGGGACAGCGTGAATGCAACTTCATCTACTCTTCTACTGGTTAACCATTTTATTAGCAGGCATAAACTATAACCATATACACGGCAGCGACAGCTGGGTGATGATATTAGTTGCAGCTCGAAAAGTGTGATCAGATGTAACATTTTTATGGCCACTACTTACAACTCCCCGGGGGAGTAGAGTGGCTGATGGCGTTGTATTTTTAGAAAAAAAAGGGTTTCGGGATGCACCTTCGCAGATGCCCCGCTCTGGGCGGCGATGCAGGCCAGACTTATATTTTCAATCATAAATAAGCAGTTCTAGCCCAAACAGCGAAAAACTAAACAAATTTTAGATTTGAGCTCTCAGAATTCCATAAAACTTCACATAATTGTTTAACCCTAGAGAACCTAGTTTGTCCTGGAATTGGGTTGCTTAGGTTTGAAAAACATACCGGTTTTTATACATCATTTGAAAGAGCTTCGTTTTCTGAGCACATCGATATTTTTATCGATCCCATAGACGTGCATGCTAATTTTTAAATCAAGATTTAAATGTTTCATCTTTTGTCGCGTAAATCAATTAGTTGACAGCTCGCTCCCATACAAAGTTCCAGCGAGGGGCGCTAAGATGGTCATTTTTGCTAAAGTAATCGCACTTATATAAAATAGTTCCAGTGTACCAAAATCGATGAAATTTTGGATTTCGGTTCAATTTTTAGTGTAGATTACAGGGTGGCAAGTGAATTTCCATTTTGAAATTCCTGGTTTTCCTGGTCAATGATTTAAAAATGTCCTGGTTTTAGAAACCATGTATTTAAAAAAAACAGTTGATAATAAAAAAAAATAAAGTGAATCCTTGTACCATCATTCTTCGCGCAATGCGGAATTTCACAAACCAAAATAGGTATTGAGGTTCTTGGGAATGCCCGTGAAATCTTTATCTGATTGTTTGCTGTAAAGAAGCTAGAAGGAAGCCGCGCTACTTCGTCGTATCATGGCGCCTATTTTCGTTCTATGTGCTAAAACTATAATAGCAAAGCATTTTCACTCATGTTTTTGCAAAAACATCTTTGCTTACAAGAATAATTACGATTGACACTGAAACATTTGCGATAACCCGTAAAATGAGCGGTTTTAGGGGTGTATGACGAAGAAAAGCTGAGATACGACGGACTAGCGCGGAGCCCTATATAATGTCTGAAATTTAGAGATCTATAAGCCCCTAAAAGCTTGAGATTTCTGTTTTTTAAACTTTATTATTGAGATTTTTAGTTTATCTCAAGGTGAAATTGCGAAGTGTTATATGAATGAGGACTCTTTAAACAAACCTTTGCTTCTAACAATTTTACGGATTTCCAGTTTGTTTAAATTATCCGCAAATTGTCAACGATTAAGGATCTTATTTAGCGGAATTTTGGTTACAACATGATTTCAAAATCATATGATTAAAAGATTTCATAAACAACGCTGGTTTAATAACTCTTATTATTAAAAAAACTGACTGCTGAAGTTCATAGAAACTCCCTAAAGTTTGTAGAACTTCCCTGAAGCGTTAAGGTCTTTCTTGAAGGGTTCATTGAAGTTTGAATTGCCTGAATTTCATGGGACTTCCCCGAAGTTCGAAGGACTTTTTTTTGAGATCTTAGGACTTCCCTGAAGTTCGGAGTATTTTGAAATTCATAGGAATTTGTTAAATATCTTAGAAGTACCACGAAGTTCGTAGAAATTCTCAGAAGTTCGTAAGACTTCCTTCAAGTTCGAAGAACTTTCTCGAAGATCTGAGGACTTCCCTGAAGTTTGAAGGACTTAACTGAATATATGAGGACCCTAAATTTAGAAGAGCTTCTCTGAAGTTCATTAGGCTTCAAATATCGAAGGATTTTCCAAAAGTTTGTGGAAATTTCCTGAAGTTTGGAGAGCTCCCATGAATTTCGTAGGACTACCTGTAGTTCAATCGACTTCTCGGAAGTTCTAGGAACTTTTTTGAGCTTGGAGAACTATGTTAAGTTCAGAGGACTTCCCAAGAGTATTGAAGACTTCTCTGAAGCTCGGAAAAAAATCCATAAGTGTCATAGGATTATCCTTAAGTTTTAAGCAATGCCTAAATGTCGTAGAAGTTACATTAAGGGGAAGCTTACCGGCCCGAAAATAAAAAAAATATTTTCGGTACATTTTTATTTCTTTAAAAATATTGGGAAAAAATATCAAAAATCAAAGAAAATCAGTTTGTTCCTTAGATTTTTGTCAAAAATTACATGTAATTTTTTTTTCTATCTCATCATGAAAAAAAAATTGGACTCTCAGCAAAACCGAAAAGTTGATGTTTTGTGGTTTTTTGAGTCCAACTTTATGCCATAATGACTTATAAAAAATGATTTTGAACGCGAATTTTCTTTGAAAAATAAAAAAATATGTGATTTTCTTAAAATTTTGATATCTTTTTCCAATATTTTTAGAAAAATCAAAACCTAATTATTTTTTTCGGAGCGGTGAGCTTCCCCTTAAATCTGTAGAAAATTCTGTAAAACTCGTAGTTATTCCCCAAAGATTAAAGGACTTCCCTGAAGTTCGTAAGACTTCGCTGAAATTTGTAGAACTTCTCTGAAGGTTCGGAGAGATTTCCCGACCGTCGTAGGTCATCCATCACAGTAGTTCACAGGATTTTCCTGAAACTTGTAAGAATTTCCCGAATATTATAGAACTTGCATGAAGTTCGAAGGCCTTATCTGAAGTTTTTAAGAATAAAACTTTTTTATTGAACACGTTGAACAGGTACTTCAAAGTAGTTACGCGTCGGCACTGCTGTCAATTAAGCACAAATGCTCCTTTAAAATAAAACACATTATGGTTGAAGGATTCCATAAATTAGATTAAGAAAAAATATTATTTGTTCAATTGTTATTAGGTAATCAATTAATAAATTTATTAATTCAATGACGAAGTGCATTGACCATTTCCTCACTCTGTACTCATTTTTCTGACTCAATTTACGACAACAAACAATTTATTAAGAGGATTTTAAGGCTCAGATCGCTAATTGGTGAATTTGACGAAAAATTAAGGCACAGAGAAAAATGTTCTAAGACTCGAACTTAGACAAATTTTGACAATTTTTAGCCCGGTTTTTTTTTCGGTTCGCTGGCCACCCTGCTTAGAAAAGTCTCCACAAAATTGCTTTGCAGTTTTCGTCAGAACTCTCCTTGAACTATCATTGGAATTGCCTTGGATTGCATCTTCTAAATTTACCATGACTCCTACTCAGAGTTCGCATGGAATTCTACTCAGGACTACCATGGAATTATTTTTGCGTTGCACCTGGAGTCTGGAGTTTCTCAGAACTAATTTGAAAATAAAAATCCTCAGATTTCACTTTCCTATAAATTCATACTTTGATATTCTGCTCTTCTTCTTCTTCGCATTTCAAGCTTATTGCCTATCGCATATTAGCTTATTGCGTGCTTTCAACTTAGTGTTCTAGATGCACTTCCACAGTTATTAATTGAGAGCTTTCGATGCCTGTACCATTTTTGCATTGGTATAATTGTGTGGCAAGTCCAATCATACTTTTATGCCCAGGGAAGTCGAGACATTTTCCAACCCGAAAAATTCCAAGACCGGACCGGGAATTGAACCCTGCCACCTCCAGCATGGTCTTGCTTTGTAGCTGCGCCTTTACCGACTGAGCTAAGGGAGGCCCCTAGATATTCTGCTCTGGATTCCTTTGAAATAATTCCTAGAGATCCATGGAAATTATCTTCAAATTTAATTATTAAAGCTCATAAGCTTCGACATTTTTAAAAAGACCTCAAATCACAAGACTCGTTTGGAGGATGTTGGCTGGGATATTTAGTTTCATTTCAAATTCTTGAAAGTTTCTTCAAGTTTGGTTTCATTAGGTGTAAGGTTTCATAAAATAGTTCCAGGCCGCTGCCATGCTGACGCGGAAAGCGAAGCTTTGAGTGGAGCGTGCACAGGAATTGTTAGTATAGATATTATTCCTTACATTCGATTTTTCGTTTCACTCGACGCTTCGCTTTGCTTTCCGCGTCAGCATGGCGCGATCTAAGTATAAAATCTGAATAAATTATCGATGTTCCAGAACCTTATAAAACACACAATTCCAGCCTAAGAATGTATGTTGTAACTGAAAATATATCCACTACAGAATTATAATGTTCAAAGAGTAAATGTAACTATCGAGGAAGATAAAGTTGATTGTATTATACAATATTTTAAAAATCAGAAGAAGGTTAATTTGATAAAAGAATTTGAAAATTCCCTGGGAATTCCAGGTTTTTCCAGGTAAAATAATGACATCGGCATCATGACACGGAACTTTGAGACGATGGCGGAAACGTACATCAGACTGAAGGCTGAAGCTAGGCGGATTGGACTTGCCATCAATGCATCGAAGACAAAATACATGAGAGGAAGAGGTTCTAGGGAAGACAATGTTAGCCTCCCACCCCGAGTTCAGATTGACGATGACGAAATCGAGGTGGTCGACGAGTTCGTGTATTTGGGCTCACTGGTGACCACCGAAAACGATACCAGTAGAGAAATTCAAAGACGCATTATTGCAGGGAACGGTGCCCACTTTGGACTCCGGAGGATGCTCCGGTTGAATAAAATTCGCCGCCGCACGAAGTTGACTATCTATAAGACGCTGATTAGACCGGTGGTATTCGACGACCATGAGACCTGGACTATGCCCGTGGAGGACCAACGTGCCCTTGGTGTTTTCGAACGGAAGGTGTTACGGTGCAGTGCAGATGGATGACGGAACGTGGAGGAGGCGAATGAGCCACGAATTGCACCAGCTGCTGGGAGAACCATCCATCGTCCACATTGCAAAAATTGGGCGACTACGATGGGCTGGGCATGTCGTAAGAATGCCAGACGACAACCCTGTGAAAATGGTGCTCGAAAGCGATCCAACTGGAATAAGAAGAAGAGGCGTGCAGTGGCAAGGTAGATCGACCAAGTAGAAGGCGACCTGCGATCCCTTCGCAGACTACGAGGCTGGCGAAGTGTGGCCATGGATCGGGTAAAGTGGAGACGACTTCTTCGGACAGCAGGGGACAACAAGGCCTTAGCCTGATTGGTAAGGTAAGTGATGTGCACAAAATTCAGAGACTTTTATGGAGAATTGGGGGTGTTTCCGATATTGGACAGAATCATGAGATTATTGAGGAGAATACTGAAAGCCAAAGTAATTTTAATGACATTTTAAAACGAGTCTAAGAGAATCGTTGAGAAATTCGATAAAAATATCATGAGATAATTTTAAACGATATAATTCAGTTGTAGATTCCATATACAGAAGTGCAATATCCAGGATTAACATATATTGTTAATATTCAGAAACTTCGATTGAGAACAAATTTCAACATTTTGCAAGTGATGGTTATAAGCAAATCCCAATTAGCAATTCCCCGGCTATTTCCCGTTTTTTAAAGGAGTTTTGGAAAATTTACCGGATGTGAGATTAACATTTTAATTAAGCATAAAACCAAATGCGATTGAGCTGAACAGATGACTAGATCAACTGGGTCATTACTAAGACAGTAGTATTTTTCCACGATCTTGAATTTGGTTCTGCGTCTTCGTCTTCGAAATTTGTCTAAGAAAATTGGCTCAAAACTGTACAGGATTTTATTTGATTATTTTTAAGCATTTATTTGAAATCATTTCCCTTCACAAAGTTCTTTTCAGAATTTTTCTAAATTAAATTTGAGCTTCTGTAAGTGACTATAGAAAATTTCTTAATACCAGTTCAGACATTATTCGTAGAACACTCCATAAAATTAATTGAATTCGTCCTTAGATTTTCTGCGAATTTCAAACATTTTCTATGAATTCACTGAAGCATCCTTAATTTTAATTCGTTTGAATTTTCCTTAAAATTCCGTACTTCACCTCAGGATGGTTTTAAAATTGTGCTCAGAATCATCTTGGAGTTCTCGCCTCTAAATTCTTTAATCATTTATTTGAAATTCTACTTTCAATTATATAGACGTTCTTTTCTAGATGCCCCTGAAATTATCACGGATCTTGGAATCCTCTTCACAATCGTCATGAACTTCCTAGGTTATATTATCTGAAATACCTTGGAGTTATCTCTAGAATTTGTAATCTGCTCAAAATTGCAATGGAAAAATATTCAAAGTGACTGTATCCAGTAAATCATCGCCTTTGGAAGACACTGGAAATTCAACAACAACAACAAGAACAACAACAACAGCAACACAAATAGGATAGTGCTAGGATGGGCTTCGTCGGTCAATTACTATTCGTGGGCTTTTCACTGCTACTGGTTACAAGTAGTACCTCGATGCAACCTCATCACTGAATCTCAACCAGTGCTGGGATCTCCGTGATGCCAAGCATACCACTCAAAGTCGCCTACCCACCAGAGGTGACTGAAAAACTACGTTCCAAGTGGAACGGTGCCCCAACGCTAGTGAAACCCCTGGAAGGAACGGCTTTCGAATAAGGTTTCAATCGCAACCGGGCAGCATTCCTGAACCAATTTCCACACTTCCAAACGCAAATACATAGACTGAACATTCACTTCATTGATGTTAAACCGAACGTGCCTGCCGGC
Organism: Ochlerotatus camptorhynchus; assembly: GCF_037179485.1. Classification (NCBI taxonomy): domain Eukaryota; kingdom Metazoa; phylum Arthropoda; class Insecta; order Diptera; family Culicidae; genus Ochlerotatus; species Ochlerotatus camptorhynchus. Next base: position 2,573,741 of record NW_027041014.1, on the reverse strand, counting down.
ACTAAAGTCCTACCACTGTTGCTACTACACGGATGGCCCGGATCGGTGCGTGAATTCTACGATGTCATCCCAAAGCTGACAACCAAATCGAACGACAAGGACTTTGTATTGGAAGGGATTGTTCCCAGTTTGCCCGGTTATGGATGATTCCAAGGTGCCTCCAAACAAGGTCTCAACCCATCTAGAATAGCTGTCATCATGAGAAATCTGATGGCTCGTGTTGGACATAAGAAATACTACGTAAAGGAAAGCGATTGGGGATCCCTAATTGCCAACCTAATGTCCACCCTGTTCTAGGATAAGCTGAAGGCAATGTTGAAATCTGTTTTAGCTAGCAATGCCCTTTCACAGTTCCTAAATTTAAATACCTTCTTACCGAATCGGGCTACATGCACCTGCAGGCCACCAAACCGGACACCATCGGAACGACCCTAGTCGCCAACCCGGTGGGTCTTGTCACTTACATGATGGGAAAGTGTTCTACCTGGACCAACCCATCCTATCGTCAACTGCTGGACGGTGGCATTGAGAAGTACTTCACGCTGGTCACTACCTGACCGATTCCATCACGACTTCGCAACGGATCTGCTCGGAAGAATTCAGCGCCACCGAGATGGCCATAGGCATCGATCGGATTCCGACCGTCGATTGGGCTCTGCGGGATCATTTCGTCAATCTGGTTTAGAGCAACCTTTTCGAAGATGGTGGACACTTTACAGCCATGCAGCCACCGAATGTGCTGTACCAGGGTTTCGTGGAGTTTGTGAAAAAGGTTAAAAACTGAACGGGGGTTGATTTGGTTTTTTAGAAACTGGTAGACTGTATCAGAAAATCAAATTTACTTTTGAGAGTCTTGAAATTGTTTCAAGGTCCAAAATAGTTTATTTTTTTCGAAGAGAGGACGAAGTATATTTGTCATCGAAATTCCCGGATTTTCCCGGTGACTTCGAATTCCTGGCTTTGATAAAATTTATACCCAAAATTCAGCTGGTGGTATAAGAATTTTAGTTTAAGATTATTTGGCAAGATTTCAGAATCTAAGTGATATCAGATTTTGACAAAAATTAAATATGTTAAAGTTCCAATCAAATTCCCGGTTGTTTTTGATTCCCGGTTTTCACGGTTCCATCTGAGAGGATTTCCCAGTCCAGCGTAGACAAATAGGTTGTGAATTTCACCTTATCCCAAGTTGAGCTACCAGTCTGCCTTCGATGAGCGTCAGCGATGAATCTTCATCCCAGAATGTGGAGGTGTCTTGGAGCTAACATGGAGTGTAACGAGAATAGCTCTGAAGAGGTCGATCGAGTCGAGAAAGCGATGTGTATGATTTTAGTTACTTGTGGGATCGAGGTCGGCATACCTTTACGGCAAATTATCCGAGACGATCTTTATGAAGCAGCCTGCTGGATTTGCGTCTGGTGCCAAGAATGATGTCTGCCGTTTGCGAAAGAGCCTGTATGGTTTGAAACAGGCGGGAAGAGTGTGAAATGAGAAAATCAGCGAGGTGTTACAGGAGCTCGGATACGTACCATCCGAATCCGATCCTTGTCCCTACGTGAGAACATGCCACGGAAAGAAGTGTTTCGTCTTGCTCTATGTAGACGATATGCTGATTGTAACGCAAAGCGAAGAAGAGTACGGAAGGGTTTGTAAATTTCTGCAGCGACATTTCGAAATCACATGTCTTGGAGCTGTATCCAACTACCTCGGTATCTAGATTCAGAGAAGGCAAAGGGGCCAGTTCCTGTTAAATCAGATCGCTTACATCCGGAGGGTAGCGGCTTAGTTTGGACAAGACAAAGCGAAGCCGTCTCACATTCCAATGGACCCCGGATATCCGAATCTACAACAAATGGAGGAGGATCCGATGCCACGGAACGAAGAGTTCCAAAGGTTAGTAGGTGCTTTGCTATATATTGCGGTGAATACGAGGCCTGACATTGCCATTCTGGGACGCAAGGTTAGCCGTTCCACCGAAGCTGATTGGACGGAAGCCAAACGCACATTACGATATCTCTACACCACCGCCGACTTGAGATTGAAGCTAGGAGATGCAGGACCATTAGAAGCATATGTAGACGCTGACTGGGCTGGTGATCGTGCGGACCGGAAAAGCAATACTGGATTCGTTTTCCGACTTGGCGGATCAATTTGCTGGACGGCTAGGAAGCAGCAGTGCGTCACACTTTCTTCAACCGAAGCGATATATTCCTATCAGAAACTAGTTGTGAGTTACTCTGGCTTCTTAAGCTGACGAAGGACGTATGAGAGATCGTTGCCAAACCCATCACGGTACAGGAGGACAATCAAAGCTGTAGCCGAACGAAGCACATTGACACAAGGTACAATTTCGTCAACGAGTTGGTATGTACCGGTGTCATGGGCGTCGTTGCTGACGGATTATCTCACGAAGCCGTTAGCAAGAGTTAAACTAGAGCAGTTGCGGAAGAAGATTGACCTTCAGTGCGTCGAGCTTGATTAGTGATTACCTCTCACCCCAGCAGGCCTGGGTTCAATACCAGTCGGCGCCGCCGGGATGTTCTGAGGCATAACATCTCTGATCACGCCTTCCTTCGGATGGGAAGTAAAGCCGTTGGTCCTCGGTTCATGAGTTGATGGGTCGATAGGTAGGGTCCAGGTGTAGGAGCTGCCTTCCTGGCACGTCGGTAGTATTGGTGCTCAGCACGGAAAACAAGATCAACGGAAAAAAACAAACCAAAGGAAAAAAAGAGCTTGAGGAGGAGTGACGGAGAAAGCTGAAGCAACTCGACTGAAGGGTCCAATCACAGTAGTCTAGATAATAATTTGATTTCAATTTGAATTTGATTTCAATTTGAATTTGATTTCAGTACAGTTGTCTTTCTTTTTCCATCCAAGATTATAGCCAGTGCTGCAAAATATCACCTGATGTCAGTATCAGTTCACACAGTTAAAATATCAATATTATTCGCCTCAATGTCACTGCCCAAATGACATTGACATCATAAAGGGACCACTGATATTCAAAGCTCTGCCGCAAATTTTTCTTATATACGCCAGCTAATCGAGTACCGATCTTTAGCAAACTAATCAGTAATCTAGTCAGTAATAGTAAAACAATGCAACGGTTTTATGAAAAAGGTGATTTATTGAAATAAAAGTAAGATTTTCAACCTTTCCCTAGTGATATTCATATGGATAGCAATATCAAAGCCGTACCGTCTGTTATTATGCTTACCAAGAATATCAGTGTTTAAAGTGAAATTCAGTGGTAGGCCAATATCTTACGTCAATTGACATTGTTGACAGCACACAGCACTGGTTATAGCGGATGGTGGCGTTTTCAAAATACGAAGGAAACTAGTTCTTAATTCAAAGCTGAATAACAGTTTTAAGTAATTGTAAAGCATTGGTAACCAAAGATCAAGTATCGATCGCACCTTCAACATTACGGAAATATCTTTCAATTATAGCAGAACCAAAAAAAACACTAGCGTGAGAACTCCCATCGAATCAAATACATTTTCCAACACACCTCACACGGTCCTGAGAGCGAGAGAGTTGACTTCTTTAAACAAATCGAATCAACGAAGAAAATGGCCTAATAGGTTCAATTGAAGCAACCCCCCCACCGGTCTCTGTGGCGGTGAGGGCATATTGATGATCAAAGCCGGAATCAATTTTCGCAAACGTAACTCATTCAGAGTAGACCAGAATTCCAGAACCGTCAATTATTGCCTTTCGGGACCGGCGAGGTCAAGTGATGGCACTACGTTAAGTGCGGCAATGTTGTTTATCTAAATACGACACACAGAAGTTTCCGCACGCACGCCACTGACTGTCGCCGACGCCGCTAGGACGAATGGCGGTCGGTGATATCGGCCTTTTGCGTAGGCTTTTTTTTTCCGAGTGATGCCGCAATTGACAAGTCTGATAACAACGTTTTTCGCTTTTTGCACACGAAACCGATTGCTCTTTAGTCGCTGGTTAAAAATAATCGAGATGTTTGGCATTCTTCCGAAAAGGAAGTAGGTATTGTTACGTACTAGGTGGGAACTGTTTGTTACTCTCGGTGGTATTCAAAGTCACGCTCGTGTTTGGCAATCCGAATAGACGGATGATTACGGGGACGGATTATATTTAATTAACAGTACAAAGTATGTTTAAAAACACAGTCCAAGCTTTTCAAACTACAAGTGAATCGTTAAACAGCGTGGCATTTGTATGCAGTCAATATGTATTGACTAGATAAGTGCAGGAACTAGAAAATTACGCATCGATTACGATAAGCCACGCAGCAAAACCGGTGTAATCGAACGTACACCGATAATAAATATGAAAAATAGCATCTTATCTCACCCTACTGCATCCTTATCTTACACGGGAAAAAATCCGTTGTCATTTTCATGAATAAAAAATCATGAAACCATAAAAAAATTCATCCCATGAAATCATGAAAACAATTCATGCTTTCATGAAACAAGCGACGAATATCATGAACAAAAATAATCGCTATCATGAATATAAATCATGGCCGTTAGCAAGCGTTACGCGTACGCGTTTGCCTGTCAAACCGTGCTTATAAAATTTCAGCGTCCATTGCGGTCGGGTGTGAATTTGGAAAAAGAAGCGAATAGAAGCAACGTGTGATCCGTTTCAGTGTCCGGTGCTGGTTTAATCATTTTATTACAATAATGGAACTGGATCAAGTACAATATCTTGCCCTCGATGGGCCAATACTGCCAACAGCGGCAGCCCTAATTACGGAGGAACAGAGGACATACAGAGTAGACTTAGATCCCGAAGCCCCAGAGCTGGATTTTGAAGCTATTCTGTATCGGGCTGGCCTGGACAATTACGCCAGTATTGTGATAAATGACCATGGCATTCAAAATGGCAGAGAGTTCAGCGAGCTTCAGGAAGGAGATACCTATAAAACTCTTCTGCAAAGTAGCACGGGATAGAGTCATGTTTCGCAAACTGCTGAAAAATTTGGTAAGAAATTTTTGTATTTATTTTTTTTAATATGTAATCTATCATTCCAAATTAGTAGCTTCCCGCATAGTAGTATTTACAGTACCCGTTCGTTTTTGGCACGGTTCGATTTTGGCAGCAAAATCACAAAACCGTTCGATTTTGGTGCGGAATCGATTTTGGCACCGTCCAAAATCGAACGGTTTTTGAAAATTATGCATTCTTGCTCCTTGTGACTACAGTTTATAATAAAAGATTAATTCAATCAATAGTTTTCATAAGGGCGTAATTGCTTTTGTAAACAATGGCTTTAGTCGTCGATTTCTCGCGAATCAAAGCTCATACATGCAAATGAACGATGCCAGCAGATAGAGGAAACATTCATCTACCTGATAGCGTCATTCATTTGCATGAGTGAGCTTTTATTCGCGAGAAATCGACGACTAAAGCCATTGTTTACAAAAGCAATTACGCCCTTATGAAAACTATTGATTGAATTATAATTGAATTCTAGATTAAAAAGGTACAGTCAACTCTTCCTTATACGATCTCTCCGTTACTCGATATTCTCACAAAGTCGATGGTCCCTTCAATATTGAGTTAGGGAGCGTTAACTGTATGTACGAGAGTAGGATTAAGTGGCGTAAGACAAGTCAACTTGTACGTTTGTTCATTGATTGGATTATTGACAAAATCAACAGATTCAATGCCAAATGATGGTTTGTCTTTTCAAACTTACAATGAGCCTAACAATGTTGACAACCCACAAAATTAATAAGCCAGCATCTATTAAGCAGGTTACGCAAAATAAGGGAAAGTTAGTTTCGTCACTCCTTCTCCTTGGAGTGTGAGGAACTTAATGGATCGCCCCTTAATCAGGTAACTGACCTATCTTACCCCTCGATCTATTTTGCATGAACTTACCCTATAATATAGCGGAAGCAGTTGCCTCTGGGTCATTAGCACTTTTACCGAAACCACACACAGTCAGACTTGGTTGTACAACTTGGTCGAGTCGGACGAAAAGTCTGACCGTGTGTGGGGAAGTTGTACTACATGTCGTACAACTTCCCCACACACGGTCAGACTTTTCGTCGGACTCGACCAAGTTGTACAACCAAGTCTGACTGTGCGTAGGCCCTATTAGTACGCTACAAAGATAACCAGCGGACCAGGATAAGGGCAATGCAAGCCGACTAGATGGCCGTCCCTTTGGGGTCATAGAACCAAACCCAACACATCTTGACGAATGTCAATACACCCACGCAAACCAACCGCACCATCTGATAGAGCAGAGAAATGTCATGACTAGTTTGACACAATTTCTGACGGGATAACTACTTTTCAGTTGGAACGTCAAACAATTAGTGAACTCCCAACTAAAAAGCGGCTCGACAAGAAGACCCCCAACCAGCGAATGATAACTGTATTGGGAAAGTGCAGATTATATTCTCGAACTCATGTGGCAATATACAAGTTTCGTGATAAATTTACTCGTTTATAAAATATTGATCTATTGACATTATGCATTATACGAAACATACCATATTATCCTATATATTATTTTGCTTTAAGAAAACCTTATTTGATGAGTCAAGTGATGCGGAACAAACGGAAACACAGAAGCCCGTGGAGCTTATTGAAGAGTTTTCACCACCAAATGCAAAAAGGGTATTTCTGCTAACTTAATTTTTCAAATCATAAAAAGTGAAAGAGTTTGTTTCATTACAGTTCAAGAACTTTACGGAATATCTGAACAGCAGATCCGATGGCAAAGCTGTGCTGAGATACTACGAAGAACATGAAACGCTTACTAACGCGTTGCGAAACGAGTTAGTAAAGATGATCCTGATGGACGCAGCCATGGAGGGCATTGAAATGAATGCTAAATTCAACGAGCTCATGAGCAGGAAGATAGCTGCCATATTTCCAAAGGAAAACCCAGTCAGTAAAAAAAAATCATGGCTTATGAGAGCAGTTTCATGGCAACAGGCGATTCGATTCTTTCCTCCCTAAACTTCCTTGAAACTACGCATAATTGTTTGCAATGAGCAAAGTTTTTTTTCTTCAGAATTCAGCCATTTTGATTCTCGTTCAATTATTCAAATCGGTGCATTCAATAATATTTTTGCAATAAATCCCGAATGAGCACGAAACTGGCAATAACACGAAGGCACATTTCTGAGCATTCTTAGCTGAACATCAAACCTTTTTAAAAATGCGGACGTTATTTTTTTAAATTTTTCCCATATATTGTTTGCCACAAAAAAAGTTTCCTATCACTTGACTATTGTGTAAAAAACTTTTTTTTTCGTGAAAAAGAATACTGATTTTTACAACTGTGCCTCAGGCTTACAAATTAAGCTGAATTTTGCCAGCAACTTGTTCATTGTAATTTGTGAACAATTATGTGAAGCTTCATGGAAATCACTTCACTTCATGGAAATTTTTCACTGTTTTGCTGGAACTACTCATGATACACAGAACATTTGCATCTGGAAACATAACTCTTGGAATTCTAGGAAACATATTACAAAAGCGGCCATACAACGACAGAAGGAACAAGAGTCGGCCCGATAGGAAAATTAGTCAAGAGAAAGGGACCAGCGCTTCAAGCATTGGGTTTGAAAAAGACAAAGGAGAAGAAAACTGAATCTGTACAAATCTCAGCGGCTATCATAGGTATATTTAATTGTTCTCCGTAGATTAAAATAGCCGAAGCACCATTACAAAATAGCTAAAGGCAGTTTATTTTACAGATGATTTGAGCGCAAGAAGTTGGTTATTGTATGGAAGATCGCCCATTGACATGCTACGACTCAAATGGGAAACATGCTACGAATTGCGCAGAAGTGATTTTGAAAACGTATGTTCTGAATCTGCAGTACGCTCCAGACTGCAAACCGTTGTGGCTGTTTATTCAAACTTACCTGTTCAAAATACCCGCATCGATCGTTGAGCTGCCGAAAAGTACGCGTGACTTGTTGCAGTCAATCGACAATTGACGATGCTTGTTATTGTTTTTGATTAAATTGAATTATCTCTTATGAAATAAACCAAGAAAACACGAAATGACCCACAAAACCCTGTTTTAATCGCTACGACCATCACTACCACTACCAATTGAATATCATTATCTTAAAAGAAGCAAATAATTTGATTCGTAGCTTGGGATATTTGAATCATAATGGGGTTGTACCATAATCACGAATCAAGTTTTTAAATTCATGAAAATAATTCATGGTTTCGACTCGGATGAATCATGATTTCGGGAATCGATTTATAAAATGCCTGGAATCATAAATTATCCGTACCATTATCATGAATCAAGCTTTCAAAGCCATGAATATAGCTCATGGTTTCAACTAAGATGATTCATGATTTCGTGAATCTATTTACAAAATGCCTGGAATCATAAATGGTTCGTACCATAATCATGAATCATGTTTTCAAATCCATGAATATAGTTCATGGTTTTGATTCGGATGATTCATGATTTCATGAATCTAGTTACAACCCCTCGTCAACCGAAAAAAGTCGTAACGCATAGGTTGCGTTACGAAGAAAAAGCTCATGAAATCATGAATATTATTCATGGTGTATATTCATAACATGAAAACACATCATGTTCATGAAATCATGAGTCATTTTTCTCATTTCTGAGATTGGATTTCTTCCCGTGTATCCTCACACCATCGTCAGGGGCCCGCTTCTTCGGCATGACGTAACAGTTTACTACCCTCTTGGTCGGTATCTATCACACGTACTGCCAGCTGCGGCGGCAATCGTTCAAATTATAACCGTCGTTAGGATCACGCCACTCTCTGCATTTGACTGGCGTCACCGCGTGCATTACAATCTAATAAGGCAGCCATTGTAACGAACTTTTTTTTTCTCCACCCGATAAATGGGAGCAATAATTAAGATAACAGTAATCATAAATTCCGAAATTTTCCATAAACTGCAACCGGTCTCAAACGCCGGCCATCGCTGAATACTTTGAAAACTAATTGACCGTCTTTGAACCGAGAGCGTAACACCATGAATGTTTCGTAACCTAACATCTTGACAACCGTCACGCGTCGTACGGCGACGCCTCTCAATAGCATTTTCAGTGCGGTCACACATTAGTCCGACCTTCACCTATGCCGACACCCCGTTGTAATCGATTTTAATTATGAGTAAACTTTCATTTCACCTTCTCGCTCCAACTCTAATATTCAGCGTATTTGATCAGAAAAACTCAACGCAACCCGAAGCAAGGTCACCACTTTTTATGGATTCTCTTATTATTGCATTGCATAGTGGTCCGTTTGTTGGTATGTGTGCAGTGTTGGAAAAGTTCGCGATATTTCACGAAGTTCACCAAGGGAAAAAATCGTGAGTCATAGTGATTTTTTGCGAACTTTTCCATCACTGTATGTGTGCATGCTCATCTTAAATAACACAAACTGTTAGAATGAGAAAATCGAAAGATAAAAAAAATGCAAATTGTTTTATCTTGCCATTACTCATCCACTTGTGAGTCAGTAACCATTTAGTGTGCTCTGCACGCTAAAATCAATCTACGCAAACTTCGGTGTCTGATGGTCTAAGTAAATTTCATGAACAGAAAAATTGATGCTTTCCATCTATAATTGGGTAAACTTTGAATAACTTTTACGAAAACGAAAGTTGCTAGACATTTACTTAAATTTTCCTGGAAGATTTCTCAGATTCGGGTAAGTCGGTAATTCTAATTTAAGTATTTGATCTTTAGCGAGTACGATTGATGGATCTGTCCAACATCGTGCCAATGTCAACCGTTTCCATTCTATGCCATTCAAACACGTACAAAAATAGTATGACGGTCAAACACAAGGCTCATGTGTAGAAAATATGTGATTGTTTGTTTACATTCAGCACCGTATGCATTTAAGCAATTTCAGATGCTGCAAACGATGCGATTCGTGTTGATCGTTAATGTGAATTGATTGTTTATAAAATCGATGGTAATATGTTTGTCTGTGTGTGTGTGAGAGAGTGTGGAATAAAACTGATTGGGGAAAGCTGTTTATTTTTAAGGATTTACGTTATTTGGAGGATACTGCGTTGCGAAAGTGATGGCATGCACATTATATTGTCGGCTGAGGTCATCTAATGCAGTGAGTGATGTTCAATGAATTGAAAACCAAGTTCTTTCTAGAAATGTGAAATGGAAACCACCGAATGCATGTTTTGGAAGATATTTTTGGTAAACTGTTGAAGTTAATGTCATATTCTAATAACAGTGTGCCTATTTAAGTGCCATTAATACAGTTTAAATAGAACAGCATGTGCTTTATACAGGGCTGGTAGCGATCAATGCTGTCCAAAATAGTGATTTTAGTGACCATGTAGAAGAAATAAGTGACCAAATAGTGACTTATAGTTGTTAAAAAGTGATTAAAAAGTGACCTAAGGGAAGAAAATTAGTCGTTCTGATGGCTTACCAAATAAATGCTTGATTTTTTTTCCCTGTATTAGAGAGATTTTCAGTCGTGGGTTGGTTCGTCTCTGAAAACCCCAGAAAGAGGTTTCCCTAGTTAGAAAGGCTGGGAGTTCCAGAAGGCAACTCCCCAAATTACAGAGTTTGGTGTAGGGGATTCCGGAATGGGGTCTCCAGCAACAAGTGTGGCCCCAGAGGGGTTCCTGACAAGTGAAGAAAACCTGAAAATCCGGAAATTCCCAGGGATCTTTACTTTTCCTGAAAATACCTGGAAGTATCAGGGAATGTTATCATTACTCAGGAGGTCTAATAATTTTCTAACTAAGAATGCATTTTACAATAAAAACATTTAATATTCCTAGTTATTTTCATTCACACATTGAACTTTATAGATCCAGAATCAAATAATCTTCAGTAAAAATACATATTTAAAATTCAGAGGCTTAAAATGTTTTTTTTTTGGTTCTAGAATATGCATGTTTCCCACAAATTTTCTAAATTCTGAACTGAAAAGTTATAATACTTCAAAAAATTTTCAAGAATCTGGAGTCAAATTCCTTGCACAGTTTTAAGGCTAATGGAATTTTATTCTAATTTGTAAGGGAAAACATCAACTGCAATCTGCTTTCATGGTACTTCTGAGGAATTTTAAACTTCATGTGAAGCCTAAGCCTAAGATAGTTAACTCCAAGCGAATTTTCATAAGCAATCTCCGTTGAATATGAAATGGACTATTCTGAGGTTTTCATGACTACTTGAAAGTTCCCAAAATATTCCTGAATTTAATTAAACTACCTATACGTTCTTTGTAGTTTGAGAATCTAACCTGATGCTCGCAATGCTTCTCATCATTTGTTTTAACTTCTCTAAACTTTTTCGGACTTACTAAAGTTTCCCCAATTTTCCTAACGATGGTGAATCTTCTCTAAAGTTTTGACAATTCTCTGAATTTCTCGATTTTTTTTTAAATTTATGTAATTTTCCTGCTCTGAGGATATCCGTTCTTTCTTGAACTTTTTGTTTGTTTGTTTAGAGCTTTATTAGCGAGATCAATATCTTCCTCGAATTTCTCGAAACTTCTCTAAAGTGTTCTCATGCAGTTCTCATGAAGCTTGTTGTACTACCAGGAATTTAATTGAACTGTTTAAAAATGTTTAAGCTTGCGTGAACTTCTGGACATATGTGAAAACCTTAATAATTTTCTTCACATCTCTAAAGTTCTCTGAAAATCTGGGAACTTCTTGAAATTTCCCGCTTATTCAGTGAAATTAATGGAACTTACCTCCCCTGAAATTCCCTTAGTGTTTGGAGCGTTATTAAACTTATTTGAGATGCTCCCGAAATGTCCATAAAAGTTCCTGAAGTTCTCGGATCTTCCTTTAAGTTCCATAGACTTTTATTAGGATCTCGAAATGTTTCTGAAGATCTTTGTACTTCTTTTAAGTTTTTGAAGTTTTTCTGAAATTTCAGGAATTTTGTTAGGCTCCCGCTGCGAAATACTTAATATTGTACTATGATTTTCACTGAAGTTCTTAAGATTTGTCTGAAGTTCAAATTATCACAACTAATTTATAACTTCTTCAATAGACTAGAGTTCCTGATGTTTTTAAAACTGCCCAAAATATTTCTCAATTTCCTTCTAAACTGCCCTGCCTTAGTATTTTTAAAATAACCCAACCATTTTACTGGAATTGATTTAATTGTCTTTAACTTCTAAAATTTACCATAAGTTTTATAAAGTTTATAAACGTTCACGGAACTTTGCCTTAAATCACTATTTTCCCTGCAAGAAGTTTTCTATGCTTACCTTAATTTCTCTAAATTGATCTAATTTGATCGAAGCGATCGGTTTAATCCCTGAAAAATGCATTTTCATCACTCGCTTGATCGCCAGAAAGTGTTGAACAATTTCATGATCCCCTTATTTCCTCAATTTGCTCCATTTCCTTTCCTTGACATGGCAATTTCCGCACCCTTATTAGTTATTGTTCTGACTGTTTATGGATTTTCCGTTAGGGATATTTCCGCATATGAAACACTTGTCTTTAATCCCCCGTGCATGCTTCAATGCCCATCCCATCACCGTTGATCGCATCGGGATACCTCCGGTGGGAAATCGTTCACAAGAACGCAATGCACAACTAAGCCCACGAAACGTTGAAAATTTTATTGAGGTTTTAAAGCATTCTACAAGTTTAAATCACGGTCTACAGAACCCTCATAAACCCAAATGGTTACTTGGGAGGCAACCAATAAACCCGCTAACTTGGATTGATTTTGCTATATAAAGCTAACATACGACTAATACAGGGCTTCCGCACATTATTAGTTGAATTATTTTAAAGCAGACTCGTTGGTTACTTGGAATTACCCCCCCCCCCCCCCCCCTTTCTTTCCATTAGCATAATCAAAAATTTGATAATCAGAGTTGTGCTTTCAAAAAATTAGAAATTTTGGTTCATGTGACCTTGAGTTCAATATTTGATCATAATCTGCTAGTTCAAGCAATCAAAATTGGTCAATGCAAGTAGGATCATAATTCTAAATTTTCATTGGATAGCTTTTTTGTGCAGATGAATGATAATATAGGGGAAATGGCTCTTATGTTGGCCTATGGATCTAAGATTGGAATTTGCTCCATAATAGAAATCTACTAAGAAGGATCTTGGATTCACTCTGCAATTATCTTAACATTCTATTACCCGTTTGCTGCATTACATAGGAAGTCTTCAAAGAATTCTCCTGAAATAAACTCTCACCAGAATTAACTATGTAGGAAAAGACTCTAATGTTGGCCTGTGGATCTAAGATTGGGCCCATCGCTATAGATCTGCTATTTATCAATTTTATCAAGATGAACGCGTCATTGGGACGGTGCTAATCGATATTTTTGGTCGCTATTGAAAATTTAGTCGATTGTTGAATTTATGTATGGGCCCAATTTAGAGGCATACTGATTGGTCAAGGAAAAAAAAATAATTTTAATTTAAATACTAAAAGGAGGATTAAAAATAAACCTAAAAATAACTGCAGGGCATCTTCAAAGGCATTCGAAAAATAAATTCAGGAGAGTTTACCATAATTCAATTTATAATTCTCATAATTTATGAGAAGAAATCTAAGGAATTTATGAGAAGATATGCAAATGAATTCTTAGGAGACTTTCAATCCCTAATAAGCAAATACCATAAGCGAACTGTATCTTGGATGGGTAAACTATCCCACAAATGGTTTGGATGATACCCCGAACACGTCGTTAAGCTCTCTTTTATGGTTATTTTTTTATCAGGGATGTGAGTAGAATTCCAAGGGAAGGAGTGAGATTCAAAAGAAAATCTGAAATGAATTCAATTAATATTCGGAGAATCTTTCCAAAGGCTTTCTTGTGGAGAGTTTCATGGTAATTCTGAGGAAACTAAAAGAAAATTGAATTCGGCTTGATCGAAATTTTGAGGAATATTTTAATGGAAATCTCCGTCGAATATGGAATGGATTATCCTGAGGTCATCAGAACTACTTAAAAGTTCCAAATTTTACTTGGAGTTAATGAAACTACTTTGAAGTTCCTTTGTAGTTTGAGAAACTAGCCTGATACTTCTCATCAAATTCTTAACGATCATGGATTTCCTCTAAAGCTTTAACAATTCGCCGAAGTTCTCAAACTTCTTTAAAATTTATGTGACTTCTCTAATGTTAACGGAACTGCTCTGAGGTTTTCTGTTCTTTTCTGAAATTCTCCAATATTCTTTTAAGTTTCTGCAGTTCTCATGGAGCTTGTTGTACTGCGCTGCATTTAATTAAACCGTCTTAAAAATGTTTAAGTTTCAGTGTCCCGCTCTGAAATTCCCCAAAGATCTCTAAATCTAGCTTTTCTGAGGTGCTTAGAACTTCTTACAAATTTGCACAATACCCCTCAAGTTTTCTATATTTCTCAAGTTCGGTTGACACCTGTGAAGTTTTCTGAAATTCTAGGAACTTTATAAAAGTTCCTGACAGTTTTTGGATGCTAAAAGAGCCGCTTTGAGGTTTTTAAAGCTTCCAGTAAGGTCCTCATATTTTCATCGTGTTAACTTCCCTTATGTTCCCACAGTTTATGTATGGAGCTTCACTGAAATTCTCTGCATTTCCTTTCATTCCTCAGAACTTCTCCAAAGTTCTTACAATGTGGAGTTAATGGGGCTGCAATGAAGATCTCTTATCTTTCATAAAGTTTATTACGTTTAAATTCAAGTAAATCATTTTTCCTTAAAAACTGCAATTTTTTTTAGATCTTGGACTTACTCAAATTAAGTATTTTTTTTTTAGCTTTATTAAAGTGAGAAATTAAGTAATTATTGAACTTCAACATTCAAAGGATTTGATTGTAAAGCTGTTTCTTTCAAATTTGATTGTCATGTCTAAAAAATGTTTGGGTTAATTGCTGTTGTTTCTTATCTACAAAAAAAGCATATGTTGAACGCATTTGAAAAATTGCTTTTTTATTATAAGCCTGGAATTTATCCGTTAAAGTTCTGGAAAAACCTGGAAAACTCAGGTAATTTTATTTAGAAAAATAAGTAGACAGAACGATTAAGCGTCACATAGCAAATAATGATCAATCTTGAAATAAATTCACGCTTAAAAAAGTTGAAAATAGTGACTGAGAAAAAGTGACTTTAGTGACTGGCTTGAAAAAAGTGACCAAGTCACAGCCCTGAATTATGAAGAATCTCTTGATGCTTGATTCTAGGATTTCAAAGTTCTCTGATCAATCCAGATATTGTCAGGAAGAATGAAATCCCCTGAGGATTCCCGGGTTTCCAGGTTTTCCAGCCTTCTGAAGGTAGTAGACACCCTGAATAATCTTGTTGCTGATCAGAATTGCGAATGGATGGTCAAACAAGAACTGGATAATGAAAAAGTTGGCTACAGTCGGCAAATAAGGTAGTGGATCTAAATGGAGATTACTAATCCTTCTCTCTATCTTTACACAGGCATTCCACTAGGACGCCCACATTCATCAGGATTCACTAGAGGGCAGTTGAAAATCATGATTTTGTCTCAATAAACAAACTAACTATTTGACCATTGGATTGTTTCAATAGTACCGAAGAGCTTTCTAAAGATCAGTACATAACCGGTTTGCTGGTACAAGTTTCGGAGGTTAAATTTAGGCGAATGACATTGGTATTGACATTAAGCGACTAGTTTGTAGTGATATGAGGGGTTCGGTGGTCTAGCGGCGACCGGTTTTGCCTAATGCCCAGAATATCGTAGAATAAATCACAGGCTGCTTCACATCCAATAGGTCCTACATTTTCATTTTCTAAACATAACCACATGGCTAAAAAAATAATTCCATTAAAATAACTTCATGTAGCCAGACGATTGTCATTCGCAAGTCGTTTGTTGTGATGTAAGAAGCTCGGTGGCCTAGAAGCTACCACTTTGCTTACTCAGCAGAAGATGGTATGTTAAATCCTAGGCTCTTTTCTATTAAAGAAGTTTAAAGTAATATATTATGTATGCTTGATTGGGGTAAGAAACTAAGGACGTGATTCCATTTTAATAGCATATTGGAATTTGTCTTAAGTCGAACTTCGACGGCGTTGCTTTATCTTAGACTAAGATTTTTTAAAGATCCCTAATGTAGGACGTAAACTTTAAGCAACTCGAACTTATACATATTAAAGGTCCTAGATGAAGTAGTATTTCCCAGATTATGAACATTGAATATTTTCCGGAATCTGAGACTTGGAGCAATTTCCAAGATCCTAGAAAAAATACAGCAAGCTACACAAATGCAAACCATAGCTTATTAAGCTAAATCAAAGATCTATAGCACAGGTATTAATTTTAAAATCTATCACCCCTACTTGGCAAATTCTGTGCCGTTCCGCATAATTGCTCCCAAAACCAGGTGTAATCAAGCGAGGCTTTTGCTTTTTAATTTATTTCAAAAGGTAGGCCACAGTGCTTAACACTCAAAATTGCATACACCAATTTCCATTTCAAATGTTCCCAATTGAATTCAAATTGGTGACCGTCAGCACCGACTGAGAAATGTGTTTTTTAATTGTGTGAATGATAGGGAAAATAATCATCACCTGATCGATCGAATAAATGACAACTCAGGTTAAGTTCACAAGTTTGTATACTCATTCCCCGAGTGCAATTCGTCAATCATACTGAAAATTGAATCCAATTTTTATGATCAAGCCTTCTGAAGCATTTGAGACGTGTTTATTTGCTTTGAATGAGAGCTTTTTAACGTATTATAAACAACAATATCTGTTAACGCTGAAAGAGGTCCATTCGAAATGGTAATCTTATGAACACCACAAATCTACCGGAGTCGTTTCCCTCGAAAGAAGTAGGTAGATGTAAGTAACGGGTTGCATCGTTTCTTAACACAAAACGACTCAAGAGAGCCGGAAATCTCAATAACAATAAACATTTCGGAAACCGGTGGCGGCCGACCGCAGGGAAGACCGAACCACAAAGGGAATGATTTTTCTTGCAGCTTCGTTCTTAACTCGAGACTTTTAAGACCTTTCATCACGCAACAGTTGTGATAGAATTTCGTCGTAAAAAAAAAGGGATGCTTCCATGATATCGCACGCTGGCTGAGTGTTGACGACTAGGCGATTCTGGGAAACAATGCAGATAGGTGAGTGGATGAGTGAAGTTGCGTGGGAGAAGTATCCCGAGTCTGAGTGCCATACTGAATGACATGACGATATTGATAGCACGTTGATTGAACGTGTGGCAGCGATGACGGATGTCATATGCTTTGTGACTGGTCCATTATGTTCATCATTCAAGAAGGAGCACCACCTGTGATGCATTAGATCAGAATGAATGAACGAGTCTTGGTAATCCAAACACACGATATATAACAACGGGAAGCATTGGAAGCCTCTTTGATGCAATCCAAACATTTGTCTTTCGACTACCTAGCAGCAAATCCCCAAGAACGCATGTCACTCAGTTATGCTTGCCCTGCATCAGCATAATTTACCCTGTCCAAACATATTAAAAGCTAATTTATTACCAGAAAACATGACACCCGCCGCGATGCGATTCGATGGAAAGGGAAAGCTGGTCCAGATCGTGATGTTTGATGTTTGAAATGCATTGTAAATCTCACAAACACGAATAACACTGAAACTGAAATCCATGTGGACATTTTCCGTAACAACATCATTCGAGTAGCGGTAAAGTAGAATTTGAAAGAATAATGGGTGCAGGGATGAGGGGAGAGAAGAGACCTTTCGAAACCTTTCTTTTTTTGTATTCATCGAAATTGGATCCCACTCACAGTGCATTAAGGGACTAATGTACGTGGGTGGATCTTACGGTGTTAAGCTCCGCCCGTTCTAAATGGTTCCAGACAGTAGTTTTTTCGTTTCTTCTGTTTCCAAGTGGACTGGCATTTTATTGACTTATCTGAAATCGAACCTTTTATTCATTCCGGGTAGTCAAGTGGAAAATTTCCGGGTGGTCCGGGTTCAAGAGTCTTGAATGGTTGGCGTAGCAAGGGTCCCAACAAAAATATGGGTAGCAGAAGAAGCGCTTATTCAGGCAAAAATATGCTTCTTCAGTTTAAATATGGCTTATTCAGCCTTTAATCAGCACAAGTTGTTTGTTGGGGTGCTATTTTGGAGAAGATTCATTGCTGTTGAATCAGATTTCACATAGCACTGGTCTGTAAATTTCGTGTACGGTTAAATATTTGGTAGCCGAAGAATTTAAGGAGTTTGAGAAGTATCGATAAATCACAACCCGAGCAAGAACCGATAACATATGAATATTCTATTTAGGTATGAATTTCTGTGCATAAGAAAGGTAGTTCTGAAATGAATTCTAAGGTCATTCGTGATTTTATGGAAATCGTGAGGAGCAGTCTTGTAAACGGTCACGGTAGTCGACACATTTTCTGTGATAATTGACTGCCTTTGCCTCCGACACTTGCAAAACAAGCTATCATAGTACAGCACCAAACTAAAATGTCATATGACAGGCTCTGTCATACGACACTGTCGCCGAAGACTGTCACGAATGTATGTATTTTAGTTTTTCTCATAATAAGAGCTGCTGATGGTGTGCTTGCGTGAATTCTGAAACAGCAAGCAATGATGTCCTAGTAATAATATTTCTGATCAGAAATGGTTTGATTTACACCAAATTAAGGAATTACAAAGAAATCACACATGTCATATGCCCCAGGCTAAAAATCTCTATAATAAAGACTAAAAAAAAAAAAAAAAAAAAACACATGTCATATGATAGCTATTTTGATAATTTTCTTTTAGCTCGAATGTTATTCTACCGCTCGTGTTGTGTGAGAGAGACGACGGTAGAGCATGAATGTTCAAATAAAAACAAACTGTCGCGCACGACAACGAAGCGAGTGTAGTAAAAAACGTCAACTGTTTCAACCCCTGGTGAAGAGAATAACAGGTAAATTTCAGGGCTGTTACAAGATTTTTTAAATTTGGTCCGCGAAATCCGCGTTTTCTCAAATGAAATCCGCGACTTCAAATACTAATCCTCGACAAAAAAAAATGTTTTCATTGCCTAAAAAAAAGCATTTCTATACTACTACATGGCATTTCAAGCTTATTGCTTATAGCATATTAGATTTTTGCCTGCTCTCAACTTAGTGATCTTTGAAGTACTTTCACATTTTAATTGAGAGCTTTCTATGTCAGTACCATCCTATGCCCAAGGAAGTAGAAAAATTTTCCAAACCGAAAAATTAATAGACCGGACGGGAATCGAACACAGTCGCTTCCAGCATGGACTTGCTTTGTAGCTGCGCCTTTACCGACTGAGCTAAAGGAGTATTGTTTTTAACATTTGATTTTTTTTAAATAACATTGTATCATCTTCAGTTATTTATGTATAGTATAAATTCTGAGTAATTAATGAACATAATAAAACACCCTTACATTATGAGATTCTATTGAATAATCCAACACAGGAGTGGAACTTCAAATCAGAAAGTGGCTCCACTGGTCATTTGCGAACACTAGCGCACCTAGCGGTAGAAGGCATCTTCGGCCTGTAGTTAAGATAGGCAGCATGCTATGATAGTGTGAGTGCACATAGAAAGCCTATGTGGAACGCTACCACATCACATCGCTCGTTGAGCAGAAAAACAAGCACTTTTTGATTCACCGATTTGTTTGCACTTCCCCTTCTGTTCTGTGAATCCAACCTAGATTTGATGAAACATTATTTAAAAATTATAATTCATTTTCATTTGAAATGCAAATTTTCTTGAAAATTAACCATTGCGTCTCTGACGTATTTTGCTGTTCTAAATGTTGAAGTTAATTTGGCTCTAGTTTTCTCAATTTTTTACCGATTCAAACCAAACACTATGCACACAATCGAGAAATTGCCAGAGTTTCATAAGTCACACTTGTTGGTTACGTCGCGGTTGTGTATTTACACGAATATTCCTTGGGTTCTGTCCAATGGCGAGACATTTTCATGAATTTTTTTTTTATTTATAATATGAACCTAGCACTTTTCGTTGTCAAATCATAACCAAATCGTATATATGTGACTTTGTGGATCATGCACGACTTATTACTATGTATACCGTTAATTATAGGTTTTCCAAATCGTCCAGGACATCAGTTGATTTGTTCTACTAGATCAACCAAGAGTGCAATAATGTCTGCAGTATCGAAAAATGTCCAATCAGATTCAAAGTGTCTATGTGGATCATGCATGATCTATTATCGAGTAATCCAGATGTTCAAGGTTCTTCAAATCGTCATGGAGTTCAGATAATTTGATCTACTAGATCAACCGAGATTGGGACAATGTCTTTACTATCGAAATATTTCCAGACAGATGCACAGTGTCTATGTGGATCATGCATGAACTATTATCATGTATACCAGATGTTTTAAGTTCTCCAAATCGTCCTGGAGTTCAGATAATTTGATCTACTAGATCAACCATGACTGGGATAAAGTCTGTAGTATCGAAATAATTCCAGACAGTGTCTATATGGATAATGTATGATTTATTTCCACGTATACCAGATGATCTAGGTTCTCCAAATCGTCCTGCAGTTCCGATCATTTGTTTTACTAGATCAACAAACACTAGGATAATATCTGTAGTATCGAAACATCGATTTGAAAATTCTAGAACATTTGGCATACACGGAAATAGGTTGGCATGATCCACATAGACACTGCAAATTTGTTTGGGCATATTTCGATACTACATAAAGGGTGATACGGTCAAAATTTGGTCAAGGGAAAACGCGTGTAAATCGGTGAAATCGTTTATTTAAAAAATCAAATTAAATTTCTTTTTCAAGTTCAATTAGTATAAAATTCAGGAAAAATATTCAGTTAGGCTTCCGCTTTTCCAAATCCGAATTGCCGGGCCTTACGCTTGACCCCTGCCATCAGATTTTGTACAGCCACCTTGTCCACCTTCTTCACCGCAGAAAGCCAGTTTGCCTTGAACTGCTGCTCGCCCTTAGCAGTTTTTTTGGTCTTCTTTAGGTTCCGCTTGACAATAGCCCAGTATTTCTCAATTGGGCGGAGCTCTGGCGTGTTGGGAGGGTTCTTGTCCTTGGGAACCACCTGCACGTTGTTGGCGGCGTACCACTCCATGGCCTTTTTACCGTAATGGCAAGATGCCAAATCCGGCCAAAACAGTACGGAACAACCGTGTTTCTTCAGGAAAGGCAGCAGACGTTTATTCAAACACTCTTTCACGTAAATTTCTTGGTTGACAGTCCTGGAAGCTATGAAAATGCTGCTTTTCAAGCCACAGGTACAGATGGCTTGCCAAACCAGATATTTCTTTGCGAACTTTGACAGTTTCATGTGCTTGAAAACATCTGCTACCTTTCCCCTTCCTTTTGCCGTATAAAACTCCTGTCCCGGAAGCTGCTTGTAGTCGGCTTTGACGTAGGTTTCGTCGTCCATTACCACGCAGTCAAACTTCGTCAGCATCGTCGTGTACAGCCTCCGGGATCGCGCTTTGGCCGTCGTATTTTGTTTATGATCGCGATTTGGAGTCACTACCTTCTTGTAAGTCGATAGTCCGGCTCGTTTTTTGGCTCGATGCACGGTTGTAGACGATACACCCAGCTTATTTGCGGCCTCTCGGAGAGAGAGAGAGGTTAGGGTTTCGCTTGAAACTACCGGCAACTCTCTTTGTCGTCTCAGCGGCTTCCGGTTTTCGATTTCCCCCCGATCCAGACTTCCTGGCTGTCGACAAACGTTCCCCAAACACTTTAATTACATTTGTAACGGTTAATTTGGCAACTTTTAGCGATTTTGCCAACTTTGCGTGCGAGTAGCTCGGATTTTCGCGATGCGCGAGCAAAATTTTGATACGCTGCTCTTCTTGCTTGGACGGCATTTTGACAACTGAAGAGTGAATTCCAAAATCAAAATAGGAGCAACATTCTACACACACACACCTTCAAAATGAGGGGTGTTCAGGTTTTTTAAATGCAAAATTGAAAGAAATACGTCAAGTTGATATTGACCAAATTTTGACCGTATCACCCTTTATATTGAATTAGGGTTGGGTGATCAGTAGAAAAATAAACTGATATCTAGAATGATTTCAGAACCTATAACATCTTGTATACGTAGAATTCGGTCGAGTACAATCCACATAGACACTTTCAATCTGTTTGGACATATTTCGATACTACAGACACACGGGAAAAAAAGAGTTCCCATATTCGTGAACCACAGCCGTGAACCATAGTTCACGGTGTATATTTGAGAAAATTTTGTTCTGGATAGTTGGCCGTGATTTTTAGTTCACGGTCCGTTTTCGGGAACGGATTTTTTTCCGAGCATTATTGGAGTCTTGGTTGATATAGTAGAACAAATCAACTAAACTTCAGGACGATTTGGAGAACCTAGAATATCCGGTATACATCCCAAGTAACATTTCAAGTTTTATGGAGGTTTTAAAGCATGCTACAAGTCTAAATCATGGTCTACAGAACCCTTATAAAACCGAAATTGTTATTTGGGATGGCAATTACTCGCATATATACGATTCGTTTAAGATTTGACAACTATAAATTATATGTTCATATTGGAAAAAACGGAAAATGTATTACACGGAATTTCCGTGTAAGCCCGGTGTGACTTATGGAATTTAAATCATTTCTCGATTATTTGTAGGGTGTTTGGGTTGAACCGGTAAAAAATTGAGAGCCAAATGAACAACAAAATTGATGATAGCAAAATAATCCGGGACGGAAAGGTTACAATGGAGAAAGATTCAGGAGGTTCAGTCGATTAAGGCGCAGCTACAAAGCAAGACCATGCTGCAGGTGGCTGGGCTCAATTCACGGTCCGGTCTAGTAATTTTTCGGATAGGAAAACTTCTCGACTTTCCTAGGTGTAGATAGAGTATGATTGTACTTGCCACACAATTATACTAATGCAGCTCCTTTAATCACTGGGCTATTACTGAGCACATGCAAACAACACATGTCATTCAGTTCGTTACATCCATTACACATCAAACAAAAAGAGTCAACGAAATCACGCCACATTCAACCCAACGTCATCCGACGTTATTTTTCCTATAGATTTTTGGCACTGTCAGCTAATGTGACTTGTGCCATGACGCATCAGTCAACTCTACACAACAGCTTCGATCGTCCCATTAACCACCACCACAACCTTAGGGGTTGTTCATAAACTATGTAGACCGTTTTTGAGAGGTTTAAACCCCCTTGCGTAGATAATTGCCCATACCAAGGAAAGCCAATCAAAACAGTAAATTTACACAAAGTCCGCTCCCAGCTGCTGACGAGCTGTTTTCCTCTTTCCGAATCGTTGTACCCATACTTAACAACCGTGTGAAAGTGATCGGAATTGTGCCAAATATGCCATTAAAAAAAATAGTTGCTCGCATCTCCTCTTCCGAGCGGAGACTCTACAACCACTGGATTGGCGTGGCCGCCGGAGGGGGAAAGCTTAAACGTTGTTTCGTTTGATCTTTGTTTCATTCAATAATAGCTGCTAAAAAGTTAAGGCCGCAGTCAAACCACAAACACGTCATTTCGTGCGCCTGTCGAGCGCCACTTTTTCCAACTATTTTCGGAAAGGGAAAAAGTGACCATTTAACATCCATAGTGTCCACGGACGCCGCGACGTCGTCGTCGTCACCGTCGTCGTGGGTAAATAGTGACAGCGACAACAAGGGGGCCGATTTGGCCTACCGAGTTCGAGTACTTGTGAACTGTTTAAACACTCGGTGCAAGTTGTAGGGAGCCAAAAATAGACACATCGGTCGGCTTCGCGTCGTTTTCCGTGGCTCACGCGACCTCCCTGCTGCTGGTGTGTAATGGTATTAAGTTAACAAATCTACCAGCGTGCAGGTTGCCTTCGGACCGTAACGTTGGGATGAGAAAAGATAATTTCTGAACTTTTTTTTTCCTTCGGTTCAAAGTTGCATCACTTTCTTCGGGCATAAGTGGTTATAGGCAGTTTGGAGGAAATTTTTCGAACTACTTCGACCCATTAGGTACTGGTGCTGATTGGAGGGGTGGTGGTGGGATTAGTTAAGAGGTTAATTTTTATGATCATTTCGGTTGCGTGGTTTGCCTTGAAAAGTTGAACTCCCTTTAGAAACTGGTGTCGCGAGAGCAAGCGGCGTGGAGATCGTTGACGAAAGGGAGCAATTAGATTCAATTAATTGCTACTTCTTACCACAATCTATACATTATCGGTTGCAATCGATGCGAGGCCATGTGGTACGATGGTGGCTTTTTGATTGATAGTCTATTGGCGACGATTATAAAATTGATATCTCTGCACAAACCAAGGCACCGATATCGACACAATCATGACTGGGCGGCAAATCACACAGAGCCAACCAGTTGCACGTTGAAATAATGCCTCGTGGTGCTGTAACGTATTTATAGCGGCTATCTAACGTGGTTCTTATTACTTGTGGCATTTCAATGATAACAATACACGCCCAATAATGCAGCAACTGAAGCAGCATGAACGAGGCGTTATCGATCCGACTCGAATGACGTGCTATGTTTGCTCGGATCGTACGATGTTGTTTATTGGTTTGTATCGATAGGCAGCTAGTCAGTCAATTTTAGTTTTGCTATCCATCAGCTACTTCAGTGCGATTAGAGATTTTGCTGATGTGATATTTATAGTGTTTATGTCTGCTTTATTTCCTATGATGAAATTCCTACGAAAGTTTTTTCCTTAGAATTTTTTAATGTTCCACCAGAAGTTGAAAAAAGCACCTTCAGCAAACATAAACACAATCAGCACATAATCAAATTACATATGAAACATGCTACCACCAGACCACCTTCAAATGCAAAAAAAAAGGGCGCTTTAACTGCTGACAACTTGACGGCGGCGGTGGCGCTGGCTATTTTCGTGTGACAAAAATCTGATGTCGTAATCTTGTTTCATTAAACTTGCGCACCGCGTCTGTTTGTTTCATTTCTCTGCCGACTGCGTAAACAGTACACATATACGTACAGCCAAGAACCGCCTCGAACCGGTATACTTTCAGATTCGCAGATTCAGCTAGAGGTGCCCGATTTTTTGTAATTATTCGATTAACAGATAATCGATTGTTTATATTCGCGATTCAATCGATCAATCGTAGTAGTGGATTTTTCCTTACTTTCAAGAATACAAATATTGCAGAACGCTTTAGGTATGTTGATCGATTTTCTCTTTACATCACTACTCATCATTTTGGGCTGATTTCGTAACACAGTTTTGACTGAAAGTCGTACATTGTACCTTTTGCATTGTTCGGCTTGAGTTGTTGAAAACTTTCGCAAGACAAAAAAGTTCTAAATCGAAAAAATAACATAAACGTGATATATTTACGACTTCAAAGTTCATGTAAATTTACTGAAAAGGTCAAAGATCTTCAACTCATGATAAGGGACTGTTTATACGCTTATTCTTCTTCTTTCTCTTCTTCTTCGCATTGCTTATCGCATATTAGCTTATTGTGTGCTCTCAACTTAGTGTTTTAGATGCACTTCCACAGTTATTAATTGAGAGCTTTCGATGTCTGTACAATTTTTGCATTAGTATAATTGTGTGGCAAGTACAATTATACGCTATTATGCCCAGAGAAGTCGAGACATATTTCAACCCGAAAAATTCCTAGACTGGGCCGGGAATCTGAGCCGCCTCCAGCATGGTCTTGCTTTGTAGCTGCGCCTTTGACGGCTGAGCTAAGGGAGGCCCCCCTGTTCAAAAGCTACGTAGACCGTTTCAGAGAGGTCTAGATTATCCGTGTAGACAATCGTCCATACATTTCTTTTGGGAATTATTATGGACCGTAGACACTCGCCAACACAAACCAACCGACCGCTAAAGTGTCTGCGTGGTTTATGAACAGCTACTAATAACATTAATAATTTTTTATGAACAAAAATTGAGACAGTTGTTAATTGAGAGCTTTCTAAGCCAGTACCATTTTTGCATTAGTATATTGTGTGGCAAGTACAATCATATTCTATGCCCAAGAAAGTCGAGACATTTTTTAACCCGAAAAAATTCAGAACCGGACCAACAATCGAACGCAGCCACCTCCAGCATGGCCTAGTTATATAGCTGCACCTTTTCAAACTGAGCTAAGCTTCGCATAAAGCTTCGACGTTTGAAAATATATCAAATAGGTATTTTAAACTTTGAAAACTCCAGTGAGTCCGTAATTAAATATATCTTTAAAGTTAAACATTTTCCAGGACCGTAATTCTTGAACATTAAACATTGAACTATCTTTTTAAAGGCTACGTAGGACCAAGTCTGTGATTTTTATATGGGGGTACACTTTGTGGAAACTGAAAATGGAATATGTAACAAAATTATGAAAGATTTTGAACGTTAGCCGCCCCTGGATCAATTTCAATAATTTTATCACCAGTCGATTAGAAATATTTCTACGCATCTGTCAAATTTAAGACTTTATCATTTTTCAAAATATCGCTATTTAAAATTGCAACTGTTGCTATGATAATTAAAAGTGTCACCGATTGAGTGTGAAAAGCGATTTCCTTAACACAGATTTCAAAGTTGAATTCCATCCAGTCTCACCAAACGGTGTTTATTCAATCACCGCGTGGTAACTGGTGGTGTTCTCCAGTACACAACGAAAGGCATCCCACAAGCAGCTAGCTATCTGATTCAGTTCCAATCATCGTATGTTGTGGTGTCAGCATCAGCAGCAGCAGTGCTTTCGGCGCGGTGCGTTGAACATTGTTCTCCAGTACACAACGAAAGGCTGCCTGCAAGCAGCGAGCTGCAGCCCTCATGAGCATCCATAGAAGGAGGAAGAAGCCCCACCGCTATTGATCGGAATCCACCCGGCAGGTATTTGTCAATGTACCCCGAAAAGTCTGGTACTCTGGTTCTGTCAAATCGAATAATGGTGGAGTAAATTTACAATTGGTCTTATTTCTGATCAACTCTTTTTTCACGTTTCTTTTGTTTTTCTTTTTAACTTTTTATATTATTTTTTAATAGTTTTCCAATCAACTCAGCTTGACGGGATCGAAAAATGTCTGTCGTTGTATGTGTGTAAGAGCGCGTAACACAATTTTCTTAAATCGAACAGTCGAACAAGACCCGAAAATCACGGAATTCGGGAACTAAGTGGTATTTATCGGCAACCACATAATCGAATTAAACGAATCAACCAGCAAATAAAATGTATTATGACCACATTGAATGCTGTTGAACAAATTTAGAATCGGTCAACTATTTCGGGAGATAATGGCGGAACAATTTCCGAAAAACATTGATTTTCGTCATATTTCTCGGTAACCAATAATGCGAATTATACGCAACAACCCCCAAATGAAAAGTATCATGATCCAATAGCCTCACCCATAGAACATTATTGAACAGATTTAGAATCGATCAACTGGTGCTGGAAATGTGGCAGGAACATGTTCCGGGAATGTGAGTCAGGATCGAGGTAACGATACTAAATTTGAACGGCAAGGAATAAATCGTATTACAAAACAAATTACTTCAAAATACGACAACCAAATCAAATGTGGCCATTTCGAGCACCGCGTACCACATTGGTCAGTTCTTGTCATGCCACAGATGCCCCCGGGGAATTAACCAGACCAGACTTGAATTAAAACCCATCATGCCAAATAATGGATTTTGATTTCATCCAATCGATTAAATTCCAAGATATAAGGAAAACAATGCAAGATCAGTAATACGTCTTACTCAAAATTTATGCTTGGCTTGCTTTCGACGTCCACATGAAGTGAAAAAAACATGTTTTCTGATGTGAAAAAAGTTGTGCCACCAACGATGACTGGCTCCATTGTTTACGTACGGTGGAGACATCTACAATTTGTAAGTGGGTACGTGAAACTAAGGTCTAGATACTCGGGGGTGTCTGAATCAGTAGCTTTCCGTGAGTTGCTGTGGGCCTTCTATGCCAAGCACGTCATACAAAAGAGTATAAACAAAGAGAACCCCACTCAAATTCATATGCCTACACAAAATACAAGCTCCTACTGCAGTTAACAAATAAGATTTATTATATAGTACCACGTAGTCCTACGTCGCCCCGGTAATCTGACATAATTCTCCCGGTTTGCTTGAAACAAGCTAAATATGATATAAATACCCCCAAATTGCATATTTATTATATCCGATAACTTTTGACTCTGCGGTCTGTAGTTGTGAGATCAAAATACGCAGTTTTAAAGGGAATTTATAAGAGAATTGCTAAGGATTTTCTTAGCTAATCCTTGACAAATTTTGGGACTGAATTTTTAGAAGAAATCCAGATGAATTCTGAGGAGAAATTAAAATTAATTTTGGTAGGATGCGTTGAAAATGCTAAGCTGAATCTCCATGAATTCCATGATATTCTTTCTACATTTCTAAGATGAACTCCAAGGAAATTCTGAAGAATATTCTAATCGTAAATTTCCAAAGGCTAACTTTTCAGGAGAATTAATTTAAGCGCATTTTCGCGGGAATTATTGAGGATACTAAGATAATTGTAGAGTAAAGTTTTAAGAGTTTCCTAAAGCGAACTCCGAACACCACGAAAATATTGATTTTACGTGAGAAGAGATGTTCTGCTTCTAGAAAGCTATTGACAAATTGATGCAGTTTAGAAAGACAAAGAAGCTCGAGGTAGACAATCTAATGTTCCAGTTAGGGATATTTTGGGTAGACGCGATCTGGAGTCTATGAAACTCATATATGTTTTCTTTAAGAATATAAACCTTAGATTGTAAGTTTGACTAACATATTGTTTAGTTTGTAATTTGTTCGTGTGGTTTCTATTTAATGTTTGTTTTGGAATAATTGTATAATTACAGTGCTGATACCGAATTGAATAAGAATAAGTTCATGTTTTTGGAAGAATGAAATATCAATATCCTTCTTCCTCTCCTCATCCATAAAACTGTAAATCTCTACTAACCTCGAGACGACCGCGAGTAATCGGTTCAATTTCTTTAACTCTAGATTTAAGACAATAACTATGTAAAATGCAAATGATAACATGGCTCGGTAAAGTTTATTCGATTGAGCCTGTTACAGATAAATTAATACAAAAAAAAGAAAAGTAAAGAAATCTCTAGCATTTTTGGAGAATTTTAGTTTCATTCGTTTTAAAAAAATATACCGGATGTAAGAAAGTAAAAATTCATCAAATCAAATACGCACTCAATAATAATCATCATAGGTTTTTTTTATTTATTTTCCTTGGAATTTTCTTTGAAAATTCGGCAGAAATCCCTACTTTTCAGCATAACCTTAGCAGTCTCTCTTACTTACATTGAAATTCTCCAAAAAAATGCCTAGAAAATTTGGACTTCCTTGGGATACTTCAAGAAATTTCTTAACGTTCCCTTCGGCATTTAGTTGGAACGCTTCTCTGAAACCCTTTGGAACTCTTCTCAGAATTTCCTTGGTACTGCCCTCAGAATTTGGTTCCCATGGAATCCATCTCAGTATTCCCTTGGACATATTTTCTGAATTCCCAAGGAATTCACTTCCAAATTCTCCTAAAATGTTCGTACAAGAATCACATTCAAGAATTCAAAACGTCCTTGGAATTTATTCCAGACCTTTCTAGGAGTTGAATACCTCAGAATTTCTCCCGATATTCTCTAGGAATCCTTCACACAATCATTTTGAAATTATCACTGGAATTTGAAAGGAATTCTCCTGAATCCTAAATTCGGAAAATTCCTTCAAGACCCATCTTGATCTTTGTTTTTAAATCTGGGAAACTTGAAAATCTGAATTCTTAATCTTAAGAAAATATGAAATCTGCAACTGAATTCCAGGCATCAATTTCATCAGAGAAAGAAATTTCTACATGCTATTTATCAATTTTATCTAGATGAACGCGTCATTGGGACGGTAGTAATGGATAATTGAAAATTTGACTATTGAAAATTAAGTCGATTGCTAAATTTATGTATGGGCGCAAATTAAGGGCATTTAGGCCGACATTACATCCATTTCCCCTATGTAGAAATTTTTGTCTCTTCGATGAAATTTATGCCCGGAATCCAGCTGCTCAAATCATAAAAACCGACATCATGAGACTGTTTTTCTTCAATTCTTGAAATTTGTTGTTCAAAATTGATGTCTATGCAAATAATTTTCTTCAGTCCCAAAATCTTGATTTTTTATGTAGGTCCGTAATCCTAACAATAATAATTAATGATGTAGGGGAAATGGCTCTAATGTTGGCCTATGGATCTAAGATTGGGCCCATCGCTAAAAATCTGCTATTTATCAATTTTATCTAGATGAACGCGTCATTTTGACGGTACTAATGGATATTTTTGGTTGCTATTGAAAATTTAGTCGATTGCTGAATTTATGTATGGGCCCAAATTAAGGACACTTAGGCCGACATTACATGCATTTCCCCTATCATATAAAGGCCAAAAGAATGCATTATATTCTATGAAACTTAAACATCATACGATGAAAATCATTCTTATATGCGATTTGGAATAAATCCGTAGTATTTACGATTTTATCTATGTATTGTTACACGACTTCTGGTTGTCTGGGTTGAGTCCTCTATAGATATTTCTTAATGAAGCATCTATTAAGTACGTCACGCTCTGAGGGTGTATCGGGGGCTAACAAATGTGTGCCAATCAATGCATTAGTTAGGTATAAGAAAAAAGTGACGAAAGGGGGAGGGAGGTTTATTTCCCCTAAATTTCGCGTGACGTACTTAATAGTTGCTCTTTAAGAACAGCAGGTCTGTAGTGAACAAGCAGGGTATTTTTTTCAAACAAAACCTCTGTAAGATTATTTATTTGTAGTTTTCTTGAACAATTTCTAAATTCAATCTCTCACTCTATACAATTCGGTCTAATGAACCATTCAGCTTAATAGCGTTCGGCCCAGTAGCCATGGAAATATTCCAAGAATCATTTCCTCAGTAAGTTCTCAGGATTTGCAAACATTAGAGGTCTCAAGTTTAGAAAAAGTGCTGGTACTTTTGGTTAGATAATATGTTTAAGGCCGAATGCTATTGAGCTGAATGGGTCATTGGACCGAATTGTAAAGAGTGAGAGGTTGAATTAAGACATTGTTCAAGAAATCTTTAACTTTGAACACTCCATAGTCTGTACTAAAAAACAACTTTCAAAATGGGATTAAGAGAATGTTCAAGATGCTGACACTTTGAGATTTGTTTGTTTGATGAGCGATAATGTTTTTTTTTAATTTGTTAAATATTTATAAAAACTTTAAGGTCATCGATTTCGGAAAAAATAAGATATGTCTTTTAAAATAAGGAGTTGAAAAAAACACTCAAAATATGGAGTTTTGGAAAATTTACATGATCACAGATTTAAAAGGAATCACTATGTTGATTCTGGAAAGTTTGCAAGGCTCTGAAACATGGCAGAATGTTCAGAGCTTACGCAATTAAAAAAAACTATGGAATTCTCAGGAGAATAGAAGAGAAATGTCGAGAAAAAAAATATATCTGGTAAACATCCTAAGGGAGATCTGAATAGGGTTCCAAGATAAGGAATTGTTGGATAATATAAATAGGAATTCAGGATAATATTAAAGGAATTCAATTGAGGATTCCGAGGAGATTCTTATGGGAGTAGAAGAATTCTAAGGTACGAAAAGAGTTCCAAGGGTATTTTGTTTTGAGTTTAAGGAGAATCCTATGATTATTCTGATCAAAATCCCAAGGTAATTAAGGAAAAAAATGTTTGTTGATTTTAAAAAAGGTTAATTTTAAACCATTTGAAAAAGTGGTACATAAGACGAAATAATATGAAATTTGTATGGTAATTTCAGAAATTTATTTTTCACAAACTTTATAAAAAGTTGGTGCAAAAAAAACGTCACCAGTAAGAATAAATTTGTACATTCATAAACAATGAAAAAACAAGCTTAAAATTTAAGTGACCGTATATTAAGGTTTATTGATTTTTTTTCCGGTTCTCCCGTTGAATTTGTTTTCCCAGATAATTTCCGGTAACTTTTCAAATTTCCGGTTATTTCACGGTTCGCTGACCACCCTAATAGTGTAGACGATCAACTACTTATACTACCGACCTTTCTCTCATTAGCCGTTTGAAACAACAGAGATTCATCCCAAGGGATACATTTCTTTTGTATTATACTTACTTACGAAGACTACAAATCAAGAAGACTGGCAACTGTTCCCTTCTCCCATACAAATGTCAAACGTCACTGATCACAGCGCCTCTGTCCATCAAAGGTGGAACTTTGAAGCACAAGTGTTAGTGAGACTGCTCATAAACAGTGACTGTGTGTGTGACCTAATGTCACCGAAACGAATAATCATTACACGGTACTCGTTGTTGTTTTTGATTTGCTCTACAAAATTTCACGGCAATTTGTATCTTAATCACAGCAAGCCGGTGGTTTTCCAACTCCAAACCGAAAAACTTGTCATGATGGATCAAGTAGAGGATTGAAACTCGGATCGATACCTAGTGAAAGTAACTTTTACTTGTGTACGATGAACCGAAATATTGTATACTTTGCCTGTTGGAAGCAAACCATTATAAGGAATTGCCGGCTTCCATCTCCGTTATGTGAACTATCGTCATTCGGAAGCTGCTGAAAATTCAAGGATTCAAAAAGAAGAAAGATCCGGTACCTACATCACGATCCAACGGAAGTCGTAGCAGGATCTACGGAAGTCGTAGCAGAAAATGCAAATGAAAGGTTCAAGGACTACAATCCCAAACGGTACGTATTGATAAAGAATACATCGAGGAAGGTCCCACCATCATTGTGAATGGCATCATTGACATAGTTTTAATTTTCAAAACAAATTTACTTACGCATCTGTTCAATTTCAGCTGGGATTTTACTCGTTGTCAGCATAAAGCATGGAAAAAACGTTTCACTTCTTACGACAATCATAACAAAACCAATAATTGACAGCTATTTATTTCTACCTATGTGTGTGAATGTACTCGTGAATTAACACACACCACCATTCACAGGTTCCACTTTTGCTGAGAAGAGGCGTTACCGTTGCTGTCTTCTGATTTTTGGCAGAGTTGCCAGTCTTCTTGATTTGTAGTCTTCGGTTTTAGTGACTTGAGCTAATTTCATCCGCTCGTAACCTTTAGACTGATTTCATGGTGATCAGCAAATCTCAATTAGCAGGTTAGGTTTTTTTTCCCAGGATTTTTGTAAAATTTCCCGGTTTAGCGATATACATTTAAATTAAACATAAAGCTGAATGCGATTAAACCGAACAGATCACTAGGTAAAATGGGTCATGTTTAAGACAGCAGCATATTTCCTGGATCTTGAATTTGGTGCGAAGTCATTACAATTTGTCTATGAAATTCCACTCAAAACTTTAAAGGATTTTATTTGATTGTTCCAAGAATTTCCTTTAGAATAGTTTCCCTTCACGGAGTTCTTTTCAGAATTCTTCTTGAAATTCTCTCTCTTGAAAATTTATTTATATAACAGTCTCTGTAGAACACTTAACAAAAAAAAAATTGAAATTCGTCCTTAGATAATCTTCAATTTTTTTTAATGAACTTGAATTCTCGGAATTCCCATGAAATTCATCTATCTACCAACAATTGACAAGGGCCTATCAAAACTTGTAATCGCCTTTCCCTGCCAACACGGGCAAGGGAAATTCTCCCGTCGAGAATTGTCTTCAAATTTTAATCAGAATTATCTTGGAGATCCCCTTTCTCCTGGAAATTCTCTAGAAATTCTATTCGAAATGCACTTGGAATTATCCTCAGAATTTCTTTGGAATAGTACCCTCAATTCGATTGGTATTCCCTTGGTATTTTTCACGAATCCTGGAATGCTCATCGAAATCGTCATGGATTTTTCTAGAGAGCTACTTTGAAGATTTTTGAACTCACTCAATTGATTTGGAAGTTCTATCCTGATGAATGTGGGCGTCTTAGTGGAATACCTGTATAATGAGAGAGAGAAGGATTAGTATTTTCCATTTAATTCCACTACTTTATTTGCTTATCCTTGACAGATACGCGTATTTCGTCTACAATGTGCAGACTTCTTCAGTGTCTTGTACTAATACTCGACTATTAGTACAAGACACTGAAGAATTCTGCACATTGTAGACGAAATACGCGTATCTGTCAAGAATAAGCAAATAAAGTAGTGGAATTAAATGGAAAATACTAATCCACCTCTCTCTCATTATATTGGAAGTTCTAGTCAAAACATTCTAGTTTTTTTTCTTCTAAATGTCTTTATAAAAAATATTCTCTGAAATACCTCAAATTTGTTTTGATTTTGTTTTTTTTTTAATTCTCTTAATAGTTCTTCAAAGTGACTATATCCTGAAAATCTGGTCCAGTCTAAGGGTCTTGAAACCTTATTTTTTTTTCGAAGAGAGGACGAATTATATTTTTCCCGATTTGTCATCGAAACTCACGCGTTTTTTTTCAGGAGACTTCAAAATTGCGGCTTTTTCCTGGTTTTCCAGATTTCCCGGTTCACTGGTCACCCTATGGTTAAATAATATGTATTTCATTGTTCTTCTTCACCTAAGTCGGTTCCCGAAAGGTAATAATATCACTTTAAACGGATTTGATACATTTTCTCGAAGATGGCTGAACCGATTAGAGTGCCCACACCAGTTTGACTGCATCAGGCTCCAATTGAAATTCATCACAATTTTACAAAAAGGTGGTATCTTTACCTTTTCTATATGTATATTTGCTACAAGCAGTGGTTGAAACGGTTGACGTTTTTACTGCAATCGCTTCGTTGTCGTGCGCGACAGTCTGTTTGTATTTGTACTCTCATGCTCTACCGTCGTCTCTCTTTCACAACACAAACGGTAGAACAACATTCGAGCAAAAATAAAATTATCAAATAACTATCTTATGACACGTGTGATTTCGTTCTAATTCCTCAATTTGGTGTAAATTAAACCATTGCTGTTTTAAGAATTCACACAAGCACAACAACAGTAGCTCTTATTATGACAAAACCAAAATACATATATTCGTGACGATTTTTGGCTACAGTGTCGTATGACAGAGCCTGTCATATGACATTTTAGTTTGGTACTGTAATTTTGTTTTGCAAGTGTCGAAAGCAAAGACAGTCGATTATCATACAAAATGCGTCGACTTGGTACAAGACTGGCTACAAGAAAGGCGTGGGCCATCATTCGGTGAACATTAATTACTTAACATGATTAACTCGTTTAGAAAATATTCCATATCCGCAATTGATAACACTAGTTTACAGCATATTTGAACTTTGTAGCGTACACATTTCCCATGTAAAATCGAGTGCTGAATCCAAAAATGTAGTCAGAAAAAATAAATCAGTAGGATAGTTTTCTAGATACAGATGGAACCAGCACAGGGCTGAAAGTCTCCTTAATAAATATATAAAAAAGATACAGCTAAAAATGAAATTTCACCAAAAAAAGTTTGTTTACTAAAATACAAATATCTCCGGGTGTAAAAAAGCTGTATTAATTATTTTAACGTCAAATTAAAAGTAACAATTTTTTCCGGAGATGAATCAGCGTCTGGCTGAAAATCTCCTTAATAAAGACAACCAACCAACCAAGTAACATCATCTTTCAGTTAGATTAGTGGTATTGTTGGCACAACCACTACAAAAAAAAAATATTTACCTTGCTTAAAAACTTAGATTTTTTTGACTACATTTTTGGATTCAGCACACGATTTTACATAAGGATAAGTCATTAATTCAAGTTATTTTTTTTAATTTTTATTTGTAAACTAGAGTAATCGAATGAAAATCGGACATCGCTACTTCTAGCTAAACCGCTCGCTCAGAAACGAAAAACCTACGTACGTATGTACGCACGTAACGGTTAGTTTACAAAATATGACTCCCAACCGTAGGAGCAGCATTTGGCTAATGAAATTCTACGGTTGAGTTACAGTGCCTACCAGTGCAAATGGGAAATATTCTTATCATCTGTCATCGCTGTCGACTGTCTACTGTGGTTGCTCGAGGTTCAAAATATTCTTCCCAGACAGATCATCCATTCCGGTTCTGGTTGGATGACTTAAGCTAAGATCCTATGGCAGCTGCACCATTTTCAGCGAAGCCGGCGTTCATTCGCCAAGTTTCTGCTGGTATTGGTCTGGTCTGCTCGAGCAATTCGCGACGCACCACCATCACCACCACCACCACCACCACCAACAATGCTAACGGAGTCAAGTGTTGATGTTTTGAAGTTTGGCCGTTACGCGGCACATTGGTTAGCCACGTTGGATGTTGGCTTGATGGGCCGTGAGACCGCGCGGGGCAAGGTCAGCGATGAACTGCGCGCGCGGTGCGGCGAGCGTGACGTATCGGCTTCTAATTGTACGCGATTGGTTGGTTTCGGATCGCGCCACTTGCTCGTGGCTCATTGCCGCGGCTGGTTGTGGTCGAGCGGGAGCGAAGTGGGCGCGTGGGACATTGATGATGATAGAGGTGCAGTTCCACGCCAAATGACGAATCGATCGGAGTTGACCTTCTCCGATTTGCTTGAAACTTTGCATACATGTTTGTGATGGGCAATTATTCATAAGGTGCTATCTACTTTGGTAAATTCTCTTCAACGACTTTCTATTTTGATAAAGGAGGTTTTTATCTAGCGTCCAAAACGCAAATACAACAGGAAAAGGTTATGCAGCTGAGTGATTAGCGAAAGAGAAAGTCGATGAAGAGAATCCATCAACGCAGATAGCACCTTTTGAAATGTTTATCTAGATTTGTGGTGAAATTTTTCCAAAATTGCGTGTTCGACATTTTTTAATAAATCGTAGCACGGAAACGTCTCTTCAACTCGAAATGACGTCTGAGACAAAGTTGTATGGAAAAATATACACGATATATTGTTTTTAGTAATTTAATGCAATAAATAAAATAAAATAAAAATGCTCTTGTTCAACATTTTTTTTTATTTTTCATTTAAAAAAGCTTAAGAACTTAAATATTTGAAAAAAAAAATCAAAAAATTGATCAAAAGTTATTATTCTACGATTTTGGTTAACTTTTAAGTGCCCAAAGTTTTCAATATTTAAAAGGTTTGCATTTTTTATGAGCTTTAAAAAAATTAACAAGGTCATTTTTTGTTATAACAATTTTAAACACCATTTTTTAGATTTTTGTCTTAAAATTATAAAAAGAATACCGAGTATATTTTTCCTAGAAAGAGTTTATTTTTCCCTAAAACGATTTATTTAAAAAAATTATAAAATTGCAAGATTTAAAATGGCCGGATTTTAACACAAATGTGAATGATTGCCCATAACCAACAATTGGGTTCGTTAGGGGTAGTGAGGTTATTGCATTTTCGTAATCTGCATTACAAATGGAAACGAAATCCAAAATTTCATCACTTTTGGAGCACTGGACCTATTTTAAATAAGTGTGCTTACATAAGGAAAAATCACCACCTTAGCGCCCCTTGAAAGTACTTTGTATGGGAGCGAGCTGTCATTTTGTTAGGCTTGTGTCAAACAGTGAAATGATTATTTTGATTTAAATCTTGATTTAAAAATCGACATGGATGTAAATGGGGTCGGAAAAAATATCTTTGTGCTCAGAAAACGAAGCTTTTTCAGATCATCTATAAATACCGATAATTTTTTTCTAAATTAAAGAACTCAATTGAGCAAAGTTTCAGGCAAATCGGAGATGGTCCAGCCAAACATATTTTGTTTTGCTATTTGGCCTGGAACTGCTCAGACAGAGGGAGTTTTCCATCGCTCTAGAGGAATGTGCGCCGTCGTCGTGCTGCGGCAGTTTGCGTAATGCGATTACTCGGCAAAACGCGTGACTTTGAAACTGCTTGGGTTTGGGGGGCAGTTATGTGTCTGTGTGCGCACGTCTGTCCAAATCGAATGGAAACGGAATGGAAGCATGAAAAATATTTGCAACGACGACGGCTTTTTAACTTCTGCTAGTAGATTCGATGAAGTATTGGCGTATGTTGATATGTCTGACTTATGCGCCGCTAGGAGTCAGTACGATGTGGTTCTTGAGGAGGTGGTTATAAAAATAGCTGTAGTCATAGACAGTCAATCGGAATGGTGACGATGACATCACTGAGACGGCCGTACGGAAAGCTAACAATTAATGTGATTAATAATAAAGGCATCCGGTACATGTGTATGTGTGTGTGTGTTTGTTATTGCAGAGCTCATCAGTTTGGTTGCGACTGTGGGGAGTGCGTACGAACATGAATCAGCACAGGGAGGGGTCGTGTTCGATAGATTCAGCTTCAGCACGTTTAAAATCGCGTGATGTCGGCCGTGATTTGTTTTTGTTATTGTTATTGCTTAGCGACGGATAGCTTTAGTCAGTTAGCTGATAAGAAGCGGATGCTTCTTAATTTTAAATAGCCTGCTGATAAAATCCAGATTAAACTGAATAGAAAAAAAAAGTTGTTTACATAGATTCTGCCGATGAATCGACGTCGGATGATCGCCATTAAAAAGGGCAAATTGAGGGTACTAAAGCTAAGCTGCTAGTGCTAGGGTGATGACCTTAAGGTCAATGTCTACTCAGGGTAATCACTCAATCCTTGGCAATTCGTTTGTTATTACTTCACATTAGAAGAGGAGAGGTTAATCTAAGAGTGACTATTATCAATATCTTTTATAAGAGCTCGAAGTTATACAGTCAGCTCTTGTTGAACGTGATTCATATGCACTACAGATAAGCAACTTTGAAAATAAATACATGACTACACATTTGTTTGCAATTGTCGGATACGATGTCTCAATGTCTGATGCTAGATGCCTTTGGAACAGATCCGATTCTATTCGACTGTCATGTTCTTTGCATTTCACAGGGTTTCCAATGCTTCAAAGGCCAAAAAGGTGAATATGTGATTCATTCCAGAGAATTGTTCCACAGAAGATAATTAATAACATTGACATTGCTTCCATGTAGGTCGCACTAGATAAGAATCGTATCCGTTACCCTTGAGCTTCCATTGCAAGCTAACTTAAGGGAACATGCATTAAGTACGCCATGCGAAATTTAGGACACTCCTTTCGACACGGTTTCCTATACCTAATACATTGCTTATAAACACCCCCTCCCCCTAAGAGCGCAGCGTACTTAATGGCTGCTCCCTAACTAGCGCACGAATCACATATTAATAACGACTAAACATAATCTTAAATGATAAATTACATGCCTTAATTGCATTCTTTTCCACCATCATACTCCTAGATTCCCTGTTCTTAGAGTGGCTACAAAGTGGCATCCAAAACGCCCACCTACCGTGTCTAAAACTATTCTAGCCGATGCTACGAGCCTCCTCTCCTTCTCAACGACTGTATCTCCGAACTGGTCGACAAAGCGCAGCTCGGTGGAGTGGTGCATTTTTCCAATTAAACGTCAAAAGCTTCCACCTTCCATCGTCCGTTCGAGGGGGCGTTGATGAGAATCAGCTCTCCGCCACCGCCACCCGGAGTTCAACGCGTATAAATTATTGCTTCTTTAAATTAAATTGTCTAGTTGAACTCGGGGAGGATGGAGGGCACCGCCTTCACAAAAAGGTGACAGGCGAGAACCGGGATAAATCATTCGTATGCTCGTGGGGTTCAACCACATTCGTGGCACGGAAGGTGATTTACGGTTGCTTAAATGCCATCGCCTAAGTGCATCCAAACAATTTCTCTTTTCACGTATGCGGAGTTTGTTTTTCTCCATCCTCCTAACCACTGGCTCGGTTATATCCATTATCGATGGTATGTTAATCCAACGAGGAGGGCATAATCGTCGTCGAAAGAAAAAAAAAACAACATATCCACATAATACGCATCGAAAAATCACGTTTCTTCCAAATCGAGTTCCGTTATAGCGATAAGCGCCACGTGTTCAACCCAGGTGATTCTGTGTCACGTGTGTTTGACGATTGAAAAGTTTCCGATCGTTTTCAGAAGCAATCATCTCATCACAACACAGGGAAGCTTATTTAGGATCACGTATCTCGGAGCCATTAGTTTAATGAGGTTTCCAGTCAATTCAGTTGCAGTGGAAGGTTGGCGCGGCCAGTGGTAGTCACAACAACAATGCCTCCGCCGACACATGTGACAATTTCTGTAAAACGCCGTCTGGTTTCTTTTTCCCTTTTTTTTCTAAAGGGTCGGAGTCGGAGTATTGTATTACTTTTGCCAGAACAGACATTCCAGACATTAGTTGATCGATAGCGACCGGCCGGTTCGAAGGAAATGGAACTCAGTGGGTTGTACGAATGCTAATGCATGCACCAGGGCTGCAGGAGAAGCCCCGGTTTACATATTTCTGATTCTGAAAGCAGCATAAATGTTTGTAGAATTAATCAATAGCTGGTTGGGTTACCGTCCGCCTGGCGCTGCTGTTGTTTATGCAACGAAATCATAGACGATGTTGAGTCGTTAATAGTTACGCAGGTATGTTTGTCATACCAATGCATAACATTACGGGGAACAGTGTGGTGCGGTTACTAGGGACCGAACGTTTATTATACCCAGATAAGATCCAATTAGGTCACAGAAGGGGTCTGTTTGGTCTACTTCTGTTTGGATTTTGGAGGCATAATTATTTCTACTAAACACGCTAGCTATACCCTGAAGAAGCATTCGGAGATATACCCAGCAAAGCATATTGTGGACAAGTTGTGGACAATTTGAAAGCTTTAGGCCTTCTGGTGTCCCCAGGTCCGGTGAGAGAAGTAAATATCATGAATCATTCTGGGTCATTTCTGCACGGTTAGTCTGGTTCAAAATGATAATAATTTCTATATTAGATGATCATTTGATTAGTCTGGCACGAATAATACTTTCAGCCCTCTGTGAATCATGTTGATCTTAGAAAGCGCAAGTCTGTTCGAATTTAATTTGCAATTGGACTTTTGGATATGGAGATATGGATGTGAACTCAAAAACTTCAAATGGTTGAACAGTTGATGATAGCTGATAAACTTGGATCTAGGATTGGCAAATACAATCTGCAGAAGGAAGTTAGTCAGAAAGCAGATAAGACAGGCAGATCTTGGATTTTGTAGTTTTTGATAGCTTCTGCATGGCCACTGCTTATAAAATAACATAGCAAATATATAAGATGAATCTTTAAAAAACGTTTTTGTTTCTGTCCTTTCATGAGTTAGAACACATACCAAAATAAAGGACACAAGAAAAAAGATTATATTTTATCACATTTCTGTTCTACCCGCAACTAGAAAAAATAAGACCTGTACGCCGCCGCCACCGGCAGTCACGACACCAGTCGAAATTTTGCCATGCGGTGATATTTTTTTTTTTTTTTTTTTTTTAGGGTTGGGAGACAGCAGTCTCTGTGAATGTGGACAAGGTTACCAGGACGCTGATCACATCCTTTGGTCTTGTGCGGAGTATCGTGGAGTCAGATCACATTTTTATGATTCCCTTCGGGCTCGAGGTAGACAACCTAATGTTCCAGTTCGGGATATTTTGGCTAGACGCGATCTGGAGTTTATGAAACTCATATATGTTTACTTTAAGGATATTAACCTTAGATTGTAAGTTTGATTAACCTTGTGTTTAGTTTGTATTTTGTACGTGTGGGTTTTTTTTCAATGTTTGTTTTCAACATTAATAGAAATAATTTCATGCTTTAGGATTAATTAAATAGTTGTATCGTAAACCACATTTCAAACCTCCTTCTTCCCTTTTCCCATCCAAAAAATTGTTCTCCACTAACCTCGAGACAACCGCGAGTACTCGGTCTAGTTCCCTTAACTTTAAATTTAAGACAGTAATAATGTATAACGCAAAGGATAACTTGGCTCTGTAAAGTTTATTCGATTGAGCCTGTACAAATAAAGTAATTATAAAAAAAAATATATTTTTTTTAAATTACTCTAACCGAATGAACATTACAGCGCCGAGATTTCTTGGTTACTATACAATACAATAAGGCGAAAGACTGCACAAAATAAAACCTGAGAGGCGGAGAATTGCTCTAATAATCTTGAATGTCTCATCTTCTACAAGTTTCCATCACTTCCAAGTTCCATATGTTTTCCACTCCGTAGGGCATCGAGACAACTAGCAGAATCCGTCAGTACGATTGTGTTTTGCTGTTTATGCAACGTTGATACAGCAGCGTTAAGGGCAAATGCTTCTGCAGAGAAGACGCTGCAAATACCTGGTGAACAGTAACTGAATTGATCGCTACTTATAACCACTCCAGCACCAGTGGAGTTTCCATTTTTAGAGCCATCAGTGAAAACTTGTGTGTGTGTGAGTGGTAGCGAACAGCGATGAACTCTAAGAACTTTGGTATTACGATTTCCTTGTTTGTTCCCGCTCTGATAGTGCTTCTCAGATGATTGTCGATTTGTGGAGTTGGTGTGTGCCAATGTCTATCAGTGACCCTTAGAATGCTGCTCACCTTCGGAAGGGAGAATCCTGCAGATTCTTGCAGAAGCTCTTTAGCTCGTGTTACAACCGGATAGTCGATCGTACTTGGGTTTTTTTTCAACGAGTCGTACTGCTAATTGCGAAAGACGTTGTATGACTGCTAGTCGGAAGGGAAGACATCCGGCCTCAGCCATGATAGAGAAGATTGGGCTGGTTGTAAACGCACCATTATATGTGGGTCCAAGGACTCGTACCGTATCTTAAATGTTAATGCTAGTGAGTCCTAAGCCAAAGAACAGTTTGGACACAACCAACGCTGAGTCTATCTTTAGCAGGGTGGTTCGACTGCATCTCTTCAACCGGTGCCCTAGGATTCACAGGATATGAATCCGTCTGCTGCAACTTCTTTTGACAGAGTTCAGATGATGTATGAAGTAGAACTTTGCGTCCACCAGGAATCCAAGAATTTTCATTTTTCTCCCCCGTGGAATTGGGGTGTTATTTATATTGATGGCCCGACCTAGTTTTCGATGCTGTAGGTGACAGGCGTGTAATAGCTTGGATTTGGTTGGGGCGATAGAAAAACATCCATGGATCCAATCGGTCGAAAAATCCGTAGAAGGACGAAACGTCACATTCAGTTGGATTCCAGGGCACTCCAGCATTACCGGAAATTAAGAAGCAGACCTTGCTAAACAAGGACGAACTGAGGCAGAACTTGACATCTCAATAGCACCGCAAGACGTCATACATGCTATCAAAAGGCCGTCAATTTCTCGCAAATAAAAGCTCACCCCTCCAAATTAACAATGCTAGCTGGTAGAGGAAACATTCATCTACCTGTAGGTGTCATTAATTTTCATGAGTGAGCTTTTATTTGCTAGAAATAGACAGCTAAAGCCACTGTTTACAAACGCAATTACTCTCCTTTTAAATGTTGGCACTGAACTCTTTATTCATCAGCACAACGCTATCAGAATGAACCAGGGGAAGCTCATAAGTTTCGACAGGCGCACCGGCGCAACCATCGGTAATTGAGAGATTTACAACTGACAAGAGAGTGAGATCAAGCTTTTGTGCTCTCTTTCTCCATTACTCTCTTTGCCTGCAATCAGATATCCAAGTGCACAGCGAGAAATGCACGCTTTAGGCACCCATACATCACAAATGTTCTTCTAATTTAAAATCAAACATTCAAACCGGTCTACAAGTATGATAACGTCCAAAGAGTACCAAACTGCTGTTTCCGTGTTGCTCCCGTTTGACGCCTGACTGCTGTTACTTTCAATTACAACTAGTGGTGCAAACCGCCATGTATAGTGGAAAATTTGTGGTATGTTTCAAGAAGTGATAGAAGGTCTGCTTGGCTTACATCAGGCATTTGACCATTTACAAACTTGCCACCCACCATCCAAAAAAGCTCGCTTTTAGGTGCACTATTTAACGAGTTTTGTCATGGCAGTGATATCGACATGCTTAGAAATCAATGCATTAGGGATTAGGCAGACCATCCGAACTGCATTTAATCCTTTTTGAAGCAAACCAAGGTCGAAGATTTAATTGAACCAAACTATAAAATAGTGTATTCATGGTCACTTGTGGTCTGGAGTAAAGAAGTACAGCTATAATGTGACCATAAAATCTATAAAAATCTAAACGTATTGTTTTTTTTTAAATTATTTACACCTGTGTCGTGCACAGGTTGCACATGTGGACGCGACGCCACTGGCCTGTGAGCAGCGACCATCAGTGTTAACCAGATTGGTGATGGATCACCACCGAAGACGACATTCACCAGCTGCTTTTTACTTCTTTCGTCAACTTGATGGATGGTCATGGAGAGTGCCTCGACAAGCACATTGATAGGAATGTACCAAGCGTTACTACCATCAGATGTTTGACGATCGTGATTGTGATAGGTCGCAACTCTAAGCCTCATATAGTTCAGTGGTTCTCAAAATTAAATTCCATAAGCTCGTTACCTGCCAATATTATTTGATAGCTTTCGATGCTAACCGACTACTTTCTGGCTGGTCTAATTTTCACGATACAACATACAACAGAATATGTGCTTACCATATATCGTATAGTGAGAGCAAACATGTAGGATCTCAACATAAAACAAAAATTAAATAGGCTGTCATATTTCCTTCTGAAGATATCATAACAAAACATTCAAAGACTTCGACGAAATCAACAATAGACAGCCTTTTAAAAATAACAGAGACGTATACCCCAGATTTGCGGAGACATAATTAGAGCAAATCAAC
Source organism: Ochlerotatus camptorhynchus (assembly GCF_037179485.1). Lineage (NCBI taxonomy): Eukaryota > Metazoa > Arthropoda > Insecta > Diptera > Culicidae > Ochlerotatus > Ochlerotatus camptorhynchus. The sequence goes on along the minus strand of NW_027041014.1, from coordinate 2,529,160 downwards.
AATCTTTCGCAAATCTTAGTTGAAGTCCTTCCACATAGATGGCCACAATCTTCCTGTGCGCCAAGTCTCAAATCGTGAATAATTTTTACAATATTGCTCGACATAAGTAGAAAGCAATAACAATAGAAGATTTATTGAATTTTACAAATCATTTGAATTGAAAATGACTAGCGATTACCGGCAGTATAGGTAATCGCAAGTCAGCCCTATCTGCATTTTTATCAATTTTGAGTTAGCATCATTATTCAGTTTATTTTTCTATGTTTTTTGATGCGGTTTATTCAAGGAAAATGAAAAACAATAGGGAAGAGCGCTACTTCGTCGTAATCGCCCATTTCCGTTCTATCGAGCAGAAATCTTCAATAATATCAATGATTTCACAATGCACAAAACAATAATACGTTTTTTCCGATGCGTTAGTTCATTAGCTACAACATAAATCCTATTAGAGCGCATTGTATCCATATTTACGCTCATTGTTCTCAAAACAAAAGAAGCGCTCCTAGCACATCCCCTTTTTCTCCGTTTATCCGTAGGACGAAGAAAATCTAATGGCGTTTCAATGCGTTTGGACGGAATTGAAACGCGTAGGACGAATTTAGAAGCAAGAAGCGGTGTTAGATTTTTAACAATATCTCAACATTGTTTGACTCTTTATCAAATCCAACGGTAGCGTATGGAAAGGTGGATAAATTTAGAAGTTATCTTTGATGAAAACATTCCATGTTTTGTTCAAACCTTTTCCAAAAAGCGTGGTAAAGTGCGAGATGTCCTTAGTAGGACGGAAATTAGATCAAAAACCCTACCAAGTCAAATTGTCCCACAGCGAGAAGTAACCGCAAGTCAGTCCCATTAGAAAAAAAAAACATATGTTAGAAATGTTAGACAACACATCGCATCATGACATTTGTCTCAAGACAGATTTTGTCCACTTCACCTAGGGTATCTGGAACAAGTCCGGATGTGGCCAATATAGTTCTTACGATACTCAGTTTGACAGTTTCTCATATGATTTGATGTATCGCTTGATGGATTTTGATTTAAAAAGGATTTACCACTTCCCCGGGGATACCCGGAACATGCCGCGGCCATCATGATGCTGGTCACTCATCATGACTCTTATTGATCTTACATGTGAATTGATTTATCGCATGGTGGGTTTGGAACGTTTATGAACAGCTCTGGTCTGATGAAGACCCATACTCACCAGAGTATGTTCCGGCCATTGCTCTGTAACCAGCTGAACAAATCCAGAAACATTCAATAACGTTCTATGGGGCCATGGTATCTTTCTACTGTTCAATACTGTGCTAAACTAATGTAGCATCGTGATGGAATTGTGGCTGACTTGCGGTTATTTTTCTCATTTACGTTAAATGTAATCGCAAGTCAGTCCCACTCAGATTTTGGCCATAGAATAAAAATTTCACAATATTTTTTTCCAATATGCTTTGGTAAACATAGATGCATTCTATCACATTGTACGTCTATTTTTAAATTTCAAGCTGAACATTGCATTAGGTCCTATGTAACATTGACAGATTCTCTTCATCGACTTTCTCTTTGTATCCCCACGGCCTTGTAAAGACATTCCCAGGTATTTTCAGCACACAGATCGCTAAAAAAAGCTTTTAGCTAGCATCTGATACGACAAGCACAACAAAAAACGAAAGAGAAAGTCGATGAAGAGAATCAATCAATGTTACTTAGGACCTAATGCAATGTTCAGCTTGATTTATCCCTCCAAAATAAGTGTCAAATCAGATAACATGTAAAATCTTTGAACGCCGTTTTCTCATTTCCAGTTTTTTTTACAGATGGGACGGACTTGTGATTATGGGCAGTATGCATTCAGATTCTAAATAGTGGATGGTGTAAAGGTAAAAAAACCGAGGATGCGCGATGCCATTGCAAGCACGATTGTTGTTGTACTAAGTCCATTCCTCTAACTCAGCATATATTTGTATTACATTTCAATGTATCCATCCATTCTTCATCTATTATTCATCGATTTGAACTGCCGGCAGTGCTGCTTCAACTTCAACTCTCAACTTCACATGGAATCCATACCTCATTCGTTTCCTCTAAACATTTTCGATTCGAAAGATTGATTTCAGTGTGGTTCAAGTCTTACCTGAAAGTAAACAAAACAAACAGAAGATAAGTAAAATTGCACCAGATGATTAAATTTAAATGTTAATATGAAAGCCTCCATATCCATTAATATTTATGAATGAAGATGTCGTGCCGGACTACTATGCCTTTAACCAATTAAATCGAGAACCCACGTTCACAACCTATCATAAACATCCCCTTTATGGATACATCGTTACGTCACCTTCTCTTACCGAGATAAGAAAATATGAGAAAGGAAATCCCAGGGTACACCACTCATCAATCTTACATTAGCTGTGGAAAGAGCAATCCAATGTTTTTCGTTATATTAATCTCATTTTGGTTTTCACTGTTTCCTGTAGTCTTTCGTTGATCCAAAGTGAGTCGTTACCAAACCGCACATCGCACCATGGAGGAATGAACCAAACGCCAACTTCAAGTTGGATGAAAAGTTAATACCCTTAATCATCTCAGAGGACACCTCACACTGAATTCACATTCCAATTACCGTTTTTCAAACAGAAGTAAAAATAAGGAGAATAAATTTCGGCTTTCGTGGAATTGCGGTAACAACCTTTCCCAAATGAAAGTTAATTTCTTGAGGAAGGCAAACCTTCAAGGTTTTACCCAAGAAATGGATCGAGGGGTTTTTCTGCAAACAACTTGGCAGCCTTTTCACGATACGATGAGGTCAGAAGAAGTGTGCTTTGTTCCCCTTTTATGAATGGGTCTTCTTGACTTTTTCAGAGCACTGACTGGCGTCACTGCAGTGAATCACCGTGCCCATTCTAAGAAGAAAGCCAAGTTGCTGGTATTGTTGAGCATAAGAACCCTCGAAAACTAGTTCTCAAGAGTCATTCCGGCTCGGGTTATTTGTTCAAAGTTTTTCATCGCCCCCTTCCCCGTTGGTGGTTGAAACGGAATTTACTTAGGATCTTCATTTTGCGTGTACCGAAATGGGTGCTGAATGTAAATACACAAATTTAACTGTTGATAATAGTACCAATCAGTAGACATGTGGTAAAATTCGAAATCACTCGGCGCTTTCTGCTAACAAGCAAGAATTCAGCTTCCCTGGGATAGATCTTCTTTGTAGAACGTGATGTTGAACATGTTGAACAAATTATGAACTCGCTGTGGCAGTACAACAAACGAGTGCGTGTGTCAAGAGTAGAGAAAGTTGCAACGCTTCTTCTTCCTCCAAATCATGCACGTGTGCATAGAGTTGCACTTGTTGTTAGCATGGGAAGGAATCAGTGTAGGAAACAAAAAACCAAACAGTATTTGCCACTTCCCACGACGATGATGAAGAGATAACCGGAGAACCGCGCCGGCGTCTGGAGTAACGATCGGGTGGGATTTTACAACATGTTTGTCGGCTAACTAGTAGTACGAGCTTGGGCCAGCGGTAGTTAGTAATTATGTCTTGCGTGACTCACAAGATGACGGTTGGTGACAGGCAGGCAGTGTGGTGAGTCAGTAGTCACTGACACTTTCGCTCGCACTGGAATCTTGTTTAATTGGAGAGAATTACACGAAGTAGGCTTGGTTACGTAATAGGGTGATTAATAGCGAGACACTTTCCGAGTGGATTTTTTTTCTACGAAAAAACAGTGATATAGATGATAACGGACTCGTGCGAGCATGCTTGGCATACACTGCATTGGTTACGAACCGCTCATTTACTAATAACTTTGCACACAGTTGACGAAACATTTTGAAGCAGTTGATAGAATACAGTTTAAGCTTGTTATAGATACGTAAAAAGAAGTAGATTTTAATTCTATTAATAAACTGTATTTGTTTTAGCGTTGAAAAATGAAGTGAGAAATGCTCGCTGCACATCCCGGACTTCAAGTGTAAAAAATCATTGGTGTTGATTCAAATATTAAGATTTACCTACTCTTTGCATATCTATAGTAGACTATGATCCTAATCTATCAATTACTTTAAAGAAAAAGATATTTCAACAACTGAGTGAAAAGTTATTAACAAATGAGCAGTTGGTGTGTACAACTGTGCATGCCATGCATGCGTGCGAACATTGAGTGGTCATATTTCATCAGCAGTATGTGATGAGAGTTTTTACTGTACCGGTATTGCGACCTTGCAATGAGCTTCGATAACTGTCGTGTAAACTAAATAGGGGTCATTCCACGCCATTCCATCACAAGAATATGCAGAATTGAAATCGACCTCCTTGTGTTTGACCCAAAATTAATAGAATATAGGGTAGAACACTGCGTCGTCGTAATCGCCCATTTCCGTTCTATCGATCAGAAGAGATCAATAATATCAATGATTTCACCGTGCACAAATCAATAATAGGTTTGTTCCGATGCGTTAGTTCATTAGCTACAACATATATCCTATTTGAGCGCATTGTATGAATATTTACGCTCATTGTCCTCAAAACAAAAGAAGCACTCCTAGCTAATCCCCTTTTTCTACGTTTATGCGTAGGTCGAAGAAAATCTAATGGCGTTTCAATGCGTTAGGACGGAATTGAAACTCGTAAGACGAATTTAGAATCAAGAAGCAGTGTTAGATTTTTAACAATATCTCAAAAATGTGTGACTCTTTATCAAATCCAACGGTACGTATGGAAAGGTGAATCAATTTAGCAGTCATCTGGTTTTTTGTTCAAACCCGTTCAAAAAAGAGAGGTAAAGTTTATATAATGCGTTTATTTTTTCAGGCTCATTTGCCGTAGCTTTGCTGAGCCGATATTCATTGTTTGGATGACAAAATTTCTTAAAACTAACGTTAGTAAAGCGGGGGCCGATTACTCGCGGCTATCTCGAGGTTAGGGGTAACCAATTGTAACAAATGGATGGCAGGGTAGGGATTGAGAACACAAGGTTTGGAGAGCAATGTGCTTTTTATATCGAACTAAACGACCAACTGATGAAAAAGACAAACATGGGGGTACACCGATGGGCAGCTAGCAACTTGGGGGGAACTCAAGATGACACTAACTACTAAATCCTAAGATCAATCCGTTTTAAAAACACATAAATTAAATTAAAATATTCGAGATCTCGGCTCGCCAAGATGTCTCTAACGGGCCGCATAGGTTGTTTTCCTCGGGCCCTGAGGGATGCGGATAACTCGGATCTAGCAACACAATGGAGGGTGCATGACCAAAGTACGTGGTCGATATCGTGATAGCCACTACCACAAGCGCACAAATTGCTGCCTGCGAGCCCGATTCGGAAGAAATGCGAGTCTAACGAGTAGTGATTGGACATGAGCCTTGATATGACACGTATAAAGTCACGGTTCATGCCCAATCCTTTGAACCATGGCTTGTTCGACACCTATGGGAGAATAGAATGTAGATCCAGATCCCAGATCACTCTCATTCCATTTTTGTTGCCAGTTGGTGAGGACGTGCTGACGGGTTATTGAGAAAAATTCCGCAAAGGCGATTTGTCGCGACCTTAGCTAGCGAGTCCGCTTTCTCATTATCCGGAATTGAGCAATGAGATGGGACCCAAACTAAGGTGATAGTATAGGAGCAGTTAGATAAAGTAATCAATTTTGCTCGGATTTCGGTCAGGAAATACGAGAAGTGCTTCATCGACCTCATTGATCGAATAGCCTCCAACGAGCTAAGGCTATCAGTAAAAATAAAATAGTGATCAGATGGTAGTGAGGCAATTTGCTCTACTGCGTAAAATATGGCAGCTAGTTCCGCAACGTATACGGAACAGGGTTTTTGCAGTTGATATGAGGCGCTATGAAATTCGTTGAATACTCCAAATCCAGTGGAAGCGTTTTTAGTTTACCCATCTGTGAAAAAACTCTTATTGTTACTAACATGGTGGTACTTGTTTGCAAAAATTAAGGGAATAACCATCGACCGATGGTTATCTGGTATTCCCAGATTTCTTGCAACGTGGTCAGATCAAAATTTACAGAGGAACTATAAAAGTCTTGGAGGCAAACACGAGAGGAATTGAATGAAGAAGGGCCAATCTCCAGCGTCATGTACTTGTAAAAGAGACTCATGAATCTTGTTTGAGGATTTCTGTCGAGCAGCTTCGCAGTTTTCTATTACGTTTTGGATTCATTGCTTCACAACGGATAAGAAACCCGAAGGACAGTTCCGCGGGGTTGTGCTTAGTAGGACGGAAATTAGATCAAAAACCCTACTGCTCAATCCATCAATTCTACTAGTACTCTTGGAATAAAGTTAGGTACATTTCAGAATTTTGAGACTTTTAACAACATTTGAACTATTGGACATCCAAAAAACATCTAAATTATTGGGCATAATTTGAAAATTAATTAGGGGCTGTTCATTAACTACGTAGACAGATTTTTGGGATTCACGATCCCCCCCCTCCCCCTGCGTAGACAATTGGCCATACATTTTTTTTTAATTTGTATGGGCCGTGGATAACTCTCAACACCCTCCCCCCCTCTTACATGTCTACGTAGTTTATGGACTGCCCCTTATGAGAAATATTGAAACATTATAAAGCGAGAATTGTAAGCTAGTTCTGAAGAGGCTATTACGGGGATTATGAGTAGAATTCCAAATAGGAAGGATTTTCAGGGAGCATTCAAATCACCGACTGAAAATCTCTTAAATGTTTTAATTAATCAATCAATCAATCGAAGATACATTCTAAGAAGAGCTGCATGGAAATACCAGTGCCAACATGTCAAAAGGGCAAAAATGTTTTTGTAAACAATGGCTTTAGCCGTCAATTTCTTACGACTGAAAGCTCACACATGCAAATTGACGATGTCAGCTGGTAGAGGAAACCTACCTCATTGCAGGTGTGAGCTTTAATTCGCGACAAATCTTAGCCATTGATTGTTTAGAAAAATGCAATTTCACCCTTTCGAAATGTTGGCACTGATATGGATTATAATTCCATGGGAATCTAAATGTTAAAATAGATAAATTTAAAGCTAGTTAGAATTCCGAATCAAATTCATGATAATTTTGATGGAATTTCAAAGAGTTTCCGGAAGGGTTTAGCAGGAAATTTAGAGAGAGTATTGTTTCAAGAGAATCTGCAAAACACTCCAGACAGTTTAATAACATTATTGAGAGGAAAGTGAAAGTAAGTCTGAAGACTTTTTGGAATGATCCTAAGAACATCCTTGAAACATTTTTCAGGAACTCATCCTGAGCTGAGTTCCTAAGAAATAATTTAGTAAATTCAAATATTGAAACATTTTCAGGATTTAGATATTCAAAATCCAGCAGCTGAATTCCGAGCATAAGTGTCATCAAAGAGAAAGAAATTTCTACATATACCTAATGAGACATCGATACAGAACAAATGTCAAAATCCAGGTCTTTGAAAACTGTTCAAGAATTCAAGATAATTAGCATTAGAAATTTAAGAAAAGTTTAACATTAAGGTATATGAGATCTCAAACTTGGAAAAATCCTCAGTGGCCGTGCATTCTTGAAATTGGAGGCATTTTATAAAATGTGTGACATAAAAAGATTTCAAAGGCTCTAAAATTATTAAAAATATTATAAATATTATGTTTTGGAAACGTAATATCGGACTTTGTATATTTAATAACAGAATTCGATTAATACTCCGAAAACATTCGATTAACGCTCCAGTTAAATGTGTATCGGTAGATTGGCAATGTTTGAAAAACCATTGATCAGCAATTTATAGATAGATTTAAAGTCTATTGATATCAAATAAATCTTTAAAGTATTAAGTATCAAATGGCATCAATAGATTTGACATTCGTCGATAAATGGCTGAGCTAAGATTTTTCAAACATTGCAAGTTTGCCGTTACACATTTTACCGGAGGCATCGTGTTCGGGGTTTTAATATAGGTGCAACAAAATATTGTAAGGTTCCAATAAAATTCCCGGTTATCTCCCAGTTGCTTTTGATTCCCGGTTCAGTGCACACTAGACTGATGCAAAATTTGACTTTTTCGCTCCACAGTGCTTAAATGGTTTCAAATCGGGTCCTGATTAGCCTCCCAAAGTTAAAAATCATTTGGTTAGAAACAAACTTCGCACAAGCCATTTGAAGTTTACATGTAAATTACTATGGGAAATCTCAACTTTTTGTTCATTGCCTTCTAGCCTTTTTTTCTTATTGAGCTGCGAAACAGTTCGATAGCCATTTTTATAGAAAATTTTCTCAGCTACAATTTTGCTGAAGATCGTTTCTATGAAAACGAGACAGGAAAAAGTTATTCATTATTTAAAAGATTGGTAAACTTATGACATGATCAAGCAGCTGCTCTGTAGGCAACACTGTATTTTGCAGTGTGACATAGTAGCCTTGATTTTTGTCCTATTCAACGCCCCAGAAACACCAATGTTGCCTGCTGAGCAGTTGATTGAGCATGATCATAAGACATCAGCGCATTGAACCATTGATAACTTTCGATCCTTGCATTTAATCAAAAAGTGGTATTCAGCAAAGTTGTAGCTGGGAGAATTTCCTACAAGCACAATTGAAAGTTTTTGAAGCAGACCGATATGGTGAATTATTAGATAGACATGAACAAAAATCTTGGTTTTACCATAGTAATTCCCATACAAACTTCAAATGGCTTGTGCCATCTCAGTTTCTCACCAAATGGGTTCAAATTTTGAGAGGTTAGTCAGGATCCGGTTTGGAATCGTTTAAGTATTGTGGAGCGAAAATTTCAAATTTTGCATCACTCTAGTGCACACCCTGCAATAGCTCTTATAAATTTGTAGTACTCTTGGTAAGTTCATTTCGATACTTCTCAACGATAACTTCCTCAACATACTTAGAAAGATTTTAGAGTTTAGCATTTCATGGATTTTCGAAGAGTGCTAAAGGTTGCTGGAGCTATAACTAATAGAACTATAGAGCTCCTAGAACATTCGAACCTATAAACAGTTCTAGGAAAGTTTGGAGGTTCCTACAGTCCCAGAAGTTTTTTTTTGTATTATATTACTAACACATTTTAGGTCATTCGTTATTTGTCCGGGGATGAGATTTGAGTTCGTCACCTTTAGCGTGAGATGCATGGATACTAACAACTACGCTGCTACTACTACCGGTTCCAGAAGTTGTCCGAGAGTTCTAAATGCTCCTGAATCACTGGATTGTCTTGGAATTACTGCAGTTACAAGTTCTTGGAGTTTTCAAAGCTCTCGGAGAACTAGGAGTAACTAGTGCTATGGGAGTTCGTGAAATTTGAAAAGCTTAGAAAATTTTCACCATTCCGGAAGTATGGGGAGTACCAGCAGCTGGATTCCGGGCAAAAATTTCATCGAAGATAAATGAGTTTCTACACACACCTAATAGGGGAAATGGCTCTAATGTTGGCCTATAGATCTTAAGATTGGCCCATCGGTAAAAATCTCCTGTTCTGTCATCTGGACAATACAATTGGATATTTTTGGTTGCTTGCAAAAATTTGGCAAAAAATGCTTTCGTGCGAAATTTATACATGGGCACAATATTAGGAACACTTGAGCTGACATTAGAGGCATTAATCATATGTAGAAATTTATTTCTCTAGGATGAAATGTATGCCCGGAAATCAGCTGCGGGATTCCCAATATTACCCAGAGTTTTAAGAAATCTGGGTACTTCAAGATCTCTCAGAACTCTGGGAAATAAGTCCCAGAATCTGTAGGAACGCTTGCAAGTCCAGGAACTAACGAATGTCTACCTGAACGAAACGACTGAAGCGTCAGCTACAGAGTCATGCCAGTTGTTCGCCAAGCATTTTGCATCCGTATTCGCGACGAATCCCGCCTGAAACTTGGAAATCGATGAAGCCACCAGTGATGTTCCCGCTAATTTTGTTGAGTTTGGACTATTTGCTGTAAATCCAGAAATAGTTTCATTGGCTGCAAATAAACTGAAACGTTCGTTTGTCCCTGGTCCTGATGGTTTGCCTGCAGTTATAATATGCCGTTGTATTGCCGCTTTAGCACAACCGTTGTGTGATATCTGCAATCGCTCACTTCAGCAAGCAAAATTCCCTCGCATTTGGAAGCAATCGTTTATGACACCCATTTTCAAACGTGGTGATCGTTACAATGTTGTTAACTATCGGGGAATCACGAGTCTCTCAGCTGTCTCAAAATTGTTTGAGATTATAGTGGGCGGAGTTATTCTCGATGCCACAAAAAGCTACATATCCACTGATCAACACGGATTCATGCCCGGACGATCGGTTTCCACCAATTTGTTGAATTTTACGTCGAAGTGCGTAAAAAGTATGGAGGAAAAAGCGCAAGTCGATGTAATTTATACCGACCTGATCATTGTTCATAACATACTGCTACACAAGTTATCTCGTTTTGGAGTTTCTATGCAATTGGTTTTTTGGTTGGAATCCTACCTTACAGAGCGTGTACTTCGAGTGAAGGTTGAGGGTTTTGTATCTTCGCCGTTTTCAAACAAGTCTGGAGTTCCACAAGGTAGTAATCTCGGACCGTTGCTGTTTATTCTGTTCTTCAACGATGCTGCTTTGGTTTTGGGCGAAGGATTCAAACTGGTCTATGCATATGATTTAAAGCTGTACATTGTGGTGCGCACACAAGAAGATTGTTGGCTTTTGCAAAACTCGCTGACTTTGTTTGCCGATTGGTGCCAGAGAAACAAACTGACTATTAGTGTGGAAAAATGTCAGATAATCACGTTTCACCGCATGGTACATCCAATTTTGTTTGACTATCATATTGACGGCGATACTCTTACCAGAGTTACCAGTGTGACTGATCTAGGGGTTCAACTAGCCACAAAAATGACTTTTGATTTACACCGTTCAGCGCTCATATCGAAAGCAACGCGACAGTTGGGCTTTATTTCCAAAGTTGCGAAGGATTTTTCGGATCCACATTGTTGGAAGTCATTGTACTGTGCACTTGTCCGTCCAATTTTGGAAAATGTGTAAGTCGTTTGGCATCCTCACCATGTCACGTGGTGCCTAAGGATCGAACGGGTTCAGAAACGGTTCATTCGTCTGGCACTGAGAAACTTGCTGTGGAGTGATCCTGACAATTTGCCGCCGTATCCTGATAGATGCCGACTGTTGGGCTTAGACACACTGGAACAACGACGGAAAGTACAGCAATCGTTGCTTATTGCTAAGCTGTTGAATGGTGAAACTGATGCCCCCGACCTGCTTGCGATGTTGAACTTTCGTGTGCCGAGCAGATCTCTTCGGAATACAACGCTACTGCAACCAAATTTTCACCGAACCATGTTTGGGAACAACGAACCAATCTCAGCGTGTATTTGTGCGTTTACGGCTGTCGAAGAGTTTTTCGAGTTCAATGAACCAACCGAACGTTTTGCAAATCGGATTAGGTCTGTGTTAAATTAGCTCTAATATATTCATTAAGACTAAATTGTCAGATGAATTATTTTAAATACAAATACAAATACAAATACAAACTCTTCAAATTTTGAAAATCTCCCGGAACTCCGGGGATATTTTCAACTTTAAACTTTAATAATTCTCGAAACAACAAGAATCGAAAGCTCGGGTACTCAGAGAGCTGCCGGAACTTAAATAAATCCCGGAAGAGAATATTGCCAGAAATTTAGAAACCATGGGAACACCAAAAATTTCCCGATGATACTGCTGGACGGGAAACTGGGTGAGATTTCAGAACTCCAGAGAGCGTCAACTTCTTGTCAATACTGCGAAAAATCTGAAAATTTAAAAAACTTGCAGAAAGTTGGAATTTTTTGGATCTCCGGAATCTTTCTAGACTCCAGAACTCTCGATACAACAGGAACTCCTACTATTACCACTCATCAAAATGATTTTGGACACTTTGGCATTCTGGATGATCTGAGCTTATTTGAGTCGTGAATGGAAAGGTAGTTTTTAGATCAGAGCTGACGATTCGATTTTAATTTTTCCCCGTAGAAAATGGCTTGCTCTTCGGCGAAATTACCCATTCGGCCAAATGGCTTTCGGCCAAAGACTCATAGGGGAACTGGAGAAAAAATGAACAATTGCCTTCATTAGCGGCGAAATCATCCACATTCAATAAATGTTAACGGGGTAGAAGATGCATCGATTGAAAGGCGCTTGTTTGCTAATTGATTTTTTTGCAACAATATGCACTTAAAAAGTGAAGTGATAATTTTTCCCCTACTTGCCTTACGAATTATCTGAATTTGGTTTTTTCGGAGATCCTTGAAATTAAGGCCTTAATTTGAATTGAAGAATTGAAGATGATTCGCATGTTCTCAAAGTCCCTAGTTTTATCGGAGTTTTAATATTCTTATAGTGCTAGCAGCTCCGTTGCTTACGGAAGTATCAAGGGTTCTTGAGTTTCAGGAAGACTGAAGAGCTGGGATTACTCAGAATTCCTGAACGTTATTTCAGAGCTAGAAGTTCTGGAAGTTATAGAGGTATCAACAATGATTGCAGCTTCAAGAGTCTCAAGGGTTTTCACGGTTTGCTAGAACAGTTTTTGATGTTTTTACAGTTTTGAGAGTTTTAGTCGTTCTTAGAATTTTGGGTACTCCGGAAATTTGACAGTTCTTAATAACTGTGAGAATATGGAGTATTATGGGTGTATCGGGATTGCCCGGAAGAATCTTGGTTTCGTAAATTTATGAAGCACTTTGGGCTGCAAGACTTGCGGAAGTTTATGAAGTGGCAAGTGTGTGTTTCAAAGAATTCTATTTCAGTTTCTGGAACTCAGGCTTTCGACAGTTCTTGGATTTAACTTAATTACCAAGAAACGAATGTTCCAACAAGTCCCTCGTCTAAATCTTTTCCACCTTAGTGTCTGGATGAAGCTAGCAGAGTACATTGTACTTTGTTCAGTTTTTCCACATACAACGTTATCAGCTTGCTTTAAAGAGAGCGCACAGAGGCCTGTGTAATGCGATTGTTCCAATTGCCGCAATGATGCCCCAGCAACCATATCATTTCAAATTGACAAATTATCTTCCCAGGAGGATTACCTTCACCAATGCAATGCACCAGCAGCAGTAGAAGGCTGACTCCTGCCATGTCCAGCTTGATAAACGGCGGCGGCGACCAAAACAGACACTGATAGTACTCAAATTATCTCCGAGTCCCCTGCATGATTTCGACACAATGCCCGAATGTGATGTTCCTCGTGATCGTTACGTTCGGAATCATCATGCGTGATCACCGCCTGCGGGTCGAGTTCATGAAGTCACGTTGGGGGACGTCCTCTGGTATGATTCCCGAAACCAACCGAGAATGATGACAACGATCGTGATGACTGACAAATATGCCTCTTCTCGAGGAATCGTCATCGTCATCCTCACTATCATCACCATCACTGTCTCTTTAATTAACGTGATTAGCGTGTCATACGTGCGGGCACCGAGGGAAATTGTGCGTCGGAAATCCGTCACGAGTTGACAAATGACTGATATGAAGCGAGAGGGAGAGCAGTCCTTCTACCGGGAATGCGCCGGTCGGTGATAAATGGTACATGCTCCGAGCTACAATTAATTACTTGTTTGTTCAGTTGCTCGATTCCTTCTGGATGGATTGTCTTCCGAACCCTAGGGAAATACTTGCTTCTTCCCTTGTACTAACGGATATCACTGTTTGGAGAAAGACATAGCCCACACGATAACGAGCATATTTTGATTGTAGCAGACACAGCAGCAGTAGCAGTCTAGCAGAACGAATTAATGACGCACCGAATGGGTAGACGGACGACCAGAGGCCAATGACACTTGTGTGAATGTTTGACAAATATCAAATCCTCAGATCAGATGCAGATGCAATTCCCCTTCTTCTTATGGGAAATTTTATGCTCTGTTTACCATCAACGAAGCATTTCTGACACCTCCCTCCATCATTTTGGATTCCTAAAGGGAATCCACCCCTACATAGTCACGTGAAACCGCATTCGTTTTATGAAAATGAAAAAATATCGATTCTGGATCCTACCGGAGGGTGAAGGCAGCAAGTAAGCAAGGATTCTGACATATTGTTCAATATTTTTATTGGTTTTAGAGCCGTCCCTCCTGCTGACTGTGGCTTTCTTCTTTAACGTTTCCCAAAAAAATGAACAGAAAGGGCGAAGATAATGCCTGGTGCGGTTGAGAGCGAATGTAATTTATTTGATAAAAATGCAATAAATAATAAACGCCTAACAGCGGGATCAAAACTCGTTACCACTGCGTTCGTATGTTAAATTTAGAATTCATGGAAGCATTTATCTGGATTAAGCCTCGCCAGATGCACAAGGATCAATATTTAATAAACTTGTAACGAACGGAACAGTTCCTGGAAATTTTCGCTTCGCAGCCCAACGAACTCCAACTCCCGATCGTTTACGTCGTAAATCAAAACTACATCCCCGTGAAATCCGACCGACCGCATTAATCCTCTCACGCGTAAATCTCAAGATTAGCACCACAATCTGAAAGCTTGGTAAACCGCAAAACTGCCCGAAGGAGCAATGGTGTTACTTGCGAGAAATTAAATTTACATTTTTCAGTTTTCAGGTCCCCGTTCGCGAACATCCGAGACAATATCTCATTTTTCTTCTCGATGCGCTCTCTCTCCGAACTGAACGGTAAGAAGATAGCATGAATAATGTGGATTACATATTCATTCTTCCCTTCCTCTGAGAGGCGAAAGCCCCATATCACCATCAGGTAAGGAAACGAGCACTCTGGGAATGGTTTTCCTTTTTGATTGCAGGAGATTTTGTATGCAACATTTGATTACCGGATTCAATGGTGGCGAAGGGAGTAAAGGAAACGTTTAAAACGTTGTGGGCGTTGGTTGGCGGTTGACGTACGGTTTTGTACATTCAATTGATTGCTATCGTGTTGATCGTCCCACAAGAACGAAAACAAAAGTCGGTGGGTGTTTCCTGGAATGGATCTTCTGGTTTGGTGGGAAGCAGCAATTGACTTTTCTGAATACGTGGATCACTGCCGTTTGTGTGAAGTGTCGTATCCATGAGGGGAACCTCAATAATTTACTTCTCTTTGTGGCATCACTAGAGACTTAGGTGTTTTCGGAAATGCCATTCTGTGCGTCCATCTTAAGAAGCCTTTGTTGAATACGTACTTAGATGGCTTATTGGTAAGCCATGCTACGCTCTTTTATTTTGATAGTATTCTAAGACTTATACTAGGGTGCCAATGAAATGTATGGGAAAAAGTGACCATCGCTCATAAAGGGTGGAACGTTCAAAAAGAAGTCAACTCAAATTTAGTGCATTTCTGTTTAGCGTGCACTTTAAAAAATAACAACCGTTGATTTTCGAAGTCTAAGAAATCTCTTGTCATTTTTGGTTTAGGAATTTTGCATTCAGTTTTTAAGATGACTACCAAACCTGGTCAAGAATGTTATACTGCAACTGAAAGAGAATAGTTCGGGGCAACTTAAGTAAAAAAAATATGTTGAAATTTTTAAGAAAACCATTTGCTCGGGCAGGTGATTTTTACTGGTGATCTGAAAAGCAATTTTTTTTGTAACATTTATGTGAGACCCTCGTGTATTTATGTGAGCGAGTGTTTGAACAAATGTGTATGTGAAAATTGAATGAAACGAACAACGTTGCAGTTGTAGCCAAAAACTAGAACCCGCCAAATTTATTATACTTCTCAAAAAGGGTCCATAATAATTGATAATACGAAAAAAAAAAATCAAGCCAAAACGGCGTACATTGCAAATTACTCAATTTAACAGTACAATAAGGTTGTGCAAAACTTAATGGAAGAGGTCAACCGCAAAGTCCGTGAATTCGTATTTGGCAAAGCATTGAGTGAACTCAACAATATCAGAGCTTCATGTGAGAGTAAAGTGCTAAAGTGACATAAAACAGATGATTAATTTATTAACATTATTTTTCTACACTTAATTTTGTTTGACTACTTTTTGCTCGTTCCACCTTTTATACAAAAAGTTCATTGCCTCGAGAAAAGATCCTGTGCAACATTTGGGCTCAATCGTACATGATTTCAAGGTGGCGCAAAATAGTCAAAATCGGCAAAAACTTCCATTTTAAATTCACTGGAATTTTTAATGCAATTCAGCTCAGAAATGGCTAAAAATTCATCTCAGAATTCCCATGGATTATCCTCAGAATTCTGAGCATGAGCCGCGCCCGAACGCAGGTCAAGAAAGGAATTGGTAGAAATGTGTTGAGGTGATACCCGCTATGTTGGAAGCCGAGAGGTCCTCTGCACTTCCACGAGAAATCACTGGGATTTTGGATAAAGGGTTGGGCTTGCAGCAGGATTCGTTTTGGTAAGCGATAAGCTAAATTGATATCCTATCGATCCTACATCGCAAAGGAGCTCAGTAAGCAAAAACGTCTGCCACTAGGCAAATGAGCTCCTTATATTGCAACAGCGATTAACGAATATTGATTGTGGAGGGGCCTGAGATTAAACTCGTGATGTTCTACTCAGCAAACAAAAGTGGTCGCTCTAAGGCCACCGAGCCCCGCGTATCACATCATACCATCTAAGATCGAGTTGTTATTGTAACCATTCAAACACAGTACCAACGGCGACAACGACGACGATAACAAGTTCCAAATATCCGTACGTTAAGAAGTGACCCATTGATTATCCTCAAAATTCTCTACACAGAAAAAAAAATCATTTTGATATCATATAAAAGTGGATTCACTTCAATCGTGTCGAAAATATGGTGTAATATTACTTGCCAAAAAGGACAAAATTATCATTAATACAGTGCATGAATTGACATCACGCTGCTTTTACTGCATTAGTTTATTTTTGTGGCCATAAAAATTACATGAGATTTTCGACATGATTGAAGTGCATCCTGTTGGATGTAATATTAAAATTTATTTTTTGCTGTGTATCAATGTGTATGCGCATCAAATAAATGTTTGATGTTTTAGACTCATTCAATTATTATCTCATAATCACTTATGTACGCTATGAACCTTTAAAGCGAAAGATTCAATAGAAAGTGTATAAACAAACCCACGGTATTAGTCACGGTGTTTACCAACTTCAAAAATCTGGAAAGCTGAGAATCCTCAGGATTTTGTTTCCTTAAAATACTTGGAAGCCTCAAAGAATTTAAAAAAATTTGCTGAGGATATTTTAAAGAAAATAATGAATTCTCCTTATTTCCATTCACACTTTGAACTTTAAAGATTCACTGTAGATTAATCTTTAGTAAGAAATAAACTTGAAAAATAAATAATTTTTTTTTTGGTTTTCGGAAAACCACTGTCCGTCTGTGAAGTTTCCGAAGTTTTTCTAAATTTATGAAACTTTTGTGCTCCCGCAGTTTTGATGGAATTAGAACGAAATAGTTAATATAGTTTTATGATTTTCACTGATGTTGTCCAGATTTTTTTTTTGAAGTTCATAAAACTTCCCTTTAATTATCGACACTAATCTAAAACTTCATCAATAGTCTAGACTTTCCTGATGCCTAAACGATTACTGAATTTCTTTAAAGTTCTCTAAACTGCCCTGAATTTTTCAGTATTTTTTAAGAACCCGCAACTTTACAATTAACAATGCCATGAAGTTTCAAAAATGTTCCTTAACTATTATAACCATTAAATTAACACTCACTTTTTCCTGAATATATCTATGCTTACCTGAAGTATTCTAAATTTGTTTAATAATTCAGTAAATTTTCTAATATATATTCATAACTCCCTGACGCTTCTGACATTTTAGGATCAATTATAGAATTCTTGGAAGACCCTATGATTCCACGGAACTCCTTGTGAGTCTCTGCAAATTTGCTTAAGGTAATGGGATTATTCTGAAGCTCGATTGTCCTTGAAGTACTCGGAACTTCGCTGAATATCATTAAACAATCTAAAAATAACTAAAGAACTTAATATAGATCTCTGGAATTTCTTAAAGATATCGCTGCTAGCTAAAAGTTCTTCGTTGATGTTCTCTAATCAACTTAGCTAAATTTCGCATTTTTTTTAAGTTCTTGAAATCTCCACACCCTTAAAATACTCTCTCGTTTTCCGAATGTCCATAAAATTTCCAGAAATTCTCTCGGAGCTTTGCTGAAGTTTTTTGGAAATGCACTGAGTGTCTCGAAACTTCTTTAAGGTTTCTAATATTTCCTTGAAATTGTTCTTGAGGCTTCCATAAAGCTAAAGGGATATTTCAAAACACCTCCCCTTAAGTTCATTGGACTTCTGTGAAGTTTCTGAAGTTTTCATAAATTCTCTGAAGGTCTCTGTACTTCCCTGAAATTCACGGAACATCTTAAGGATTCTTTATTTGTTTTTCAGCACTATCTTGAATTTATCTAAATTTACGATTATATATTTTTAATCAATCTAGCTTTTCTGAGGTACATAGAACTTCTTAAAAATTTTCCCATTACTTCTCAAGTTTTCTAAATTTCTAAAGTTAGCTTGACACCTATGAAGTTCTTTGATATTCTAGGAACGTCATAAAAGTTCCTGAAAACTTTCGGACGCTAAAATAACTGCTTTGAGGTTCTTACAGCTTCCAGTAAGTTTCCCATATGTTCAACGTGTTAACTTCCCTTATGTTCCTGCATTTTTTTTGTAGAGCTTCACTGAAATTCTCAGCATTTCCTTTCATTCCTCATAACTTCTTCAAAGTTCCTACAATTGTTGTAAAGTTAATGGGACTGCATTGAAGATCATTTATTTGTTTACTTAATTCTGGAACTTTGAATATTTTCAATATCTTGAACTTGTACATGGAATACGAAAATTCAAGACATTGAATGTTTTTAGATCTTGGACTTACTTACTTGGAAAACACAGGTAATTTTATCCAGAAAAATGAGTAGACATCCTGTACATAGAGAAAGACGATTAAACGTCACAACGCAAAGAATAATCAATCGAGAAATAAATTCACGCTAAAAAAGTTGAAAATAGTGACGTATTACAAGAAAAAGTGACTTTAGTGACTTGGGCTTAAAAAAAAATAGACTTTTTAGTGACTGACTTGAAAAAAGTGACCAAGTCACTAAAAAGTGACTCGCTACCAGTTCTGGGATTAGTAGTGGAAGTTTTTTTTTATATGGAATTGGTATTGTGAATGGAAGAAGCGTATAGAATTCAGAAAGAGGAGTGGTGGTTGGTTGGCTACGGTAGCTCTCTGAATAGATAATGCCGAACAGGGCATCTATGTGATGTTTTGCTGTACCTGTTGTGGACATTAGTACATCCTTTTCATTAAACTTGTTGAGGACACCTTTTCTTGTCTGAAAAGTTTTCCTTTTTAAAATACTGACCTTTACAACATAAATGACACCATTACGGAGCATTAGATTTGATCAAATTATTCGCAGTTGTATTTGTCCAACGCTCCCAGCTGGGTGAGGGGGTACTACAACACTGTTGTAGTAGTTTATAGTAATATGAAAGGCTCTCGGTGGCCTAATAGTGACCATGTTTGCTTACTCAGCAGAAGTAGAGGGTTAAATCCCAGGTTCTTTTTCTATTATTAATCTTTTTTCACAATCAGATACATGAATGATTCCTCTATAATGTGGTATAGTTTATTTGCGAGAATAGCCATTTGTTGCGATAAATTGGCGATTTGGTATCTTTGTTTATAAAGGCAATTACGCCCCAATCTCGAATCACTCCGGAAATATGTCATCAAATCAAGTTTTAAAAGTTCGTGCACAGGAAAAAAAAAGTTAGTTTACGCGACGTTCAATCTCTCACTTTTATAAATTCGGCCTAATGTCCCATTGGACTAATGAAAAGTTCAAACTAGTAACCGAATTGAGTTGAAATTCTGGACTTAAAAAAAAAACCAAGATTGCGGAAAACAATTCCAAGATAATCCATTTATTGTTCAGCATTTGTATGTATGTTCTATCTTGGCGAGATTCTAGAGTTCAGTTTCGGAACCCGTCGGATACGGTTGTGTTTTTAGTTTGCTCTCTGTTTTGTGTACTTGTTCGCTTTGAAAGACTGCCGACCTGTTTTATTACCAATCATGCCATGATTACTCTGGAGAACTGTAAGGTGTATTTTGAAGTGCCTTGTACCTTTAAGAAATTAGACTGGGTCACAGAGCTTCGTAGATCATTCCAGTCATTTCAAAAGGTTAGCATTTTAATAATAGTTTTGGAAGTACCTATTCGAAAGCAGGTTCAATGATGGCTTGAACCTTCTGCATTTCTGGACGATTGTTTGCAGTCTTCGAACCACTCTAGTCTTTGGTTTTGTCATTTAAGGCACGTGGATTTGTCTTTGATCTTCTCTGGATGTGTGCCCATAATCCTCATGTATTGTCCTATTAGAACATGCCTTCAATGTGAAACCCAGCATGGGAGTCTACTAGATGCACCTTGGGATCTTTCGTGCTTTGACCTAGGATTTTTCGTTATTTAGATTAGCTTACTAAGCATCCTTCGGACTTTCACTTAGGATGAGGTAACTATTAGTTGCTTACATCCTCTGTATATTTTTCGCTTCAAGAATGTAATGGGAGTTCCTTACATCAGACTGTAGTGAACAAGCATCTTATCTAGAATTAACATTTTCGTACAATAGCACAACTTAATGTTATACAATTAGTGGTTTTTTGACGACTATATTACAATATATGTACAGGTGGTAATTTTTTACAGATTTTGCTTATTTTTTGTTCAATACTGGTAGAAAATCCGGCATATCCCGGTTGGATAAAATGATAAAGAGCACAGTTGCTCGTCACATCCTGCATTCCTGTAAGGTGTGGCCTAATATTATCGGTAAAAAAGAGCATCCCTAACTAAAGCCCGCGTTATACAGCCCACTCACGATGCTCGTGATATAGAATCAAAGCAAAAAATAATTTCCGACCTTTTACGATGGGTTTGAAACTTATGTGAGTTGGATCATCCACACACTTAGAAAAAATCAAGTAAATTAAGGTGATCTGAGAGTGACATATACGAGCGTCAATTTTGACATACATTTGAGTCATAACAGACGCGAAATATAGCTTAATCAAACTTACTTTTCGTCATGAATGTTTGTTTACGTCTCATCTTTTATGTCAAGGATGTAAAATTAGTTATTTCTAAGTGTGCAGGTTACCAATTATCCCGATAATTTGCCTTATTGTCATATTCGGCTGACATACAGCTAATATAGTGCTTTTGATCATTATATAAGCCATATATTAGTCATTATATAATATAATGTTGATTACCTGAATAATTTTGAGATTTTTTTAAGCAACCCTATGTAATTATGTAAAGGACTGTAAAGCCAAACGGAAAGAAAGAAGAAATACCACATTCAGATTCTCCGACTGTTTACAAATCATGTTTTATCGTTTCGGTAGGGTGCTCATTTCTAAATTAACCAGACAAAGAGTATGTTTTTCTACCATTTTCTAAAGAATATCAACCAATCGCAACATGCATCGATGGTAAACTTCCCTGAATGGTTGGATGAGCAAACAGAAGTCTACCTTGATGAGCTGGATATATGATATACCCCTTAGAAGTAACTGACTCCGAGGAATCGTTTCAGCTCAGAATAACTGTTTGAAACTCACTTCAACAATGAACAAAACAATTTTCAATACTGGGGCTAATCGTAAAGCGTAAAACAAACATTCTGAAGTGCGCAAACCTTACCGGGGAGACAGGCACAAGCTCCAGTAATAACGTGACAATACAAGAAGAAGAAAATACTTAATGCCACATTAGTCATTCTACACGTCAAATAATGCAATCTCACGGTGAAAACCCGCATTCTTCAACGCTGCCGAAAACGCAAAGATTTAGCGTTGTCCGTTGCAAATAAGCCAAAACTGGTGCTCTTGATTGACGGAAAATCCACAATGGAAAAAACGGTGGTTTGTACACAAACATGACGTGCGTTCGTTTCGGCTCAGCCTGAATATGGAAGCTTCGTGAACTGGTTGTCACGTTGACCTTGCACCAAGCGTCGTATGTTCACATGCCTCAGGTTGTGTTTAGAGGGATTTTTTAACAAATGTGTCCCAAATCAAAACTTGTTTCAATTCCCTTATATAATGGCAGAGAGGATGATGATGTGTAAAGAGCAAACCGCACCGCTGCGCAGTCAAGTGTTTAATATTTAATAAAGCTCCTAGAGGAGCAGGGCATAAATGAAATGCGATGCATTACATACATTTCTCAATGGGCCGCTCGGTTGTTGCAAAAAGCCCGAGCGCGCTGCAGCAGCGCTCTCCGAAGAGTTTACGGCCATGGGGTTGTACCATCATCAGCAACATCTTGGGTGAGTTATGTGAGTGTGTATAAAACAAATACACCATGAGTTTGGCAGCGAGGATCGACCGCTGCCCATATGTGAGCGTGAATAGTTGTTGAATTTGTATTTCCAGACTGATTTGAGATTTGGGCGTAACTGATTTTGTAACCAATGGCTTCAATCAACGATTTCACAAACAAACTAAACCTACTGCTAGAGGAATCACTCCCTTACCTGATTGTGTTGTTAGTTTGTGAGATTGAGCTTCTATTTGTGAGAAATCGGTGATTGATGTTATTGTTTGCGAAAATAGTTACGCCCAAGTCTCAAATCAGTCTGGATTTGCCAACATTTTAGCGCACAAGGTACCATCGTACCATCAGGTGGTTCGCAGAGTGGAGAAAAATATAATGTGGAAAAATGTGTCAATGACGGCACTGTTGGTGGTTGGTTTGCGATGACCAAGCGCCTGTGAATTGCTGTCGCGGTTCTTTGCTTGAATGAAAGTCATGTTTACTTAGGGATGAATCGTAATGGGAAATGATACCAGATCCCGATCGATTTAAGTGGCACTTAGCACATTCATTGTCAGGGGTAGCAACGTGGATAGCATTGAAACCGAAGTCGATCTTTGTCGGATTCAATTAGCGATGGTTACCTAACTGTTATTAACTGGTTGTAAAATGGTAAAAATGCACTGTCAAGTCATGTGTCCAATCGCAGTTTGCATTCGAGAAGTTTGCGGCAGATAGGATCAGAATATTTTGGATCAGGCCATTGGATCAACATCGTTACCACCGTGTGACAACGATGTGACGTACATGCCAAAATCAAACATTTTCAGGAGAAGCTTCTTTTTGTTCGGGCAGGAGGTGAATTTTTATCGCAGTTTGACTTCAATCGATAGTTAGAGCTCTATTTGAAATTTTTAAAACGAATTTTGTGGTGAGGAATAATGATGATAGGAATTCATTTTTTTGAGTCAATAGGTCAATAGGTGCTGTTTGATACATGCATATCAGTAAAACAAGATTATTTTGTGCATTTTGCAATCGATTTGAGTGTAATGATTGCTAGATAAAGCCCGATTCAAGGTAAATTTGGACGCATTCAAGTGATCATAACTCAAGAATTAAACAACATACACGGTTGATCAAAACGTCAAACAAAAGGATATTTATTCAGCTTTCAATCGATATATAACAAGTTATTACATTTCACCGTTTCGAACGAACTGTCGCACTTTACTTGTGATCGATGGCATCACGATCTGCACAGTCGCTGGTGACACTGTACCGGCGAACTTATTCCACTTTAAAAGCATTTGTTGTGCATTTGTCACTTCTTTACCGCATCCTCAAAAGTTTTTGCTTGACAATTGCCGAATATTTTTCGATCGGTCTGAACTCAGGGCAATTCGGAGGATTAATCTCTTTGGCGGCGAAATTAACATTGTTTGCAGCATACAATTCTAGTACCTCCTTAGAGTAGTGGCAGCTGGCTAGATCCGGCCAAAACATCACGTTGGTCTTGTGTTGCCAAATGAAGGGTAAAATCCACTTTTTCAGACACTCTTTAATGTAAACCTTCGATGTCATTGTGTGATGAAAACCTTGGTTTTAAGGCCACAACTGCAGATTCCTTCCCAAATCATTAGTTTCCGAGCAAACTTATCAGCAAAAACAAATTTATACCTGGAAGGGACATCCCCACGACCAGTTGCAAGGTAAAATTTTCGTCCGGGGATTTGTTTATAATCCATTTTGACATATGTTTCGTCATCCATTAAAATACAGCCATCAAATTTCGTCAAAACTCGTTCGTATAGTAATCGTGCTCGCTTTTTGGCCACTAAATTTTGTTTCAGGGAGCGAGTCGGATGTTTACTGGCACAAAAAGACTTATATCCTTCTCTTGAAAGGATATTACGCACGGTGGAAAAGTTGAAATCGTATTTCTTTGCCAAATCACGTATGGAGACACCTGGGTTGCTTTTCACGTATCTCAACACCTTTCTCCTCAGCTCTTTGTCCCTAGTGCCATTTTTATGATAGATGCGCTGTGCTCTATCCACACTCAGAGTATCCTTGTAACGTTTGATTACAAGACTCACCGTTGACTTGGGGAATTTTAACACTTTTGCTATTTTTGAGGCAGACCACGAAGGGTTCTCGAGATGTTTGTGCACAATTAATTTTCTTTTCTCAAGTTCCATGATCCGTAATTTCGGGATGCGTCGATCAATCGAGAAAAACGTTTCACCAATTTCTCCGTCAATGAAATATCAACAAATGCCTGTCAAACGTTTTTTGTTCCAACCACCAGGGGCGTGGTGGTGTATTAAACCGTGCGTCCAGATTTACTTTGAATCGAGCTTTATCATATATTTAAAATTGGTGCACAGGTAAAAAGTGAGGCTACGTGACGCCACTGTCAAAACATTTTTGAATTACATAGTATAGTTTGTCATGAAAGTTTTCTAAATTTACCCCGAAAGTTCCTCAAAAACAGTAGTTCATTCGTGGTGGATGTGTTCTTGTACGGTTGTTCAGCGCTTCTAACATACAAGTTGTTGTCAAACGCCTACCGTCAATTGATTTGCCATTATCTCTGTCTGATCCAGAACGTGATGTGCACCATCCGAATGATCATCCGTTTCTGAGTAAAATTTCCGTCTATGATTCCGGTGACTATAAGCTTGCGTCATTTGAATTGGTTGTTCAACGTGTTTATCGATGATTTTTAGCCTTTGAATGCCTCGTCTTTATTCTCCGAAAACCTAACGTTTGCGGAAAGTATGTAGCCTACCGTAACTAATCTCATGCGATATATGCGAATATTAGCTACTAAGTACGCGAGAATCATCATCGATGGAAATATGGTCGGAAAACGATCATAACCAACCTCAAGATAGTGAAACTTTTGAAAGATTAACAAAAGGCTTAACACGAAAAAAAAACCCAGTCACGAAAATCTTGTTGAGGTTTTTTTTCCGTGTTGGGTATTTTGATCACTGCGACCAGTACTTAGATCTACTGTGATATATTCCCTGTTTTAATATTGCTTTATCAGCATGTCGTATCACCATTTTATGAAGCGACCGACATAGACTGACCGAAAGCATTTTCCCAGTCAGGTATAACTGACTTCCAAATATCAAAGGGTTCTGTCAGCCTCTTATCCAGAAAAATACGCCTCTTATTGAAGATTGCTGTACAAGAGCATAGCAGGTGTTCAGAGTCTTCTTTTTCTATGCCACATAATCGACACATGTCATCTTGAAGTTTTCCTATAAGCTTCAAGTGATATTTACATGGACAGTGCCCTGTTATTAAACCAGTGTACATACTGAGATCTTTCTTTGATAGTTCAAGAATTTGGCTAGTCATTGAAATGCTCGGATTGCCTTTCTTGAACTCCATTCCAAGAGAGTAAGCAGAAACTCAACAGAATGGTTCTGGTCCTATAAATTTTTGAGATGATTCAAGCCTAAATAGTGTGTCGGCTTTCTCATTCCCTTGAATTCCACAGTGACCAGGAACCCAAAATAGGTTCACTTGGTTTTGGCAGGCCAATTTTTGGAGTGACATTCCACATTCCTATACATGTTGCTGATTTCAAAGCATTCAGTGCTGCTTGACTATCAGACATAATGCAGATATTCGAATGTCTATAATTTCTACGCAAGAAAATTTTAGAACATTCAAGAATTGCTTGAACTTCTGCTTGGAACACGGTAGACCAGTAGCCCATAGAAATTGAGATATTTATTCCTGGACCTGTAACCCTTGCTCCTACACGTTTATCCAATCCTGGACGAATGTTTGGTCCCCCATTGTCCTACAAATCGCGATCCGTATCTGCTACATTGTAAAGACGATCGAAATGATATTTTTTCTTTATCCAATCTTCATTTTGTATCACAAGAGAATAAATATTGAACATTTTTCGGATGCTCATATGTCCTCTAAGATCGCCTTCAAGTAAGTGCTGTGACGGTCAGATCCTTAATGCACTCCTTTCGGCTTCTAATTGAATAAATTGATGCAACGGAAGCAGATAAAGTAGAGCATCCAGTGCCATACTTGGTGTGCTGCTCATTGCACCAGTTATTGAGAGAGTAGCTAGCCTTTGCAGCCTCCCCAGCTTCTTCTGAGCTGATTTTTCATTGGTTTTAGGCCACCAAACCAATGATACATAGGCTATTCTGGGTCTTACAATCGTCAAATAAATCCAGTGGATCTTTTAAAGGTTTTAATCCCCATTTCCTACCAAAAGTTTCTTTACTTATCCAAAGAGCATTTGTTGCCTGACTTGCTCTAGATGAGAATTCCAATTTAATTTGATGTCAAGAGTAGCTCCCAGATACTTGACTGTGTTTGAAAGTTCTAAAATTATTCCTTCCAGTTTGTTAAGGTTAGTTTTCATAGTTTAATGTAGCTATTCTAAATCCGAAAAGAGTGAACACGAAATTATTGCAACACATTTAATTTGCTCTCAAATTCCACGTATTTATCAGGGGAAAAAACGAATTTTTAGGGTGGTTCTATACATGTATTTAGCTCAGTATACATATATTGGATCAATTTTTGTGGATGTTTAGTAAAATGCCCGATACTTTTGCTTCACGCCATCCGTAAGAACTTGTTCAGTCGTATCCGGTACCTTTTTCTAATTGTTTCCATTTCCTCCGCATGTCATTTGTATCCTTTACTTTCTTCTTGGTCTTTCTGAGTTTCCGCTTCATCATGGACCAATAGGTTTCGATTGGGAGTAGTTCTGGACAGCTCAGTGGATTCATGTCCTTGGGGACAAAATGCACCGAGTTAACCTCGTACCATTCCAGCACGCTTTTAGAATAGTGACATGAAGCTAAATCCAGCCAAAACAATGGTTTTTAACTGTGCTGCCAGCAGACGTTTATGGAGGCATTAGTTTTTGTAAATTTCACCATTGATGGTGCTCTTTGTGACGAATATTTTACTTTTTTTTCCACAGGTGCAGATAGCCTGTCAAATCAGGTATTTTGATGCAAATTTCGACATTTTCTGTTTCTTGAAACGATCATCCACTTGGAACTTATCTTTTCCGGTATAAAACCCATGTCCTGGGGTATTTGTTGGAAGCTAGCAATGTTTCATCATTCATCACACAGCAACTGTATCTGGTCAACATTTCCGTGTAGAGCATCCTTGTGCGAGTTTTGGCAACAGTTTGCTGACGTTCATCGCGGTTTGGGAAGTTTTGAACCTTGAATGCATGTAGTACAGCTCTTGTCTTGACATTCTGCACGTAACTTTGTGAAACACCGACCTTTTTGCCAACATCACGTGTTGAAATGTTGGGATTTCGGGTAAAATTACCCTATCCGGTTTCCTTCCTGCTCCGTGCTTGTGATACAATGTCAACCGGTCCTTGAACCTGTCCATCTTAGCCGCATCGAAACAGACAATAACGTAAATGATGTAAACAATTCACTTCAAAGAGAAACTATGCAAAGTTTGGTTAATTTCCGCCTAGTAGGAATAAAGATACAGCCAGTTGTAAGTGTTGCAATAATCTCGTGTTCGCCCTTTACTTAACTACCATTGTTTCAGTCTTCCTTCTTACCATAGGTCATTGCTCAAACTTTTCTGCGTACACGGCCCATTATCTTTTGCACGAGCCCTGTTCCCACTTGTTTGGCTGTCAAATTCGATTTCCGCTTGAAATCCTTCAGGTCAATAGCAGTTCCACCCTTTTTCTTCAGTATGTGCTTCACAATTGACCAGTATTTCTCAATTGGCTTAGTTCCGGACAGTGGCGTCGCCTTAACCTCAATCTACCTGTGCACCAGCTTTCAAAACATACACAATTATCAAAATATTTATTGAAATGGATAGATATCGATTAAGTGTATTTTTCAACTGATTCGAGTATGAATATGGCATTAAATCTGGTTTTGAAAGTTGGTGCACAGGTAAAAATTGAGGTTACGTGACGCCACTGGTTCCGGAGCATTGGCCGGATTTATCTCCTTGGGAACCGCTGTGACGCCATTTTCGCTGTACCACTGTTTGGGGGAATTTAAGTAGTGGCAGCTTGCCATGTCCGGCCAGAATAAGCAATCCACCACATGCTGCACCAACAAAGAAAGTAATCTCTTCCGTAGGCATATTGCTTGCCAGACAAGGAACTTTTGGGGAATTTCGACTTCTTTTTCATTTTACATTCTACCGGGGCACTCTTGCGGTCAACCGAGGTATAAAATTCCTGCCCAGGAATTTGATCAAAAACTGCAAGGAGCGGATAGACCGGGATTTTCGTTTCGAGCGTGCAGGATCAAATCGCAACGTGCTTGCTCCGGTGAAGCCATGATGTAAACAAACGAACTTATCTTTATCTTTTGACAGATACGCGTATTTCGACTACTTGCAGACTTCATGAATGCCAAGTACTCAACACCACTTGGTACTTGGCACTGATGAAGTCTGCAAGTAGTAGACGAAATACGCGTATCTGTCAAAAGATAATCAATTGTAACGGAATTTTAAGGAAATAAACCAACACACTCAAAGCTCTTTATAAAGAGATTCCGTTAAGAGGTTCGACAAATTTAAAATATTGAACTTATCCTGACAACCAATGCCTTCTGTGATACTATACTCTCTTATACCCCGTTCACATTATAGTCGCTATATTCTTAGTCTGGCGGATAGAATTTCGATCTATCAAAAAGCGGAACCAATTCAATATATTTTAAATCAACAATTGAAAAGGTTCTATCAAATTTATAATTCATTAATTGATTATTCTTTCCTCGCCAATCGAACGCAAATTACCGGCATCATCGGATAGGGGAAATATTCCCCAACCCAAAGATGGTGTCAGTTTGCGTAGGCGACCCTTGAGTCACGAGAAAAGGGTTTCCGAAGTTTTGTTCGCAATAGCTGATGTGCTCTTTTCTGTTGTTGGTCATGATTTGCTCGATTGGTTCCGCTATTTGACAGCTCAATTGGTTCCCGAGATTCTATCCGCCAGACTATGAATATAGCGACTAAAGTTCACATTACAGCGTATATCACGTGATATACGCTGTCTTGCAATGCGCACTCATACATCTAGTTTTCACTGGAAATCCTGTTACATGATATAGGATGTAATGTGAACGGGGTATTAGCGTGATACAATGAAATAAAAAAAAAAAAAACTCAAAAAATGCCTTAGTGACAGCGTTTTTAGTGTGTCCGGATTTTTTCGTGTTCAGCCATTACTTAGGGTTGTGACTACGAATCCACCTCAAATGAAATCATCTAAACTTACAACAAAATTTTACTACTTAAAATATTGTACATGCTTCCCCTGTCCTAATTTTGAAACAAAATTGCTTCTCATATTTTTTAATTAATTCAGGATTAGAATAGATCGTCAAAGTTCCATAGTTAAGATAATATTTTGGAGTCCTAAAGGCACTCGGCCGAACGCTATTACACCGCATGTTAGAAGTTGATAGATTGAACATAGAAATTCTTTTTGAAAACGATGAGATCCGGGGAATAACAATTGAGATGTCGATCTAAAATATTTTTGAAGATTACGAACTAAGAAAATGGCTCATGATTCTGGGACATGCAATTTCTGAGACAAGGTGTTTTTTTTCAGATTTTTGAGCTTGAAATTTCAGTAGAATTCTAAACGAATTTTTTGGAATAACGCTAGATACATTCGGAGGTAAATGTCAAGGTAGTTATGGGAAGTACGTTTAACAGGGTCGCCCGTGATTTTCCATTTTGGAATTCCCGATTTTTTCCCGGTTAAACCTATAAAATTTTATAATATTCAGCAAAAACCAAAAGTCAGTGTTAAAATGATACCAGAGATACTTCGAATGAATTTGAATACTTTTTTAAGCTCAAGTAACAGAGTCATGGAATTTATTTAAGGTCACTAGCCGCACCCTATCGGATTGAAATGGAATTTTAGAATGAGATATTAAATTAAGAAATTGTTTTATAAATCTTGAACTTCATACAAAGATATCCGAGCATTAAAATGTTTTAACACACCATGATCTGTACTAACGGAAATCTTTTTAAAAAAAATCAAGATGCGGAGTAGACTGCTGCAAAATTTCGCTTCACAGTACTCAAATGGTTCCAAATTGAACTCATTTCGTAAGAAACTGACTTGGCACAAACCATTTGAAGTTTATATAGAAATTACTATAGGCATAGTCTTTTAGCCTTTTCCATATTGCACTGTTGAAAAGTTCTATAGCTATTATTAAGGGTAATATTATTAATTTTTCAGTCAATCTGACTGAGACTGATAACACTAATTTACACATAAAAGTAAAAAATGAACTTCAATGTTTGGCCTATGGCACTTGTGTAAACTCGTGCCGCCAAAAATGTAGTCAGAAAATCTCAGTAGGATAGTTTTCTAGATACAGCTAAAAAATAAACACGTTATTACATTTTCTCCTGACGCTAAAACAATCAACAAGTGGCGCTAATCGCACACCGTTCTGAATTTCTACATCATATATTCAGCGCTCGCCTATTCCATGCTACACCTACTAGGCATCTTCATCATAACAACAAACCGCCCCCCTCCCCTCGAATCCCGTAACCCACAACCTACCTGCAATCGTAAACCGATCCATGTAGTTGATGAGATTGACAAAAGACAGCACAATCACGGTGAACCAGGCCGTCCGGGACACCCGCCCGGTGCTGCTGCTGCTCACCGTCACCGATCCGTCGTCATCTGCGGGTAAATGACGAAGCCCACCGCCACCACCACCGCCCGGTGTTGCTTCCAGATCTGCCTCGTATAGCGACGAGGACGCACTGTCCGAATCGGCCGGCATTAGCCGTTGCTGTGAGTTGGTGGCCGGGATCTTCCCGGCCGGATTTCCGGTCACGACCGTCTGCTGTTCTGCCTTCTGGCCGGGCATTGTGCTGTCCTTTGGCGTGTCTGGGCCAACGTGAGATCCCACTGGCTCCGGGTCAACCGGCTCGGATGCTACCTTACGGTAACCTTGACTAGAAGGCATTCACGTACAGGAAGGGGGAAATGCAATCACACCCGCAAATAGAGTCTTGTAAACAAGGAACTGTCACCGAGCTTTGTGTTCCTTTCCCTTTCACTCGGGCCCTGCTCGGGCAACACAAAAAGGAACGAGCGAGAGATGAACACACTAAAAAGTGTTTATGTGGCGAATCGTACGATTTTCTGCTTCTGCCGCTGCAAGCGGACGATTCTTCTTATTTCTTCTCTGGCTTTCTCTTTTGGATACTGATTCGCACAAAACTTCCACGCAGTCACTGGGGTAAGAAAACTCACCGAAAATAATCTTCTGCTATTTTTGTAAGATCAAAAAATATTCACACCAACCAACCACAACTGATTACAATCTGCACCCACGAATATTATGCACATGCACAGCGTTGTAGGGGCGAGCCTTTCACCACTGGTCCCGCAGTTTTTCCGTACTTGAAAATCTGAACCGTATTCACCCAACCGGCAGACAAAATTCGGCTTTCGTCTAGAGCCAAAAATTCGCACCGCAATCGAGCTAAAAATAATCGCACTGTTCTTCCTTTCCCAAATCAAGCTACACACACTCACACAAACACCGGATTATACGGCACTCTTTGCAAACCGTCTTTGCCGTCAGGACAATCACGCGATTTTCCACCAAAATCTTCTTCTATCCGGTTCCCAATCAGGCTGCTGCTTCGGCGATCCGAGCTAAAATTCAAACACACAACCGAACCACGGGACAAGTGAATCTAGACTGAAGAATTTGCTCTTCTTGTTTTCACTCGAGTGGAGTAGTTTATCTTGCTCTAGCATCTTGCTGACAGACACCCTGGCCCCGAGACGGCTAATACATAGGTGTAACAGTCGGAAGAAGTGTTAGTTTGTTTACTTAAATGAACCATGCCCATTTTCTTATGGCATGTTTGCTATACGAAATGCGCCTCGTGTTTATTAGCGAATTTCACATCAAAGATTGATTAATTGAGTAGGAAATCAGTTTGGCACGGCATTTGTGACCAGCATACACCTTCCGGTAGTATGAAACAGGTCAAAAACTGTTCAAATCCGCAGATAAAATTTTTGTTTTGAATTTTTGTATAGCAAAATAGTGAACTTTTCGTGAACATTAACGGCAAAGAACTCACCAACACTGGGAGACTGTGAGTTCCTGCCCACCTGTTCATTTTCCATCGTGCCCTGGCCCGAGACGGCTAATACATAGGTGTAACAGTCGGAAGAAGTGTTAGTTTGTTTACTTAAATGAACCATGCCCATTTTCTTATGGCATGTTTGCTATACAAAATGCGCCTCGTGTTTATTAGCGAATTTCACATCAAAGATTGATTAATTGAGTAGGAAATCAGTTTGGCACGGCATTTGTGACCAGCATACACCTTCCGGTAGTATGAAACAGGTCAAAAACTGTTCAAATCCGCAGATAAAATTTTTGTTTTGAATTTTTGTATAGCAAAATAGTGAACTTTTCGTGAACATTAACGGCAAAGAACTCACCAACACTGGGAGACTGTGAGTTCCTGCCCACCTGTTCATTTTCCATCGTGCCCTGGCCCGAGACGGCTAATACATAGGTGTAACAGTCGGAAGAAGTGTTAGTTTGTTTACTTAAATGAACCATGCCCATTTTCTTATGGCATGTTTGCTATAAGAAATGCGCCTCGTGTTTATTAGCGAATTTCACATCAAAGATTGATTAATTGAGTAGGAAATCAGTTTGGCACGGCATTTGTGACCAGCATACACCTTCCGGTAGTATGAAACAGGTCAAAAACTGTTCAAATCCGCAGATAAAATTTTTGTTTTGAATTTCTGTATAGCAAAATAGTGAACTTTTCGTGAACATTAACGGCAAAGAACTCACCAACACTGGGAGACTGTGAGTTCCTGCCCACCTGTTCATTTTCCATCGTGACCCTGGCCCACGATGGAAAATGAACAGGTGGACAGGAACTCACAGTCTCCCAGTGTTGGTGAGTTCTTTGCCGTTAATGTTCACGAAAAGTTCACTATTTTGCTATACAGAAATTCAAAACAAAAATTTTATCTGCGGATTTGAACAGTTTTTGACCTGTTTCATACTACCGGAAGGTGTATGCTGGTCACAAATGCCGTGCCAAACTGATTTCCTACTCAATTAATCAATCTTTGATGTGAAATTCGCTAATAAACACGAGGCGCATTTCGTATAGCAAACATGCCATAACAAAATGGGCATGGTTCATTTAAGTAAACAAACTAACACTTCTTCCGACTGTTACACCTATGTATTAGCCGTCTCGACCCTGGCCTGCTCAGACGGCGAATTTATAAACTTGGGCGTGCAAACGAGATGGCGTGATGTTATGCACTAGTAGTGAGTATAACACAAATACAATACCATAGCAAGAAACGCAAGAATGAATAGGTCTGACCGTGTGTTGCTGGACTTCTCTTTCGTTTCATTGCCTTTTAAGAGAAAAGCAAACATGACGTCACTTCACTGTGTCAGCAGCACGGCGTAAGTATGAGTAAGATGACCATATCCACATTGCTAGACCTGTTTTGAACCAGTTGAACATAACCGTTATATTATCGAATGAATGTCAGTCAGCAACAAACAGACAAACGGGATTGGCAAATCAAAGTTGGCACTCGTGGAGAATAGAAGAACTATGAAAGTGATGATGGTTTCAAAATTTTGCACGGGGAAGTATACGAGTGCAATCTTAAAATGCTTTTATTTTGAAAATGGAGCATTTTATTTAAATCTGGTTACTGCTACAGTGGTAGAAAAGCGGAAGTCTATGTTTACACCTAAAAATCTGAAAAGAAATTAAGTTTTCTGTATTATATGTCTATTGAGTAGTCCTAGTGTTTTCTACTAACGTAGCACTTACCAGATTTAAATAAAATGCTCCATTCACAAAATAAAAGCATTTTAAGATTGCACTCGTATACTTCCCCGTGTAAAATTTTGAAACCATCATCACTTTCATAGTTCTTCTATTCTCCACGCGTGCCAACTTTGATAACTGGTAACTGTTCTACTAGTACGGAGATGGATTCTGATGCAAGTGTTTATGAATGAAAATTTAATTCAATTTAATCACAGTGGGATTGATTCTCATATAGTAACGAAATGCGTCTGGTCAAATTTATAGGCGGTAAAAACGGGAGCAGCATGAAAAAGTGGGCGAATTAAAGTTAATCATTAAAGAACTTCGGAGTAAATTGTGTTTAGGACGAAACTAGTTAACAAATGGAGAGAAGGCGAGCCTGTTTTCCGGTATTATTTAATTTTTGATTGGATGGATAGCAATATTTTTTTCAATTCCATTAGATTTATGATCTTAAATTTGATCCATTTTTTTCTGCTGACTGAATCAAGCCTTATTTTTTAAAAAGGCCCACAGAAAACATTAAGTTTATCTTCGAAAAACTGTTACTCAAAAATTGTTTGTTTTTTTACCGATCGGATTGGTGCCATGAGTAAAGTTGTAGGTAATGGCTGAGGCTATTTAGAAAAAAAGGTAATAATAAGTACACTAAAAATGCACTATATAAAAATAAATACTTAAAAATATGTTTTCTCAAAAACGGATTTTTTGTAATTTTTATTTTACGATTTGTTTTAGCGGATAACAAATGCTGGTGGTATTGGAAACGCTTTCACTTGAAAACAAAACATATTACAAGTAACCTCTATGGATCAACCACAGACAAACATACATAACACTCGTAAGTTGTTCATCGAACAAGCATTTAGCGGACAATTTAAAAGTATCGTAGTTGGTAGTACCACCACCTGTGGTGCGCACAGTCAATTCTCTTGCGTTTGACGTTTACACATTACCGCCATCTGTTCAGCGTAGTGCCCACCACAGTGTACTCAACAGATGGCGGTAATGTTTTAGCGACAATGTTTTATAGTGATAAATATTCAATGTGTTATGTCTGTTTGTCTGTGGTTCAACGGTGTACCACCGACAAACCGACATGAATGATCATACAAAGTATCATCAAATTTCTGATCAAAGCATAAAACTGACATCTGCCGTCGTGCTCGCGAAAAATGTGTATCCTAGCCACGAACATACATCGTGTCTAATCTATTCCGGGCAAATTATTTTTATCTAGATAACAAATTTCTATGGTTTTGACAGATGGGATCGCTGCACATTTGAATCCGACGTTATGGATTCTCGATCAAGAGTTAAGTTTTAGTTTCATGTCGGTTTGTCGGTGGGTGTACTTTGTAATGTCTGTCGAAGGCTTTAAATGCATTTAAGCTGCAGCCTCTCAAACCGTCCACTTTACTTACCCCGTAAGAGAAACACGGGAAGGTAAACTCTTTTTATGCATACGGCCAATGGCAAGCCTTCATATGCTCAAAGTTGCTGATCAAATTCAAGAGCAAAATATAAAAAAAACTAGCAGACCCGGCGAACTTCATCCCGCCAAAATTAAACTTTTGTTTTAAATTTTTTTCGAGCATTCACGATAGGAAAATTATAAAAATTGACACACTCTTAATATTACAAAATTTTGAAAATTTTCAATCCAAAATCAAATGCAAATTTAAAAAAATCGCACAAAACACTGTGTCCCCTAGCCCGAACAGCCACCGTCCAATAATTAATCATCCACTGTTGTACTAGTTCTCCTATTCTGCACTGTGGTTTTATGGCACTGGAAATCCTCACGGTCGATGAGATCAACTCAAAATTGAGTGGGGTTTTACTCAAAATCACAAAAATCTGCACGGCCAACGAGAACACCCAAATTTTAGTTTAGTTCACCCATAAATCACTAAGTGTACACTGATAAATTGAACTATTCCCATTTTGCTTGAAATTTAATCAATTTGACATTAAGCTCAGTTTAATCATATCGAATGATTAAAAAATAAGCATCTGATAGTAATCCCAGTTTAATCATGGTTGATTAGATTGTAGATTATCTTATTTTGCATAAAATTTAATCATTTTTGATTATATTTTAATAAATTTTGATTGAATTTTAATCATTTTTGATTATATATCAGTATTGAAAAAGAATAAAATTTAATACTGGAAAAATTATTTCGATTTTAATCATGCATGACTACTGCCGAAGTAATCATGGCTGGGACTCAATAAGGTGAAGCGGGAAACTGCATACTTTTTAAGCTTTTTTGATTTAATTTATCTTTGAGTGTAGGAACTCAGCGATGAGTAAATTTTCCTAATGTTTTTCCATAATTGAGTTGTTTAGGGGTATTGAGGTAAATACATATTCGTTATCTGCATTAAAAATAGAACCGAATGTTACGAAAATTTCAACAATGTTGGTTCACTGAAACAATTTTAAATAAGTACGATTACATTAGCAAAAATCACCAGCGCCCCTTGATGGGACTTTGTATGGGAGCGAGCTGTCAACGAATAGATTTAGTGCAAACGATCAACAATTTAAATCTTGATTTAAAAATCGAGATGAATGTCTACGGGATTTATCGATTTCGTTGTGCTCAGAAAACAAAGCTCTATCAGATGATGTATAAAAATCGGTACATTTTTCGACGTTAAACAACCCAATTGTCCAGGAAAAAATTTCCGAACATGCGAAAAGTTATGATCGGATTCACTCAATCAATTGGTACACGGCTGGGGGTAAGACAGCTTTCGGCCATGCGTAAAATCGCAGTTAATTTTGAGTAACTCTGAGTAACTCGCGTTGCTCAATACCTTATTCACATAACAACCTGATTGTTATATTGAAAACAATGTTGATACCGATGCTGTCAAGCAAAGTAAGTTTACGTCTTTTCCCTGGTCTTTTCCAGTTTTCAATGATGAACCTCGATGTAAGTATTAATTAAAAAAGGAAACTTATAACCTATAATCTATTATCTTTCAGAGATATAACCATAGATGTAACTCTAAGACCAGAAGGTCACGAAGAAACGAGCTCAACTTTTTGGCTCAGCTCTGGTACTATCTTCGGTCCCAAGCTAATCGATTCACCCATCGAAACTTAGGAAAATCCACTAACCCCTCATTTTATCTGTCAAACTTTCATAGCGAATCAAAACAAACATAGTGTAGTACTGGAATTTATACAAGAATGGGGTACGTTAATCGATTTGCTTGGAACCAATAGATTAGTCAAGTAGTGAGCCAATTTAAAATCGTTTGTTTCGTATTGATTGTTGCCCGTTCTAATCAAAATTCTAGTAGTACACAATGTTTCTTCGGGACCTACTAGTCTTAGAGTTACCTCTATGGTAGTACATACCGAAGAAAACCCCAACAAAAACAAACAGTAGTTACCCCGCCACTCATTATCTTAGCTATCAGTTCATACTCCGCAATAATCTCTAGTCAGGCACTGCACATCTTGTTCACGAAGTCCCTCGGACTATCAAGTAATAAGCCAACCCTTAGACCCAGCTTGAGGAGTTTCTTGCTACTGCACTTGCCGGTTCAAACGAATTGTTAAACGGTATAACTTTAGAACCTAGTTGTCTTTGTCACGATATACATCAATATTTATATTGGTTATCCTCGTGTCTGAAATTAGTTAAACAATATGAGAGGGATCTTTTACAGACTGTGCGAGATAAGCTATTTATGTTCACAGGGCTGGAACCGGCAGGAACTTCTCATATCTCTGGTAGAGTACCAACATGTACTGAAATAACACCACCACTTCATCAAAAATCTACAACGACAACACTTCAACCAATCGATTCCTGGTCTGCCTTGAATCTTTTAATGCTCGACAACTGTGTTTATATTGAAAACCAAATCAAGCATAACTTTTCAAAAGGACGTAGGTCGCAAAAATAAACAAATCGATATTTTGCATCTAACCGAATATAAAATACATGTTTTTCCTACGAGTTAATGAAAAATAAGGTTTGAAATTGTAATGCATTATGGAAAATATATTTAATGAACGCCCTATGTGACCTTCTTTCATTGTTTTTAAAATGGTGTTGATACACCCTTTTATTGTCAACATGACTTAACTGTTAAAATTTGATGATAACACGAAAAATGCAGATACGCTCACAGTAAAGCGTCGTATGTGAAAAAAACAAAGCAACCACTATCAATCAGCAGATGCATCAACTTGTTTCTAAGTATATACAAAATGGATTTCAACGGGATTCAGCTACTGCCAGGTATGTTTTATTAAAGCGTGGGATATTTCGAAGAAGTGGAAACAGTTCCGCAAGAAGGATTGCCTCCAAGCCTAGATTTTTTTTTTTTATTATAGTCACTTTAACGCTCTTGGGTCATTCGTGACTTGTCCGGGAGTGAGATTTGAACTCATGACTTTGGCGTGAGAGGTATGGATGCTAACCTCTACGCCGGGGTCGCCCCACCCAAGCCTAGATCTAAACGTGCACGATGATGCTTCTCCTCTTGGGAATAATTACAACGCTTTACGACAATCGGTTGATCATATCCGAGCCGGTTTTCTTAACTGATGGTGAGTGCTTTCGAAACCCGTATTCAGATTCACGCAAAATTTCTGATTCCTTTACTTTGTTAAATCTTGATTGGAGTTTTGAAAACATTATAAATTCCGGGCCCAATCCAATACGCGGTGATTTCTAAGATGCCGGAGCATTTTTTCAATAAAACAGATAATATGTGTGACCGATGAACAAAAATGGTTGCAATAAAAATAATGCATTTTCAAATTAAAAGTTTCACAAATTTCGTAGTTTCAACTACGAAAATATTCAAATGAAAAGTTATTGTTTTGTTTTGAAAATATTTCTTTTACTCTCGACTCGTTATTTTAAAAGCGCATTCTTTTAAAATAAAAGTTGATCAACTTTCAAAAATATCTTTTCCTAGCGATGTTTTTGGCAACACTTGACCTCCATTTGGCGCTAAATTTGAGTTGACGTCGATTGATGGAGGAATGGTTTTGGCTGGCTTCCATAGGAGTTTTTTTTTGAGTGTGGTAATTGATTCAACGGTAAGTTTAATAAACTACGAAACCATAATTGATGATGATGAATCTATTTATGAAACGTAACCAATAATTTCATCTCCACAGATCAACGTATTTAACTCGGTATTCAAGGCGCTTAGTGAAGAGCTCCATTCTGATCTTGAATTTTCTCATCTTCCGTAGGAATAACCTGACGATTCCTACGGGATCAACTGACATGGTGGAAGTAGAACGGAGAATCATTGTTGCAATTCCAAATATCTAAACCACTGAAATAATGGTCAGCGGATGTTTCATCTTTCTCCTGCACACAATTCATCCACATGGAAGTGGGAACAATTTTTAATTCGACGAATGAGTTGCACATTTTGCCCGACGACGTGTAAAGGGTTCCGTACTTGACATATAGGGGAAATGCCGGTAATGTCGGCCTAAGTGTCCCTAATTTGGGCCCATACATAAATTCAGCAATCAACTAAATTTTCAATAGCAACCAAAAATATCCATTAGTAACGTCCCAATAACGCGTTCATCTAGATAAAATTGATAAATAGCAGACTTTTAGCGATGGGCCCAAATTAGGGACATGTAGGCCGACATTACCTACATTTCCCCTATATACATATATGTTGAACCCGTACTTGAATTTCAACTGCATTAGTCATACGACGACGGTTTTGAACAA
Source organism: Ochlerotatus camptorhynchus (assembly GCF_037179485.1). Lineage (NCBI taxonomy): Eukaryota > Metazoa > Arthropoda > Insecta > Diptera > Culicidae > Ochlerotatus > Ochlerotatus camptorhynchus. Next base: position 2,489,229 of record NW_027041014.1, on the reverse strand, counting down.
CCATCTACTAGCCCTGTTCGTCTTGAGAATGGTACAATTAGCAATTATGGGTGATTGGAGCTATACCTGTATGCAGCTTATAGATTTATGTAAGTATTTACAAGAGATAACTAAAGGTTTCCAATATTGATTTGTATCTTTCTCATTTGCAGTCTAAATACCCGGAACAGGTACCAGTTGCAGGATGAAGCATTCCATCAGCTGCAGTGGAAAAATCATCGGAGAACTTCGAGCCCACAGCAGCGACGTATTCGGAAACCGGGTAGACATAACATGAATAACATATTTATAGAATATAGTACGTACTATTAAATATTATCAAGAAATTAAAAATAATATAAATAATTAAAAAAATATTATATTGAAAATGATTGTTTTTAAATTGACAACATTTATTTTTCCTATTCAAAGTGGCACATTTTATTTACACTATATTAAACTTTCATGTCAAAAGTTTGTTTGAAACACGCTGTTAATTTAAATACTGCCATGCTTTCAATTTGACAGTTCTACAACTCGATATGAAAGTTTCAACTTTTAAAAGTAGGGAGTGGAAAACTTTTGAATTGACAGTTTGATTACTTTCGTTTTGAAAGCTAGCCGCTTTCTACCAAAAAGAACCAATGCAAACTTTTAATTCTACTAATGGTTTTTTTTTAATTTTATTAACGATTATTTTTTGTGTGTATATATATACCTATATATATACATATATCTATATATATATATATATATATATATATATATATATATATATATATATATATATATATATATATATATAAACATTTTTTTTTTCAGTATAGCGATCGAACGATTCAAGAAATAAGACAGCAATTGTCTTGAAGCCATTGAATTACGAGTCTCTCACTTTGCCTGCTGCAAAGCTCGCAGACCTTCGAGGACTACTTCCGTTTATCCGACAAAAGGAGTTCTACCAAACGTTCCTTAAAAGCTTGGTTCCAGCAAAAAGAGAACGTACAGAAAAATCAACCAAAGAACACGGCTTTGAAAATGATTTGGATTCCAATAATGATGTATAAGGCGAAGGTATGTTGCAGTGCTTAAAACTTGCTAAACGGAAATGATTGAATTCAAATTTGAAAAAAAAGCAATATAGGAAAAAAAATCTAATCTTGATACTCCTTAATAAAGATATAAAAAAAAATAATAATCTTGATACTATTTTTATTTTAATGACAATTATATACCATGCACTGACACATAAATTCAAAGGTGGAGTCACATCTGTTTGTCTGTGATTAACCTTGTGATCAAAACATTCACTCAATAGCATTCTGCCTGGTAACCTTCAAGCACTCTTTCTTTTTTCATTCCCAGCAGGTGTCAAACTATATTCAGCTGCAGTTCTTCTAGTAGTTCTAGTAGACCATTTTTTTTGTATAACGTTCCACTCGAGCACAGAAATACTACCAACGAAAGGAATCAAACGGCCAGAGATGTCACAAAGCAACTATGTCCCAGATAAGTCATTTTCTTCTTCTGCTCTTCCCATTATCCTCTTTCCATGCTGATGATGATGTTTCGGGGCAACCCGATACTAGTTGTTGGTTAAATCATGTAGGATTACATCCGATTACGATGAAGTCTTTATTTGAATCCTGCAAAAAAATGTTATGATGTGTCTATTTTTGTATTTCCGGGGGCAACATGTTTATTATTTCAAAAGTATTCTAATAAAATTGCACTTCAATCTTGACTTTAATATTGAACTTCACATATCAATCTGACCAGTGCTTTCTTAATACGAAAAACACAAAACGTACACGGAACCAAATTTTGTTCATTTAAATCAAAAATATAAATGTTCATTCTATAAACATATGATTAATTCAAAATAAATTAAAAACATGTTTGCGACAAAAATATATATGTTTGAATTAAAGTCAAAAGCATGTTTATTTCAACAATATAGAATTTGGGTAAACGATTTTTAGCGTGCCCTGCCTTTTTTTTCCTTCTTGTTTTCATTCGGAAAAAATGCCCCAATCAACTGAAAACGGCCCGCAACAAAACCGAAATCATGGATTCGGAAACCCACCTAGGTAAGTGTCTTAATAAAGTTCCGGCTCGATAAAACCGGAGGAACCCCAGCGGTATCGATGTCGCTCTCTCGTTTCTGATGCCGATCCTTTATCATCCTCCTCCACAACTGACGTTGAAAGAAAAACGAAAATCCTAAATAGATTTTGAATCTATTCCGGATCCTCCAGTCCCCCCTCCTTGAACACCGAACGTAGAAAGAGGCCGGCATGAGGACCAGCGTTAGAAACGACAAAACGACGCTGATATCACAAAGTTTCACTGGTTTTACTGAACTGAAACTTCCGGACACTCACCCCGACGGGTCCCCGCATCTCGGACCAGGACCCAACATCCACAGCTTACCCAAAATCGCACCCGAAAAAGAGCAGAAGCTTAGATGCAGATCGTTTTTTCATCTCTTTGCAATCCATTTTTTTTGCTTTATCCTGCTAATATAATTTAAAATTAAGTATGTTTCTTTCAAACATATAAGAAGCATGTTTAAAATAAACATATTTATTTTTGTTCACATACTTGTCAAACCAAACAAAAATATTCACGTTTATTTTCAACACGAATATTTTTAAAATAAACGTAACATTATTGTTGTTTTAAACATTAATATCACATGACTTCAAACATGGAATACGTTTGAAATAAACCTTGTTTATTTTTGTGGCCAGAACAAACTGAGTTTACGTTTAAATTTACCTCAAATATTTTTGGTTCAACGATAAATTTTTCTGCGTGTATAACATCTGACAGCAGATAATGCGGTGACCCTCTCATCTCCGCTTTTAACATCGATTATTTCACAACTCTGGGTAGTTATGTAAATAAACCAACCAACCAACAATTCCTCAATGCTTTTCGAGCTGCCGACGTATCTTCACTGCAAAACAAAAACCGGTGTATCTGATTTGACGTATGTGAAAACCCTTCTGTCAAAAAGTCTTGTCTGTGTTTGCAAAACTCGACATTTTTCACAATCCTCATCCAACTAATAGCACAAACAGATTAAAAAAAATAGCATTAACTTTTAAATAGCATTTAATAATCTCATATAGATATTGCTATCCAATGTTTTTAATTTCCTATCCAATGTTACATACGTCCTTTTGAAAATTTATGCTTGAAATATGCTGTTAGTCGATATTTTCTTTGATCAGAAAATCGAGGCTACCTTGATCATTTTTGAGTAAATGTGAGTAACTTGGAGGCGAACCAGCCCCAGGCTGAAAGCCTCCCTAATAAAGATAAAAAAAAATAAATAAATGTGAGTAACTCAAATTTACTCGCTCCAAATATATTTACTTTGAGTACAGCTGTCTTGCCCCTTATACTGTATGAATAACTACGAAACTTGACAGATGTAAACAATACACTATGAATAAGATTTCTTCAAATTTTCAGGGTTTTTATCGAATACACCCTTTACTCCTTGATTGTGTAAAATTTTCGTCAATTTTCTCCATTTTTCGGCAGATTTTCGAGGTTATCCATACAGGAAAACATTTACTCGTCGCTGAATCGTGCACTTTTTGCGATTATAAGTAAATTGAACTAAAATTTGGGTTGATCTCATTGGCCGTGCAGTCTAGGAGTAACGAGTAACCCAAGGTGGTTACATATAGGTGTTCTAATGCGTCAAATTCGTGATTCAGCCATGTTGGATTTTTGTATGGGACAGCGACCGAGTTTGTTTACAATTTGCTCTAAAACCACACTTCCCCCCCGCGACCTCCTCGCCTATATAGTGACAAAGCTGTATCACCATTTATATACCCACCCTAGAGTCGGTGTATAATGAGTCACGCCAAGAGTGAAGCCAAGTCTACCTATTGAACTGTCAAACCGGCTACCTATCGTGCAAAATAAATAAACATTACGATGCTATGAAAGGTCCACGAAAGGTATTGCAATAAAATATAAAATATAATCGGAGAAATGAGCATAAACACGCAATGAGCGTTAAATTGTCATGGGATACGCTCGGTAATGATTAGTAATAAGAATTTCTACTATTTTTTGTTAAGATAATTTGACAAAATCACTGATATAATGATTTACTACAGCCGCAATATTTTTTCTCTCGCTAGAAGTCATTTGAAGTTGTTGTAGAAGTCCTCTGTTGCCAAGTGAAAAGAATGGAAATCTTCCGAAAACCGTGATGCGAGTTCAACTGTTTTTCTCTTGGCGTGACTCATTATACACCGACTCTAACCCACCCATTTGAGTGAACGAAAATCATATTTGAGTTGATTGAATCGACCGTGAAATTTTCTCGGAGAGTTGTGTAGCTAGGACACAACTCTCCCAGAAAATTTCACGGTCGATTAAATCAACTCAAATATGATTTTCGTTCACAAGATTAGCTATCACAGAAATTCAAAACAACCCAAAATTAAGTTCTTTTCACTCATCTCCCATGTTCCGTACAATAAGCCAAATTTGGGTAAACCGGCTCAAAGTAGTTTGCATTTAAGCACGGCAAAAAAAATTACCCATCACTAAGTTATTTTCAATTTTTTCTACCCAAAATTAAGTTCAATTAACTCAAATTTGGGTATATCGCATATTACTCAATTTTGGCTTCTCGTACGGAACTAGACGGTTGAGTCGAATCTTTCGTTCTATTTTTGACAACAATAGCGAGAGAAAATGAAACGGGCTGAGGTCAAATAACTCAAATTTGAGTTTAAAAAACCCAAGCGGTGGGTAGTTTTGTTTTTCTGTGTAGGAATCTTGTTCTATTTTTTTTTAATAATCTTCGCATAGAAGATTTAAGGTTCAATTTACTTTGATGCATTTTTAAAAAATTCAAAAGCAGTTTTTTTCGACGCATTATTTTAGATTGCAAAAAGCTCCCGTCATTTTGTGTAAAATATCAAAAGGAATCGAATAGTGCGAGCTTTTTGCAATCTGAAATAATGCGACGGAAAAAACTGCTTTTGAAATTTTCCTAAAAGCATCAAAGTAAATTGAACCTTAAAAAGATAATCCATATTAAGGGTGTGAACCATTTGCCGAGTTAAATTTAACTCGTGGTTAAAAGTGACATTTCGAAAGTTATTTTCTATGTTCGAAAATCCCCGTGCTGTCGATCGACCGGTTTTTGAGCCACAGTTGTCAAAATTTAACTTCTTGTCTGTCAGAAATAACCATGCTCGGATAGCAGGGTTAATCGATAACTTTCCATCTGTCAAATTTTAACCAAAAGTTAAAATAATCCACCAAATGGTTCAGAGCCTAAAGTAGTAAGGAAAGACATATTTTAATTGGAATAAATACAAATACTTTATTTTTTCGTTACAGAAGCTGTACCAATAATGAATTCATTATAGATAAATTACAAGAGAAAATCTTTGCTCACTATTTCTAATTTATGAACTACAATAAGTTACGCTAATATTAGATATAAATATTTGGAATTATGTTTGGTTTAGTATCAAGTTTGTATTAGTTGTCCTATTATCTTCCATATGATCACGATATACTTTGACTATCATTGATATTATTCAGTTCAGTATTAATATATTTCTGTTTTCTGATGAGCCTAATCTAGTTGAGACAGTGATGTTTGTTCGTTTAAATATCAATTTTCCATGCACTTGATTATCAGTTTTTTCTTTTCTTCATTTATAATAATCTTTCTGAGTCTTGGATTTGAATGTTTCCACGTGGAATATCGTTTACAAGAATATATTTGTTTTGTGGAGTAGGCTAATTTTTTTCCAAACATATTCGTTCGACCGTTTGCGGTTTAAAAGACAAACACTTTTATTTTATTGATACGGTTCCCTGCTTGCACACCAACTCAGTTGTATTGGAACAAAACATATGGGTGTTGGTTTCGCTATACTGATTCCTGTGAAAAAAAAGTAGTTGAAACAATAATAGCAACACTACTACTCACGTTGGTCTATTGTTTACGTTTGCCTCATTTTTACTCTGTTCCTAGCTATGTTGTGGAATATGGCGTGATATGTTGATTCGCGCGCTGTTTGTTTTAGAGTGGAATGTAAGCTGTCGTTTGCAGAGTTGATGTTGGAGCTCCGGGGTGTTCTGCTTTAAACGATGAAAATTTTTCGCTTTACATTTGAAAATGGCCTATCAATTTTTGTAAAAAAAAAACGAGGACACTATCGGAAAGGGGATGTTGTTGATTTGCTTAGGCGATGAAAGGGGCATTACAAGTTTTGTTTACAAAATCTGATGGGCCTTTTTCACCTGTTACGCGAGAATTGATAAATATTACCGCAAACATATATTTCCAGGCCCTTCCGTGGTAAACCACAATCGGAAATTTCAATAAAATTTTGCGCGAGAACTCCAGCCAATGATAAGTCCGGATAACCATGGTGCATGATTCAAATCCAAATCGGAACTCAGAATGGAATTTTCATTTGGCATACACCAAGCTGGCATATATAGGATCACCGATATCATCGCATGAATTCTGACACGTGTGGTCTTAGTTATTTGAACTGGAAGGGCGAAAAAAAAATCATCCGCTTTCATCGGTTTCAAACAGAGGTATCCTATCTGTGCACTCCGAGGTTCACTGTCAGTGGTTATGGAATGTGATTTTGTTCTATTATTGAAGAATATAGCTCTGATCATGCAGTTCGCGGTAGCCGATAACAGCTCCAGTGGATGGAGGATTTTTGTTTTCATCCAGGCATCAATATTACCGGCTTTGGTTCACAGACAAATAGAGGTGCATGTGCATGGGTCGCGGTCCTGAATTTACAAAGCATAAAAGAATATTCTCCTTTGTAAATATATTTCTTCCTTAATAAATGTCCGCTTTCTAAAATATGTTCGAACGCAATAAAGTAGTACGTAGACATAAGATTTATAATTGCTAAATCGAAAAAAAGTAAAACACTCTTGCCATGAGTAACCAACCGACTTGTCTGTGAACCGGTCCCAGATGTACACTGCATATTGAGCAATATTTATTTGAAAGCTGCCGTCTGGTCGTGTCTCCCCTTTCTATATTCATACTCTACCTCCTGTCAATTGTGGTCAGTCTACCCTGCCCGGCCTAAGCGCCCTTTCCTCTTCGCAAACGCTAGGCGGTAATCCCCTACTGTTCTATCCAGGTGCAGCCGAGGCAACCTCTATATCACTGATACTTTTCACCCGCCGATGCTGTGCGTACTTGGGCAGCGTGGCCATCGATGAGGACGAGGATGCAGCCGATGAGCCGGCGTGGTCCATCGGAGGTGCGCTGACCCGATAGCTGGCCCGTTGATCAGCCGTCGTCCCGCCCGCCGCCAGTGGACTACTGCTGCTGGAATACTGCGATGGGATTGGTGGCGGAGCCGTCGTCGGCGGAGGCAGATGATGGATATGATGTAGTCCTCCCGCGGCTGCATAGATGCCACCCTCGCTGCTGCTGAACGACGGCGTCGGAGAGGTTGAGCTGTAGACGCTGTTTTTATCCGAACCGCCTCCGCCGCCACTGCCGCCGCCTCCGTTGCTGCCACTGCCGGGGCCGCGTGGTTTGTAGTTGGAGCTTATCCGGAAGGCCTTGGTAAGAGATCCCTGAGTAGAAAATGGAGAAACATTGATTAGCGCAGGTTTATTATTCGGTTCAGGATAACAAGGTCAGGGGCGTTCGCAGAGCCGCTCGATTTGAAAGGGCTGCTCACTTTTGTTTTCGGAAAACTACGAACGCCAGTGACAGTAGTTAGTAGAGAGATCTGTAAGGGAGGCGAATTAATGCGAGGGTACACTACCTGTGATCCTTTCCATGCGGAAAACTGCGTTGAATGAAATGTTCGCATGGGGGGATGGCAGATGGGGGTAGTTGGAAGTTTAGACGAGAGAAATAAAAAAAAGAGAAGAGATGGAAAATGCTAATTAGTAATGGCGAGGTGGATTACTGGTTGGTCGGAAATTCTGCATGCAAAATGCAAATTTACTTTGGCGGGTGCAACGGTGGGACGGTGGGTAGAATTGCAGTTCTGTTGAAGAGGTGTGCTCGGTTTAAATTATGCGATTATTTTCTTCCTCTGTGAAGCATTTGCATTTCTCGCGTAACACGAGATAAGGGCCTATCATCATTGTTGATCGATTCCCTTCATCGATTTTCTCTTTCGCGAATAACGCGTCATTCCATCGAATGGACTGTTTCAGGCACAAGCTAACATCGTGAGAAATTCGGTTATGTTGCCTTGGTAAACCAAAGAGAATCAAAGAGATGAAGAGAATCGATCAACGAAGATTGGCCCTATTCAATTGTTACGCGAGATTTGGTGTAAATGGAATCATTAGGGAACAGAAGGGACTTTGAAATGCATGCGTTTCTTTCGAGTATGGGTGCAGTGAACTACTTCTGATGCAAATTGAATAATTAAATTGAAAACGGAAAATGGAAATATGCGAAAGCAACAGGGAGAGTGGCGGTTATAAGCTGGGGCTTGGTGTCATTGCAATAGAAAAAGATCAAAAGATTTGTCAGCGTTCCAAGGATGGAAATTTATAAATTAAGCCCTTCTAACAAAGGTTTGAATAATTAATTAAAATAAATTTTAAGTTACCAGATTCGCTCGTTGGGTGCTCGTTAGCTGGGGTGCTCGTTAGTTGGGTGTTCGCAGTTGGCCAACTAAAAAGCACTCTTATGTCAAAATTAAATGTCAAAATCAAACTGACGTCTGAACGTCATCATTTTCTAGGGGTCTACAAATGTATCTTGAGACGAATTTAGCGATAAAAATCTGTTTAAAATTCAAAGGAACTTTATTGTTGAAAGAATGATTCTCAAACAAGTAAACATAATTACAGGTTACGCTTCTTCCATTCAACATCAATCAGTTTGTTTCACAGTGATACCAGTTTAGTGACTTCTTGAAAGTCATCTCTGTCATATTCAATCACATTTTTCAATGATTTAAGTACATTAGAAAAATCTTGTCTGCAGTTTGGAAATGCATCGTAGGCCGTCTGTTGCTCGTCCATTCCCTGAACATATTCACCAAATGTCTTCAACCATTCTTCATTCGTACATGTTGTATCATCTAACCGTTGTAGCACTGATTTTATGATTTCCTCGTCGATGTACTGATGACTTGATACACTTAAAATATTTCCCTCCGAATCAACAACCTGATCATTGAGCCAGCGATCAACGTCACTCTCACTTGTATTGGTACCGGCTGCTTTGTCTGCAGCAGCGATGAGTAACTTGAAGTCTTGGGCGTTATCGTCAACAGACGAAGAATCATTGTACTCGTGTCCTGGAAATTCATCATTCAGTTTATTCCAAGAATTCCTTATTGTTGATGCAGATATCTCATCCCACGAGCTGGCCAACCAATCAATGCATAGTGACCAAGGAATCAAAAATATCTCCAAATGACAAAATGACAAGCGATCAACGAACCGAATGATAACGCTATGTCAGAAGTGGAAAGCAATAATGATGTAATCTTCTTCATTCTTTTTCATGAGATGTGAAACGAGCAAATTATTGGCAAGCTGCTTCACGAAGTAAAGCCGGAGATGATACACGTGTATTAATCGAAATTTTTTTGTTATGTCTTTTCTCGATTCAGATCAAGCTATGTCCTCATCCGTGTATAGGTATTGCAACAAAGCAGGCAAGCAATGGGTCATTATCTTTCTACCACTCCGATCGAGCTTTGTTACAGAGCGAGTTTGTCATGGTAGTCGTAGCAATCGTTTTGTCTGTATCGTTGGTTGCTTTATGTGTTTGGATTCGCTGATAGTGACAATGAAATATTTTTCAGTCGTTGATTGAAGGGGAGATGTTCGTCTTCAAGAACCAAGCATCAACTTTCTCTTATAGCGCGTTCTGATTACGTTGATAACGGATTGATTCATGGGTTGGCACTCACTAGTGACATTGGATAGCAAGTAGATGATTTGGATCAACCCATCATCACTTTTTAGATCACATGCATCATAGTGAGCCGAGCAGTTGTCCAAAAGAACAAGAAGAAGTGCTTTTGGTTCAAGCCCGTTCTCTTCGCTGAACTTTCGCACAGCGGGGACAAATTCCTCATCGAACCACTTTCGAAACAGGATCCGGTTCATCCAAGCCTTCTTTGAGTTATAATAAGATACCAGTAGAGCTTTCTTATCACGAGGGATATCGTGGGTTTTCAGACATGCCGATGAACATAAGTTTTAATTTCAGCGTTCCGTCCATGTTCGAACAGGGCATAAATGTGTACCTATTCCGATTCAAATTACGTCCAGCAGCAGCTTTTTCATCCCAACAGGACAACCGTTTGGGATGCAATTACCCTAGTTTAATAAATAATGCGGATTTATCAGCGTTAAACAATTGCGAAGGGCTCAAACACATTTCCAGGATTTTCTTCATAAGCACTCCTTTGAACTTGGCGTAAGCTTCGAGGTCAGCCGAAGCTTTTTCTCCAGCGGTTACAACCGTACGTAGTCCAAAACGATTCCGGAAACGACGAGCCTATCCATTAGATGCAAGAAACTGGCATTCTTCGTAGCGTCCGTTTTGCTGTAAAGTTTCATAGAGAAGTCTGGCTTTGGCCTTCATTACATCTGACGGAACAGCTACCTATGTTTGCATTCCTTTGTTTTAGAACCCACAAGAATAATGCCGCTTCCATCAACGGGAAACTCTGTTCCTTCTACTCCGTGTTCTCTATAGCTGTCTATTTTCGATTTGATGACCAGACTTGCTGAAACTCCTCAAACTCACTGGAGGTTTTAAAACACTCTTGTTCTGCGAGTGAGTGGCGATAGGAATATGGAATAAGTCAACAAAAACTCCTCGAGAGAGAGAGAGAGGGAGAGTGAAATTCAGCGAGAGGATGATTTGACGTGAGGTGCGCTTTTCGAGACTCCCGATGACTTTTTTGTTCGACGCAAGAAGCTCAAAGTTTACCCAGAGTGAGAGTAAGAGCATGTGACAGAAATCATGAACATGAATGGCAGCAATCCTCACTGTCATTTTCCCCCTTCGCTCACAAGCTCTGAAGCTCAGTGGAATGATTTGGCAGTAGGCATTCTACTCCGAGGGGGGCGACTCTATATACCATGCAGGAAAAATTATGTTTTGTTGTGGTTAGCTGCGCGAAAGCTGGGTAGATAGAAAGAAGATTGATGACGATTCTAAAGATTTCCTGCAAAAAGATGATGCGCGATGCAAGTAGATGCGAGAAATGCAAGAAGATTTTTCGAAGATTGATTCGCTAGTGTGAGATGTTTTGAGCATCTAAAATTGAGATTTAGATGTGTCGCCCCCCTCGTTCTACTCCTCAGAAAAAGGCTACGCTCGACTCATTTCTAACTCGCGAGTAAGGCTCGTTTGAAAATTTTCACTTAAATTTGACAGATGGAAAATTTTCAAATAAACCTACTATCCCAGCAGACTTATTTCTGACAGACAAGGAATCAACTTTGACAGACGCTTTCTCGAAAATCAGCCGATCATCAACAGAGGGATTTTCGAACATCTTAATTTATTTTCGAAGTGTCCATTTCCAACTGGAACACAGCCTGAGATCACAGCAAACATTTCGTTTGGTTGCTGAGATTCAGCTAAGCATTATCCGAGACTCAGCAATCAAATGTCACTTTTGCTAAGATCTCAGTGAAACTTATTTTTGCTGAGATTTTCAAAGCCGAGCTCGGTAGAAAAAGCTAAGTGTGTATATTTGCGCTTCATCGTTTTGCTTCCCGACAACCAGGGTAGCTTCCATTCACTTGCTATAAAAAAATGTTTTTCGAAATAATAAAATCATTGGATGAAATAATGATATGTTGTACTTGCAAGCAGGGTTACTTCCACTCACTTGCTATAAAAAAATTGTGCTTCCGAATTATGAAAACATTAGATGTTATAATGATAATTAGTACTTGTAAGTTACAAGAATAAGTCGTGAAGTATGTGTTTGACACATTAAACCTGTCAATATTGCTTTCAGTGCGTCACAATCAGCGATTTAACGATTCGTGAGCGCTCACTCAGAGTGAACGCTCGCGAATCATAAGATCGTCGATTGTGACGCTCTGAAACCGAAATTGACAGGTTTATATCATCTGATGATCTCATAATTTTGAAAACCATTGTTTTATAGCAAGTGAGTGGAAGCAACCCTGCTTGCAAGTATCAAGAAGAGAGTGAAAAGTGCGTGTTTGACCACAAAACCTGTCAATATTGCTTTCAGAGCGTCACAATCAGCGATCTTATGATTCGTGAGCGTTCACTCAGAGTGAGCGCTCACGAATCGTAAAATAGCTGATTGTGAAGCACTGAAAGCAATATTGACAGGTTTTATGTGTCAAATACATACTTCACGACCCCTTCTTTTAACCTTCAATGATTTCATAATTTCGAAAAACAGTTTTGTATAGCAAGTGAGTGGAAGCAACCCTGCCGACAACAGCTCCATTTCCTGTTTAATATTAAGGCATTTGTTAAAGAGTAATGATTGAAAACACTAATTACATACATTTGAAAATAAGATAACGACCAGAAAGAATTAATTTTCTTTGAACCGGTGACGAAACTTTCAACTGCTGTGAAACATTTCCGTCTTATTTGCAGAAAGAAAACAAATAATCTGCGTTCCCCCTGAAAATTTCGACCAGCTGTCAGTTGCCCCAGTTGAGGCGCAGTCATGGCCCAACTAACGAATTCAGGCTGTAGTTGGAGCAGCTAGAGTGTGTTTCGTGGTTGAACGTTACTGTGTGAGGAACGAAAGGCGAGAGTGCTGTTTTTAACACCGGTTAAAGAAGTAGCGGCAGCACATCTATGGGAGCTTTTCAAAATCATTATGATGTCATGGATTTCTTTCTAGCATCGGGTGAAATCTTTCCTGTATTTTTCTATTAACTTTCATTCTATTATTATATGAAACATTAAATGTTGGGGACGGGACGGTCCACCAGGGCACTCGATTGAAGCGAAATGGATGGGGAGAGTGGAAATGTTAACTGTTTGTCTTTAACATTTCGTGAATAGAGGGCGGGCTCTTTTCCCCACTCATTGGGACATCCTCTTGGGATGGCTTGTATTTTGACCGGTTGTATGATCCTGTTGTTGGAAGGAGATTCTCATTTATTCCGTGGATGAACGTGGGCGATGTTGCCCACGGATTGACCCAGACCGTTTTGTTACAGTGGCAGGTTGAGTATAATTTGAGGTTACTAAACTGATCAAATCGAACAGTGAGGATCGAGACGGCTAATACATAGGTGTAACAGTCGGAAGAAGTGTTAGTTTGTTTACTTAAATGAACCATGCCCATTTTCTTATGGCATGTTTGCTATAAGAAATGCGCCTCGTGTTTATTAGCGAATTTCACATCAAAGATTGATTAATTGAGTAGGAAATCAGTTTGGCACGGCATTTGTGACCAGCATACACCTTCCGGTAGTATGAAACAGGTCAAAAACTGTTCAAATCCGCAGATAAAATTTTTGTTTTGAATTTCTGTATAGCAAAATAGTGAACTTTTCGTGAACATTAACGGCAAAGAACTCACCAACACTGGGAGACTGTGAGTTCCTGCCCACCTGTTCATTTTCCATCGTGAGTGAGGATAGTCCACAGTCTACCGACAGTTGTCTTGCTAACGCTTTTGGGTAGCGATTTGCTGACAGTTGATTGTGTATCATCTGGTTGACATCCTGTTGTGCTTGTTCCTCTGTTGTGGGTGATCATACCTGCTCGGTGCGAGATGGGAGATGACAGGTGGGCAGGAACTCACGGTCTCCCAGTGTTGGTGAGTTCTTTGCCGTTAATGTTCACGAAAAGTTCACTATTTTGCTATACAGAAATTCAAAAAAAAAAAATTATCTGAGGATTTGGACAGTTTTTGACTTGTTTCATACGACCGGAAGGTGTATGCTGGTCACAAATGCCGTGCCAAACTGATTTCCTACGCAATTAATCAATCTTTTATGTGAATTTCGTTAATAAACACGAGGAGCATTTCTTATAGCAAACATGCCATAACAAAATGGGCATGGTTCATTTAAGTAAACAAACTGACACTTCTTCCGACTGTGGCACCTCTCTTACTCGCCTAGTGCTCGGTGAATCATATTTGTAGCTGCATTGGATCGATTGGTAGCTGAGCATTGTGCCTGATGCAATTGGTTTGATGTACCAGGTTGTGCGAAGAGAACGATCTTCGTTTCTTTTCACGGTGGTGACCAGATAGGGAAGTTTGCCGTTAACTTCTATTTCGAAGGTGAATTGTAGTCTGGTCTCTTGTCTGTTGAACGTTTCCAGTACGGTCGCCAGTGCATATTTTGGTATGATAGCGAATAAGTCGTCTACATACTTTCGTAAATTTCGAGAACTATGTCGGGTAATATCGGTGATAGAGGACTTCCCATGGGAGTCCCGTACGTTTGGCGGTAGAATTTGGTTTTGTAGCGGAAAAAACTTGCTTCCATACAGAAATCGACGATCTCTCGGAACATGTCAAGGGAGATATCGGTGTCTATTTCATCCCATCGGTCGACGGTGGTTCTGCTCACCAGGAGCCTCGGGACGTTGGTGAAGAGGAAGACCACATCTAGGGATATCATTGTGTGGTTGACTGGAATGGTGATTGTAGATACTTCTTAGCTGAATTGGAAAGAGCTGGCGATGTTGTAGTTGCTTTTGAGTGAACTGCTCAGGATGTCTGCAACGAATTTGCATAGGTTGTAGGTCAGGGTTGTGTGGTTAGGAACAACATGTCGGAAAGGAAGGTCATTTTTTATGGGCTTTCGGTTGACCATATATTCTGGATCAGGTTGCGTTGTTTGTGGTGATCCATCGATGTTTTTTATGGGTGATCAGTTTGAGGTTTAGCAGTCTGTTGGTAATTTGGTTGTTCTTCGTTTGCGTTCTCGAGGTGGGGTCTCTGGGGATGATTTCATACGTGGTTTCGTCGCTGACTAGCCTAGACATCTTTTGTTCGAAGTCTTCTAGGTACATGATTACTACACACTTATTTTATTTCGCCGAGAATCCAACAGCCAAGTGATTCTGCAATTTATTTTGCTGAGATTCAGTAAAACGATTGCCGAGACACAGCTAACAAATAACATTTTGCTGAGATATCAGCTAACAAACAGATATTTTGCAGAGATATCAGCAATGGCAAATGCCGAGGTTATCGGCTGTTGGAGATTTTACCGAGCTTGATTAAGTGTGTAGGTTGGGTCATCATGATCATTTTTTCAGAACAATGTTTCTTTTGGTTCCATTTGGGGTCCTAAACAATTGTGCAAAATTTGGGGGTGGTTCGTTAAAACCCGGCTTTCCGCATTGCGTTTGAAATTTGTATGGACATTAGTATTGGAAAACCTACTTTTTGCATTTTTATTCCTAGCGACCTATAACTCTAAAAAAATAGTTATAGCTGTTCAAAGATCAATGTTTAGAATTAAATGCCTAAAATCACTTTTCCTTGTTACACTGCTGGTGTACCAATGAAAGTCAGCCTCCAAAATGAAATAATTTAGAAGTTGATTATCTTATCGGTTTGGTATGTTCAGATGAATTATTCAAAAACAATAGATCTATCTTATATGCGTAGTTGGAGAGGGGGGGGGGGGGGGGGGAGGGTTATTACACCTAAACACGCCCCCTCACTCATATCAATAGAAGTAAAGTTTCAAACTGAAGTAACTTTGGAGTTCTTCAACTTATCGATTTGGTATATTCAGATGAATTATTCAAAACAGTTTCTCAATCTCGTCTGACAGCTCAAAGTTGGGCTAGTATCTAGACTATACACTTAATCTAGCTCGGTAAAATATTCAACAGCCGATTACCTTCGCATTAATTTTTACTGATATCTCTGCAAAATATTTGTTTGTTAGCTGATATCTCAGCAAAATGTTATTTGTTAGTTGAGTCTCGGCAATTGTTTTACTGAATATCAGTAAAATAAATTGCAGAACTACTCAGCTGTTGGAATATCGACGAAAAAAATTTAAGTGTGTATATGCCGAAATATGCGAAGTTGGATATGGGAGGGGGGGGGTATTATTGTATCCCTCTCGAGTTATTCTGATGGGTTATTTAAACACATTTGCTCAATCTCATAACAGCTGTTTGAAAGTAAATACTCCCATTCCTTCCCTACTATTTTGGTGTAATCTACAATGTCAGACATATGCACACAAATGTCATTGGATTCTAATGATTATATTTCAGTTTAATATATTCTACGATTTCTAAGGGTACTCTTTTCGATGCTTTCAATCACCTGAAGCAAATATTGCTGTTGAACTGGGCCTCGGGTGGATTTCCTGGTAACATCAGAAATAAGCTTCACCCTTCGTTGAGCCACATCGTTGACAACCATCAAGGAAGCTACTCGTTGTATCGCATTGCAATAATCTGTATCATTACTCAACTCGTTTGCCGGTTTTCGCATGAAGTCGGTCGAAATTTCGAAAAGAAATCAGCACTGTCAGAAATGACGTTTGACTTGGGAGCCCAACTAAAACGTAGCCCACGTTCCGACTGTACCTGAGTCTGAGACGAAACTCGTGAAGACAGTTTTCGTTTTCTTCTGTTTTTGGTTTTTGACATAGGACGACTATTATGTTTTCTATATGGGGGTGGTCCCACTGGCAGTTTAATATTTCAAATTAAAGTTTGGTATTGAAATTTAACATTTTCCAACTACTAATAATTCAAACAACATAACCTCACTAACAACTGTACGGACAAGTGGATATTCAATATTTACAGTGTAACAATTTTCTATTAAAAACTGCGTATAGTAAGCCCCATCTCCCGCTCTCTAACTACGCTTATGAGATTGAGCAATCGTTTTTGAATAATTCATCTAAAACATACCAAATCGATAACTCCAAAATTATTTCAGTTTGAAACTTTACTTATATTGATATGAGTGAGGGGGGTAGGGGGATGAGGTTTATTAAGCCAGCCCCCCCTCATCTCTCCAACTACGCATATGAGATAGAGCAATTGTTTTAGAAAATTCATCTGAACATACCAAATCGATACGATTAAAAGTTCCGAAATAATTTCAGTTTGGAAACCGGCAGTGTTGGCAGAAAAATTGATTTTTTGCATTTAATTCAAACCATAAATATTTGAACTGTTATAATCTTTTTTAGAGGCATTTTAGCACCATATTTCCTTTAGCAAAGTTGTTAGGTACTTTCTGGAATATATTTGTACATGGTTAGTTGCAAACATAATTCATGCAAAATTGTGGTCTCTAGTGATAAAACTGCCTAGGTTTTCCCATACAAATTTCAAACGCAATGCGGAAAGCCGGGGGACAACCAATCGTCCTCAAATTTTGCACAGTTGTTTGGGACCGCAAATGTAACCAAAAAAGGGTTGTTCTCGCTTGGTGAGGTAAAGTTTTCGTTTTTCCATATAACGGTGACCCACTCTATATATCACCGTTTTCTATCTTGGTTTCCATAGCTCTTCATCTCTGTCATTTACCTTAAGCCGTCAGTATGTAATCTATGTAATCCTAAAGCATAATCATCATGATCTGCACGGACTATTGTGAAATTTGTCGGACAAACATAACATCACGTCACATAAGGGAATTTCTTAGATGTCAAGAGACATTCATTTGATTTCAGAGAACTTCATAGATGTTCGTGGAACTTTGTAAAACCTCAGGGACCATTATAGATCTTCAGGACAGTAGAACGTTAAACAACTTCGTAGACGATGATTACGGAACATCGCATGAATTATACCTTCGTACAAGTTCAGCAAGCTGGGCAGAAATTCAGTTGCACCTAACGAAAAATTAAAAGATGTAAGCTATGGAAAAATCTTTGAAGTACTGGGAACTTTCGAAGGAATTGACGGAAAATCCCAGGATTTCGGAACTTTATATAGACTTTGAGTTCATGGAACTGAGTTTAAGTTCAAGGAACGTCTTGAAAGTACAGGAATCTTCGTATAACGGATTTGTGATGATATCTATGGATATTATTCAAGACTTCCCAACTTAATCAAGTAATGTTCTGAAGATCTGCAAGTGTTCAAAAATTCAAAAGACATCTTTTAGACATCCTTCCAAGACGGATTAGAGTATTTAACCCTCCGTTACTCGTGCCAACTTTCGTAACACGAGTACTCGCGCGTTGTACTTTGTACAACAGTGTGAGTTTTCCATTGCCATTTTGCAGCCGAGCTACCAATCGATATGAAACCAACGGGTATTCCTTAAACAACTTGTTTTTAACTAAACAAGTTAAACTTTTATCACAGTTAACCCCCAAAAAATGCGGACAATAGAGAAAATGTGAATGAAAACCGCGTAAACGGTATCCGTACCACGTGGGATTTGACTTAATTGGTTACAACATAAAAAATCTCGAGATCCTGACCAGCTAGAATGTTACTGTCTTCGGCAAAGTTGTTCAAAAGGTCAAGGCCTTTTCGTTGGTGGAGTAGTTCAGTGGAGTAGTAGAAAGTTATTGTCTACGGCAAACTTTTTCAGGAGGTCAAGTATTTTTGGCTGGTGGAGAGTAGTTCAGAATTTACTCACTAAGTGGCGCTAGTATACACGTGGAATTCTCATATAAAATATCTCGAGATCCTGACCAGATAGAGATTTACTGTCTTAGGCAGTTGTTCAGGAGATCATAGCCTTTTTGCTGATTAACAGTAGTTCAGAATCTTCTCGCTAGGTATTGCTCGTATACATGTTAAGTTTTTGCATGTGTTACATCACTAGATCCTGACCAGATAGAGAGTAAATGTCTTTAGCAAAGTTGTTCAGGAAGTCTAGATCTTTTTGTTGGTGGACAGTTCTCGATGAACATTTCAAATGGTCCTATCTGCTTTGATCGATTCTCTTCATCGACTTTCTCTTTCGTCAATAACTCAGCTGCAAAACCTTTCCCTCTTGTATTTGACGTTTTGGACGCTGGAAAAGAACATCCTTTATCAAACTAGATGGTAGAATTAGCGCGAAATCTGTTTGCATAGCAGTGGTTATGAAAAGAGAAAGTCGATGAAGAGAATCGATCAAAGCAGATAGGATCCTGATGAAAGTTACTGTCTACGACAAAGTTGTTCAGGAGGTCAAGGTCAAGGTCGGCTGGTGAACAGTAGTTCAGAATTTTCTCACAAATTCTAGGCTTTAGCCTCCTGAACAACTTTGTTCAAGACAGTAACTTTCTATCTGGTCAGGATCTCGAGATATATCACAGGCGAGAATTTCACATTTCACTAGCGCTACGTAGTGAGAGGGATGATGTAAAAGTATCATATTCTTTTCATCACCGCTGGCCATTGGCCAGCGGGGCAAACGACTGGGTAATGCGTACCACCAGTACCGCGAGTACTTGAAGGATAAAATAGACCCCATTAGTGGTCCATTAGCCTCTTACCCAGTAACTCCTATCCCTACCTCCTCGTGGTGTCTCCTGGGATATGAGCAACCTTAGCGAAGATCGGGTAACCAACCCCGGTGGGAGCTTTGGTCATATGCTGACAGGGAAGGGGGCCCCTAGCGGGTTCGGCCTACACGGCCTGAGCGTCTGTTCACCATGGAGGTGCGGCTCAAACAGCGTCTGACTGGCATCCAGCAGCTGAATAAGAAATGCTGTATTGTGTCAGCTAAATCTAAGATGGCAGCCCCATCTACACAATAACTGAGCGTCTGTCCACCATGGAGGTGCGGCTCAAACAGCGTCTGCCTGGCATCCAGCGGCTGAAACAAGAAATGCTTATCCCCGAAAGCTATACCCAAGATGGCAGCCCCATCACGGCGGATAGGAGACCTTAGGCTAACTACCTACTGTCCCCGAAACTTTACAACTGTTACAGAAACCAATAGAGAAAGATCACGGACTGATATTACGGCAACGACTTTTAGCGCAAAACAACGGACAAGAATTGGAACATGGAATGTACTAACGCTAGCCCAACAGGGGAAGCTGGCACAACTCGCCAGCGAGGCTCGACGCATGAAGCTCGAAATCCTGGGACTAAGCGAAGTCCGTTGGCCAAACTTTGGAGAACACAAGCTGCCGTCGGGACAGGTACTACTCTATTCTGGTATTCGAGGTGAAAACGCTCCCCGCCACCGTGGAGTTGGTTTCCTGCTTAGCGCCCAAGCAAATGCGGCGCTCATCAAGTGGGAACCTATCAATGAGAGGATAATCGTTGCCAGATTCAGAACGCGGGTTCGTAACCTAACCATAATCCAATGTTATGCGCCAACCGATGCTGCCGAGTTACAGGACAAAGAGAACTTTTACAGTCAACTGAATGCAGTCGTGGATAAAATTCCGAGAGGTGAAATCAAGATCTACATCGGCGACTTCAATGCGAAGATCGGCTCCGACAACACGGATTATGAGCGTGTCATGGGGCGCCATGGTCTTGGCGAAATGAGCGAAAACGGTGAGCTGTTGGCAGAGTTTTGTGGCAATAACGACATGGTGATCGGGGGTTCGCTCTTCCCCCATCGACCAGTGCACAAAGTCACGTGGGTTTCCCGTGATGGACATACCGAAAATCAAATCGACCACATCTGCATCAGCCGAAAATGGAGAAGGAGCCTTCTTGACGTTCGGAACAAACGCAGTGCCGACATCGCGTCTGACCACCATCTCCTCGTTGGAGAGATCCGCCTTCGTATCGCGCGGGTCCAGCGGCGGGAGGAGCGGCTCGGACGGCGATTCAACACACGCCGATTGGAAGATCCAGCAGTAAAAAGGTCATTCGTCGAGGAACTGGAGACCAGAGCTGCGGATATTCCTGATGGTGGCAGCGTAGAAGAGCAATGGACGGCGATCAAGGATGCCTTTACTGAAACGAGTGAAAACAACCTGGGCGAGCTGCGCGCTCAGAGAAAGGAGTGGATCACGGATGACACCTGGAGGAAGATAGAGGAGCGGAGAAATGCAAAAGCCGCGATAGAGCGGGCGAGAACCAGAGGAGCGAAGAACCAGGCCCGCCAACTGTATTCGGCTCTCGAGAAGGAAGTGAAGCGCTCGTGTAGGCGGGATAAGCGAGCGTGGGTGGACTCCCTAGGCGATGAAGGTGAGAAAGCCGCAGCAACAGGCGATATCCGTCTCCTCTACGATATCTCACGACGCCTGAGTGGAGCAAGGATGAATCCTAGGATGCCAGTGAAGGACGCGACTGGTCAGTTGCTCACCGACCCCACTGATCAGCTGAAACGCTGGTTTGAACACTTCGAACAGCTTCTACAAGTTTCGTCGGTCAACCAGCCATCAACATCTCGGCATGAACCGCCAAGAGTGCGACGCATCACTCGCGTCAATTCTGAGGCGCCATCCCTACCGGAGATCGAAGCTGCTATCCGAACCATGAAATCCAACAAGGCTCCCGGGGTCGATCGCATATCAGCAGAGATGCTCAAAGCTGACCCCATGCTATCTGCACAAATGTTGCATCAACTATTCTGCAATATCTGGGACACCGCGACTTTTCCGGCTGACTGGATGCAGGGCGTCTTAGTGAAGGTCCCAAAGAAGGGGGACCCAACTGTATGCGATAACTGGCGTGGCATTATGTTACTGTGTTGTGTTCTCAAAGTTCTATGCAAAGTTATCCTCAACCGGATACAGGAGAAGATCGACACGACTCTCCGACGGCAGCAGGCGGGATTCCGTGCTGGAAGATCCTGTGTGGACCATATTGTCTCGCTCCGCATAATCTTGGAGCAGGTCAACGAATTCCAAGAGTCCCTTTACTTGGTTTTCATTGACTACGAAAAAGCTTTCGACCGACTCAACCACGAAAACCTGTGGGGCGCCCTAAGGCGCAAGGGAGTTCCGGATAAAATCGTCAACCTCATCGAAGCTCAGTATGAGGCTTTCACGTGCAGGGTGCTGCACAACGGAGCCCTATCTGACCCTATTCGGGTAGTCGCTGGAGTGAGGCAAGGATGTATTCTATCACCGCTACTGTTCCTCATCGTAATCGACGAGATAATGGTTGGTGCGATCGACCGTGTGCCGAACCGTGGGTTGCTCTGGCAGCCTATTACAATGGAGCATCTAAACGACCTAGATTTGGCGGATGACGTTGCTTTAGTATCACAACGGCGTTCTGACATGCAGAGTAAGCTCGACGATCTCGCCGAACGCTCCTCAGCGGCAGGTCTCAACATCAACGTCAGCAAGACTAAATCGTTGGATATCAACACGGGAAATCCATCCAATTTTACGGTAGCTGGTCAGGAAGTGGAGAAGGTTGAAAGTTTCCAATATCTTGGCAGCCAGATAGCGTCGGACGGCGGAACCAAGAGTGACATAGGTGCACGGATCAAGAAGGCAAGGGCTGCTTTTGCGAGTTTACGAAACATCTGGAAGTCAAATCAGATTAGTCTCCGCACGAAGATCCGAATTTTCAACTCTAACGTGAAATCTGTACTGCTGTACGCTAGCGAAACATGGTGCGTATCAGCGGAGATCACACAGAAGCTGCAGGTGTTCAACAAACGATGCCTGCGGTATATAATTCGTGCTTGGTGGCCTCACAACTGGATTTCGAATGCCGAGCTCCATCGACGGTGTCACCAGAAGCCGATATCGACAGAAATTCGGGAACGTAAGTGGAGGTGGGTTGGCCACACTCTACGGAAGAGCGGAAATGAAATCTGCAAACAAGCGCTGGATTGGAATCCAGCCGGACATCGCAGCAGAGGCAGACCCAGGGGCTCATGGCGGCGAAGCCTAAACAAGGAGATTAAGCAAGTCGACCGGAATTTGACCTGGGCCCAGGTCAAGGCGAAAGCAAACAATCGCCCAGGATGGAGATCTTTCACGTTGGCCCTTTGCGCCAGGGATGGCGCTCAGGACACTTAAGTAAGTAAGTACGTAGTGAGAAAATGTTGAACAACTGTCCACGAGCAAAAATTTTGTGATATCCTGAACAACTTTGCCGACGACAGTAATTTACTATCTGGCCAAGAACTTGAGATATTTCATGCGAGAATTTCACATGTATACTAGCACCATGAAGTGAGACAATTCTGAACTACTGTCTACCAGCCAAAAGACCTTGACCTCTTGAACAACTTTGTCCCAGACAGTAACTTTCTATCTGGTCAGGATCTCGAGGTATAGCATATGCGAGAAGTGTACATGTATAATAACGCCATGTGGTAAGAAAATTCTTAACTACTGTCTACCAGCCAAAAAGTCTTGACCCCCTAAACAACTTTGCCGAAGACTTTCTAGCTGATCAAGATTTAAAGCTTTTGAATATGCTCACTAGCGCCGCATAGTGAGAAAATTCTGAATTATTGTCACCCAACAAAAAGATCTTGACTTCCGGAAAAACTTTGCCGAATACATTTACTTTCTATCTGGTCAGGATCTAGAGATAGTTTATATGCGAGAATTTCACAGGTATAGTAGCGCCGCGATGTGAGAAAACTCTGAACTACTGTCCACCTACGAAAAGGCCTGACCTCCTGAACAACTGTCCGCCAGCGACAAGGCTATGATCTCCTGAACAACTTTGTCGGAGGCAGTAACTTTCTATCTGGTCAGGATCTCGATATATTCCATGTTGTAATCAATTAAGTCAAATCCCACGTAGTATGGTCACAGTTTACGCGGTTTCCATTAACATTTTCCCTATTATCCGCATTTTTAGGTATTTACTGTGATCAAAGTTTAGCTTGTTTAGATCAAAAAAAGTTTTTTGAGGAATACCCGTTGGTTTCAGATCGATTGGTAACTCAGCACCAAAATGGCAATGGAAAACTCATGTGTGTTGTACAAAGTACAACAGCGCGAGTAACGGAGGGTTAAAGGATATACAGCTGGTCGAAGATTTAAAGACGAAGATCTTAAGCTGCTCAAACATTCAATTGGCTCTCTCAAGATGGCAACTCGGTTAGGAAGTACTTAAAAGATCTCCAGCTGATCGAAGATTTCAATAAAGTCCTCTGGATATTTTTCAAGGCTTCAAGTATTATTGAGAAGATATTCTCCCAAAACTGAACGTTGATCAGGAAGTATTCAAACGATCTCCAGCTAATCGAATATTCCAGTGAAGTCCTGTGAATATTCAATTGGATCATGTTTTATCAAAAATCTTCATATGCCAGATTAAAATTTAAAAAATCAATCGGAAGTCTACTTCAGCTTTCGCATGTCTTGAAACAACTTCACAAATCATCTGATGTCTTCATGAAAAAAAAAAATACCTTCACAGAATTTAAAATGTCTTCAAAATGAAGATATTTCTTTAAATGTGGTGTCCCTACTAATTAATCTTTCTTCGAAGGAGATGATACATACCAATATTAAAACAATTTACTATCTTTATTCACTTCCCGGGATCCCGGGATTTCCCGGGATATCAAATAAATATTTACCGAATCCCGGGATGGTGGAAGCCACCGGGAAATGGAAGCTCTAGTTATGAATTGCGTATCGATGTAGTTTTGTGCAATAGATTGGTCCACCATTGTCGGAATTCTTCTCCGTAAAGGACCCAGAGTTTTGCTGAATGTTTTTATTTGATGAAATGCTTGTATATTTAATATGCCTCGAAAACCAAAATATTGCAGAAACTCACAGTCGAACACTCCAACACAATATAATTCAATTTGGGATTTTTTTTTCACGGTGGTTGCCAACACCTATAGGTTAGAAGTTAACTTTCCCCATACGTTGATTCTGCTGCTAAATCGACATTATACGATTTAGAAAATTTGACAGTTCTAAAAAACAGTGAACATCATTTAAAGAAACTTAATTAAATACCGACCAAGGTTCGATTCTTCCATTGACCCCTGTGCACCTTTCTTCAAAAAAATCATGTCGACTCGGAGATTTGTTTCCCAATAAAACACACACACAGCACTGTTTTTTTTACGATATTTGTCAAATTGTCTGATTCAATATATTTTCATCTCTCTCTCTCTTTTTTTTCTAATTTCGTCATATTTTGATAGGTTTTGATTTCCATAGATTTTGACGTTTGATGTTTTAGTTTTGATTAAATCCTTCACCATCATGTGTGATTGAGTGCGTATGTGTATGTACAAATTATTGTATCTGTTTGAGATTAAGCCAAGATTAAACGGAGTTGACCGGTTTCCTACACCTACGCTAACGTGTTTTTTTGTTGTTGTATCAATTCTAGTTTATTTTTCATGGTATTGTTTCGATTCATTTGACTAGCAATTTACATTCACGTATTTGATTTTATTTTCATTTGATTTATTTAATGTTCCACTGTTTTGAGTTTTGATACTGACTTTGTCTGCACACAAACCAGCTTAACAGCAAGATTTTCTCACATCACTTATCGATTCCATATCATTTTCACATCGTTTGATTTCACCTTACTAGCGTTTGATTTCCGTAGTTTCTTCTTTTTTTGGTTTGTTTTCGGGGTGGATTATTGTTTCTGTCCAAGCTTATCTAT
The DNA here is from genome assembly GCF_037179485.1 of Ochlerotatus camptorhynchus. NCBI lineage: Eukaryota > Metazoa > Arthropoda > Insecta > Diptera > Culicidae > Ochlerotatus > Ochlerotatus camptorhynchus. The sequence goes on along the minus strand of NW_027041014.1, from coordinate 2,463,782 downwards.
TTTTATTTTTGGTGCTGTTTATTGTGGTAGGGGGAAAACAAGTTAGCAGCGCACAATTGTCACGGTTGTTCGCGATAAAAAGCAAAGCCTATATAATACCTCAATTGGATTGGCAAACGGTTCGCTGCGAAGTTTTCGGAAGAATCACCGGAGGGGTTCTACGGGAAATAAGCTTTGGATGGCACGTGGCTGTTTACGGATTCATGAGAGCGATACGGTGGAGTGCCGGGAACTAGCAACGATGGAGGGATCTTCTCGAGTTGGATTGGATTTAAATTTTCGCTTTTCAATGAAGCGTTTGGTGATGATAGGCGTGCAATAAAAAACAAGGGGGAAAATAGAGTGATAAAGAAAGTGGAAGCCGTCGGAAAATAAGACACAAAAGACGGACGAGAGCACGTACGATTCGTTTGTCGGTGGCTTAATGAAAGTATTGAGTTTAGTGTTTAGGGGGACAATGTCCTGTTGAACATTTCGGGAGACATTGTGGGTGAAGGGTTCTCCTGGATGTTCGTGACTGGTTTATAAGTGAAAGTATTGGGTCAAGTTCGGAAAAAGCGGTTATTCGTTACAGAAACGATTGGAATACGAATTGTCCTAAACATTCGCTAAAAGGAAGACCTTTAAATAGAATTGATGCGATCAAAGCAGAAGGTTTAATGTATCATCGATTGGCTTTTCCGAACGCTGTATCCTGCTGTGCTCTGTTTGTCATGCTAGAAAGTAGATTCTTTTGTCTAACTTTGTGTCGAAATGATTCAGAACTGGATTGGAATCTTCAGCATTATCGTGTAATCCTATCATTCTCCGTGGAAAAATGAAATCAATTCAAAGTAGATCAATAACTAGCTTTTCTTAGCAAGTGTCTTGTCGCAGAGCTCTCGAACGAAGCTACAAGGATTTGCGCTGAACGCAAACCCCAAAATCAATACCATCAAGCACTTTCTAACTTAAAGCGGTACTCCTTAGAGCACTCCCCAACCCAGCTCCAGAGATTACTGCAGAGTCAAACAAGTTTTCCAACCAGGATTTATCCCTCCGGAGCCACAAAAAACACACACACTCTGTAGCAAAGAATGCAACTTGATTGCACACCCGTATAAGCACACAACAGCTGAGTCCCACCCCTTCCGCCCAGCGCTGAAAGCAAAAGATTATGGGTATCAACTGCTCAGGAATCCTTGCTGCAGCAACGGCACCAGGAGTCTCTTTGGAGAATTAAAAATCAGTTTCTTGTGCTCGTCCTCATCTTGGGGGCGCCGGTTTTGAGGTGGTACATAAAGCTGGGGAATGCAAATAGATTCAAGTTCCACTTCTCCGGCAGGGTTCTTTATCGCAGAAGAAACGCTTCAGGTTCAGAGCACACAGAGTGCCCGATGAGACCGTGCCATATTCAGGCAGATGAGATTAGCTTTTCTGTTTGAAATGCAAATCGTTTCTTGTGCCCACCCTCGGAACGAGTTGTGTCTGCAGTGAACGAGCAAAATGTGCACTGGGAAAGCAGTTTGTAGCCTCAATGATGCGTTTTTTGATGCGTTTGCTTTTAATAGAGATCAGAGTGGATTTGGTTGACCGGAGATTCGGAAAGTTCCTCGCTTGTTAGAGATACCAACATGTTAAATTTTAAATGAGCGATTAAATTGAAGAATGAATCACAAAGCGTTCGTTTGCGAACGCTTAACTGAAGAGCATCCTTTATCAAACATCGATCTGATTTTCTCTAAATTGACTGACACCAGGAGCACTTGAACAACGCAAACATTGACATACCCACTCTCATTATGCATATTAGGACCATCACCATTTCGCGGCGGCGATGACGGTAAAACTGCATTCGATGCTTTCTTGCACATTAAACCACTTTCGGTTCCCATTTGTGCGAGCACGGTGGGTACTTTGCGACCTACTCTACGACGAAAGCTAGAGGCTAGCCCATTTTTACGGCTATCGTCGTTCGTAAGTGCAGAGCAGAACTCCTATAGAGTGCATACGCAAATTTCCCCGAAAAGCTTTCACTCGGAAGAGGATCTTTGCTCGATGAGGTGCACATTTTAGTTTGCAGTGCACCGTTTGTATGACGACGGTCGGAGCTTAAAGAATACGGAATGGTGTTAGGCTAAAATTTGCACAATTTTGATTTAAACAGTTGGGGAAGTTTGTAAGCTACATTGATGAGAGTTTAGCTAGAATGGTTGCCTGTATTCTGTTCTGCCGGAATTTTGATTCTACCGATGGTTTAATCCTGTTAACCCTCTACTGCCCAAGAGTGCCTTTTGGCGGGGTAAATTCAAAGAGCTGGGATAACAATTGTTTGGCAAATGTTGTTTCAATGGTTGGAAAAATACACTATTTATTTGTCATTTACCTGTAAATTTGGAATGAATTGGTTAAAAATCATTCTGGGACGTTGTGTTGAAAAATATTTTCTATGATATTCATAAAATATATTTCATTTTCAACTTAACTTCAAAACGAAAATTCCATCCAACAGATTATACTGAAATTTTGATCAATTTTGTCTTGGGAGTTCTAGTTTCATCTACCCAAGTTTGGTTAAAAGGCTTCATGCATAAATTACGTAATGTATATAGGGGGAGGGAGTTAGAGCTTGCGTTACCTATTGTGACATAGGGGGGAGGGGGTATTGATTTATGTTACGTGACAGATTTACCTAATTTAAAAAAAAAATCGAAATACGAAATCAAAACCGAAAATAAAATAATTTTCCCCTATACAAATCCACGCACCTCTTGTATGAGAGCTGCATTGATGATCTCACTATAGATATTATAGATTCCATAGATAAGCGGAGGCACAAAATGTGTTTTTGACAAGCATGAAAAATAAATGCTCTTACTGACATTCGTGAAAAATGTTCATGCCCATAGAGCTCTTTGTTGTGCAGTTTTGTTTTGTTTTGTGCGCAAAACTTCAAAATGAAGTGCAAAGCAAATCTTTGCTACAATTAAGGAGTGGTTTGCGTAATATTTACTTCTTCCGTTTTCCGCGAAATAATTCGGAATGTGGAGTATGGAAAGCGTTTTGTGTTCATAATATTACAATACTTCCCCCTCAAAACACACCATGATGACGTCATGCTCGTTTGGCAACATCATCTGACAGTTCGTTCGGCGAAGAACGCAGTAGGCAAGGACCTGGCTGGCGACCATGTTTTTGATGCCATCATCTGCTCTTGTCTTTCTGTTTACAACACGATTTTCCGTCTCTTTCCACCATGTATACGTCAAGTATTTAAATAAGGCCCGTGATTTTGCCTACTGTCAAACGTATATAATTGATATAAAGTTGTCAGCAGCAGCAGTAGGCTCTGCCTGCGAACGGTTGGGTTTGTTTTCGCTAGCGCTGATTTCATCTGTTTTCCGCATATTTTTGAATTGTACCAAGTCTTAAAATATTAGTTTTCGCGTGTGGGTAAGCGTAAATTAAAATCTATCACGTTTTAATAAGCTTTTAGTGATATGGTAAGTAACGTGAATACTGGAACGTCCAGAAATTTTCTTGAACTTATGTGTCCTGATGTTCTCAGAGCTTCCCTAAAGTTATCTCAATTCTCCTGAAACAAATGGAAGTGTCCTGAAAACCATTAAATTTCCAAGTTCTTTGGACTTGTGAAGTTTCCAAAATATTTCAGATGTTTCCTTAAGTTCACTGAAGTTATCTAGACTTCCTGAAATTCCGGTTTCTTGAATTTTAACAGCAGTTAAGGAAACTCTCTTTAATTTATCGGAACTTACTCTTACAGATCTTTAATCTTACCCAACAGTCCGAACTGTTCTGAAGTTTCAGAACTTCTTACAAAAAGTTCCTGCAGTTTTCGTAAAGCTAATGGAATCGCAATAAAACTCTGGAAGCATTCCTGAAGTTCCGGGGAAGTTTAAAAACTAAGCTGACGAGAGAAAGCGGAAGAACCTTTCGAGCGAAACCCAGAAGAAGGTTTCAAGGGAAGTCGAGCTTTCCGGGAGGAATCGGAAAATATCTAAGAGGGTAAAGAGAAGGAAAATTCCTAGGGAAAGTTAGAAGAATCTTCAAAGGGAAGATCAACCTATTGGGCCTATTTGTTCATTGAATAAGTTTTCCTGATTGCCAGGAATTACCGAGATAAGCCATCACTTGTTTCTCGACTTCTTGATAACCGAAAACGGCGGGGAAATGGAAACATTAGTCGAAAGAATATCAAGAATAAGAAATTTTAAAAGATGGAATGGCTAAACAAACTTAATATTTTCATAAAGATAAATCGGTATCAAGTATGAAAATCGGTATAAATACCGATAAATCGGTATATCTGGCCCCGCTGATGCGTGCTTAAGAGAGAATGAAAAAAAGTAAGCTTTTATGTTTACATTCTATCGCTTAGGATTGGGCGATCTTTAGTAAGAGGTTCGATCTTGGAGGATCGATTTTATTTACGGCACTAGAATCGATCCATCGATTTAATAGGTACAAAAGTATCAATCTTTGTAGGAGCGATCTATTCTGTGAAATCCAAGATGGCTGCCATAAAATTTTCTTCACTCCAGACGAAACTAGAACCGCACTATCCCTCATACTGGCGAGAACGCTCTGAAACCCTACTCCTAGCTCCTCTCCTGATCCTATCCTTCAAAAATGTACCCCTCTAAGCTCGAGTAAGCCGCGAGTATTCGGCCCAACTCCTAGTAGACATAGATACTAGTGAATTTTGTTGAAAACAATGAACAATGAATTATTGGCTCCGTAAAGCTAACGCGATTGAGCCTTCCAAATAAACGAACTAGATAAAAAAAATGAAAGTTCCATCCTTGCTCTTCATAATAACATGTTGTTTGCCGGCGGCACAGATAAAAATTCTGAATTTTAATTGTGATGTAAACATTCATTCACGTAGACTTGTATTTCATTTCACGCCACCGCTCAACTTGCAAACAATGTTGTTTACAACAATGGGCTTTTGTATACAATATTTGCTACATTGTATGAAATGTGTCAGAACTTTACATGATATATAATGTAAACGTATATGATATGTGACGCTCCATTTATGTGCATCATATTGAACAGAAATTTACACTACTTTTTCGAACTGTGGAGATAAAATGTTAAAATCGCTTATTGCGAGTCTCATAAAGCGAAATTGTCAGGTTTTATGTGTTTGATGTTTTCATTATCCCATAAAACATCTTTTTATGCGAAATGAATGAAAGTAAGTCTGTTGTCAACCTAACTGTCATAATGCGTAATAATGAAAGAGGCATCATATCAAATTTACATTCTCAGCGCTTTTTGATACACCATTAGGAGGGACTATGCTGAACCTGATTTTGAGAGTATGTTCATTCAATTTAGGTTTAAGGTGAATGGAAATCAGTTTTTAGATGCATAAAAATTACATTCGTTTGCTTCTTTGAAGATCGAAAAGATCGAACGATTTATACGATAATAAATTAAGTGTTTGTGAAGTTGTGTAGCAAAAGTGAAAATGTATAAGAAAGAACAATTTCAACGTCTTTTCAACGTAATCTTTACGGCAAACCCTCAGAGTAACAAGAAGAAATCCCAGGATGAAGCAGTGCTTTTCTGGAACAAATCCAAGAAAAATTCCGAATACGCAAGACCAATTTATTTCTGAACAACTCTCCGCAAGGAACAAGCGAAGAGAAATTTAAAAAGAGGAACTTTGCTAAAATTTTGGAGAAAAGCAAGCTTAAGTATACCGAAAAATCTGTTCCAGTGCAGGAATCTCATCGAGAACCAATCAAAGCGCCACATCCTACGGAAAATTTGAACTGCGATGATCAATCAGGACCGTCAAAAAAGCGACCAGCGTTTATTCAGGATCAGTTGAAATCAGAAATCGCGAACTTAAATTCTGAGATCGTAAGTACACGCAACATGACGCTCCACTAAATATTAAATAAAAATAATTATTATGTATATTTTTTGTAGTAAGGTTAAGCTCAGGGAAAAAGAAGATTCTGGATTGCTGACGCACGAAGGAAAAGCCAATTTAAACAGGTGTCTAAAGGAGCGTAAGCAGAAGGAAGCTTACCTGAAAGCCAGCGTGTTAGCCGAAGAGCGCCAGCAGAAAAAGTCACAAGGACACCAAGGATGATTTGAAATCACACAGCGCTGCAGGGCGACTGCCACTGCAAGAACACCAGCCCGATTTGCTTAAAGCAATCGTATACATTGCAATGCAGCTGAGGATAAGCGCCAAGACAAGCAATACCGAAGCGGTAAAACTCTCTCGCAACTGCGAGTCCCATGTAGGTCGACGCTTGATTTTCTTTTGTTTTGAAATTTTCATTGTTTTCTTGACTCGGCCCGAATTAACAACTCTTCAAAGTGTTATTTGTGAATTTTATTCCATTTACAAAAACTACTCTAGACAAGCTAAATTGATCAAGATCGAAAAAACATCCATAATTGTTTTTCATATTGCCTTGAAGGCCTTCCCGAAAGAAAGCCTGCAGAATCAAACGAACAATTTTGGGCATTAGAGGGTTAAGCCATACGACCTTGAGTCTACAGTCTTCGAACGTGCAATTCAGCATCTCCCGTGCACAATAAACGATAACGAGCTTCATAATCCGGTGGCTCTCGCTCTTTCTTATATACGGTTCACTCCGATCTAGAACACCGCAGAGAAGATTGCAAACGAGGCTAAAATTTTGCCTTGGCAACCGAACGAACATATTGTGTGGCTCGTTCCGATTCTGCATGGATTTAATCGAAAAATCAAACCAGGAAGACCAGGAAAGGGAAACCAATAATAAAACGCAACAGATCCTGAGGTCTTTTCCGGACGAGGTGTAAGAAATGGGTAATTCATACACACACCCACACACACCCACACACACCCACACACACACTGTCTGCTGAAGTCCGACGGGGGTAGTTTGCAAGTGAATGAACGTCAGAACAGAACAATTCCGAGCATGAGTAGATATTGATTATGTTTTGCTGCTGCTGCTGCTGGTGGTGGTGGTTTTCCAAGGCAATTTCCGATAATCTCAGGGTAATTTGTATTATGTCGATTGGTATAACAGGCTGTCCCATTTGTTGGCTTGTGGCATTTGCTTTTGGGACAGTGACGTGTTCATGTGGATGGAATGCTTGATATCGATGGTAAAAGATTCATTGTGCTAATTTGTCTTCAAGTCGTCATGATACATCTTAGAAAGGAATGACTCATGAGTACTGGAAATTTTATCACATTCGTTCAGAAGTTAGAGACATTTGTATGGAATGATCACTATCCAGCTTTCCATGCTCGGTAATGGCGGCCTGTTTGTATGAATAAATGTATCCTTCACTGTGCTTTTTGACACTATCTGGATGTTCAAATTACAACCCCTTCCCTTTCCCTCTCCCAGGAACAGAAGAAAATGGAACAACATACGCCCTCCAGTTAGTGTCAAAAAGCACAGTGAAGGATACATTTATTCATACAAACAGGTCGCCATTACCGAGCATGGAAAGCTGGATTGTGTTATATTTTCCAACCATTCAAGGATAAACCTTTTTCTGAAATACAGCACTCGGGTGAGACATTCACTCTCAGTGGAGTTTCTATTGCAGAGATCAAGAGCCACATGTGAAAAGGGCACACAAGCTTTTTGTAAATAAACCTTTGTAGGCCCTTTTATCGCCAACCGAGGGTCGCCCACGCAAACCAACAACATCATCGGGAAGGGGAAAGCTTCCCCTACCCGCTAATGTTAATGATTTGCGTTGGTGTCATATGGGTGGCAAGAAAAGGGCATAAGAAGGTTTACAAAAACGTTGTGTGCCCTTTTCACATTTTGTTCTTGAGATTATCTATGCGCACCACTGAAGAGGAAACAGAAACAGAGCGGGAGAGCGTGTTAGTCAGTTTTCGCTCTCTTCTCGGTCATAGAAGAAGGCAGCGCATCTAAACACCACGGATCACGTCGAGTTGTGTTGCTTATGTCAGTTGAGAGTCCAGGATGACACCTAAATCTTTTACATGGCCCACACGTTCAATAACGGTGTCCCGGAGAGCATACTGAAAATAACAGGTTCTTCCTTTCGAGCAAAGGTGATGATTGAATACTTCACAGGATTCACCATCATTCGCTTCAAATGGCACCAGCTGGCAAATGCTTCAAACTGACGTTGGAGGAATTGACAATCATCGATCGAGCGGATCCGTAAGTAGATTTTGATATCGTCTGCATACGATAGTCGTGGACCTTCGATAACTAAATTCTCGATGAACATTTCAAATGGTCCTATCTGCTTTGATCGATTCTCTTCATCGACGTTCTCTTTTCATAACCACTGCTATGCAAACAGATTTCGCACTAATTCTACCACATAGTTTGATAAAGGAGGTTCTTATCTATAGCGTCTATAGCTATAGCGTCCAAAACGTCAAATACAACAGGGAAAGGTTTTGCAGCTGAGTTATTGACGAAAGAGAAAGTCGATGAAGAGAATCGATCAAAGAAGATAGGACCATTTGAAATGTTCATCAAGAATTCACGTCATTGAAGTATATAAAGATGACTCCCTTGAGCAGGAATACCGTAGCTGTGAAGATGTCGGACTGGTTACCACCAGCTAACCATCGGCGAGATATGAACGAAACCTTCTCAAGAGATTTTCGCTAACCCCGAGTCGATCCAATTTGCCGATTGCGATGGCGTGATTTATCTTATCGAAGGCAGCAGACAAGTCAGTGTAGATGACGTCAGTTTGTGACCTTTCAACCATACCATACGATGTCAGACACAGTAGATTCGTGGTAGAAAATCGACCGGAGCCATGTTGATCTTCGCTGAGATACTGTTTGCAATGGGGAGCAGAGGCTCTATGGTGACTAACTCGAATTGCTTCAAAATTGCACACAACGATTTAATTCCACAACAATTATACACGTCCCGTTTACAGAACTTGATCGCTTACTGGGCGTTCTTTAACTATGCTGCTTTTTAACTGGACGTTAGTTAACTGGGTTGTAGCTCAGTTAAAAAGCAATCATACATCACATTAAGTTTGGCATTTTGTTGTCAAAATTAGTGAGGGGCATTCGAAAGGAATATTAAATGTTAATATAAATAAACTTGAAATCATTTTCATTTCACACTAAAATCAGGATTTGAATGCATTTTTAAGCGAGAGCGTTAAGCCTTTCTGAACTCGCAAAATGGAATGCTGTGAAAATAACAATATCAAATTACACACTGTTTCGATTCAATGCACATTACATTTTTTAACGTCGATCAAACAATTCATTGAAGTTCCCCTCAGTGTTTTTTTGACGTTTGACAAGCCAGCGCAGTAAGCGAGTGAACTCCGCTAACTGGGCTGCGTTTTTAGCCCAGTTAGCGAACAAGTACTGTACTACCCTTTTTATGTACAGGGAACTTATGCGCAAATTTCCAGTTTGATGGAAAAATGCCACACGAGATGGGCAATCGGAACCAGCGTTGCCGATTAATCGGTATTTATACCGATTTCCTAACTAGATGCCGATACACAGATAAGGTTCCTCAGAATACCGATTTTTGAGGTTTTATATCGATTTATACCGAATATTTTAAATAATCGAAATGATACTTGCCTGCCCGCACTCGAATTTCGGAGAAAATTATTGTGAAAGACTTGTAATTTTTTGAATATCTCAATTTTTTTGAGCATTTAAAATTAAAAAAAAACCTTTAAAAATGTCTTTCCATTAAACTTTCGATTAATGTTTCAATTTCCTAACCGTTTTTGGCTACCCATGAATCGATAAACAGTCGATGGCTCTTTCTGGTAATTCCGGGGGAATCGAGAAGTCTTTTTAAACATTATTTAACTTCCTGAATTTTCTTCCACCTTACATCGTAAATTATTTTTCGATTCCTCTCGGAAACTTATTGCACAGCCTTTGCTCGACTGATTCTTCCATCTTCTCCGGCAGTTTTTTTTTCAACTTTCCCGGAACTTCAGTGATGCTTCCAGATTTTGATTGCAGATCTGCAGGAACTTTTAAGGAGTTCTGAAACTTCAGAAAAGTCCAGACTTTTGAGTAAGTTTCAATAAATTAAAGAATGTTTCAATAACTTCTGTTAAAATTCTAAAACCCAGACATTTCAGGAAAGTCCAGTGAACTCCAGTGAACTTAAGGACACATCATAAATATTTTGGATACTTCACAAGTCCAAAGAACTTCTGGAAAATTTAATGGTTTTCAGGACAGTTAAGTTTCAGGAGAATTGAGAGAACTTTTGGAAGTTTCAGGAGAATTGAGAGAACTTTTGGAAGTTCCGAGAACATCAGGACAGATCAATAAATTTCAAGGATATCGCTGAAATTTTAAAGGAGTTCCGAGAAACTCAGGAAATTTCCGAAAACTTCACCAATGTTCCGAGGAGCTCATGCAAATTTAAGAAACGTATGGGAAGTAACATGAACATTAGCACATTGTGAGAACATTTTATGGTTAGTTCCGTGTTGTTAGTGTCGATAAATTTTAAAAATTAGAAAAATCGGGAAGATCAGAGAACTTCAATGCTGATGTTACAATAAATTAAAAAAAAAAATGTGAGAGCACTTAAGAAATTTCGTAATCTTCAACAAAGTCTCTAGACCTTCAAAGTTGATTAGAGATATTCCGGTAGTCTCATTATAATCAGGGAAGTTCCAAGTATTTCAAAAATGATCAGAGTTCTAAAAAACAGCCCTATTAACTTAAGGAAAATTACAAAAACTGATAAGGAATTCCGAGGAAATATGGAATATTCCTAAGTACATTTCAACAATTTTCCAAAAACTTCAGGGGCATTGCGGGGTCTTCAGGGATGTTTTATGACCATTTGGAAAATTTTCTGGTTCATTTGAACATCCTCTAAGAGCTCTTTCTTCCGGAACGATGTTCTTGTTTCTTTGGACTGTTCCGTAAGCGCTTTGGCTTCTGACTTCCTCTAGATTTTTTTGCCACCGTCAGTTGCCAGTTTCTGCCACCGTCTCCAGAAAGTTTCTTCCGTCTTCTCCAGGAACTAACTAAACTTATCCCAGAAATTTATTTTGCCTAGGTCTGGAATTTTGTCCAGTTGATTTTTTTTGACTTCTATTGCAAGGCTTTTCCACGCTTCTTCTGGCTTCTCCTGGAAATGGCTACTTCTGGAATTTACTTCCAATTTCCGAAACTTTTCTGCCTTCCTTTGAATGTGAAATCCGATTTTTTTTCTGAAAGTTTCTTTACATTTTCGCCAGAAGCTTCTCAATTTATGTCTTGGAAGTTCCACGGATGTTTTTCCGACTTCTTTCAGAACTTTCCTAAAACTTCCTCCAGGAAAGCTTCTTTCTTTTTTCTCTGGATGTCTAATTCAAACAATCCCTGGAGTTTTCTTCCTCAATTTTCCGATTATAGTCCAAAAGTCAAAATTTTCGCTTTCAAAAACGGCAAAAATATAAAATTAATTAAAACAGTAAATACCGATAAATACCGATTTTTTAAAAACTTTGATACCGATAAGCTTTAAAACATTCTGGCAACGCTGATCAGAACAGATGTTGTAGTAAGTTAGCGATATGTTTCTTCAGAAAGACTGAAGGAACACCATTCGGTCCAGGGTTAAAAGAAGCCTTTAGTTTTAGTGCGGCAGTCGTTATCACTTTGGCGTTGACAACAACTCCACCCAGAGCTTGATCGGAAAGTGGAACGTTTTTTGCTGCTAGGGTTACGTATTCGTAGGTTAAGCTCTCGTCAGAGAAGTCTCTTGCAAACTTGTTGGAGATCAAGCGGCAGACCTCCTGTGGAGTGGAAACCAGTTTGCCGTTCAATATCATGGATGATGGTAGGCCGGATTCTCGCGCTGCTCCTTCACATACTTCCAGAAAGACTTCGGGTGTGACTTGAATTTCCTTTGAATCCTTCGCAGATAATGCAAGTAGCACAGACAAACGGACAAAATCTCGCAAGTTGTTCTTCGAACAAGCACTTAACGGACAATATAAAAGTATCGTATTGGTAGTACCGCCACCTGTGGCGCGCATAGTCAATTTTGTTGCGTTTGACGTTTACACACTACCGCCATCTGTTCAGCGTAGTGCCCGCTACAGTGTATTAACATATGGCGGTTATGTTTTAGCGACGATGTTTTACAGTGAGAAATATTCAATGTGTTATGTCTGTATATCTGTGCAAGTAGTATTAATGGCTGACTCGCTTGAACCGATAATTAAGCTGAAGGAGTGACGTTTCAGCGACATCGTGCGATATATATTTAGTGAATTTCCTCAACGTAGCGATCTTGATCGATTTCAGTTTCTTCAGTTCGTTCGTCTGCCGAGGGAGGTGCGATGCAATCTGGTGAACGCTCTTTGGGACGTGTCTAGAGATAGGAGATCCGCTCCTGAGCTGTTCTAAAGACCCGATTCACTAAAGTGAGCTGATGACCCGCGGTTCATTTTTTAGGAACTTCAGCTAATCAGCTCACTGATATCACAAGTCTAAACCATTCAATCCGTCACTTATAGCGAAGCATAAAAAAGAACTGATTACTCCACTTACGCATTGAACAGCCATCGCGTAAACCCGCGCGTAATACAACATGTGCCTACTAATTGATACTCCCATCATTCTCTGGGAGAGCGGAAGATCCGCACAAATGCAAATAACCGAAAATCAAAATGCAGCTCTCCACTTCACAGCTCAGCTCCGGATCTGAATCATCGAACCGAATGATTCAGTGGGAGCTGTTTAGGATACCAGCTCTTGGACCCGTCGAGTTCTTTGGATCCGTTCTGCACTTGGACCCGTCCTGCTCTTCGGACCTTTTTTCTCGTTTTTTTTTTATGATTCATGCTGATGATCTGGAACTGAAGTCGAGAATATTGAGAGCATTTCTGCTGAAGAATTAACATCAATATAAACTGAATTGCCTATCATATGAGAAAAGGCGTAACATCGTGTGAAACGATGTCAATCATATCCTCGCGTGTGATATAGATGTAGCTCTATCGCATACATTTTTTGCTTTTAATGATATGTTGTTGGCTCAATTTGCGCGCATTTTGGTTCACGCGGTGGTTATTCAGTTGTTGCGTAATCAATTGAAAATTAGAGCCTGTTGTAAGGTACGGATTTTTTGTTTTAGACTAATTTTACGATTTTATGTAGTTTTAAGCTTCTAGGTATAGCTCTATTGGGACTTTGTGTCAAAATTTCAATAATTTCAATGTGAGCTGAAGAGCTGTTCCAAAATATTGGCTCTGCTATGTGAGCTGGACGGGTCTGATCCGCTCACCCAGATGAGCTGATGTGCTCACCTCTAGACGTGTCTGTCAATGACATAAGCCAAGACATATGGAAAAGTTTGAGCAGCGGTTTCGACGTTATCAGAATCGAGTATGTGTTCCCAATCAATGCTTGACAGCACATTGGCAATGCTACGGTGATCGGCTTTCCGGAAATTGTAAAACACCGTAGTGGAGATGTCTTCGAAATCTCGAATGGGATTGTCTCCAACAGTAATAGCCAAAGGAGGATGATGAGGAACTTTCCTTTACGAGTGGAGAAGGAGCCGACGAGATGAATGGAGCCTTATCCTGCGCGCTTACGAAACAGAGGTCTAAGCTACGATTGCTCTTGTTATCCACGGAATTCATTTTAGATAACATCGCTGCGCTATGGCTGTCGAGAAGGCTAACTGATCCATAATGGAAAGCAGAACCTATGGGGTCCGGAAAGAGAAAGCCAGTGAGGAAAGGTGTCCACGAAACACCAGCACCATTATGGAGAAAACGGATCGACAATGAGGTTCGATAAGATCAATGTCGCGAACTCGGTCGGGTGCGATGTACATCACACATAAGTACAGTGTGCTATGGCAATGAGGTACAGAGAGAGGTGGCGCAGATCGTGAAATAGGGTTGTATTAGTTAACCAAAAAATCAACGTAAACGCAAGTAGTGACGTCACTACTTGCGTGTACTTGCGTGTATCGTACAATGGTTGTGTGAGTGATTGCTTCACCTCGGTAATCCAGCTCATTGGTGCTATGGCTCAACTTGACAGCTACCCATGCCTGTTCAACGCTAAGAGGAAGAGGAGACAACTGGCTTCTTTTTGTCTGTTACGTGTTCTTCTTCTCTCGCGGGAACGACCGTGCAAAAACTATTTCAATATGGACGACGCAGTCGACTGTCAAAATACAAGAAAATAGATTCCCTATTGTAAAAATTCTCGCGTTCGCCCGACCAAACTGGCGCTTGTTTGCGTTTGACAGAAAATTGGTTCATAAAAGTTCCCCCTTTTGTCTCTTCTTTCTCTTAGGTTCATCGCAGTTCCACATGTCGTACTGTATGGCTCTAGCATTCAACTCGGACCAAACAGCAATGCGGTTTTCTCATTGGACTTTTGGTCTCACCAGGGGACTTTTGACTTTTGACAGCGTTCGAGAGTCTAGCCATGTCTCGGTTATTACTATTACATTCGAGCAACGCCCGATACAGCTAACGGGTGCTCTAGTTCGTTTATGTGTAAGGCTCAATCGCGTTAGCTTTACGGAGCCGATAACTAACGGGTACTCTTGAACGTCAGAATTAATTCCACCAATGTTTTGGTAGTACATGATGATACCCTGTTTTCGGCGTATTTCCGTACTAGGCAAAGCGATGTCCCTGAAAATTCCGGGGGGTGACAGGTAGCAAACGAATATTACTATTACAAAGAGGATACTCGCCATAGTGAACGGGTTGGAAGACCCTCTCTCCGCAACCGACCGTGATGGGCGGAGGCGACAGAAGGCAGGACTGTGTCAGAGGCAGTGATGGCATAATCATTAGCAAATTGATATTTTTCCGCTCTCACACGCTCTCTATATCACGCGTGATATTGGAACAAAATATCATGCTTTATATCAGTGTTGGCAAAATCAGAAATCAATTGATATTTTTCCGCTCTCAAGCGTGATATTCTGACAAAATATCATGCTTGATATTGATTTTACAAGCGAGACTATTCACAACGTGCACAAATCAAGTTGAGAGTTGACTCGACACAAAAATGATTCTATTGCACATCGTTTTCTTAGACAGAGAAAGCATAGTTTGCTTTTTAATCTTCACCGATGGCAGACGCCAAGGGACTGCTGCAAGCCATTATGGAAGTTTCGGTTGCATTCGGGTGTAAAGCAAAAATCATTAAACTCAATCTCACCACAGTTTGGTGAGATTTGCAGTTGGTGAGTTTTGTTAGCTTGATATTCCGAGCTGCGATATCACAGCTTGCAAAATCAACCGCAGTTGTTTGCTTGTTGATTTTTGTCTGCGAAAATCAAGCGTGATCTTGGGCGTTGGTGAGATTTGATTTTCTGATATTTTCCCAACACTGCTTTATTTTGATCTTACAAGTTCCTTTGATATTGCAAGACTATTCTCATAACGTGTAAAGTTTAAGCTGTGACTTGAATCGATGGAAAAACGATTCCGTTGCCCCTCGTTTTCTTTGAGAGGGAAGGTATAATAAGGCTATCTCGTTTTTCTCTTCACCATTGGCAGACACGAAGAGACTGCTGCCAGCCGTTATGGAAGTTTCGGTTGCGGTCGGGTGTAAAGCAAAAACCATGAGACTCAATCTCACCACAGTTTGGTGAGATTTGCAGCTGGTAAGTTGTGTGAGATTGATATTCCGAGCTGCGATATCATAGCTTGCAATATCAACCGCAGCTAATGGTTTGTTGATGTTTGTCTACTAAAATCAAGCGTGATCTTGTTCTTTGATGAGATTTGATTTTTTAATATTTACCCAACACTGGTCAGACGGTGCGCTCCAGGTGACTAGCTGCAACGTTTCCCTCATCAGCAGCATCCGGCACGCTGAAATTCGAACTGACATCAGGCACTGTTGAATCGTAATCGATTGGATACTTGTCGCACATAGTAGGTTGGAAGACCCCCGATACGCATCTAAACTCAGGGCCGGGACGGCTATGACGAGCGCTGGCTAATATAGAGGAATCGGGGGCTTCCACATTGCTTTCCACAGTGCGTTCCGATTGGGAAGTTGAACCTTCCGTCGGAAGAATATGAGAATGAGAACTCATCAGGCAACGAAAAGCTCAAATCGGAAAAATACTTGCCTGTGCGAACATGGTGGAAGACCCCCTTTCCACCACCACCCGCAGGACCGAGTCGTCTGTGATGAACGCAGGCTGCAGTCTGCAGTTGGCGGGAGCGGGGTGGGGCAATTAGGGGCTTCCATCAAGCTTTCTACGGTGCGTCTCGGTTGCATCAATATGTCGTCGGATAAAGCGATTAGGCGTCGTCTGTTGTGCTGAGGGCTCCTAAACGGCCAGGAGTACTGAGAGGTACTGGTGTCCCGAAAGGTGTAACAGTAGGAGTACTAAATTGGGAATTGCTGGAGGCAGTTGGACACGTAGATGCATGTTCACTTTAACAGCTCCATGAAAACGTTTTGCTTAATTAATTTAACATCGTTACAAATTTAGCTAATTACAAAAACTTCACATGTTCGTTCGCTGACAATTGACATGATTTACCTTGAAGATTACTCTTAGCTCGGATGAGCGACCAAAGCTGTTTTGTCAATATCACCGTGCATGGTCGAGATTTTGCAGCACTGGCCTAACGTTCATCATGCCTAATGGGGTACACTCTTTCGGTACACCTCGGTGCACGAGAAAGGCAAAACATACTTCATCCTTCTACATTGAACAACTGCTATCAACCGACGTCACCAAAGAAAAGCAACACTGGAATTTAGTTTCCGGCTTCTAAGAAGGAACGGTTCTGCCTTCAACAAACAACGCACTAACGATCGACTGTTTTGCTATGATATAACCGAAGTTTGGATGACATCGTAGCCCGATGAAGGTGATTTGGATTCTGGAGAAGGTGTACCAACGATTTTACTCCACCCAGCTATATCGATTGTAAATCAGGACCTGTTCCTGCTTCCAAAAATTGAGCTCATTTGGTTACGATCTCATACTGCGCTGGCTGTTTGAAGTTAACAACTTTTTGTATTTGTCATCAACCCAACTTTTTGCCCCAATCAGGGCTGTCATGTGATCACTCAATGAGCGCAATGTACTGATTTTCTGAAATATACAAAGTGAGAATCAAGCACTAAGCTGGCTTGTTTTTCACCCTGCGCAGTGGAGAATAGAATACAAACACACACCCAAAAATAACGGAAGCTTAATGTGTACACATCGTTCCCACGGCTCCGACGCAAAGAGCGCCACTCAGTGTAGGGTTGCAAATGGGACACACAGAAAAAGACAAAATTCTTCTTTGTTATGCCCTGCTTCATCTCCTATGCATGTATTTGTGGTAAGCAAAGTCTGCAAAGAATTCAAAAAATACATTAGCGCTTGTTGTATTATATTCGCTCCCTGCGTCGCACGGAGTGTACCGCTCATTGTGTGGATCGCTTTCTCACAGATTAGAGTGTGCCAAGTAAATGGGAGAATCACACACTCTCTACATGCACAAAGTTGCTTTGCTAACGCTCTGAGGTGCTTTCCAGCCATGGCCACAATGATTTACGGGTAAGCTTGCTATATGAACTTAAGGTTCTACAAAGGGTCATTATTTTGTTTACTTCTTCTTTTTGAAATATTCTTCGATCATCATTTTCTAAATGTATTGGTAAAATTCATTGGAAGTGCATGTCCCCACGCCAAAACTGCCCCTGTTTCATAAATATCAACTGGTATGGTGAGGAAAACTTAGCCATCTCTTTTCTTCCTTCATTTCAATACAACAGCAAATGTGATGTCACACTATCTAGTGGATAAGAATGTAGCAGACAAAACATTCGCACTGCCAGACTGCGCTGTATGCAAGTTTGTTTACACCCATGAGCGGGAAAGTGTATAACAGGCTACGTGCACTGCTGCCATCAACCCTGTTAGTGTTGAATTCAATCTTCTGTGACTTTTTTAATTGGACCGGTAAAATGTTTAAAATGGTCATTTATGTTTTATTTAATCAGTTTTTGATATTTATTCACCATTAAATACATCCACTCATCTATGTTAATAAGGCAGACTTGGCAATTAATTGTTTTAATAAACTTAAATTCATTGCTAGAGGCAATACATCTGGCACCGCTGTTTCAATGATACTTTCACGATTGCTAGCAAAGCAGTAAAGTAGAAATGGTTTTCTTTGTGATTAATTTTGTTCACCAAGAGTTTTGTGAAGCAGTTGTTTTGAGTTTCGTGTATTCGATTGCGTTTAATTGTGCTATACTTCGAAGAACACAAGTAAGTAAATACAGTGAATGTGTTTTACCCAGGAAATTTTCGTGTTTTACCCACGAAATACATGTTTTAAATTTTCGTATTCATAATATATGAATGTATGTGTAAACTAATGATGATGATTTTATGATATTTAAAGAAGAAGAAGAACACAAAATTACTTACCCTTTGTAGAACCTTAAATGAAATTGTCTCAGTTACAACTTTGCTTTTTGATGGTCTACGTTCCAAATTTAAATTGATTGATTTCGAAGCCGATATTTATCTGCTATGATGAATCGATTGCGTTCAGGACAACACTGAGTAGCCCAAGTAATATTGCAAGTTTTAACAAGGTTTTAATGCATTATCTAAGTCTATAACATGGTCTACAGAACCCGCTCATAAAACCAAAATTCTTACTTGGGAGGTCCTTATTTTGGAAGACCAAAAGAGGACCAGTGCGAGAGAGAACACCCGAGAAGATCATCGATTTTATCACAGGCTTGTGCTAAGGTGAATTGATTTGTTTCGAAAAGACGATCTTATTGTGCAAGTGGGTCGTATCAACCACATGTAATCCAGCTTTGGTAAGTATTATTTTTTCTTAAAAATGTTCTGGAATCCAATTTCCAGCGTTTCAAACGTGAGCTAGACTTATTTATTTCGGCAGGGGATAGAAATCCTGTTCGCCAGACAGACCTGGTATTTATGCTTGGACAGATGGAATTTGTGGATTTTCGCAGCTATATTCTTCATTCACTATGGATGTTTGTTTCTGGATTGGTTTCCTGTGCTTTTTTTTATTATAAAATATGAACATTTCAAATTAGTGTTTGCATTTTCAATCTAGTAAAAAGAATAATTTCCATCGTTGTTATAATTTGCAATGTTATCCATATTTTACTGCTGCTACCGAAGATGTGTGCGTTTTCGAAAAATTAGAATATGATAAAATTTCCTATTTAATATAAATGTGCATTTAAAATGTGTTTTAACTTTCATTCACTAATTTAATATTTCTGGTTTGGCAATGGCTTTCGTAGTACTATCATATATTTCTCTCATTTGATTTGGTTTTTACAGCGATGCTTGGTATTGTATTGGTTCCGTGTGGTTTATTTTCTAATATTTGTTTGTTATTTATAGGTCTACTATGCTAAATATTTCGTATTGTTTTTTGTTTTGTTTTTTTTATTAAGTGCGTAAACAATCCTTAAATGTTAAAGCTTCCTTTCCATTCGAATTGAAACTATAAAATGATACGTGAAAGAAGGTACATATATTTGTCGTATTTCATATCATGCTTCAATATGGCCCAATAAAACTAACGGCAAAGTTGTGCGGCGAACAGATTCATAAATAACAATATTTTTCATTTACTACATTTTCGCATTTTGGCTACCTAATAAATAATTGAACGAAATGTTGTCAGAACATTCTTTATTTTTGTACAAGCCTCTTTCATCGCACCGAGCTTTTCTGCTACTTTTTGTGTGGGTGTGTGTGTGTGGGTGTTTGTATTTGCGATTTCCTTTTTTTAATGAGTGCGCCCCACCAAATGATTTATCGATATTTGCCCCACACGGTTCAACGGGTTTCTACACTTTCTGTTTCTGTGCGCATTTTTCAGTTTTCAACTTTTTGTTCCGCTTAAAAATCCACATCGATACTCATGGCCCCACCGACACGACTGGATAGTGGTCTCATGGCACTAATATTGAAGTTAATCGTTCGTCATATTATGAATTTAAGTTTTCTTATTAACAAATTTGGATACTATAAATAACCATGAAAAAAATGGGATACCAGAAATTCATCCAGGTAGACCACTTGACAAGCTTAGTTAACTAGTTGGTAGGCTACTAACAATAACAGGCGCCAACATTGCATCTTTTGGCCAACTTTTATTCCGCGTGCAACCACTATCCACAGTGCGTTCCACTTTCACCTTTAGTTGGAATACAAAAAACTTTTCACCATAAAATGTGAATATCTACCACGAGCTCGCCACGAAGGGGCAATTATTTTTGACGATACTTCAACGGGTGCCGGGACCGTCGTCGTCGTCATCATGTGTAGTAGTTTTTACCCCACGCAGCAGCGCCGATGGACGAGCAAAAGTTTTCAACAATTATCACGGGGCTTCCTCTCGAGTTTGAGGGTGGAAAATTTTTGGTTAGTGGTTGTAGGATTTCGCGTTTGGATATTATTTTTTTGGGAAATTTTTGTGGAAGAAGTGTAATGAATTTCATGGGTTTGATCCACGTGGATGTGCAGCAATTTGTGGGAACGACATTGATTGGCAGGAAGCTGCCGAGTTTCGGGGAAACTTTTGCATTTAATTGAAAAAGTTCGCTTCGTTGTTGCGGGAAAAGTACAGCCGAAACCGACCAGAATGAACGTATATCAGAGTTGTTTCATTCAAGCCTTCAACAGCACAAAGCCGAGAAGTGCTTCAAAATGTACATATTTGGCTTACATATTTGAAATTAAGCTCTACAAATCTGCTTAAATGCTGAGAACTACTGATGCGTTGACTTTTGCAAACAACGTATTGTCAAAATCTACAAAGCTGCAGCCAATGTTTCAGGAAGCCATTGATTTAATGAGAACATAGAGCAGTTCCAGGCCAACAACAGTTATGGGCAATTGTCCACATTTCTGCTCAAATTCGGCCATTTTGAATCTTACAATTCGTCATTTTTTTAATAAATCGCAGCACGAAAATGCACTTCTAATCGAAATGACGTCTGATGCATCGTTGTAGGGAAACATAAAGTCTTTTTAGGAAAAATATATAAGGGAGAACAGCCCATAATGCACCTCTGCCCACTTATAGAAAAACAACGATAACTTTTCCTCAGATGCATTTTCCGGGTAATGGTTCGTGTTTTTTTTTTCAACTGGAGGTTTCACAAATAATTCTTGATCATAAAATCATATAACGTCCTACTGATTCCTTTAAAAAATAACATTTTGTGCAATACATGACACAGTTGTTAAAATCATCGACTGCAAATTAAGCTTTTAACAGCATATATCACAAAAAAATTGAACGTGTTCACTTTTCGTATATTTTTTAGATATTTGCTTGATGAATCACAGTTCAACATTCTATTGAGACCTTATTTTTGATGTAACATAAAGGAATAATCATTTGAAACACCGCATCCCTTTGCATTATCTACTCGCAGGGTTTATGGTTTGTCTACCATGGGGTGCATTTTACCCCAATGTTGTGGTGCATTTTGGCCATTGGTGTGGTGCGTCTTGCCCCAATATTGTGGTGCATATTGCACCATGCATCAGGCGTTTTGCCCCGTTATCATTTTGGAACCAATTTATAAAATACCTTGAAAATCATGAAAAATCCTCCTTTTGTAGTTCTAAATCACTCGATCTTCGTAGAAAACATGGTAATGAACCATACGTCATTACTTTATTCTTAATTTTAGCTTCCATACAAGCAGGCAAAAGAACGTAAGAATTCCATAAGAATCACTTATGAACTTTAGCCATAAGAAATGAGTGTGAATTTCATTGATTCATTGATATGCCTTATGAAAATCGGAGCAGACTGGAACCAGAAAATGGACGTTGAGGTTAGGGGACCCATGTGTAGACCACTCGTCTTTCAACGCTTGGGAAAATGAAATGGTTAAAGGCGTATAAGAGCTACCTCATGCTACCCGATGTCGACAAAAAAAAAAATAATAAAACGGAGCAGCCTGGAACCGAACCATGGACGTTGAGATTACGGGTCCTGTATTTAGACCACTCACCTGTCAACGCTTATGGGTAAATAGAATGGCTGAAGGCGTATAAGAACTAGGGTATACGTCCCTAACCTCGGTCTAATATGCAGCCATCGATTACGTTTTTAATCATAACTCATCAATGAATTTACCTGCAAACGATATTCTACTGCTAAATGGTATGCTTAGATATGCTTATCATGTCGTTTGCTATCAGAAACCACGAAAAGTTGAAAAACTTACTTTTTTTAAGACAATAACTCACGAGGGAAATGTATGTAATATGGGTCTATTGTCCCCAAATTGGGTCTATTTATGGATGCAACTTCGTCCTATCTTGTTTGATCCTCAAAAAAACGCTCTTGGTAACGTTTTCTGATGTATTTTTTTTTATCACTATCACTGTTAACTTAATGCTCTTCATTCCTCAAAACATTTCTTAGAGAAAATTTTACGAAAACTACATTAAATCACTCAATTTAAAAATTAAAAATTAAAAATTTCGCTTATCGTCTTTTGACCGCAGAATATCTAAATCAGAACATTGTGATGTTCATTATACAGGTTTGGCAGAAAAAATCTCCCTTCCTGTTCGTTCCTTATCATCCAAATGCAAAACAACATTGTTGACGTTACTCTTATTGCTATATGCTGTCAAATGAATTTCATGGGCCATAGTTAGGAACATAGAAAAGAAATGTGTCCCTAAAGTTGGGTCCATGTTTTACTTGTGAAAACGTTGTTAAACAATTAAAATAAACATAAAATATTCAAACAGCAACTGTAAGTTTTACGTCTAGTGTGTATTATCAGGTAATTCCAATCAATAAATGCCATAATCAGGCCATTTGATGATCGTCAGTCAACCTTCCCATCTTAACCTTATAAGTCATGGCGGCTAAAAACTCCGAACATTGTGATATTCTCAACCAGTTTTATTACTTACGAGAGCTGAAAATGTATTGAAATGTTGTGATATAAATTGATTTGTGTGTGGTACACATTTATCAACCATCAGTGATCAATATTTTCCTTATTTTTTGTGTAATATTCCTTAATTAATTATTTATTTGCGTGATAGGCCGAATGAAAGGACTAGACCCACATAACATACCGTAACCCTACCTTATGTTAGACGAAAACCTTTCATAAGTCGCGCTTATGAAATTCATGTCTCGTTTATAAGACGAGCCTTATGAAATTCTTAAGTCTATTTGCCTCAGTGTTCGGAGCTCGTGTACTGACCACTCGTCTTTCAACACTTAAGAAAATGGAATGGCTAAAGCCGTATAAGAGCTGCGTTATGTTAGACGAAAATCTTTCATAAGTCGCGCTTATGAAATTCATATGTTTCGTTCATAAGACGAGCCTTATGAAATTCTTAAGTCTATTTGCCTCAGTGTAGGATCGTGAAGGTTATCAACCTCGAACTAGCCGAGAAGATCGTAGAGCAATACGACGGCAAGCACGAATTCATGTTTGATGGGAAGTCCTACAAGTTACGGATTACGATGGAGGATGGAGCGGTGGAGATCAAGTTTGTTTAGCTACCCAAAGGCGTCACCAACGACCATATTGCTGATTTTCTCGCCGATTACGGAGAAGTTATAAACGTTCGTGACCTATTGTGGGATGACCAACATAGTAATTTTGGTGGTATTGGTATATGGTGGTTACGAAGAACATTCCTTCTCTTGTGATCATTCAGGGCGAAGAAACTGCGGTGGTTTACAAGGGGCCACTTGCACTACCATAAGTTTGCACACATCGGCATTCCATGTGTGCAAAACAAAAAACTGCTGGTGCAGAAGCTCGCAGCAGACCAATCGTACGTAAACGTTACGAAAGGTAAATCAAATAAGCCTACACCGATCAAACCTCCACCGAAACCGACGGATCTACGAAAACCACATTCGGGGCCGTCTAAGGCTTCGTTTGTATCCGGACAACTAGGCACTTCGGGTCTAGTTCCAAATCTCCTTGGTACAAGTGAAAAAAAGCAACCTTTTAAGTTTAAATACAGCATTTAAAAGTGCAAATATTCTTGATTAGTAGTTCAGATTTATGCTATTTTAAAAACCTTTTAAAGTCTGACGAGAAAATCAGAAAGTGTCTGGTTTTAAAAATGAATTTTATGCAGCACTCAATCGTTTTATGAAACTGTTCAGTTAATCAATAATAAACCTTCTCGGTATTTGTTTTATTGATGTCACAACAAAATACTCATTAAATGTGTTTTATCATTATAAAAGCAAATCTAAAACCGTTCGGTTTCAAAGGGGATCAAAAAGCATATATTGATGCGTTATGGTGTCAATGAAGTGTATCACAAAACCTCCCAATGTTTACAAATATAACTAAACAGATGGATCCGCCTAGAGACAGAGAAAAACATAATCGAGTCCCTCGAGTAATAATTCTAGCAATGCTGTCGACGGAAGAGAAAAGGAATACAATTCCAGAACTTTCTGGGAGGTTCCGCAGCTCTGACAAAATCGGTCAACAACAACAGAGCAGCCGACTGAGAGGAGCGAAGTGAATGTGGTTTGCGAAGCACTGGAAGCCGACAAATAAGACGCTTACATTTGATAGAAATACATAGCATATTGTCAATGGCAGCCTTCTCCAGAAATAATATTGAGATGATGATCCGAATAGTGCCAAACTGGGACTGACCGGAAACTTCAGAAACTATCCGTCAGCTGGAAATTGTCTGCCTTCCGAACCATAGAAACGATTTCATTCGGCTAAAGGTTTACCTGTTCCAAAAACTCCAAGCAAGCGCACATAAACTTCATTGCATCATCCGGAAGAAGGAAAATTTTTCGGGAACGATTCAGCTTCCACCTGTTCCAAGTTACGTAGATACACTTCCTGAGTAACTGCTTCCAATAGATGAATCGCCCTTATCAAGGATGTCACGCAACTTGTTGATCCAACGCTGGAGTAGAACATCGTTGCAATGATCGCACAACAAAACCATCGAAAGATAAACAATTTTTGACGTTTAACTTTTTCCAGGCAACTTTGCCACCATTAATGCCGTCATAAAACTAAACGGAATAGGATCAAGCAAAATGGTTTCAGATAAAAACAATTCAGTCTGCAAATTAAAATGTTTTGCATACGTTAGCGATTTCATGAAAGCAAAACAGCTTTTTCACAAATGGCTGTTGGAAAATTTAT
The DNA here is from genome assembly GCF_037179485.1 of Ochlerotatus camptorhynchus. Lineage (NCBI taxonomy): Eukaryota > Metazoa > Arthropoda > Insecta > Diptera > Culicidae > Ochlerotatus > Ochlerotatus camptorhynchus. The sequence continues at coordinate 2,438,611 of NW_027041014.1, read as the reverse complement.
GTTTATGCCATATTGTTATTGTTCAATTTGCTTTTTTACAATCTTCGTTTTTCAAGATACTTTTCTTTTAAAATAACTTTAGTCTCATCAATTCATGAGCAATGAGCAGTAATAGAGATTACAAAAATCATCAAATTGTCTCGGCTGGGAGCAATGATTAACATAACAAATGAGTATATTTTGATTCCTAAATTAAAAATAATTATTGAAATCAACGTTTTTCGAAGGCGGACTTATTTATTTCGATCTTCCTTAGCACATTTCACATTAGATTTAATTTGTCACCTAAAATAGACCACAATGTGAGTTTCGATAATTTTAGTAATTCTTTCACTTTAATGATGAGGAAATTTATTAGGATTTTTGACAGATTCATTTTTGAACAATGAATTTGAAACAAGATCGGACATTCGTCATAACCTTTTTTCAGCAAGTCATTCTTGAAATGTCTCGATCAGTGTTGGAAAAGTTTACCAAAACTCACTATAACTCGCAAACTTTTCCCTTGGTGAACTTCGTGAAATATTTTCTTCGATATTTTCCAAAGCTGGTATCGATAATACACTCTTTAGTACCTTCTTCAGGGTGGGCCAACTAGATTCTAGTCTTAATGAGGTTTTGGTGGATGTAATAAAGGCAAAGCTATCTTGACCAGGGTTACTAGGGGAGCCACGTACTGTAGCAACACAACCCCCCGCTGTACCTGTTACCAGGCAAAACAAATCCTCCACAGCGCAAGCTGTCATCCAGCTTTCGCCGATTTCCATCCCAATCGGCACCATCACATCACATCATATAGGACTGATGGGAACGAAACGGACAGCTCGCAGACTTCGAACAGCAACCGACGCTCGCGTAGGCAACCGCCAGGCAAGAAAATACGGCACAAAGAAACCACCACCAGCACCGAACACGAACACGTCCAAATTTCCGATGAAGACATGCAACAACAAAGCTGGGTTTAGACTAGGCAAGTCAAATGATCAACTCAGTTGAATTCAATTGGCCTGAAAAGTTGAGCCTGGTTCAACCTTTTTCAATTCAAGTCAGTTGATCAAGTCAGTTGAATGGCATGGTTTACACATTCAATTGTCTTGCCCTGTCTAAGCTCAGCTTAATGGAGTACGTCTTGGTGTGGTCTTCTCAAACTCGGTGCGGGAAATGGTCTCGCTGAATTGGAAAACCCTCGTGACGAACTTCAGTCGACAAGTGTGGCTGCACTGGTTACGCAGCTTGTCACTAAACCAAAAGATGACACTGTTAAACATCTTCTTGTCGTCAAAAATATGGTAAATCGCTGCTCACTTAGCACCAACTGCAGTACACGTAGCGAAATTGGCGGCTGCCATGCGCAGCTATCTTTTCCGTGGATTTTGCGCCAAAATACATATGCAGCAACTGGCACGTAGTATAGAGGATGGTGGTCTCAAGCTGCATCTACCGGCATTGAAATGCAAGGCTAATCTATCGTTTCTTCATCGAATGAATGGACAAGCCAAAGGTGGAGATAGAAAATCCAAATATCAACTGGACCCGTATTCGGAATAATATTTCGATGCGGAATCTGCTGCCTTCTCAAAAGAGTACTCTGTATATGTATGTAAAACAGAAATTGCCACATCGTCTATTGTTTAAAATAAGACGGACTGACGGAAAACAGTGTGAGCACTGTGGAGCAGATGTAGAATCCATACAGCACAAGTTTTTCGACTGTCCTAGAGTGCGTGAATCTTCCGGACTACTACAACGGAGGCTGCTTGTATTGACTAGCTATCAACGCTCACTGCATAGTGGCGAACTGCTGCGACCCTCGTTTGAGTGGATATCGACGACAACAAAAGTGGCGATTTTGAAAATAGTATTCAATTACATTACCTTCATTGATAGTTGTAATGGTAGGATCAATGTAGATGAACTGAATTTCATCCTTGAAGTTGGTGTTTAATACAATTATATAAATAATTTTGCTTAGAAAACAAAATTTTTGACCTTTTAAATTGTTTTCAGAGCAAAAATTAAAAACATACTGCACAAAAAAATTTAAAAAATTTGTTCGAAATTTGTTGTTATACGATAATTTTTAATTACTTTTTGGAAATTTTCTCTGAACAAAAATTACCGTGTATATTTTTCCAAAAAAGACTTTATTATTTTCTTTTGTTTATAGAGAATGGCTTTATTTTTCTCAACAACTTTGTCTCAGACCACGATGGAAAATGACAGGTGGGCAGGAACTCACAGTCTCCCAGTGTTGGTGAGTTCTTTGCCGTTAATGTTCATGAAAAGTTCACTATTTTGCTATACAGAAATTCAAAACAAAAATTTTATCTGCGGATTTGAACAGTTTTTGACCTGTTTCATACTACCGGAAGGTGTATGCTGGTCACAAATGCCGTGCCAAACTGATTTCCTACTCAATTAATCAATCTTTGATGTGAAATTCGCTAATAAACACGAGGCGCATTTCTTATAGCAAACATGCCATAACAAAATGGGCATGGTTCATTTAAGTAAACAAACTAACACTTCTTCCGACTGTTACACCTATGTATTAGCCGTCTCGGTCTCAGACGTCATTCCGATTAGAAGTGTCGTGTTCGTGCTACGATATATATCAAACGCCATTTTAAAAATATTCACAAGATTCAAAATGGCCGAATTGTAGCAGAAATGTGAATGATTGCCCATAACAAACAATTATACAAAGTTTAATTCAAATCGGAGAAGTTCTAGTCTGATCAACTCGTCATTTGGCGTGAAAATGCTCCAAACACACCCACACATCCTCCTCCTCCACTATTGCGGTAGGTACTAGCAATAATCATAAACCGAACTTTGCAATCATATCCGACCCCGCAACGGAAAAGGGAACAAATTAGGTTCGCCGGTTGTCCCGCGAGTAATTTCCTGCAATTATTCGGTGTTACCTAGCTGCCAGTTATAATCGTGCAAGGTTGTGTGATCACCAAGATAGGTAGGGTATACGTCCCTAACCTCGGTCTAATATGCAGCCATCGATTACGTTTTTAATCATAACTCATCAATGAATTTACCTGCAAACGATATTCTACTGCTAAATGGTATGCTTAGATATGCTTATCATGTCGTTTGCTATCAGAAACCACGAAAAGTTGAAAAACTTACTTTTTTTAAGACAATAACTCACGAGGGAAATGTATGTAATATGGGTCTATTGTCCCCAAATTGGGTCTATTTATGGATGCAACTTCGTCCTATCTTGTTTGATCCTCAAAAAAACGCTCTTGGTAACGTTTTCTGATGTATTTTTTTTTATCACTATCACTGTTAACTTAATGCTCTTCATTCCTCAAAACATTTCTTAGAGAAAATTTTACGAAAACTACATTAAATCACTCAATTTAAAAATTAAAAATTAAAAATTTCGCTTATCGTCTTTTGACCGCAGAATATCTAAATCAGAACATTGTGATGTTCATTATACAGGTTTGGCAGAAAAAATCTCCCTTCCTGTTCGTTCCTTATCATCCAAATGCAAAACAACATTGTTGACGTTACTCTTATTGCTATATGCTGTCAAATGAATTTCATGGGCCATAGTTAGGAACATAGAAAAGAAATGTGTCCCTAAAGTTGGGTCCATGTTTTACTTGTGAAAACGTTGTTAAACAATTAAAATAAACATAAAATATTCAAACAGCAACTGTAAGTTTTACGTCTAGTGTGTATTATCAGGTAATTCCAATCAATAAATGCCATAATCAGGCCATTTGATGATCGTCAGTCAACCTTCCCATCTTAACCTTATAAGTCATGGCGGCTAAAAACTCCGAACATTGTGATATTCTCAACCAGTTTTATTACTTACGAGAGCTGAAAATGTATTGAAATGTTGTGATATAAATTGATTTGTGTGTGGTACACATTTATCAACCATCAGTGATCAATATTTTCCTTATTTTTTGTGTAATATTCCTTAATTAATTATTTATTTGCGTGATAGGCCGAATGAAAGGACTAGACCCACATTACATACCGTAACCCTACTTAGCGCTTATTAGTGATCTCGTTTATCATCCCCTGCTTGGTTCGGTTGCCCAACCAACCAGCAGCTCGCGAGGGTTTGGCCTCAGCTTCATAAATCCCATCCCTTGCCTACTAATATCGATTGCCAGCAATAACATTCAGCTTCTGTTCCAAGGACGACCGAGGCAAGGAGCGCTGTGTTGCTATGGAATTTTGTATTGCATTGCAATTTTCATCATGACCGAAACGGACCGGGGCAGCTTGAAAATAAGAAGCTCTAAAAACTCTTAAAATGCGGAAAGCAATGCTGCTGTGAGCTCTGTGAGAAGGTCGTCTCTCGTATTTCCGGGACAATCGTGAAAGACTTTTATTGTTCTGTTGTTTGGTGTGCTGCTTTTGCTTCTTCTGTGCAATGATGACGACGATGACGACGACGAGTGAAAGCAGTCTTTCGGTGCCTTATCGGTCGCTCCATAAACACCATTCTTTTTTTCCCGGGGAAAACCACACCAAATAATATCCCCTCCCTTTGCGTTCTTCCTGCATTTTCGAAGACACGTATACAAGGAGTTTCGCTGCCGATACGGCTTATGAGGCCAAAGATGTTTGTTTTTCGAGGTTGACACAGGCGTCTGAATGGCTTCGACGTGTGCGGGAGAAATCGGTACTTTGCGAAACTGTGACAGTTGAACAAACTTTATGTTGTGGTAGGTGTGATGATGGGATTTTTCATCGTCGAGTCGAATTAAGCCAGATTGAAGAGGGTGACGCCATTCAGATTTCCTTCATTCTTCTAACTAAGACAAATCATAGAAGAAGAAACATTTTCCACCTCTACGGGGCGGATCAAAAATAAGCTTTTAGAAACCCCCTTATCCTTGCGTCTCGATTTTTCTTATATAACTTCCTGTTAAATATTCTAGGACCTTTAAAGTGTTAAAGTGGGTATAATATAGTAAAAAATCATCGGGTGCCTCCCCCGCCCCTTAAGAGTGGAAGTCATTTTGACGTCGAGTTGACGTCCTGTTTTATCCTTCTTACAAAAAAAAAAAAAACCGTTCCGATATTCGTAAACAAAAAATCACGATAAGCTGAACTAATAGTTCTTTCGAATTCATGACTTAGTTCCCATAAACGTGATCGAGTAAATCGAATTTTCATGAATTTCATCATCAGCGTAGGGTTACCATATCAAAAATTTGAAAAGGAGGACATTTCATTTGAGGTTTGGAGACTAAGGAGGACAATGATTCCTTTTCTTAACATTAAATGAGGACAATGAGCATTTATCAAACGTTTTAATAATATGTGCGCTATCACAAAATTCATGAATTGGAAAGGTTCAATTGAGATTTCTCATAACTTTTTCAAAACCAATTCAATTCATCTTCTCGTTATACTTCTGAAAAATGCATCAAACTAGCCTTCATAATTCAATTTTGATACTTGGAAATGATCTAGTCTAGCTGATTTGCATGAAAAATACAGCTTTACAGCCTTAAAACCATCCCAACTTTTATCGTGTGCAAATATCAGGATACATGTCATCGCTGATTGATACCAACATGGAACATCTAAGCAACCTGTTAATGTTACCATTGATTCAGCATAGGACTTTAAGGCCGCTGCCATAGTGGAAGCGAAGAGGCGCGCTTATCGTTCTATACAAAAGAGTTCCTATTATTGATATTATTCCTTACATTCGATTTCACGCTTCGCGTGCCTCTTCGGTCTCAGTATGGCAGCGGCCAACACAAATCAAGCGTAACTATTCAAATCGACGCATCTGCTTCTGTAAACAATCTCTTCAATCGACGATTTGTCTTAACTGCTAACTCACCCACGCAAACAAACACCAGCATCAGGTAGGGGAAACTTTCGCCTACTAGCTAGTGAGCTTGCAGTTACTACAAATCGTCGATTGAAGTGATTGTTTACAAAATCAGATACGTTGACTTGAATAGTTATGCTTGAAATACCTAAAATCCCATAGAACCAGAACGTCAAAATCAAACAAATGATGGATTCAATCTGTGTGGCTGTGTTCAATTGGGTGAATTTTAACTTAAATTTGATAGATAGGAAATTTTCAAATAAACCTGCTATTGTATCAGACCAGGAATCAATGTTGACAAACACCTTCTCGAAAATCACACGATTTTCGAATATTATAATTTATTTTCGAAATACCAAATTTTAGTAAAATAAATTATAATAGTTGAAGATGCTAATTTCAAATAACAGACTAGAGTGGTATTTTTTATACGATAGATGAGGAGTTGATAGTTCCGTTAGAATACGGCAGAGAGTAGAAAGCGAGCAAGGACAACTTTTATTAATGAAGGTACAAATCATGATCATCTCTCATTACCAAACTCCCCCGTTGGAGAGGGATGGTGAGGGGTATCCCCCCCACTATAATGTTCGAAAATCCCTCTGTTGTTGTCCGATTTTCGAGAAATTGTTTGCCAAAATTATTCCTGGTTTGTCTGAAATAAGTCTGGTAGAATCGAGGGGGGCGACACATCTAAATCTCAATTCTAGATATTCAAAAAATCTCACACTAGTGAATCAATCTTCGAAAAAATTTCTTTCAATTTTCGCATCTACTTGCATCGCGCTTCATCTTTTTGTAGGAAATCTTCAGATTCGTCATCAATCTTCTTTCTATCTACTTAGCGTGTGCACAGCTAGCCAAAGCAAAACACAATTTTTCCTGCATCGTAGATAGAATCGTCCCCCTCGGGTAGAATAGCAGCTTTAATTGAAAATGTTCCATCTATCAAATATAAGTAAAAATTCACCAAATGAACCGCAGCCTAAATGTATCGGGTTGACAGCTGTAGTATACTTCTTGTCCCACCATCCAATGGCATTTGCCAGATAAGATAGGGTTGCGACATATTTAAATAAATAAGCTCTACAAACAACGCTCTTTGAAAACAATTTTATGAATATTTTACTGGAAAAAATGCAAGGTTTAAAAAGGAGGACATTTTCGGGCAAAAGGAGGATGTAGAAAAATTATTGAAAAAGGAGGACATGTCCTCCTTTAGGATACCATATGGTAACCCTAGTTCAGCGCGACTAGCGATTTCGTAACGCTAAGCAAAATGCAAAATAAAATCATGATTTCGTGATATCATGAACCTAAAATTGTGATTCCGGTGAACTTGGATCTCATGCAAAACAGCAGCAGTCAGTTTCAGGTTGTTGTCAAACTTATCCCTACGGAGTGCTTGGATTCGTCGAGAATAGATTGCTTATTAGTGCATTCAGCTGAGCCGTATCGTAAGCATGGTGGTGGAGTTCATCAAGCTGGTCGAAATCCTCGAAGGAAAGGGTGAACCAGTGAACGTCCTGTTCCAAAGCGATAAAGCGGTACCAGTTGTGGAGAAAACCTTGGTAATTGCCCCAGAGGCGGAGGGTATGTTTTCCACTAGTTCGGGTATTATAAATGGCGTGGGAGGGAAGGTGAGCATCGGTGGGGATGTGATCAATGCTTGTTGCTTGTTATGATGATCAGAGCGTAAACGTATTGACTGCTTAGAGCACCCGCACCTATGCGTTGCTATTCGGGCTGCTAGTTTGACAACTAAAACCATTGCTATTTTAGTTAGCAACTTGTTTACGCACCGGTCGTTGTATCACGATTGTGAATTTACGTTTTCGTTTAGGTTGCTAAACTTATCGTCGAACTTCGAACTAAAATTGATCACAGAGTTTCGTGTTTGTTTTTTTTCGACAATATTGATATACCTAACCACGAAGACTGAAGATTGAAGGTTAAGATCCAACTACAGACCAAAGGAACTCAAAATCACTTGTTCTGATGCAACATACATGAATTTGAATCTGGGACCAGCATGCGCACACTGGTGGTCACGAAACTGTCCTCAGGGACATCCGGAACATCCATAAAAGTATTTAATTCGTAAAGATGACAGAAATATCGATCTTCGTATGATCATCTTATAAAAGTAGCGCACCAAAATGCAAAAAGTCATTTTCGGATGCTCATCTGGATGACTAGATTACATATTTTAGCTTGTGAATATATCAAGCTTGGTTGGTCGAATTTAATATGGTAGATCTATTAACATCAGAAAAAAATTGAAACTTTAAGAAGTTCTGATTGATAGAAATGTGGGTAAGTTAAAAGATCTTTAAGAGTAAGTTCCGACAGCTCCAGGGCAATCCAAGAAAATTTACTTCAGCGAAGATCAAGAGCTTCAGGGCAGTTCCATTAAATTCAGGAAAATTTAAGCTTAAATACCTATGAGTAAGTTACGTGAACTTCAGGTAACTTATGAAAATGTTAGGCCAGTTCCATGAATGTCAGGAAAACTGTGAGAACTTGAGAGACGTTCCTAAAACTTTAGGTTTGTGGCAGTTCCATTTATTTCAGTAAAATAGAGGAAACCATCAAGAAGTTCCGAAAATTTAAGGATAGTAAAAAAAAACTTCGGAGAATGAACGTAAAAAACATTAAGAAAGCTACACAGAAGATCCATGTTTAAAAGGAAGTTTAAAGATCTTCTGGGCAGTTCCATGAATTTCTGAACAATTCCAGAAACATGATCAGGAAAACATAAGGGAAGTTCCGTAGACTTCAGGAAACAATATAGATCTTCAGGAGAGTCTGAGGAATGAAAAGAAGTACTGAAAATTTCAGGAAGTTTCATAGGCAAACTGCGGGAACAAAAGGAAAGTTCCGAAAAATTTCTGGAAATTTTTGTGAAATTCAGGCAAACTTCAGGATTTTTAAAATGGTTCCAAAAGCTCTAGGAAACTGCAGGACATTTTAAGATCCGATAAATTCCGGTCAATTCAATAAAACTCAGAAAAACTTGAGAGTACTTCAGGAATTGAAAAAAATAAATAAATAAATAAACTAATTTCATGGAAATTGAAGACTGCTTAAGAAGTTTCAAGAAACTCAGGGAATTTCCGAAACTTCATCAAAGTACCAAGATCTTTATTTAAATTTAAGAGACATAAGGGATCAGGAAAATGTGAGATCATTTTAAGGAAGTTCCATGGAATTGAATGCAGTTTAAAGAACTGCAAAGAATGCAGGAACTTCAGCGACGATTATATTATTTTCAAAAAAATCGCGAGATCTTTTAAAATGTTCAGAAATCTTCAAGAACGTCTAGAGACCTTCAGAGAAGTATATAGATTTTTTGGTAGTTTCATTATATTTTGGGAAGCTCCCGAAACTTCGTTGATGATTAGAGATCGTCATATCAGTTCATTTATTTAAGGAAAATTGCAGGATATTTATGAAAGAAATTATGCGATATTTCAATAATTTCATGAATTTTGCAATGCATCAAAAACAATGCGAGGTCTTCAGAAAATTTTATAAATATGATTAAAATTTCCGGAACAAAAGAAAAATTAATGAACTTTAGGAGAGATTCAAAACCTCAGGAAGTCCAAACAAAACTAGGATTTTTACGCGAATTGACTACTTTTGTGGATGTTCAAAATCTTCCAGAGAATCACAAGATTACCTGATTGCATATGCTAGTCCTAGGTCCTAATTCATGCATGTAGCTTCAGAATAAGTGAATCGTTCTTGAATTTTTTTTATGACTTTTACGCATGGTCCGGACCTTCCGAAAGACCGGGTTGTGGCCAGCAGAGTTCGCATACTGGTTTCAAATCCAAATTCATTCATGCAACATAACAACAAGTTGATTAAAAAAATCTAAATCCTTTTTTACTAATTTCCACATTTATGGATGTTCCGTGTCTTCCAGAGGAATGCTTTGCTGTCCCTTGCGTCCACATTTTTGTCCCGGATCCAAATTCAATCATATATCACAATGTTCAAATGAAAAACAAAACAAACATTTCATAGATAGCAACGCTTGAGCCGGTTGCTATCGCGCTGCTATATTTGTCAACCCGCTGTTCACCGAGAGGCAGATTGTTATTACCCGCACTTGAATAGCAACCCCCAGTGCGGTTACTGCGTTATGGTGGAGGTTGTTAAAATAGCTTTAGCAACGCATTGGTGCGGTTGCTCTTAGGCTGAATGTGAAAGCACTGCACTATTCAATTCATTGCTTTGTCCAGACCATTTGTACCGAACGGTAAAGGACGAAGCAATGTAAGAGCCAACAAAAACAGTCAGTCACTCACGAACAGGCGACTCAAACCGCTTGCCTTTGCTCTCACAGCATGTAATTGAGGAATTTTTCCATAGAAAATGTCGATGAACATTTCAAATGGTCCTATCTGCTTTGATCGATTATCTTCATCGACTTTCTCTTTTCATAACCACTGCTATGCAAACAGATTTCGCGTTAATTCTACCACATAGTTTGATAAAGAAGGTTCTTATCTAGCGTCCAAAACGTCAAATACAACAGGGAAAGGTTTTGCAGCTGAGTTATTGACGAAAGAGAAAGTCGATGAAGAGAATCGATCAAAGCAGATAGGACCATTTGAAATGTTCATCGAGAAATGTACGCTCAGTTATTCAAAACAAGGATTGAGTACCATCACGGAAGAATGAACGTGCTGATTGAGCTACTGGCTGAGTGCTCGGCTGTCATTGACTCGTTTACCTCTCAATCATTCAGACTCTCACGAGGCAGTGAATGATGATGCAGCAGATGGCAGTTCATATTCAAATGAAAATGACTCATTGTTTTGCGCACTGATGATGATTATGAAGTTGGTGGTAGCTGACCAAAGATCCGTCAAATTCATGAGCTGAAAGTGAGCTCCTCTCTATCTGCTGGACAATGTGGGGTATGGGTAAAGCCAGCATTGTTCGGTTGTTCCAGCCAAATCTTCCATTGACTACAGTTTTCTTTCACTTCTATGCTGTACCATCCAATCAAAACATTGAAAATTGAACATTAGTTAACGTTTTATAGTTCATGAACTATGTTCTCATTATCGTGAACAGGTTCACGATATTAATCACGTATACTAGAACAATATCTATGACTTTTGTTGCCTTTGCTGGTGCCCGGTGTAACATAGCGCAGGCGTTACGTTAATTTTGCGGAACAATGTTCACGATTTTATTTATTCATGGTGTACTTTCGTAAACGAAAAATTGACTTGTTCCGAAAATCGTGACTTGAGGTTGACGATTTTCGGGACGGATTTTTTTCCCGTGTAGTCATTTGAAGTGCCCAAGTGGTCAAGTTTCAGGAACTCTGTAAGGAACTGGAACGGAGACAAATATTAACAAAACCTAGAGCCTAAAATTTCCCAGATAAAATCAAAAACGGGATTGTCCTGTGAGACAAACAAAAAACAAAAATAAGGGTCTAATTTATTTATCTAGATAATAGGTCGTATGAATAAAAGCGTTAACTTTACTTCTCCCGTAAGAATAGCACGGGAAAGTAAAGTAAACTCTTTTTATTCATACGGCCCAATATCAAAAACGAGATTGTTCTGGGTAACAAAGGTTCTATACAGGTTGACCCGGTGGATCAATATATTTTTTGGAATCGGTGAACTGGTTCCAGAGACATGGCCTGAATACATTTCGGTGAGTATGGACCTTGATATCAGAAATGGCCAAAAGATGTGCCAATTCCATCATATGATCAGAGCCGTACCCAGGTTTTTTGTTTAGGTGGCGAACACTCAGCTTTGCGCCCCTCCCCCTGACTCTTTCACTTTTACGATGCCCTCATCACATCACATAGGGGTAGCGTAAATGAGGAAGAGATATCACGAGAAATTCTCACTAATATATCTGTTTTCCCTGGCATGGAGTGGGGGTTATTCAACCCAGGGATGTCAGGTGTGTTTGGAAAAAATCTTCAACGATGTTGACGAGATATCTTCACATGTTTTCACCGCTAGTTTTGAAATTTGCAGGCGGGGGAAGGTGTTCAATATTTCAGATTTATAAAACTGAGTCTTCCTACAAGTTCCGGGACCTTCTTAGATGTCAAGCGCAATTCGTAAAAGTTTAGAGAACTATTTAATAGGTTATTTGACTGATATGCAGGGATATTTCGTTTTTATGGCTTTCTCAGTCTACGATAACCCAAACGGTCAAATACATTGGGAAACGTTGTAGAACTGTCGTATGTTTCGTTTTCATTCATTGACCTGAGCAGAAGTTCTGGAAACTTTGTAAAAGTGCTAAAAAATTTATAGAAACTCAGCTGACTGTGTAAAAGCTCAGCAAACTTTGTTGTTCCGAAAACATTTTAGAATTCCATGAAACAATGTGGAAAATTAGCGATCTTACAGGGCGCGTAGAATTGGGAACCTCACACAAGTTTCGGAAGGTTCGTTGAAGTTAATTTTCAGAAACTACTTCAAAATTCTTCTTTTAGTTTCAGGGTACATCGTGAAATTTTAATGAACTAAAAATAGATCCGGAAGTTCCGTAAAAAATCAGAAAACTTCGTAGAACGCAGGATATCAAACAAATTCAAGAAAGTTCAGTGAAATTTGTAGAAGTGCAGGGAACTACATATCAATTCTGAGAACATTGTAGATGTCAAGCGAATTACGTAGCAATTCGGGGAGCGTCGTATAACTTCATACAAATGCTGGGATTTTTTTTAAAGTTCAACGAACTCCGTAGAAGTTCAGCCACAATTGTAGAAGCTTAGCAAACTTCGTAGAAGTTAAGGGAATTTATTGGATGCTTGGGAAGCATTGTAAAAGTTCAGCATACTTCTTAGAGCTACAATGTTGGATTTGGGAATTTACTGCAAGTTTAGGAACTTTGTTTCGCCTGGATGTTCAGGTAATTTCGTAGGAAAGTTTCAAGGTCTTTCCTAAAGTTCGGAGAAGGTCATGCATGGAACTTCGTAGAAGTTGAGACTGTTTTTAAGAAGTAAAGATAAGGGAACTTTGTCTAAGGAACATTGGAGCAATGAGCCGCACTCGGACTTGTTCGGTACTGACCTAAGCCAAAACAAAACCCATCAAATCAGATGAGATTTCATGAACATGATCGTTGACGGTCATATTTAGTGCTCAGGACCACATGGGTCAAACTATGGTCCGAGTACCCCGAGGTAGAGCATCTTTCTTGAGTCAAATCTCATGGTGCGATATATCTTTTGTTAAGAAGGGTCAGATCAAATTTGGGCCAACGTGGAAGATTTCCATCCTGGGCGGTTGCAATGCTTTTAACTTGACCTTGATTTTTATTTCGGTCGACTTTTTTGATTTCCTTATCGAGGTTCCGTTTCCAAAAGCCCCTGGGTCTTCATATGCTTCGATGTCCTGCCGGGATCCAATCCACAGCTTGCTTGTAGATTTAGTTTTCGCTCCTTAGGATGACGTCGTCAATGCAGCTCGGCTTTCGAGATCCAGTTATGATGCCAATTGGCATGAATTATATACCGCAGGTTTCGGATAATGACGACCTTCAATCGTGTTCTCTGCTGATAAACACTTTGTTTTGCTGTCGTATATCGCAGCAGATTTTTATTTTAATTTGTTTATTTCGTAAGGCTCACTTTTTTTAAGAATCCTTTGCGCAGCCAAAAGTCTTTAAAATAGAGATGGACAATCAGTAGGGGAGAATGGACACACTTGATCCCTTGTTTTAATTTTGGATCATAATTTGATGTGGATTTTGAAAAGTAATATAAGATATATCTTATGTCACTTTTCAAATATTCCAAAGTGATACATTAATTCTCAAGAGTATTTTTTTCTGAAAAATGTCCTAAAAGGCATTTTAAAAAATTAAGAAAACTTGATCTCCTTTTGATGACCTGCATTTTTGTGAGGTAGAGTGGACCCAGGGACCTTCCATATGATATTTTTTACTACTCTTAAGCTTCTTACATGATATATGAGGTTAATGTCGGCCTAAGTGTTCCTAATATTGGGTCCATAGTTAATTTTCGACGGAAAGCATTTCTTCACTAGCATCCAAAAATATCCATTTGTATTGTCCAAATGACGTATTGTTCTAAAAATAATGGAAGAACAGGACATTTTTAACGGTAAACATTAGAGCCATTTCCCATATAAAGGGTGTCCTACATCAAATTGCATCACGCAAAAAAAACGCTGTAGAAAATTACCCATTGGGTATTTTCTCTTGAAAATTAGGGTAGAAGTAGTTAAGAGTGTATTGTTTACGCTGTATTTTTATCGCTGTCAGTTTTTAGAAAGTTTGAAAAAATGGCGTCACCCGATTAGCAACGTCGCGAGTTGATTTTGCGCAAGCACCTGGAAAATCCACAACTCTCTCTTCGGGACATCGGAAAACAACTCGGAATCGTGCAGTCAACGGTGAGTCGTGTGATTAAACGTTACTACGAAACTCGGAGCATCGAACGGAAGGAGAAATGCGATCGGAATGGATGTTCTATTAGTGATCAGGATCACAAGCGTGTCGTGAAAGCGTTTAAGCGGAATCCCAATGCTTCGGTCAGGGATGTGGCTAAAAAGTTGAATCTGTCCAAGTCTTTCGTTCAGAGAAGCAAGGACCGGAAGGGACTGCATACGTACAAAGTGCAGAAGGCTCCAAATCAGGACGAACGGCAAAATACGGTGCACCCAGATGCTGACGAAGCCTCATTGTCTCATCATGGATGATGAAACTTACGTCAAGGTGGACTTCCGGCAGCTTCCGGGGCTACTATTCTTCACCGCCCAGCACAAGTTTGATGTTCCGGAGGAAGTAAGAAAGCAGGTGGCAAACGGAGTGCGCCGTTCGTGACTACCGGGACTGTAAACGGGGAGATCTACCTCAAGGAGTGTCTACAGAAGCGTCTGATTCCTCTGTTGAAGTAACACGAGGGCCCTACGATTTTCTGGCCGGATCTAGCTGTGTGTCACTATTCAAATATTGTCCTGGAGTGGTACGAAGCCAAAGGGGTCACTTTCGTACCCAAGGACAACGCACCGGAACTAAGGCCCATCGAAAAATACTGGGCTATTATATTTAAGGCAGGCACTACGGAAGCATCCCAAAGAGGTCAAATTTGAGGAAGACATGAAGAAAAAGTGGGTTTCCGTACAGAAGAAGCTGCAGCCAGATGTTGTACAGAACCTAATGAGTGGAGTTAAGCGTAAGGTGCGAGCGTACGAGAAGTTGAATGAAATAAATATTCCAAAAGCTTACTAATGGGTTATATTTTATTGTCTGAAAGTTTGAAAAGGATCGGTCAACTAGGTTATTTTCTACAGCGTTTTTACAACTTTATGTGGGACACCCTTTATTCCTTAAAGCTCGTTTTCAAAAATATGTCAGAAAACGCATTATTTTAAATTGGGGTCGCTTGATTTTAACATCAATTTTGGGATGGAATGTGTGAAAATTACAGAGATTTATTCTGTTTACCGTCATATCTTAGGATTAAGCACTACCATGGGGTGGCAAACAACTGATATACCGATCCCGATAGTTATTTTGATCATCTAGTTTTTCAGCTAAATTAGTTTATCAGTTATCAAGTTTTTTTGGCCATTGGAGCACCATAAATTGATACACATGGGTTTCACAAGTCTAAGAGTACTGTAGAGTGAGTTGGCCACCCCTTTCCCCCTCCAAAAATGCATGCTAGAATTGTAATGGCAGGACTTCCCTAAACATCGAAGAGACTTCCCTGAACATTGGCAGGACTTTCCCGAAGTTTGGCAGGCCTTCCCTGAACATTGACAGGACTTTCCTGAAGGTCAGCAAAACTTTCCTGAACTTTGGAAGAACTTTCCCGAACTTCGGCAGAACTTCCCTGAACTTTGGCAGAACTTCTCTGAACTTCGTCAGCACTTCCCTGAACTTCAGCAGGGCTTGTCTGGAGTTTGGAAATACTTCCTTGAACTTCGGTAGGACTTTCCCGAAGTTCGGCAGGCCTTCCCTGAACATTGGCAGGACTTCCCTGAAGTTTAGCAAAACATTCCTGACCTTCGGAAGAACTTTCCTGAACTTCGGCAGAACTTCCCCGAGCTTCATCAGGACTTTCCTGAACTTCAGCTGGACTTCCCTGAACTTCAGCAGGACTTGCCTGAAGTTTGGAAATACTTCCTTCATCTTCGACAGGACTTTCCCGAAGTTCGGCAGGCCTGCCCTGAACTTCGGAAGCACTTTCCTGAACTTTGGCAGGACTTCCCTGAACTTTGGCAGGACTTCCCTGAAATTCGGCAGGACTTCCCTGAACTTCGTCAGGATTTCCCTGAAGTTTGGCAGGCCTTCTCTGAACTATAGCAAGACTTCCCTGAACTTCAGTAGAACTTCCCTGTCCTTCGGCAGGCCTTCCCTAAGCTTGGAATCTTGGAATTGAAGATGTCATTTCAGTTATATAATTATTATAATTATTCAATAATATTGTATTTATAATATGGTTCAATGCTTCCCATTTTGCTAATTTTTATGCTTGTTGATATTGGTGCATTTTAAATTTGGCTGTGGTTTGAACGGGTGTGGAGTCAGTATCAACGGAAAAGCATTAACTTTCACCTTAAGTGTGTCTAATCCTTGGGGATCAAGTCTTCCCTTACGGAGTTTCCAACTTTAAATCAAATTGAGAAAAAGATCAAAAGAAACAGCACCAATGCAATGATTATAATTGATTCTACGTATTCAAATATTTGAGCATTGACAAATTAATGCGTTTTGGGTAGATATCCATAAAGTTCTTACAAATTTTTGTGCTGACTGAAAATAATCTTGGAGAGTGAAAACTTAAAAACTGCTATCAAAAATATTGACCACCCAAGGAACATTGCAGGTTTTATTGCGGTTTTATAGCATTCTACAAGTCTAAACCAGAAAATGTCTATTGAAATAAATAGAGCTAAATTCGAAACCAATACTTTTTTCAGGTCTCCTTGTCACGTCATGCAGTATTATACTTCTAGTAGCATGGATTAATATTCAAAACCGTTCATAACGATTGATTGGAAAACAAAGCAAATCATGTCTGCTTACTGTTGGTGCATATAAAATTTCCATATTATGAAGTTTATTATTGAGTTCTCCCAAGTTGTTAGCTGCCCATCGGTGTATCCCCATGTTTGTCTTTTTCATCAGTATGTTGCTTAGATCGAGGTCAAGAGCACATTGCTCTCGAAACCCTGTGTTCTCAATCCCATTTACCAAATTGTTACAATTTGTTACCCCTAACCTCGAGGCAGCTGCGAGTAATCGACCCCCGCTTTACTAACGTTAGTTTTAAGTAATTTTGGTATCTAAACAATGAATATCGACTCCACAAAGCTACAGCAAATGAGCCTGGAAAAATAAACGCATTATTAAAAAAAAAGAAGAAGTTTACCTACTATAAGTTTTAAACGAAAAGAGTAATCACGGGCCAAAAATCTGCGAACCACGTCCCATGGAATGGGTCATAACACTTTTTCAACGCTTTTGACCCTTCAGTGACCTATGGCTCTCTCGCCACTTCGTTGAAACTGAAATTTTTTGACTCCAATTAAAAGTTTCTTGCCATTGCCATTGTCAAACCGCTGTGCAATGTCAATTCTGGTATTTGTCAAACAGTCCCTCGTTGATGGGAAGAGCTAGAGGCATATTTCCGTACCCAGGAAGACCAATTCCTGTTTGCAATTCAAAACAGAGCTGAAAAAAAAAATCCAAACGCTAAACAACGCTTCGTTTGCTACTCTGCGTGGGACCTAGGACCAGAACCTTCTAGGACTTTTCGTCAGCAGCGCCGCGATGATGCTTCATCATGGCACTGCCACCGCAGCGCTAAACCAATTTTGACAATTGCATCATTGTTTGGCATCTCTCGTTGTTTCGAGAGCAACATTCTGCATGTTGCCATCAACGACCTACTTGTTTGAGAACAGACAATGTGACACCCACGACGACGACGGCGACAACGGCGACGTGACTTTTGGGACTTTTAGGTTTGCTGTGAATGGTCATGACGCAGAAGGTGCCCCCGCTTTCATGGATGTGTGGGTGGATGATTCAAGCTTAGGATGAAAATTCGGGTAACATGATTCCACTTTTCGGTGAAAATCACATTAACCAACGTTGATTCCAGCGATAATTTTAACCCATTACCGAAATCGCACCGCTCATTCCATCCCCACGCATGTCACACGAAATTTATTGTACTTATTAACGTAATGGAATTGTCCTGTTTGTCAAGCAATATTTAATGATTATTATTTATTGCAAGTGATTTTACTGTTTGCCATCGCGTTTTTCACCGTCCGGTGTTATGTTGAATTGTAACACACATCGCACAGTGGGACGAGAGTGGGCAAAATAGGATTTTTTTTTGAACAAATTATGACAATAAAAATGAAACAGGATTAATTTTTCACTGGCATAGATTCCACTTCCGAATTTAGCCAATTGGCCTGAAAATGGTTCTTGGTCTTGGAATTGATCGCGAGAAACTTTTGTTGGAAATTTTCAAGGAATGTTTAGAATTTTGTCAAAATTACGCTAGGAGTCGCCTCACTGTGCATCGCCGTCGTCCGGTGTCCGCCCTCAACTGAAGTGAAACAAAAACATGATTCGATTATTTAATTTTCGAGTTGTTTTTTTGTGTGTGTGAGCAGTTAAACGCGAATTTCCATTGCGGTGGTGATTGCTGATGCAATGATGTGCCATTATTAATAATTGTAATACTTCAGGAGAACCGTGCTGACCTGTATGGTGCAAGTGTTGCGGTTTTTGTATCATGCTTGTCAAATTTTATTACGCAGTCACGTTCCGGAAATTGGAAACAGAACTGTTGATTGCATAAATTTGGATGGATTTGATGGTGTGGGAAATTTACAGGAATCAATTATGGAAGCCTCCACTGGAACACACTGAATTAACAATTTTTAATATAGAGTACATTTTTTTTGAGTTCGATTGAGTTTGATTCGATTGAAAATGTGACCAGTTGATCATTCAAAATTGTCAGTTACGTGAAACCTCCTCACATCATTGTGGTCCATGCTTTATAAGGGTCATCAACTTATATGTCCGTTCATTACCATTAAGGAGCAGATTTTCGATCACCGATAAGTCAATTCAACCATCGAAGAAGCATTTCTTCAGTATGATAAAAACTGATAGATAAGGAAACAGCATAAACATCCAACGCTTTGATCTATCCAATAAACCTATTTGACTTTGATTCGACTGCATACACCCAAACACTACTCACCAACCGCAACCCGACCCCGAATCGATTGTTTGATGTGAATTTCCCCTTTTGTCTTCGGGGGATCAAAAAGTGATTTCCTTTCTCTCTGGATCGAACCCGTACCGGACGACAACACCAAGCAAAACAATAGCCATCCAATGTCCTCCTTGGGAGTGAATATCCGAGCACCCTGCCACTGAGTATTCCAGGCCAAATATAAAAAAAAAGAATTGAATTTCAGACTCGACCTTCTCCGATTTGCATGAATCTTTGCATAATTGTTTGCTATGGTCAATTATTCACATTTGAGCTGAAATTCAGCCATATTTATAAACAAATCATAACTCGAAAACGTCATTTCAAATCAGTGATGCCATGGAAAATTTTCAAATGGTTACCCACTAAAATTTGTCGTAGCGCCCTCTTATTAAGGAGACAATTCGCCGCCCCTCCAAATGGATAAAAAAGTTGAGGGTTGCTTCCAAAGCACGGCCACATTGTTGACGTAGGACTACGAGATTATTTGTGTGGCTTCATTCAATAATATGCCAATACCTATCAAAATTTAACTCCAAAATAAAAATTCATTATTAAAATTGTTAAAATGGGGTGGTTATTGGATAAATCTTAAAATTAAGATTCAACTTTTGATACTAGAAAATCAATTCCATTATTAATCAGGATTTGGTTCCAACATGTTTACCCAACTTTCGAAAACTTACTAATGTTAGTTAGCAAGACAACTTTAGAAATCAAACTGCACCTTACATCTCAAATCTTTATGTTGCCGAATTATGATAAACAAGTGGCTTCCAGAATTCTGATGGAAGTGGGTGCCTTAGTGGACATTAACAAAACAACAACACACATGTTCTAAAACAATTAAACCCACCTTTGTACGACTGGTTTTGGTTCTACAGCAGTTTACTCAACATAATTCTATGTATTTGTGTTACTTGGGCATTTCCCCAACCCGGGGGCAACTTGACAAGTCCAGTAATTTCCAGTGTACCCCGAAAATTTGGAGCTGGTGGTTCTATCACACTCACCAATTTCAGAAGTGTTATCTGAATAGGGCGAATGCGGAAATGATGTACAGTGAATAAAATGTAATTTTAAAGTTAATCTTATTGCATCTAGGGGATGTAATGTCGGCCTAAATGCCCCTAATTTGGGCCCATTCATAAAATCAACAATCGACTAGTTTTTCAATAGCGACCAAAAATATCCATTAGAACCGTCCCAATGACGCGTTCATCTAGATAAAACTGATAAATACCAGATTTTTAGCGATGGGCCCAATCTTAGAGTCATTTCCCCTATATTATCAGTTTAGTGAACTTTTTTTTTGTAGCCACGTATGTCTTTGAGCAGAACAAAACCAAAGGCTTAAACATATGATTTGTAAAACGAAAATATATGATTGCCATCAAATGAATCGAAACAAATGAGAATTGAGCAAGTATGCTTTCGATATTTTTGACGCTATTGATGAATTTAAATGACGGTTCACCAACAGATGGAAATGAGGTGAAAAATGATAATAACGTTTTGCTACCTGTCAAATCGTAGGAAATATTTTTTAGTACATCATCAGCTTTGTAATTGAAAATCTGAAAACTAGGTGTCGCATGGTCAGTTTTACCTTTGCTTAAATTCATCAATTGCTATTGGCGAATCAAAGCAAAGCCAAAACTGGTCATGCAACACCTAGTTTTAAGATCCGCAATTACAAGAATGATGATGTACTAGAAAAAAAATGTCATGCAATTCGACAGATATCAAAACGTCATTACCATTTTTACCGACTCCCCATCTAGGAGTCAATCGTCACTTTGATTCTTCAACTGTCGTCGATGATAAACAAAGAAAGAATGCAGCGAGTAAGAGTGTACTAATAATATGCAGCTAGTACTGCAAAATATACAATTTGAGGTAATAACTTAAAAGTGTACAACTATAAAGTACGTTTAATACAATCAACCGGTGAAAACTAATGATTTTAAATTGGCTTACTACTTGACTAGCGTATTGGTCCCAAGCAAATCGATTAACGTATCCCATTATAGTTGAAATTCTAGTACTACACTATGTTTAATTTGATTCACTATGAAAGTTTGACAGATAAAATGAGGGGTTCATGGATTTAGCTATGTTTCTAGGGGTGCATCGATTAGCTTGGGATCGAAGAGAGTACCATAGCTGAGCCAAAAAGTTGAGCACGTTTTTTCGGGACCTTCTAGTCTTAGAGCTACCTCTATGGTACAATGGTATTTTTCTTCATTTTTAAATGGATATACAAAATATTTGTGTTCATTCAGCAAGCCTGCAACTCACCGTGAAAAAGAATCAATTATGTATTTTTTACCCCGCAATTGAAACATGGGAAAGTAATTTATTTTTATTGATACGGCACAACTATGCTCCGAATCATTATTCTCAAGACTGATAATATTCAAGAGCAAAATATAATAGAAGTCACCAAAGTATTTTTATTTTCATTTGATTATATAAGAAATACCTCCATCAATCTGTTTCAATTTGTTTGGAATTATTTCATTTCACCACGAAAATCATAAATTCGCTCTTTTTATATGGCATTCTTGCTTGTCGTTTTACATCGACACATGGTGAAACAAAAAGTTGTTTCCCATAGAGAAATACCGTTGCGGTGGTGAAGGGCAGTCCCTTTGTTTACGTTGTGTGGCGACAGCTACTATTTACAAGTGGGTACGTGAAACTAAGGTTATGTGTCACCTTACCGGGGACTCGCATTTCCCATGTCACGGCAAATAAAATGAAAGTTGAATTCCACTTTAAATGTAACAACTTTTCCAAAGACAGCAACCTTCTATGTAGTAGGGCAGTCCAGTTAAAGCAAGCAATCAGAAGTCAAATGATGCTCAAGAGCCGACAGATATGAAAACTCTGATCTGAGCTGTCCACATGGTGACCAGCAAATCTCGATTAGCTATAGTATTTCGTCAATACTGACTGATTTTTAGCAGCACAAAATACTTTGGAATATATTTTCAAAAATTTAAATTAGCTTTAGCATTCTCTAATGACCAGTACTGAACATACTTTTATTTTCACATGCCAGTACCGGTATTTCGGTACCAGAAAATCACCCGGCTTTACCGGTAAGACCTGTACCGGTACTACCGGTTCCACAACCCTACCCACAAATTCACAGAATTATGTTGAGTAAACTGCTATACAACCAAAACTAGTCATATTAAGGTTTTATAAACTGTTATAGAACATGTGTGTTACTTGGGTAACTCCTACCGATAAACCCCTATGTTTCTTAACTGACTCCCCCAGTGTTCTCGCAGCATTGAAATCATCGGTAACACGTCATCCGTGGATCCAATGTATTCAAATGTCAGCCCCACTGAATACGATCTCCCTCTGGATCCCGGGTCATTGTGGGATCAGGGGAAATATCGATGCGGATCACCTCCAGTCCAGACGCCAAAAAGAGGAGTAAATCGATACTTCACGAAGCTTGGGCTAGTGAGTGGCCCTGCTTTCAGGACATCCGGGATCTAAATGGCATGCCATCTAGTATCCGGGGCGCTCTGGAAAACGGTCCCTCCCTTGAAGCCACCCTTCAATGTTTCATTAAAGACACCGGATTTTATCACGATAGTTACCTCTATGGTAGTAGTGGCGTTGATGTCATCGTGACTATAAGCTACGTTAATACGTTACCACACGGGAAAAAAAGAGTTCCCATATTCGTGAACCATAGTTCACGGTGTATATTTGAGAAAATTTTGTTCTGGATAGCTGGCCGTGATTTTTAGTTCACGGTCCGTTCCCGTTTTCGGGAACGGATTTTTTTTCCGAGCATCCACCCACCGTCATAATAGTACCATAGAGGTAACTCTAAGACCACTGGGTCCCGAAGAAAATCATTATTATTTTTGGCTCACTCAGTACCAGAACAACGGTCCCAAGCAGTCCCAAGCTATTTCACTCACCCCTGCATGTTCTGCATGAATCCACACACCCCTGATGTTATCTGTCAAACTTTCATAGCGAATCAAAACAAACATAGTGTAGTAATAGAATTTCAACTAGAATAGGGTACGTTAATCGTTTGCTTGGGACCAATAGGCTACTAAAATGGTGAGCCAATTTAAAATCGTTAGTTTCGTATTGATTGTTGATAGTACGGTCATTGATTCTTGAAGCCACCGTGAATTCGCATTCATGCACTTCCCTATTATAATTTCATCGAGCGACAGAAAAACAACTGTAATACTCCGAAACAACCATCGAAAACTCAACGCACTTTATAAATTTTCATCTAACGCAACGCTACGAAACGAAGCTGAACCTCCTAATGTTTACATTTGCTGTCAATAAATGGCGTATAATCGAACCAAAATAACCAAAAAAAATTGGCTTCAAGTAAAGCTCTTGGCTCTTGGATGTTGGATGACTTTTGTTCCACCAGAGTGCATATTTGGCGTCAGTCTTGTTTGTAAACAAAATAGAATTCTCGCGTCACTTTTCAATAGATATACATTGATCGATTCTCTTCATCGATCTTCTCTTTGGATCGCCACGGCCGTGTTAAGATATTTCCGGGTTTTTTTCAACACAAAGATCGATGGAACAATCAACAATCTAGGCCATTATTACCGATGTCAGTTCACGGTGAAGTGACAACTTGTCACTCACGGTGAAGTGATTCCCATTTGATTTACACGGCAATCACTTCACCGTGAATGACAACTGGTCACTTCACTTCGTTTTCACCGTGAAGTGACACCCGTAATAAGGGTCCTAGTATCTAATACTATACAAAAACAGCAGGAAACGATTTTGCAGCGGAGTTATTCACGAACGAGGGAGTCGATGAAGAGAATCTATCTATCAATAAATTTGAAAAGTGACGCGAAAATTGCTCGGATCGGCTGTTGAAACGAATTTGTCCAGAAAACCAAGGTTGCAAATACTCATTTTAGCTAAAATAATGTTTTTCGGAATAATAAAACCAAAAGATTGTATGATGTGTTTTACTTGTATGATGTCTTTTACATGTTTTACTTGTAACTTACAAGAAGAGGTTACAAAGTATGCTTTTAAAACATAAAACCTGTAAATTTTGCTTTCCATGAGTCACAATCAGCGATTTGCTGATCGCTGAGAGTGAGTGATTGAGTGATTGAGTAAGTGTGTGAAAAATCGCTGATTGTGACTCTCATGAAGTGAAATAAACGGGTTTAATATGTCAAACACATTTTTTGCAACCTCTTCTTTTAGCTTACCAATTCAAAATATGATCATAGCATCTAATTATTTCATAATTAAAAAAAAACATTGTTTTAGCTGAAATTAGTATTTGCAACCTTGCAGAAAACGGCTCGAACGATGTTGGAAAAGTTTCCAAAGGGGGCTTTTTTCGCCTGTGCATTGTTGGCGTGGATTTTCATCTGCTTCTCTGTGCCGTTGTATCATAGAGGTAACTCTAAGACTAGAAGGTCCCGAAATAACGTGCTCAACTTTTTGGCTCAGCTCTGGTACTCTTTTCGGTCCCAAACTAATCGATTCGCCCCTCAAAACATAGGAAAAACCAATAACCCCTCATTTTATCTGTCAAACTTTCATAGCGAATCAAAACAAACGTTGCGTAGTACTAGAATTTCGACTAGAATAGGGTACGTTAATCGTTTGCTTGGGACCAATAGGCTACTAAAGTGGTGAGCCAATTTAAAATCGTTAGTTTCGTATTGATTGTTGGTTGTATTGCTGCTGCTGCCACCGGTATATGCGATAGCAGTGGGTAAATGAATGGTGTGTCGCTGTCGGTGAAGCGCCACTGCAAACTAACTTGGTTGTAGTCGCCTAATAGGAGAATCAATCGAAATTCCACGACAATCCAGAGCTGTTCCAGTAGAACGAATACACTGAACCAAAACATCCGCAATACTTCGAATGATTATTGCATTGCTCGAGCCCTTTAACAATATGCATTCGAATTTTGGATGATTTTCTTATGGTTGAATTCGTCTTCAGATGATGAACATCCATATGACTGTCATCCAAATACAGGATGATTGTCGTTTGAAAATTAGCTATAAAACATACGGCACTCAGAGGACAAACATTTAAGAATAGTGTGACATGCAAGTGCTTTTAATTAGATTTATAATTTGATTATCTACATTTCTATACTGAATAGCCATAATAAGCCATTCCATTATGGATACAAAATTTAGCCAAACATTGGTTTTCATCCTTTACCTATGTTCGAAACAGCTTTGATAGCGATGCATATGCTTTCACCTCTTTTGTCAGCTCAGATCAGCAAATGACATTCGATAGAATTATTTACATCATCGTTTTGAATGATTTGCGTTATGGGGCTGAACCAATACCATATGCATTTCCATTTAGTATGGCAGGCATTCTGCAGAGAGCATTACGCATTTCAACTGAAGGCCCTATCCCTTCTCATAACAATTTTCATCCTGTATTCTAGAGGAAAATCATCTGATTTCAAAACAACCGTCATCCGTTGCATATATCATTCGAAAAAGCGATTTCGGTGATTTGTTTTGAATGGTCTGAGGTTTCATTCGATCAGAGGATGATGTTTGTGTACAGTGTAGGCTAAATACTTAGGTAGCTGGTTAGTCTCGTTGAGACAGCAATAAGAACGCCTCCACCGTGCGATTTTTGACTGTTCAGGGGAGATCGGTCAGTTCTGAAGACGGAACCATGGTTGGTACAGCTCTGTCACTATATGGGCGAAGAGATCGCGGGGAGGAAAAGTGCGGTTTTAGAGCAAATTGTAATCAAACTCGGTCGATCTCCCATACAAAAATTAACATGGCTGAATTATGAATTTGACACATAAGAACACCTATATGTAGCACTAGCGTGCACAGCAATCTTGTTAAGAAGGACAATTTTTTTTCTATGGAATATTTAATCTGGAGATGGGGAGTACACCAAAGTGCGTGGAAGATGGTGCTGTCCACCCACCACTGTTTCCCGACGGTTTAATCTAACTAATTATGATCTTCTTCAATGCAAACTGCTCTCAGACAGCCAATTGAAATTAGCAATTTAATCCCATCGACGAAGTCGATGATGAACCGTCTCAAAGTACCGCCAGTCGGAGTGACATAAAATGATGCCGAACATTCAACATGTTTTAAACATGTTGGACAAACCCGAATTTATTGCAACGCACATAAACAGCTGTAACTTTTTCACCACGGTAACAAATGACTTGAACTGTTCAGAGAAGACGATTTTTTAGTAAGACAACAATAGATCAAGGTTCAATGGCAAACTAATACCCACTTTTTCAATTAGGGAATCCAAAAGCTTTGTATCGTTCCAAAAAATTCCATCCTCAGAAATCTTTGAGGTTCTTTTAGAAATTTTTAGAACTTCATGAGTTCTTCTGAAATTCTTCTCAGAAGTCCTCTGGAATATTTTTAGAACTCTTCCTGACTTTTACTCAGAACACCTTGGAACTGAAATTCCCTTAGAGCTTCAGAAGAATTTCTTGAACAAAGTTATTCCCGGAATTAGCTAGAAATTATCAGTACTCCCTTGGAATTTTCCTCAAAATCCCTTTGGAATGTCACTCAAATTCAATTTTCTCGGTATTCTTTTCGGAATTATCCTGGAACTATCTGCAGGATTCACTAGAAATTATACGCAGAATGTTCTTGCAATACTCCCCAGAAATCCTTTGGAACTGTCCTCAGAATTCAATATCCAATAAATTTTTCTCAGAAGTCCACTGGAATTATATTTAGAACTCTTTATGATTTTTTCTCAGAACACCTTGGAACTTGAATGAGCTGAAAATTATTGTCGGAATTCGCTTGAAATTTTGCCTAAAATCCCTGTGGAATTTCACTCAAAATTTGATTTTCTCGTTGTTCATTTTGAAATTATCCTGGAACTATCTGCAAGATGCACTAGAAATTTTCCGCAGAATTTTCTTTGGATTCTCCCCAAAAATATTTTGGAACTATCATAAGAATTTAATATCCTTGAGGTTCTTCTCGGAATATTTTATACTTTTTTTTTCTCACAACACCTTGGAACTGAAATTCCCCTAAAGTTTCAGAAGAATTTCCTCTGCATTCTCTAGAAATTCTTCCCAGAATAAGCTTGAAATTATCCTCGGAATTCCCTTGAAATTATCCTCAGCATCCCTTTGGAATTTCATTCAATATTTGATTCTCTCAGTATTCTTTTCGAAGTTATCTTTGAACTATCTGCAGAATTCACTAGAAATTATTCGCAGAAATTTCATGGCATCATCCCCAGAAATCTTTTCTTTTAGAACTATCCTCAGAACTCAATACGCTTGAGGTTCTCCTCGTAAGTCAAGTTTAAGTTGCCCGCCCATTCACCAAAACGTTGTAGTTTTTCTACCAGAAATGTTCAATAAAGCTTGCCCCTCCATTCACCAGAACTGTGCAATTTTTACATCAGGAATTTTAAATTCAGTTTGCCTCTCCATGTAGCAGATTGTTGCAAACCTTACACCAGAAATTCCTTGCCCCCTTAAAATTTTACACCATAAAATTTAAATTTTCCACCCCATATTCAATAAAATTTGCTTCTCCAATCTTCTGATTGGTGGAGATTTCCTTTTTCCATTTTATACCAGACATTTTCAATATAGCTTGCTTCTCCTATCATCAGAATGTTGCAGGATTTTCACCAAACAAAGCTTGCCCCTATTTTCAGATTTTTCATCATAAATTTTCAGTAAAGCAGCTTCCCTCCAATCATCAGAATGGTGCAATTTTTACACCAGAAATTATTATTGAAGTTTGTTTCGCTATTCAGCAGAAGGATGCAAATTTAAGACCAAACATTTTCCAAAAAGCTTGCCCATCCGTTCACCAAAACAATGCAGATTTTCCACCAGAAATTTTAAATATTAGCTTAATTTGAAATAAGGCTTGTGCCTTCATTTACCAGACCAGTGCAAGTTTTCCACCAGAAATTTTCCGTTCATTTCATTTTTCATAGTGATGCAAATTATGCACCAGAAGTTTGTTTCAGGCTTTGCCTCTGTAAATTTTCCACCATGAATTTCCAATGAAGCTTGCATTCATCAGAACGATGCAAACTATGCACCAGAAAAATGAATAAACCTTGCTTCTACATTCACCATAGTGTAGCGAACATTCCACCAGAAATTTTCAGTTAAATGCGCACCTCCAAATTTTTAGCGTGATTATTTTTTTTTTCAATTTTCAGTTTGATTAGTCCCTCCATGATGTTATTTTTACACCAGAAATATTCAGCACCAGAAAAGGGCCCATCAGCATTTGTAAACAAACCGTTCCAAAGCCCTTTACTCAGAAAGCGAAGGCCACCCACGCAAACCAACACCATCATCGTGTAGGTGGAAGTTTCCCCTATCCGATGATGGTGTTGGTTTGCGTGGGTGGCCTTCGCTTTCTGAGTAAAGGGCTTTGGAACGGTTTGTTTACAAATGCTGATGTGTCCTTTTCTATTGTTGATCCAGAAATGACAGTGTACTTGCTCACTGAGCAATGTGAGTTACTCGAGGTGCCTCAAAAGCAACTCGAGATTCCGATTGGCAGAATTTTAGCGTAAATGTAAATGATTGACCATAACAAAAAATCAATTATGCAAAGTTTTAGGCAAATCTGAGAAGGTCACATTGGATCGATCCGTAATTTGACGTGGAACTGCTCCACTGTGTTCTCGGATCTCTAACCGGACTTCTCGCTAACAAGGAATTTTTATTTTCTTTTATATGTATTTTTTGCGTTCCACTTCATTTCATTATTCATCAAGTTCATTCGTCCTCCGGGCCGAAATCATAATCAAAGGATAAAAAATATATGCCAGAAGAACAAAGTCTCCACAGCAGTTTCCAGTGTGCTTTTTTTTCGGCATAATGATACTACTGATATTCAAATAAAAGCAACCCCCTCCGAAGGCGGTGGGGGTGGGTCGGAAAATCCAACTAAAGACAATTTGTCCAATCCACTTGATTAAAAACTTCATTTGCCATCAACTGCAGCAGCCGCACCGGTGTACCTGCTGCAACTGCTTCGAGCTTTCGTTTCGAGCAATTTAACTTTACCAAAGCGGAAGGAGCGCACAAAGAATGCTACCAGAAAGTGAACCTTCTGAAAAATATATGGGATCATTGCTAAAAGAGGAGGATTCAATTTACGTGTCATAGTGAAACTACTTTTCTCTGTCTTAAGTTTCGAAGAAATCAAAAAGAGAAAAACTTTTCGGGTAGTTAGCTTGCGAAGCAAATGAATTTTCACAACCCAGTAATGAAAATGGTACGAGAGAAATGTTCAATTTGTCGGATTTAGTGGTTGTTGATAAAAAAAAGATGCTGTCTGGTGGTGAATGCTTTCAAGTTTGAAGTCGTTAACTGCCAAGATCGATTGGAAATTGGGTCAGGTCGAGGAAGCTTAAGGAAGCTTGGCCAGTTGCCATCTCTTTTAGGGGGTGGGAGATGGGCAAAATAAATAAATTGCTGTTTCCGTACATGGGTGAATTGGCAATTTGAGGGCAGTAGATTGAATTGCAATATCGATTGAAAACAAGCAGAAGAAATATTTAATTGGCAATCAAATTGCAAGTGTGGTCTGCTAAACGCACTAACCTTTCTTTACTGATGCATCTTTGACTATGAAAAATTGATTAAATTTATTGTTTGTCTATTCCGATAAATTGATTTGAGCTTTAACAGAAGAAAGTAGCAGTTTGCAAAAATGTTGCTCCACTGCCTTTCCACTCACAAAATGCAACATGAAATCCTCAATGCATGTAGCATCGATTCTGCTGACTTGAACTGTATAAAAAGTACTTTCCCTGACACAGTCAGGTAAGTTGTTTCCATCTGAAAGAAATTTGCATCAACGAAACTGAAAATTCCACGGTGGGCTTTAAACTTCTATTCTTGAAGCTATATTTCCATCGTTTTCTTCATTTCACCCAGCTAGTTTTGCTTCCACACGTAAACTTTCCAATTTAAGCCACTGCAAACGAAAACTCCATTAAAATTAAATATCATTCCGATCCGATGGCCCGCCGTCTGAGTGTCCACCATAACCAGGAACCGTTCCCATTTCCGAGCGACTGAAATGTGCTTTCATCACATGCCACTTTCCCACATCAATTTCCCGAGTCTATTGTGTAAAGTTCCGCGAACAAAAAAGCTTTTTCTTCATCAATTTCCCGTGTTCAACCCGTTCGCTTGTTCGTTGGCTGCTTACACCGCCACGATGACTACGACGACAACGCTCCCAGGTTGGTTCCAGAACAAGAAAGCTTTCAAATATGTGCCAACGCCATTCACTCGATCACCAACGGTGAACAGCATTGAAGATGTCATCGTCTTCTCTATTGTTGGGGAAATGGGAGGGGGTAGTGAAAGGAACGGAAACAAACCTCTTATCTTGGGCGGTGCGCCGTCGTGTTTCCGTTTGCTGAATTGAATCTAGTTTTTCTTTTTCCTCAATACTCATATTTTTCGATTTATTGTGTACATAAACACATACTCACACACTGTGTAGATTGCAGCAAACAATTGATGAATGGTTGATTGTCGATTTCCATTGAAAGTTTTCTACTGTTCCACTCGGTGCCATCGCGCTACAAATCGATTTTTAGGATATTCTGTGAGGGGTGGATGTTCTCGTTCGGGAGAAAGCAGACACAAAGTTTATTTAGTCGAAAATGGCAGATTTATTGGAGAGACTGGGAGGATGTCATCGTTTGAATTCGATTTCGAATGTGACATCGTAGCAGTGTAAAGCCCTACAGTAGAAGTATAGACGACTGAAACCAGAAGGCTGAAAAAAAGTCGTTCCAATCGAGCGAAGCAGTGCATTTTGACGGTTCGTTCGGAACAGGTTTTGCCAGACGTCCATACTTTTACTGTAGGGCTTTAGTAGCACGGTGCAGTGCACACATGAGGGCAAATACAAACGACACTGCCACAGTAGCAGGAGGATTTAATTCAATGTCAAAGCGGCGGGTTTGCTGTTTTGACTAATGGGAAAATTTGACGATGAATCCCATGCTTGATTGGCAATCTCTCTCTATTATGTGATAGGCAGTTTGGTCTTTCGTTGAACTGCTGGGTAAATTGCGGGGTGGTGGCTTCCAGGCTAGAGCTAACCCAACAAACAATTTTAGCTACAGACTAGCTTATACAGGCAAAAATTTAGCTGTATAAGCCAATTTTTTGCTGTAAAAGCTAATCTGCAGCTAAAATTGTTAGTTGGGAACCTTTCTTTAGAGATGATTCATAACCTGATTTCTGAAATTGCCATAGCTGCTAAAGTACATAAGAACATATCAAATAAAGTCTCCTGGTCTAGTATTTCTCAACCTTTTGATGATTGTGACCCACTTTGAGATAATCCATAAACTCGTGACCTACCAGAAGGCAGCTATTGAAAGGATAAAACATACCTTGAAAACAACAAAATATAATTAAAGAGTTTAATTCTAAAATGATTACCAACTCCATAATTCTCTGGTGGTAGGTATAATCAAAATATATAAGAAAAAACTTAAAAATAGAGCAGAAGACAAAAACTTAATAAGTTCAAAATGCAAAAAAAAAAAATGTGTACAAACACTAAAAGAGATATCAAAATCTTTGAATGGTCAGAAAACTATGAATAACATTGAAACACTAAATAACGAAGAACTTCAAAATGTTAACATGGGTGAAAATTGCTGTTATCCTGGTCACTTTGGAACGTTAAAGTTATCTAAATAAACACCAAAATAACAAAATAAAAATCTGCCTTGGATGCGTCAAAATAGCCTGAAATTTGAATAATATTGAAAACACGTGCCTGAATGGCTATCAAATAACAAAAGTGGCCTCAAATTGTTGAACTCGTATTATTTTGACTCTAAGTAGGTTTCGTCTCTGCGGTAATCGAAATCAAGTGGCTGCTGTCCCTGGCTTTAGCTTGGTTATTCTCCTTTCTTGTTCTCTCTAGCCACGTCGATTGCCTTCACTTCTCCGGCTACCACACCTGCATACGTTCTACTGTACAAACTGCTACCGCTACGACATTCGTCCTGGTCTTGCCTGGTCGTTTTTCGGCCTGTTGTTACTTCATTGGCTGCTTCCGAGCCTTCCGCTTTGGGAAGAAATTCATCCCTGTTCTTTACGTTTTCCTAATGCATTAATCGTCCCAAAATTTTACACCGCTCGCTCCCCGGCGAGTGTGACGGATTAAATGTATCGCCCCTTATTAATTACAAATTTGTCCCAAACTGTGCTTTAGGTCCCTCTCGATATCCCCCAGTTTTTTACGTAGATTTCGTCTTACTTAAATTAAAATTCTATATTTGCAACCGTCACAAAAAGGTGTTATGTTTTGAAAGCTTATAACTTTGTCATTTATGGATGAAATTAGAATCCAAATACACCAATCGACAGGAAATAACTCTACAAATCTGCTGAAATGAATACTTATCCAATTTACCATAAAACACTTTTGAAAGAATTTCAAATAAAAACTGATAGTTTGATTAAAAAAAACCGTTTTCCCTTACCCAGTCGTCATAATCAAGTAAAGCTATAAAACGCACTGTAAAAATGTGAAATTCATGGACCCGACTAAATTTTTTGATTCAAACACCAAGGCATTTAAGAGAAAACTAAAGGGAGTTTTAGAGAGAACTTTTATGCCGTTTTAGTTTGGTGAACCAGGTTCGAAACTGGGTTACTTTCTTCAAACTATCACTCTCGCCGTGAACTGGGTGAACCGAAATGTTGTGTACATGTGTATGTGTGACTTGAAATAGAAAAGAAATAGAAAAGGCCATGACAACTAGCTGGCAAGGGATTCCTCAACATCAGTTTTCAGTTTAAATATGCACTGGGCACTCCCTTGCTCGCTGCTGATTAAGTCCACTGCCATTATTTTCCAAAATTTATTTGAACGCACGCAAATGGATACCGTCAATTACAAGCTAGTTTATGACCATGAAGGAGACATAATCCAACAGAAGGATTACATATGCTTGAATAATATGGACAGTAAGAAGCAGAATCGGTATTGAAATTGCATATTTCATCTTTGTATGCAGTTCAAAAAAACAGCATATATCTCGTACCACAATTAAAAATTGTAACAGAATCGGTCTGATTCTGTGCAATTTAGAAAAAAATCGTGTATTTCTAGGACGACTTTCAGGAATTGACCATACATGGGGTTTTCCCGGAATCTACAGACCATAATCCTCTCAATAGTTTTCCCGATCCGGCTGGCCAACTACAAGTCCAATCAATGCCCTATCTATTTTGCTGGAAAGTCAATAACTTTCAAATTAGGGCTCAGTTTAAAAATTTGATGGACGCATTGCTGAGAACCAGCCATGCCAGCATGAATCTATACGCATTATGCTCAGGAGTCACAGTTTTTTTCCAACCCGATTGACCAAATGCAGGTTCAATCAGGTAACTTTTTATTTAATTTAAAACTAGAAATATCTATCGAATGGTGGCTAAATTACAAAAAATAGATCATCACAATACCATGAACCAACCATGCTAACATGAATCGATACGCTGTTTGCAGTCTTGGGCTTCTGGCTGTTGACGGATGTTTCGGATTTTCCGGAGGACCAGCGTGAGGCCAAGGATGGTCCAAATAATGTTTACGCATCGTATATAACTATTTAAGTAAAGTAAAACGACAATTGATTTTCATGATTGGACACCCGTAAATGTTCTGGATCTTCTGGAGACTACTTCTCCATATGGCACATATGGCATATGGCTCATATGGCATATGGCGCAGCATCATATTTTCACAAACATTTCTTCGCAGAACCCACTCCGGATGGTAGTTGATTCCGTGCGGTCATGATGACCAAATGGAATTCTGACCGCTGAAATAGCAAAAAGAGGCATGTGCAGTTAGATGTATCGCACTCCTCTTGCTGCAGTTAGATTGAAAATCGCACTCAAATTGTAAATTTCATAGCAGAAACAATATTGGATCCTAAAAGACCCAGATGCCGGGCGTGTGACTTTTGTTATTCTGAGACACTGTACGTGCTCCAAAACTTTTGAAACTTTACCAGAAGTTTGGAAAAGTCACCAAATTTCAAGATCATCGAGCTTTTGGCTTCAGAGATACAGTCCTTTTTTGCCGTAAAAGCCATCGTAAGGTAGAAATTGATATAGAAGTTCATAACAATGCAATATTTTCTGTCTGACTGATTTTTTGTTGTTCACCTTTTTGACTTTTTCCCATACCATAAGGGCATCTTAAGCGGCGATCCAATTGAAGACCATACAATTTGGTCTAAAATTTTGGAACAGACCCTGACCAAGCCCTTGCACTGGTGGTCTATATTTTGTTTTAGATTAGTTCTAAAATGTATTTTTTTTTTAACCAGTATAATTCTCGATCTATTTTGAACTGAATTTGGATCAATGCAAGCACTGTTCCAAACTAGTTTGACAGCTGTCGCACTCGAGATTTTGTGTTGTTTTGTTTCGTTGTTGGGTTTTTTTTTCTTCAAAACAAACCGATTTAGTTCCTCGATTTTCTAAGAAACGTGGGCGGAACCAATCGACTGCTGTTGACATTGGTGTAGTTCCAGCTAGAGCTAGAGCGATAGATCGCGCTGTTGCTGCCAGTCCTGTCGTCGCAGCTGCGAAAGGATCACAAAGGAAACATCCGGACGCTTCTGTTCTGCAGGATTTTTTTTATGTTGTTTTTAAGGGTATATACCGCTTGGGAAACCAACTTTCGATCCGAGGATCGGAGAGCCGAGTTTTTCATACCAATCGACTCATGTGCTTCTCAGCAACCACTGCACCGAATTGGACACAACTAGCGCCAAATGAAAGGTACTGTGGTCCCATTGAACGCTATTGAATACTTTTGGATTCCGTCAACCGGTTCTGGAGATTGCAAACCTATCATGCGACACATCAAATCACATGCGAATTCAAAAACAAAATCATTGGCAATCAAATAAAGTACCCAGGACCACCTTAGCCACTTCCGGGCATGTTCTGGAAACTCCCAGGGAAGTGGCCAATTTCTGTTTTGGTCCAAAACTCATCATGCGCCACATAGCAAATCACATTAGATTTCAAAACCAAGATCAATGGAAGTCAAATAATGTGGCCAGGACCACCTTTCTTACTTTCACGCATCTTTCAGGAACCCCTAGGGAAGTGACTAGTTTCTGATATGGTCCAAACCCTGTGATTTGACACATAAAATTGCACAGAAATTGAAAAACAAGATCAGTTTAAGTTAAATATAATGCTTAGATCCACATTGGCCACATGCTGGTATGTCCCGGGTACCCTCCCCCCCGGAAATTGTCCAGTTTCTGACTTGGGGCAAAACGAGGGCCAAAAACCCAACACGCAACAACATACCAGACAAATTTCAATAAATACAGGTTTTTATTATTATGTCACTGGGAAGCACGAGGAGCAGGAGGACGAGCAGTTCAAGGCTTTTTGTTAAAGCCGCACATCAATCCCGGAGACAGCCATCGGAGGTCAATTTCACGGTAATTGACGGATAAAAACCGTGTACGAATACGCACGAGATTAAAAAAATTTTTTTTTCAAAACACAACTGTGAATCTCCATCAAGTCTAGTTGTTGCTTTTGCTTTCCTTCTAAGGATATGGACTCCATCTTACATTGGTTCATCGTGTTCGGATTTGAGACAGTCGCCCGTCACCGAAATGGGCTTCACACCACCGGATTTTGCTGCTTTGGTGGAGGCTGTCGCGGCCGCTGCCGACATTGGGTTGCCAGGTGCTGGTGCTATGACCACGCCCATGTTTTCGATTTTCTCGTTGCTCCACGCACCGCAGGAGAAGCACAGCTTCATAATGAACGGGAATTTTGTGCCTTTGTGATCGATCGCGCTGTGGATGCACTTCATGATGGCGTTCACCGCCAGGGCTAGGCTCGGGAACTCGACCAATCCGGAGGAGGAACGTTCCGATTTCAGCGGGAACATTCCCACTTGCGACGGGTGGCAGTCCTTGGTGTTGAATGAAGTCAGCAGCAGATCCTCGGACATACCGGGTGGGGTCTTGAAGAAGTGGAGAATCTTGCTCGGGAAAGGAAGCGATTGTTCTTGGAGGCGCTGTAGTCCTTGAAGCTGATCGAATTGTACGGCAGGGTGTAGGGGTTGGTGGACTCTGACAAGTAGTTCTGCTTGGAAAATGTAATCTGAATTTTGCTACCATCATTTCCGATTGGAGCTTTATCCTGACAACATTTCCGTACAGGCAGAACAGATTAAACAGCTAATCGATGATGGCTGTGTTGTTCTCGAGTCCGTAGATCATCATCACTGCGCCCTGTAGCTGTGCCGGTTGAATGAAGTTGGCTGGTCCGTTTCGGGTCAGCGGTGCGTTCTTCATCAGTCCACCGTATGTTCGGGCCGGTGTTGGTTTCCAGTTTTCCGACGGATGAAATTCTGGCGTTGAAAAATTCGGTGCAAGTCCGTTTCCTCCGCCGGCTCCCAGAAGGGCTGGTTCAGGATCATGGTTGACTAATGATTGACGGTTGTTGAACGGGGTCGGCCTTCTGCCGAAGATGGTAGGATCTTGTAGCAACGGGGCTCGTCCGTTGCTGGCATCTTTGGAGACGACTGCTTCCAATGTGTAGTCCCCCTAATAAAAAAAATACCATACCCGAACCATAACCCAAAGTATTGAACTATTTCACAAATGGTTGGGATGATACCCATAACCATACAAATTTCATTAGGGCCCAACTGGAGTCCGTGTCGTTTTTGTAAACATTGAGTTTTTCTGGTTTGAAATAGTCGATCTTCAGTGTGCAGTAACCGGAGTAGATGTCACAGCCGTTCAATTCATCTCGGGTTTTTGTGGCGGATTCAATGCTGTCAAACTCAACCATAGCTTGGACTCCATTCTTCTTGAATATCTTGATACGTTGCACTTGTCCGTTGGGTGAGCAGATGTGTTAAATTTTCCAAGGAAGTGAATATTATTTATTGAAATTCAATTAAAGGATCAAGGATGAAATAATGGGTCCAAAATATTTTGCACTTAGCATACTTTAATAAAGAAGGAAACATTTCCTTTTTGAATGTTTATTTTAGAAATTTGGGATAAATACATTCGGGATACTGGAATTCGGGGTACCGGGTCGTTCGGGGTAATCGAATTCGAGGTAAAGGGTCATTCGGTGTAATGTCATAGAGTCGAAAGTTATCTGAACTAGACCTATAAGTTATCTGTAATTTATTTTACAGCTCATTGAAGTCATCTTATAAGATTTACAAAAGTTGCTAAAATTGTGCTCTGAAACACATTAAGTGTAATGGATTTTTTTTAAGTGCCTTCTGACCATAATGTACCAGTTTACTGGAGCAGATCCATGTCGTTTCTGGCCATGGTACAGTATTGACCAGAGGATTTATTGACTTTACCTAATCTGTCCCATGAATCTACTACTGAACTTATCCCTTCTGGCTTCTGGAATTGGTCCATTAGACGTCTTGAGCGGATCCAGAGGTCCTGATAGTTCAGACGTCTGTTCCCGTGTGTCCCAATCTGTTGATCTGACAGGCTATGGGCCTGCATTGTGCGAACAGAAACGGTCAGTGACGTCGAATAGTAGTTGAAAAGGTCCTGAGCGGCCAGCGGGGTAATTTGACCAACTCGTAGGACTCGCGCGGGGCCGGAAAGAACGGCTAACGACTGCGACTGCCTCTTGCAAGGTCTTGGTCAATCAATCGGGCGATCTGGCCGGTTAATCGAACCACATGGTGTCGACAGAATCGGCAGATGGAGTGGCCAGCCGAGACGTAGAGATCTGATCTAAGTCTGCCTGAACGTTCTAGCAGTAACTATTTAATTGAACCCGGTCCATACCTACAACAAAATACACGAACTTCTATCTGGCCAGGGATGGATCCACCTCAGAGTAGAAAAAGAGACGAGTTAAATTCCGACCTCACTCTGCTTTCAATACCATGCGCTCTTCTCCGCTTTGTTTCGACTTTCCTCTTTAATGATGTATTCAGATCTGAGCGTGCATTAGCGGAGCGGAGCAAAATTTGCGGGACAACTAGTAATTTTCTCCCTCTCGTACTTCGCAAAATCTCGCTGTGCAATCGTTCTCCTCAATGTGATAAGCTGTAAAGTTTGCTCTTTGCGTTTAATGTGTGAGGAAATAAGAAGCCTACATCTGTCCCCATACGACCGAACTCTCATCTGCTGCACAGGGGGCGTTGGGTGTATTTAGAGTGGATTTGGAGCAGACTCTCGCCCTTGTCGCTGAGCCACGTCTAGAGTTTGAGACCAGAATTTCTAATCCAACAAGTTCTTTTGATCTGCCCGGACGAAGAGCAGACTAAAAATTAGAAATATTCAGAGTCAGAGATGGGCGGAGAAATCAAAATGCAATTCGGCAGCAGGGTTTTATATATTAAATATCTTACAACCCTTGCCACAAGGTAGTGTTTCGCATGACTTATCATGTCGATTTTTTGATCTGCATCATGAGAATTGAATGCATCGCAATTTTTTGCACAATTCTAACTAACCAGCATTTAAATTTAACTTATGGAACCACACGAAAAATGATGGTACTTGAGTTACTATTCGATTACAATACTACCCTTTTTTCTGTGTTAGAGAGATTTTACCCGTTGGCTAGTTCAAACACAAAGCGAAATAATTGAACAAGATTCCAGTAAATGGCTAACAATCCAGGCATCGAATATAATGCAATCTGGTAATCCAAGGTTATGTAGGGTTCTGAACGAGGTCAGAGCTCCACCGTAGGATGAGAAAGCCTCCGTCCGGCAGAGATGTCCCGACAGCCAAAAGAAAGTTAAGGGACCTAAATGTTGTTGTATAGTCCACTGTCGTTGAAGAAATCAAGAACTGTCGCTAAGATAATTCCTAAATCCCTAACTCTTTCACATTTGTCTACAGTTTGATTTCCTAATGCAATTGAAATGTTTGAAGTTGTTCTTTTTTTACTAAATGATATTAAGTTACATTTTTTTACATTCAATTCTAGTAAATTTTTTTTGCACCATTTGTAGAATATGTGTATTTCATTCCGGAATGTATTGATGTCTTCTTCATTTCT
Organism: Ochlerotatus camptorhynchus; assembly: GCF_037179485.1. NCBI lineage: Eukaryota > Metazoa > Arthropoda > Insecta > Diptera > Culicidae > Ochlerotatus > Ochlerotatus camptorhynchus. The sequence goes on along the minus strand of NW_027041014.1, from coordinate 2,399,377 downwards.
TATTTCCAAAAAGAGCTTCATGTCGTCGGCATAAATAAGCAATTTAAGTTTTTTGAGAATGTAAGATATGTCGTTTACGTATAGAATAAAAAGGAGAGGTCCCAAATGAGAGCCTTGGGGGACGCCTGAAGTGACTTGAATTGGGCTCGATTTCTTTCCATTGAATTTAATTATTTGTTGGCGGTTAGTTAAATATGACTGACTTAATTCCAATTTTTTGCAGTTTAAAGAATAACATTGGTATGTCAATGCGGTCAAATGCCTTGCTAAAGTCTGTATAGAGAGCTTCTACGTGGTTTCCATTATCCATTGCATTCAATGAATAGTCTATAAATTCAAGTAAGTTGGTCGAGGTCGAACGACCCTTGAAAAAGCCGTGTTGCATGTCAGTAAAATGGAAGGTCCGTCGCCCAGGATTTTCCTAAAGCATTTCCCGTAGATGTCGGTATTGCGAACACATGCATTGGATGTGTTCCACGTCGCACACTCTGTGGAACTGCGTCCCACCACGTAATTTTCGCTGTACCACTGTTTGGTGGAATTTGAGCAGTAGCAGCTTGTCAAGTCCGACCAGAATATGCAGCTCACTTCATGCTGCTCCAGAAAAGGCAGTGGTCTCTTTCGTAGGCACTTTTCCTGGCAAATTTGCTGGTTCATGGTCCCAGAAGTAACGAAAGGTACACAACTGCAGATTGCTTGCCAGACAAGGACATTTTGGGGAAAATCAAGTTCTTTTTGATTTTACATTCTTTCCGGGGCACTCTTCCAGTCAACCAAGCTATAAAATTTATGCCCAGGAATTTGATCGAAAACTGCCAGAAGCGGTTAGAACGGGATTTTCGTTTTGAGCGCGCAGGATAGAATCGCGACGTGCTTGCTCTGGTGAAGCCATGTTGTAAACAAATGGACTTATCCTGACAACCAATGCCTACTGTGATTGTATACACTCATAGCTTGATACAGTGTAATTTTGAAAAATATTACTCAAAAATGCCTCAATGTGTCCGGATTTTTTTTTTGTGTTCAATCTTTAATTTACTTGATTTGAAACCCACAACCTAGCAAACAAAATGAAAGTAATTCTCAATTGATTGATATAATTGAGGTCATCATTAGCTCAGTCTGCAAAGGCACTGCTATAAAACAAGGTCGGGTCAAGGTATTTTTCGCGGTGGAGAGCCGGCGTAAACTCCCAGCGAGGACGTAATAAAGCCAAAAAGAAGCAGAACAATTGATAACTCTGAAAACTTTGCGTATTTTCTTGATTTAAGAATTTAAATTCGCTAAGGATAAACACAGGTATGATCAAAATTAAATTGAACATCTAGCTCCAGATTTACCAATGTTCTGTTCTGAGAACGATTAATAAATATGGATTGAATTCCAGCTAGTGCAACATTTGAACCTTTGCTCATTAGTTCTGATACTCTGTCACAAATTTGACTATTCCTCTGAGAGAGGTAGCAGCCAATATTTGCATAGTTGTTTATTGCTTTGCCTATGAAACATATGCACCTGCATCTCTACCGCTGCAGTCCGGGCACCCGGGTTTGTAATTATTTGGGATACATATTTTATGAAACTCTTGGGAACTGAACATGATGAACTTCGGCCGGAATATGTAAAACGCAATGAGGCATGCATTTCAAAAATCGAGCACATCCACTTGCTCATACACACATACACATCATAATGATGGTGGCGAGCACGGAGCAAATATTTGGCTAAAACTATATTGCAATATACATAGGTAGGGTAGATGTACCAGTTATGTAATTGAGGTGTGTTCCATTTATTCCACATCATAAAAGGAACCTAAAGCCGCAACTGGTACACCTACCCTAGACTCCCAGCGCAGCTAGATGGAAAACAAGCCCCAGCCTCCTTTGCTGGACGTGGACGTGAGTTTGGTTGTTGTAGGGTTTGGAGGTCAACTCCCGGTTTGGATATTTAATGCAGTAGGTAGCACTGTACCAGAAGGACGGATGGGAAAATAACGTGAATGAAGGTTTTTTTTTGCCGAAAACAGAAAAAAAGCAAATGTACAGCTAGAGCAGATATAGAGACGAAAATGTACGAATAAAGCACTAGAAGAGCAACACCGTGAATAACTAACGGGATAAATTTGCCGTGTTTTTGTGGATATAACGGGCGGAAAGTACATGCAAACTTTCTCCGGAACTGCTCCGTGTTTTTAATTCACTTTGCATTCGTATAGTTATTAAGGTCTCCCGTGGTGTATGCCAAAGAGGGTGAGCGTGTGTCCCAGGAAAGAATTCCAATCACGTCACATCCAGCGTTGCATCCACCCGCCGCCGGATGGACTGGATGTGGCGAATTGATCTGATCTGGTGCTCAATGCTGAACATGCACACTAGAGATGGCATACTGCGGTTCGGCGTGGTTCGGCACCGAAAAACGGCACAAAGAGGAAACGAAAGAAGGTAGGTACAAAGAAGGTTTAAGAAGCTACTTACCCGCAGGCTGCCGGTATTGCGACGATCTCCGGGCATGGGCATCATTCCGATTCCGCTGGCGATTGGTACCACGGTGCCGCCGCCGGTTCGAATCCCCTGGCCCAGTGTGGCTCTGTTGTAGTGGTGGTGGTGTTGTTGTTGTGATGATTTTTTGTGTTGTTGGTAATTAGATAAGGTTGTGTATTCAAGTTGTTGACATCGCGGCGTCCAACGTTCAGTGCAACATCAAAGTGTTTTTCCGCATGTGGATGTTGTTTTTCATTTTGTTTAGCAGCATATCGCAACACGAACACGACCATATTTTTTTTTTGTTTTCGGAGGATGAAGTGGCCCACGTCGTTCGTCGTAGCAAGGGTGCGTGTGTTTTTCGTGTATGTGTCGTTTGCAGTATGTTTGGTTGTTGTTGTTGATGTTGGGCGAGGAGACCGGCGGTCGAGAGGTGGTGGTGGTGTGGTTTGTACATTTATTTTTTTTTTCGTTTGAAATGAGAGAAAAAAGCAGACATGGAAAAACGTACATCAATCAAAAAATATATATTGAAAAAAGGTATGGAAATTAAAAACTAGAGAAACGGAACAAATGTATACTGATATATACGGAATGCAAGAATGGAGAAAATAACGTGAAACGTGGCGAGAGCGAGTGTGCAGGTTGAGTAAGGTAATTTTTTTTTGGTTTTTGTGTTTGCATTGGAATAAAAACGGGAGGCAACGAGTGAGCGAGCGAGTGAGTTAGAGAATTAGGGAAGGAGGAGGCAAGCGATTGCAAAAATTGGAGAATCAATTGATCGTCGGAATCATGCTTGTACCTATATACTCAGCATCGAGTGAAATATGAGAAGCAATGTGAATGTGATAGGGCTGACGAGGAGTTGACGGTACGTTAGCTGAAGAGCTGGAATGGATGTGTTTGTTGATGTATTTGATAAGAATAAATTACTTCAAATATGTCATCTAATACCATCTGGTCTGGGTGTATTTAAAATGATGTTGGAATCCTTTGAAGCATGAAGTTTTATTTGAATAAATTCGTTTCCGTAACGGTCTTTTAAAGTTGGTACACAGTAAACAAATTGGATGGATTTGTTTACAATATTATTTTCGGAAGAATATTATGATCAATCGGTACATTTTCTTGCAGTCATAATTTTCAGCATAATTTTTATACATTTTTAAGAGAGGTTTGACAAAAATTGAAATAGTTTTACGAAATTTATTACATATCTCTAAAACATAATTGTTAATCTGAATGTACAAGCTTTTTATTTAGAATAAAAAAAAACAATATGCAGAAGATTTTTATGTTTAAGCACCAACACTTAAAAGTTTTATTATTTAAAAAAAAAACGCAAGAGCCACTTAGAAATCATAGCTGAATTTTTAAGTAGACGTATTTGCTTTTGTAATCAAGGATTCAAACGACAATTGGTCGAAACACTTAGCTCGCTTAAGCAACAAACACCACTGTGGACAAGCAAAATGTTTCGACAAATTGACGCTTGTTTACAAAATCAGATACGTCTACTTGAAAGATCATCCTTTAACTACTTTATTGAAAGAATGCAGATTACCCAAGTAACCACCAGATCCTATAGTTAATCGCCCTTTTAAGGTAATCTACCTACCGGTGACAAGTGACTTTTTCGTTTTCTTCAATTTCCTTGTGTATTTTCGGGGAATCCCAAATGAAGCACCGGCTGGTCCCAAAAGAATTTTTCGTGAATCTCATGATGTAATACTAAGAACTTCAAAGTCCCGAGTAACCACAAGCCCGAAGAAGCCGATCATAAATTTCAGAGAATCTCAATAGAGATACAGAAGCATCCCAAGGGAGGTTCCGTAAAATCAAAAGAGGAATCTTGGAAAATATCAGCATAAAAAATTTCGGATAATCACAAAAGGGATACCTAAAAATCCCATAGAGGATTCCTCCGAATCACAAAGCGGATTCCTGTGAATCCTTTTGTAGGGGTTCGGGATATCCAAAGAGTTATTCTGAAAATCAAAAAAATAACTCAGGAAAATCCCTAAGAATCACACTTAGATTATTTTATAGGAGTCCGTATTTTTACTGGGTTTTTGAATTGCTGAAAAAGTCGGTAAAATTCAAATGACCGTTATCTGTAAGGAATCAATGAAATCGACAAATGTTATTTTCTATCATATAAGTCGGTACAAGTTCAGTATAAATTTTCTCATTTTTGAAATTTCGGCAGTTTTTTTTAATCGTTTGACGAACAGTTCCACGATTCAAAGACCCAGTACATCCTACTGACTAGATTATTGTGATCCTAAGAAGAATGCCATCACATCCTGGAAGGGGAAATGAAGAATCTCAGTCAGACGGAGATTTCCAATAATTACAAGACCGATTCCAAAGAATGCCCTCGAATGTTTTCCAAGAACCCCTAATAGAGATACATTAGCATCCCAAGTGGGATTTCGTTGAATCTAAAGAATAATTTAAAAGCCTGATATGGACCCTTTTTGCAATACAAAACTTAAATACAGCTTTAACTTTTTTTATTAGGCTTATATCAGCATTATGTTGCACTTTTTGCAATAGAGGGCTTGATGATTACTTTTGGAGGATTCCTGAGAATCTCAAAAGAAGTTCCAGCGAATAAAAAGAGAATTTTAGGTGAATCCCGTGAATTTAAAAAAAAAATCCACGAGGAATCATAGACATTTTCAACATGGATTTCGTTCTATGAAAGATTCCAGATAATTCCAACCAGAACTCTAAATCATCACTGACGAGATTCCAAAGAAGAACGATTCAGGAATATTTTAACAGTAAGCAAATCCCATCAGTGTTGGCAAAATCATCAATGAAATGATATTTTTTCACTCTCATACGCTCTTAATATCACTCATGATTTTACAAGCTCCTTTGAAATTGCGGGACTATTTACAACATGTAAACATGAAGCTGAGAGTTGACTCGATAAAAATAAGTCCGTTGCACATCGTTTTCTTAAAAAGAGAAAGTATAGGGTAAACGTTCCTATAGTTGCGGTACGTTAGAAGCGTTAGGTTCCTATAGTTGTATATGGAGACTCCGTACACAACTATAGGAGCCTAACGCTACTAACGTACCGCAACTATAGGAGCGTTTCCCCTAGTTAGCTATCTCTCTTCACCGATGGCAGACACGAAGCTACTGCTGCCAGCAGTGACGGTAGTTTCGAGTCGCGTTCAGGTGGAAAGCAATAATCATGACACTCAAACTCACCACGGTTTGGTTAGTATATTCGCAGCTTGTAATATCATCTGTAGTTGCTTGCTTGATGATTTTTATCTACGAAAATCAAGCGTCATCTTGAGCATTGGTGAGGTTTGATTTTTTGATATTTTCCCAACACTGAATCCCATGATGCGTTTTGGTGAATCCCAAGCGGGCTTCTGGCGAATTGCAAGAGGTATTCCGGTGAATCTCAAAAGTTGCTCTAGAGAAGCAAAGAAAAGTTCCAGAGAATCACAAGACAGATTCCGGAGAACCCCAAATAATTCCGAGAAAGGTTTTAGCGAATCCTGACAGGTAATACGTAATACAGGTAGAATCTCATTTAGAGAAATAGACCTATATCCTTACAACAATATCTTTATAACTCCACGTGAGTTGATCTACATGTCCATGGATCTACAAGAGAAGTCCTGGAGCACTGCAAGGAAAATTCACAGGAGATTTAACGGTAAATTCTGTGGATAATTTCATAATGAGGCAGTTTTGACCAAAATTTCAAGAAAATTCTGACATGAACTCCAAAATAATTCTGACAAAAATTTCTACAGAATTAAACAGGGATTTAAATATGAAGATATTTCCAAAAGGATTCGAATTAGAAGATCAATTTTCCAATTCAGCAGAGCTCAATAGCAATTTTAGCTGAATTTATATGAATAAATCAAGGAAAGATATGAAAATTCAAAGAAAATCCTGATGATAATTCTGATTAAAGATTCGTGTAAATTCAGATGTGTTTCAAGGAAATTCTTACAAAATATCAAATGCATCCTAACCGAAAATCCAGGTGAATTATGATAAAAATTCATAGGGAATCTGAGTTTGATAGGTCTAAAAGAATTCTAAGGAGTTGGAGCTCTGAAATCAGCATTTGACAAAAATTAATTGATATCGGTTCCGAGCAAAGCTTAAATTAAAAAAAAATCTCAGTCGCGATGAAACGTTGAGCGTCAAAAAAACAATACCCCCATTTGTTCAGAAACCGGGCGTTTAGCAAATTAAGAAAGGGGTGTCATTTTCATGGTTCACCAAGGGTGCAGTAAACTCTCACCGCTCCGCACGGGATACAAATGAGATTCAGTACAATCCTTTGCGGGGATTCCTGGCTCAAAGAGGATTTATGAGAATCCCAAGTTGGGTTTTGGAATCTTGACGTTCGCTGGCATAATCTCGAGGTAGATTCTGAAGAATCCGAATAGGAATTAAATTGAAACCTAAAAGCAATAATGTAGAATCCTAAAAGGGATTCCGGAGAATCCAAAGAGCAGTTTTTGGAAATCACAGCAAGACAATTTCTGGTGAATCCCAAAGAGGATTCCTGTGAATCCCAAAGGGGACTCCTGTGAATCCCAAAGGGGATTCCTGTGAATCCCAATGGAGATTCCTGTGAATCCCAATGGGGATTCCTGTGAATCCCAATGGGGATTCCTGTGAATTTCAATGGGAATTCTTTTGAATCCCAATGGGGATTCCTTTGAATCCCAATGGGGATTCCTTTGAATCCCAATGGGGATTCCTTTGAATCCCAATGGGGATTCCTGTGAATCCCAATGGGGATTCCTGTGAATCCCAATGGGGATTCCTGTGAATCCCAATGGGGATTCCTGTGAATCCCAAAGGGGATTCCTGTGAATCCCAATGGGGATTCCTGTGAATCCCAATGGGGATTCCTGTGAATCCCAATGGGGATTCCTGTGAATCCTAATGGGGATTCCTGTGAATCCTAATGGGGATTCCTGTGAATCCCAATGGGGATTCCTGTGAATCCCAAAGGGGATTCCTGTGAATCCCAAAGGGGATTCCTGTGAATCCCAAAGGGGATTCCTGTGAATCCCAATGGGGACTCCTGTGAATTTCAATGGGGACTCCTGTGAATCCCAAAGGGGATTCCTGTGAATCCCAAAGGGGTTTCCTGTGAATCCCAAAGGGGATTCCAAGAGTTATTCTGGAGAATCAAAGAAGAATTCTATAGAATAAGCGGAGAGATTCCAGAGAATCATAAGAGTCATAAGAAGTATTCTAGTGAATCTTGACATTCGTTGGAATAGCCCCTAGAAAGATTCTGATAAATTAGAATGGAAACTCTGAGAATTCTGTTATGGTTGGTGTATGGGATTTCGGAGAAATCAAAGAGGAGTCTTAAGAAATCTCAGCTTGAAAGATTCCGAAGAATTTCAAGCAGGGATTCCAGCAAGTCCCGAAGGAATCTCCTGCATTTCCTAAAGGGGATTCATACGAATCCCAAAGGAAATTTCTGAAAACCCTGAGAGTGGGGGTTCAGTTAATTCCAAACAGGATTCCGGTTAATCCCAAGAGCTATTCTTTATAATCGATGAGAAATTCTAGAGAATCACAAAAGAGAATACGTGGATAGTCAATGAATGCTTAGAACGATTTTAGCTAATCATGATACGGAACTGAGAGAATTCCATTTAGACATAGAATTTGAATTATCCCAAGAAAGATTTCGATGAATCCAATCAGAAATTCCAGAGATTCCTAATAATAGAGATACAGAAGTATCCTCAAAAGGGGTTCTCGGGAGTATCAAAATAAGAGCTAATGAAAATCTTGATATGAAAAATTCAGGAGAATTCCATAAGATATTCTTGCGAATCCCTAAAGGGATGCCTGCAAATTCCATACAGGATTCGCAAAGGGGATTATTGTGAATCCTCTTGTGGAGGTTTAGCTGATCCAAAGAGTTATTCTGACAAATCAAAGAATAATTCAGGATAATCTTAAAGAATTCTAAGAAGAATTCTATTGAATCCAGCCAGGGAAAATGAAGAATCTCAACGAGACGGAGATTTCCAATAATTGCAAGACCAATTCCAAAGAATTCCATCGAATATTCTAGAGAATCCCTAATAGAGATACAGAAGCATCACAAGTGGGATTTCGTTGATTCTAAATAATAATTTTGGAAAATATCAGCATGAAAGATTTCGAAGAATCTCAAAAAAATATTCCCACGAATCCCATAGAGGATTCCTACGAATCCTAAAAGGGATTCCTGTGAATCCTCTAATCCTCTTGTGGGGGTTCAGTAAATCCAAAGAGTTATTCTGAAGAAACAAAGAACAATTCAGGAGAACCCCAAATAATTCTAAGAAGAATCGAAAGAATCCTAAAAAATATCCCAGAGAATCCTAATAGAGATAGATAAAGCATCCCAAGTACGGTTTTAGAAAATTTAAAGAGAAATTTCCGGAAACGTTTCCGGAGAATCCCAAGAGGGCTTCCGTTGAATCGCAAGAGTCATTTTGGAAAATCAAAAAGGAATTCAAGAGGTTGTAGCTTGACTGGCAAGGTGCAAAACATCTAAACGCCTGGGAATCACTATTTATCACCAGTACTGCTGAACCATTGATGAATGAAGATGACCCCCCATTATATCCTACCTTTAAAAACCTGACAAATTTGAGAATCCAGTAGCTTCTCTTCTCATCTATTTGGACGTGTACGGGACAACGTATGAACATCCGGAGTAATCAGTCGGACATTGCCCCGTAGATGTGCAGCATCACGCCCGAAACCGGTCGACAGAAATGTAAATTTTAATTTAATTAAACGTTGTAAGAAGGATAAGTGTTGTCTCGCGTTGCGTCTTGTTAGTGAATTCAAGGGATTAACAAGAGGCATTCTGGAGAATCCTAATGCATTCAATGAAGGATTCAAACGAATAGTGACAGGTAATACGAAGAATCTCATTCAGACATGGATTCCGATAAATTCCAAGAAAGATTTCGACAAATCTCAATAGAAATTCCAGAAAATCCTAAAAGATATACAGAAGAATCCCTATTGGGATTCCTTAGAAACAAAAGAGGAATTTAAAAAAAATCCCAGCAATGGGGATTCCTGCAAATCCCAATAAAGATTCCTCCGAATCGCACCGGATTCCTGTGAATCACAAGAGTTATTCTTAAGAATAAAATAGTCATTCAGTAGAATCCCAAGAGATTCTATCGAATGCTAACAAGGACTTCAAAGATTCTGATTCTGACCTAGATTTTGAATATTAGCAATAAATATAGAACTTCCAGAGAATCCAAATAGAGAATCAAATGACTTCCATGAATCCATAGAGGATTTTTTTTTAGAATCCCAGCATGAGAGGTTCTGAAGAATTCCAAGAGGAGCTTTGGTAGATCTCAAGAAGAATTCCAGATGTAATTTCTCTGGGATTTTAGTGAATCCAAGAGGAATTTTAAAGAACTTACGATGGATTCAGATTAATTATGAGAGACTCTGCAGAATCCCAAGTGGGATACCCGTGATCCACAAGAGAGATTCTGGAGAACCTCAAATGGTAGTCTAGAGAATTCCAAGAGGAATTGTCATTCAGGCAGGAACTACGAATAATTCAAAGAAAGATGATACATTTTATTCCAAATTGGAATTCTGCATAGCTCCACCAGGAATGTTATAGAATCCCAGGAGGGTTTCCAGGAAATTTCTTAAAATATACTGAAAAATCTTAGATTCCGGCTAATTGATTGCTGAGAAGTTCAGCGGAAAATTCCTTTAAGAAAGCTGGAGAATCCCAAGAAGGATTTTTATTTGATTTCAAACGAATCCAAATGATTCTGAAGAAGAGTTAACCACACTACATATTCCAGGGATTTCAAAAAGGATATCAGATAAACCTCAAATGGCATTCCTAGTTATCCTCCGATACGACACACTTCTAGCAGTAAAAACTACTTGGTTGAATCAATGCATCTTTTGAAAAGCAATTTTTCAATCCACATTCTTAAAGCAAAAATGAATCCACTCGATGATGGTTCATTGTTTGCCAGTTGAGAAAGAAATTGCCGGCCATGGCATGACAATCGAAGTTGATGTATTATTTCTGGATCTACTGGAAACTTTTACAAATCTAGTATAAACTTGCTCCAGAAACAGCCCACCGCTGAAGAGACGCTATGCATAACTGCAAGGTAGTTCTGAGTAGAGTTTCAAGGAATTGGGATTGTGAACAGAATTCCTGAGAATTCTTAGAATGATTCTGGAAAGACTTAAATGGGAATCAAAAGCAGCATTTCAATGGAGATCCAAGTAATGCTGAGGATAAATCAAAGATAATTTAGAGGATAAATTTCTCTTACAATACTGACGAATGTCGGAATTACGCTGAGGTAAAGCTGAGGAAATGTCAACGAGAATGCTTAGGAAATTTCCATGGGAATATTCAGAAGCAATTGTAAGGAGCAGTTGAAGATGATTCAAATTTTTATTTTGGTTCTGCCAAATATATTTGCATCAATACTTTGGAGCAGTGTCTGTTTTTATCATTTTCCATCACAAGGAGTAGCGTTTCAACCCAATGTAGATGAATTGCGTTTGTTTTGAAAATCTTCGCTGATGTGAGTGTGCTTGATTATCCAATTCAAAATTGTCAAAATCAGAAGCGATCCTCAAAAGCGAAATAATCAAATTCATTTAGGGCAAAATGATTATTATGAATATTGTCGATTCTAGAGCCTGAAACCTCGATATTATCATCAATTCAGCAAGAGGCAATCATTTTCCATCGATCTGTCTGTAAAAGCCAATATAACACGTTCATCAGCACTATGTTTGTGTAAAATGAAAATAATCATTCTGTATTTGATCCTCAAAATCATTCACACCAAGATGAAGACTATTATTAATATTGACAACAACACAGCCACGAATGAAGAAAAACAAATGTTGACTTTGATACTCAGAGGTTGCCTTGATCAAGATAATGTTGTTATGTCAAAATTCAAATTCAGGCAGGTAGTTGGCCAATCTGTTAAGGTTGTCTTTATTTTCAGCTAAGTTGAGTATAGAAGAAATGATTTTTATCAGCACTGCTCTGGAGTACTGTCAAAACTTTTGCTCATGTGGTACCAACGCATGAAATTTATGCTTGTAACATATAACTACAAAAATCCAATCAAGCTCTCGACCAACCTTGATGGTTACAATTCCCTCAACAAGACACTGAAGATGGTTACATGTGTCGTTATCATGATTTACCGACGAAGCCGAAAACTTGTTCCATCCCAATCCACCCAAGTCCCGCCATTACTGGGAGCAACGTACACACCCAAAAAAAAATCGCTTTACTTACACCGAAAGTTAATCATAAGGCAGCAACAGCCCTCAGAGTACCCTCCCGGGGAGGTCGGCCATCATCTGTTCGTACTCTCGGTGTTAAATTTCCTATCATTAGTCTTCTCATAAAACTTTTTAACCACTTTAGTGCACAACCTCGCCATACAAGACGAAGAAGAAAGGCCGACTCCGACTCCGACTTCGGCTGGTTATAAAAGTGAAAAGAACAAGCATGATAAAATAAGGGAAAACTTTCGTCTTCAACAAGTTTTCTCCTCAATGAAATATGCCATAAATACTGGAAGGACGAACCTGAGTCAGGGTTGCCAGCGACGAAGGGACGTTCCATAATAAATATTTAAAGTTTATCCTCATTCAAAATGGCATCCCCGCATGCACACATACTCGCATTATTTCCCCAGACGGGCATGTTCCCGTTTTCCTATGTTGTGGGAAGAATTTATATGCGAATAGGGACGGATCGCACGGCCTTGTCATCCGTCATTTCACGAACAAAGGCCCAGTCCCTTGAAACATAAAGGAAGAGTGAGACGGTACTCTAAAGTTTTTTCTCATTTTCCCATGTTTGATTTTGCTATTTCGAAAAAGAAACCACCGCAAATTGTATCACTTCCCAGTGAAGAGTTTTGCTTGTTTAACAGAACAACCAACCGGTCGTGAACCGGGGATTACTTTTACCCGAAGTCATCTTTTGTGTATCTTGCGAATTGCAATTCAACAATCGAATCACCATCCGCACCGGTCTTTCTGCTTGATTCTTTCGAGGAACTGGAAATTACAATCTCCCTCTGTCAAGCTCAAACAATCGTTGGCACCGTGTAAGCTACATTCAGAGATTGGACAACTTTCGTTTCGAGTGCTAAAAGCAGGATTAGAAGACCATCCTCATCGCCATTTCACCCCTGTTTTGTCGGAGTGATGTTTGAACTCTCTTACGATTGTTGCTGTTATTGTTGTGGTTGTCGTTTGAGCGGTAATTTGCAGTAAACCCAAACGACAAACTACCAAACCGACAACAGCTGCTGGCTGGACCACATCGTCCGAATCCGCAGAAACGTAACTGGGAAATGTAAGCTTTTCGAGAGTTTTTTGGAGCGCTTCTGTTTTGGCTTGTGTTCTCATCGGATGGTACCATCAGCTACCCTACTGTCTGGCGATGGCTAATGACTTTTGAAAATGTTCGTTACCGAAGAATGGACATTTAGATAGCGAACAACGACTGTTCTGTGTGGTTTGCTGAAATGTTTATTCTTTTGAATGAAGTTGAGGCAGTGCGAAGTTGGCATTTTACATTCGATCAGTATTGGAGGTAATGGTTGTTGGAAGGTTGGTCAATAAAGGAATTCTGCTACGCATTTTGACCAGTTAGCTTTGTACTATTTTGCCACCGTAGTAGTGAATACGATTTCATTTGCAATCCCATTGCATTGCCTTCTGACATGGCTCGATCATAACTATGGGGGTGTAGTTTGTTGATTTTAGTTTAGAACAAAATAATTTGATATATACCGCTTAAAACCTAAGCATTTGAAAAATGGTTCCAACTCAATATCCAACGATTTTTTGAATATTCTGAAATCTTACTTTAAGAAGTGGAGGGGGTTTACTTAAAATCTTACAGTGTCTAACGAGGAGAAGGGGGGGAGTCTAATATTCGTTCAAAACCCCTTACATCATTTGTGGATGACCCCTACACATGTTTGACCTTTGAACTCTGGCTCTGTTTTGCCTACCTTTTTTCCAGATACAGTGAGGTGGGAAAGCAGTCGCGTTTACTAATCAACTACCGGGGCAGTCTCGTGAAGCTTCATCTAAATTTATGCCTTGTTCGCTAATGATTTCACAGAATCCGTCGTGAGCGAGTGTGTGCTCTCTCTAGACTGGCCCACATTTATATGAGAGGATTTTTTATCAGAGTTGTGCCATTAGGTGAGTATACCACTTTCTGGAAATTTCAGCTCATTCGGATGTAACACGAGCTGATGCTTTTAGTTCATATGAGGATTTTGGTCTAAATGTGTGGAGAAATAATATTCCTTCACTCTTTCGTGAATAGAACTGGTTCAGCACACTCGATTAAGCTCCGAATTTCAAGACATGTAGCTTAAACTATAAAGAACAACTTTGATGAAAACAGGATCACGACTCAAGTTTGTGTTATTGTCCACAGGCCAACATCCACACTCCTGTTATTAGGTGAGATAACACCTCTCTGAATGTTTCAGCTGTTTTTGACGTAACACGGACTAGCGGTATTGGTTTAATGTTTATATAGGGGATTTGGTTTAAATTTTCACATGAAAAAAGCTCATATACATTCAATATCTAATATCTCAACAAAACTAACTGGATTCATGATGCAGGCTTCAGCCAAGTTGTTCCTTATTCTTTGAACTACAAGTTTTAAAAATCTGACCCAAGTCAAGAATATGGAAACTTCCTTATGACCGCGAGAGTGTACGAGTGTCATGTTTCATGTATTTTATCCAAAATCCTCATACAAAATTCAAACTAAAAGCGCCTGCTCATGTTACAACCAAAATAGCTGAAACTGTAAGAGAATGATTTTTTCCCCTAAAGGAACAAATCTAGGAGTTGGCCCGTGGGAAATTAGAACTTTTATTTTTGTGGGCCAGTCTAATGCTTTCGATGTGAACGCTTATCTATCATGTGAGAAGGATTCCCCACTGTTTCTCGCCTCGTATTCCGACTACTATACATATAGAACCGAAATAGTATTTTCCGAGAATGAGAGCACCTGCGGATTCACTAATAGTATCTTGCAATGCTGACAGCATTCAATCAAAGTGTTTTGTTACTTCATCAGTGAAGTTTACGATTTTCAAAATTGGGAAGCAATGTTTTACTAATATCAATATGAAGCTTAAGTGCGATAATTTATTAGCTATTCTGAAGAGGATTGATTGATAGTTCTGCTAGAGAACGGCAGTGTGAAAGTTGAACAGAAGTTGAAATTGAGCGAAGGGCCTTTAATGTGACAATACTAATCAAAAAATAGTTGCAGTATAACACATCATCGCCTGGAAATTCTTTCGGAAACGTGGGGCTTTAGGTAGTGATAAACGTCACAGGCACTCTTTTACCTATGGATTTGAAAACATACCTCAAATACCCACATCCATCAATGTATGAGCTAGGTAAATGAGCGTGCGTTTAATTAGTATTGTCGCATTAAAGGCCCTTCGCTCAATTTCAAGTTTTGTTCAATTTTCACACTGCCGTACTCTAGGGAAACTATCAATCTATCTGCTCAGAACTTCATCTAGCTCAGTGGTTCTCAAACTTTTGTGGAAGAAAAGCCTACATAACTCCCTGAAGCTATAAAAAATGGCATTGACAAATTGATCTGAAGCGACCTTCTCCGATTTGCATGAAACTGTTCATATGTGTATGGTTATCGTCAATCGATCGTATTCGATATTTTTCAACAAATCATAATTTGTAAACATCACTTGTGAAAATTCCAAGTAGTGAAGCATTTTGTGAAATTCAAAATGGCCGCATTTTAGCTCAAATGTGAATGGTTAACCATAAAGAGCAGTTCCAAGCCATATAATGAATCGAAAAACTAGACCTTGTCCGAATTGTTTGAAACTTCACATAATTGTTCGTTATGGGAAATAATTTACATTTGTCCTAAAATTCGGCCATTTTGGATCCCACAAAATTTTCAAAATGGTGCCTTTGAAATGTTTCAATTGATTGTAGCACGGAAACGGCACTTCTGATCAAAATAACGACTGAAAAAAAAAAGATTTGAAAGAATATACTAACAAAAAGTGTTTTGTAATTTAATGTAAAAATTCTAATAAACGTTAAAATTCTTATTGTTGAATCTTTTTTTGTAGAAAAAGCTCATGCAAAATTGTAACATTTTTAATGTTTAAAATGATGAACACTTTGAAATTTCCACAAAATCGTTGGTCGATTTTTTTAACTTTTTGTTGAAACGTTTTTTTCATGTAATTTGTACTCAGATTTTTTTTGAGGTATTTTAAACCTTTTTTTGTGAAAAAAAATACACATTAGACAGAACTAACGAAAAGCTCTTAAATTTGACCAAAAGCTTTTGTTCTAATTTTTTGTCAGTTTTCAAGTGTCCAGGGTTTTCAACATGCCAACAGTTTTCATTTGTCATTAGTTTTTTGTAATATTTTTTTTTTTCAAAAATCAGACAAGAACGTTTTGAAATATTTGGGTTTTAAGTTTGATGTTGTATTTTTACTTTAAAAAATAATTTTCAACAACTTTGTGCTTCAATATCCATTAGACTGATGGCAAAATTTAACATTTTCGCTCCACAGTGCTCAAGCGGTTCCAAATCGGGTCTAGATTAGCCTCCCAAGGTTTGAACTGATTTGGTAAGAAACTGACTTAGCACAAACCATTTGAAGTTTATATGGGAATTACTATGGGGAAACCAAACTTTTTCTTCGTAGTCTTCTATCATTCTTCCATATTGCACCGTTTAAAGTTTCTATAGCTATTCTTATGGAAAATTTTCTCAGCTACAACTTTGCGGAATACTGTTTTTCAGCCAAACATTAAATTAAATAGTTATTAATTGTTTAAAACATTGATAATCTTATGGCATGATCAAGCAACTGTTTTTTGGGCAACACTGTATTCTGCCATGTGACATAGTAGCCATGATGTTTTAGCTCTGTTCGTACATCGACGAAAAGTGTATCGGCGCGCCATCTAGGAGTCAACCCTCATGGACCGACAGCATAAACCATTCTCGTTCGTCGATAATGGCGCCCGGCAGAAAAAAGAGTATTGGCGGTCTCACTCTATCCGGTCTTCTGCAAAATGGAGGAATCCCCTATAAAAGGCCGACTTGTCAACGTGCTCGTCCTCTTTTTCATGCGACAACTCGACACCCATCAACAGCGAACCAGCAGAGTCACAACAAACAAAGTGAAACCGAAAGTTAAGTGTAGTTTTTTTTTGAATTATATTTTTAGAAGAATAGAATAAAAGTAGTGAACAAGTTACCTTAGTAATTAAATTAAAGTAGTCTGTACTAGTTACTTGTGCTCCGTATCGGTGTGGCAATTAGAAATCATAGGAAAGTGAAAATAAAAGAAATCGATTCATAAAGACTTGCGTGTTCCCGTTGTGCTCTGTGGTGCCCTGAAAGGAAGAAAATTTGGCACAGAACTACTGTTCTCCGCTGATCCATCGAACAAGCTATTCTACACGCCAGAAACACCAATGTTGCCTGCTGAGCAGTTGATTGAGCATAATCATAAGACAATAGTGACTTGAATCATAAATAACTTTTGATCCTTACATTTGATCGAAAAATGGTCTTGAACAAAGTAGTAGCTGTGAAAATTTACTACAAGTACAGCTATCAATTTTTACAGTAGAGTAATAGCATTAATTATAAGATAGATGTGAATACAACATTTGTTTTTCCCATAGTAATTTCCATATAAACTTCAACTGGTTTGTGCCAAGTCAGTTTCTTACTAAATGACTTCAAATTTTGGAGGCTAATCAGGAACCAAATTGGAACCGTCGAGCGAAAATTTCAAATTTTGCATCAGTCTACTATCCATAACAAACAATTACGCAATGTTTAGCTATTTTGCCTGGAACTGCTCATAACAAACAATTATGCAATATCGGAGAAGGTCGAGTCTGAAATTAATTTATTTTTTGCTATTTGGTGTGGAAATGCTCTTGTCGTGATAGTCACTTAATTTACTTTTGTTGATTCATTGTTCGTCAATATTTGGCCTGCTTTACAAAGTTGTGCCACTAACTCGATTCGTGGATGTTTGTCTCCAGTTTCTTGAGAGTCTCACAATCCATAGATCTTGCGCCGCTTGTTCTAACCACCTAGGTCTCTACTCTCCTTTGCGACGTGTACCGGACAAATTCGAGGGAAACATCCTTTTTGCCCATTTTACCCTTCCAGTATTAGTGATTTTCTGGATACTTCTCTAGCTATAGAGTTGTGCCAGCTCGTGGCTCATTGTTCATACCCTTTCAAGATTGAGCAAGGCCTTATAATTGATTGATTGGTAGGCCGTCCATCGCACCGGATCTTTTTGAGACGAGCTAGTGCAACAGAAGAGTGTAGATTGGATCGTTGGTGCTGGGTTGTACTCACGAAATAGAATGTAATTGCATTTTTGATTGCATTCTGTTTCTATAAATCCTATACTGTTTCGCTAAGGCAATCGTCAAGACTATGGAATATTTGAGGTTAATACGTATCGACATCTCCCAATAAGTACTGAGACTTGTATGAACATCCCTATAAAGCCCTGTGGATTTCCCATCGAAGTCCACCAATTGAAACCAATGACCAATGAGGATACCTAAGGAAAAACGTAGGAAAAAACGATAAAATTTTCTTCCCGGAAGACCCTTGGTAAGACCGGGATTCACCGGGAGTTTTTTTTCTTTATCGTTCGCCATTCAGTTCGCCGATCGCATTCCGCACCGTACCGTCGTATTGGACGATCTTACAGGCATTTGACCAACCGTTGCTGGAGGGAACTCATTTTGACCATCTTGGCTGCCGTATCGACCCTCTTGACCGACCATGGTCTGGAAAAACGCGTGTTGGCGTGAAGCTATTCTGGACGAAACCCGCTGGGATTTTGCTACGAATCGGATGAGATAAGCTTAGTTTCATGGTGCAGACAGGTGCAGGCAATACTCACAGCATTTTTCCTTGGAATCTGAACCCAACATGAAGCCCAATGGAGTAAACAAAGTAGTCAACCTTAGCAACGATTTGCAAAACGTCAACTCTCGACAGTGACGCCGTTTTATACCTATTTTGTTGATTGTATCCTACACACTACTAAAAAGTCATGTAAATTTCGGTTCCCTGAGAACGACACATGTAAACGGGCCTTTTGACATAAGAATCAGTTGAAAGAAACGTAAAAATCAATTCAATCAAAGGTTCTCTTCGTCGACTAGCTGATTTTTCGGTTTGAGCACTCTTAATTTTACATAAAATGTTTGCTTACGTTCTATGATTTACGTCCAATATGGATTACGTCTCGTGTAAAAGTAGTTATTTTAAGTATGTATTTGTCAACGTTTGTCCTAAAAGCCGAAGTTTGCCATGCTGTGTTTCGGCACAGTGTGCAGATTTGATTACCTCTTGGAACGACTGCTTTTTCTTGTTGCTCATCATTTGAATCTCATCTTTACCATTGAATTCTGGAGTTTCGTCACGAATCGATAAACGTATGTGACAGTTTCAACTCCACGTTTAGCTGGCCATCAACATTCCAATTTCCTCAGGAAGTCTGACCTGTAGAACTAGTGACTCGGGAGTTTTAAAACCGCCAGTATTTCCACTTTTTACGAGCAGCTCACCGATCTTGACCACTACAATTTGACTGTAACGTCGGTGATTCGACCGTTGGCAGCACATCACATTGCATCCAGAATATTCGGCGTGAGATTTTCATTCTGTGTGAACTTACGATGCTGTCGACGATTCACGACTGTCGCATCTTGTAGCTGTAGATATGAACTCGGAAAAAAATATCACCAGGTTTTCGATCCAACGATTGCATACCCTATTTTCTTCAAATCTAAAGTAGGCAACGGCAGCGTTTCATTCGAGGCTTCAGCAGACGTGATTTACGATAACACCGTGGAACACTAATTTCACTGATCATCCGCTTTTCAGCCTGATTCTCAAGTACTAAGTAGTACCTGGAAGCGATCGAAAAATTTAGAATTTCAGAGTCAACGCTGGTGTGCTCGAATGGTCTAGAAAACCAATCCACGAATACATTTGCGTTAAGGTTCTTCGCGTAGTGTGCGCAGCTAGAAGAACATACCGCGTTTCCACCTCTTCTTAGTGTGTGGCTGCCTGCCCACCTTCACATACGGTCTCGAACTTCTGTTGCTATCGGCTTTTGATGACATCGACGATGGAGCTCGGCATTTGATACCTTATTGTGAGGCCACCAAACATGATTTATGTTCCACAGAAAACTAGTTTGACTCGTCGCAAAACAGCATTTTTGCACAACATGCCATGCCAAACATACATTTTTATTAAAATTAGATCTATTGTGATGAAGTGGCTAATAATCACCTTAAAAAAGAATTAGTTATAATAAAAATACAACATACCACCCGGAAATTAACTCATTTGATTTACTTGGAGAAATTCGAAGAACCTCGCTAGAGGAAATTTAGGAAGCTTCCGGCGGAAGTAGACGAAAACTGTTGGTCAAAACTTCCAAGAAAAGTCAAAAACAATTTCCAGGGATACTCTGAGAAAATTTCCCGTGTAAGCCAGCAGGACTTTTGACGAGGTCTAAAGAGTCTTCCGATGGGAGTCAGATGAAACTTCAGAGGAAAGTACGTAGACATAAACAGTGGATGTCACTTACAGAGACACTTCCAGATGGGTAAGCTGGTAAAAAATTTCATGCAAAGTCAGTAGAAGCTTCCGTGTGAAGTTGGAAGAAACTTTCGGAGCAAGGTGACTTTAATTTCTCTAGGAAATATTGGAATAGACTTCCAGGAAAAGTTGGAAAGATTTTTCGGGGATCTCTGAAAGATCTTCCAAAAAATTCAGAAATTCAGAAAACACTTCGAAAGGAAATCACAAGGACTTCTGGGGAAGTCGGAAGAATGTACAATGAGGAGTCATTAGTGTTGTCCGTGGGAAGTCTGAAATAGGAAACAATGCCCACTTTCATGAAGCTAGTAGGAATGTACGTCCGGGTAAGGTTGATATTTGTCACCGGATAAAAATATTTTCCGACTCCCACATATTCTCGGAATAGCCATTAGCTGTTTCTCGTTTTTGGGTAGTCAAAAAGGGCCGGGAACTGGAAACACTAGTCCGGATTGATCTACAAACATTTCGTTATATCCACGCACTCAACAAAAAGAATGATCTTTTAATTTTGTCGAACCTCTTAACGGAATCCCGTTATGAATAGCTGTGTGTTGATTTATTTCCTTTTAATCCCGTTATAATTGCTTATCTTTTGACAGATACGCATATTTCGTCTACTGCTTTTACACTTCATCAGTGCCAAGTGGTGGTGAGTACTTGGCACTGATGAAGTCTGCAAGTAGAAGAGGAAATACGCGTATCTGTCAAAAGATAAGCAATTATAGCAATTATAAATAACGCTTAATCTGAAAAAAGCATATTTTTGCTTGACCCATAGGCTTATTTTCAAACAATCGTTGAAATGGACAAATGGTCGAATTCACATTTTGTCCATGTTAACCTTTTGTCCGATCGACCTTCAGTTCATCCATCCTTTGTATCTACTTTCTAGCTTCCGCTTGTTCTTTTGTCTATTTGACCTTCTCTCAATTTCGTCCTTTTATGCATTGACCTTTTGTCAAGTGTTTGTCCTACAACCCTGCAGGTGCACTTTCTCGTTTCCATCGGTACTTGATAGTTGTCTATCCCTATTCCACATTGTTGAGGACACGTTGCCGTAGGATTCCAGTGGAAACCAGGAAGTTCGGTTTGGCAACCATTTGTTGTATTGCCACGGACTGCTTCGGTAGGGAAATACTCCGAACCGTGTAAAACTTTTGTAGTTCACAGACCTATTTATTCTTTTCTCTTTGCTGACCTCCCGTTCAGTTGAAGTACAATTGATGATGTTTTCTTATGAGATCCATGCTCTTCACCACACTGTGTTCCAATATGGACTGCAATTTGGCATCACAACCCTTGCAACACACTTGTTGCAAAACGATTGAGGCAACTTGTATGTGACTTTTTTTCTGTCACAATTAAGTCGCGGCTACTTTCATCCATAGATTTGGGCTGTTTCGGAAAAAATCGATGAATTTTAATTCTTGATATTATTCGAGTCTGTAATCTAAACATTTTTAATATGATTTTGAGGTTTTGTTGATTTAGCTGAGTTTCTGAAATTTCAGCCTAAAAATTGCCTTACTCCAAGTTACTGGGTTTGCGTATTTCCAGATCAGGAAAATTACTGCAAGCTTTCGAATTCGAGAATTTCTTTCTTTTTTTTCTAATTTGAAGCTTATTGCTTATCGTATATTAGCTTATTGCGTGCTCTCATCTTTGTGTTCTAGATGTACATCAATAGTTGTTAATTTGTTGCTTTAAATGCCTGAACCATTTTTGCTTCAGTACTATCAACAATCAATACGAAACTAACGATTTTAAATTTGCTCACCACTTTAGTAGCCTATTGGTCCCAAGCAAACGATTAACGTACCCTATTCTAGTTGAAATTCTATTACTACACTATGTTTGTTTTGATTCGCTATGAAAGTTTGACAGATAACATCAGGGGTGTGTGGATTCATGCAGAACATGCAGGGATGACTGAAATAGCTTGGGACTGCTTGGGACCGTTGTTCTGGTACTGAGTGAGCCAAAAATAATAATGATTTTCTTCGGGACCCAGTAGTCTTAGAGTTACCTCTATGGTACTATCATACTCTATGCTCTGGGAAGTAAATTCTTAGACCGAACCTGGAATCGAATCCAGAAATCTCCAGCATGGTCTTGCTATCTAGCTGCGCTTTAACCGACTGAGCTAAGGGAGGACCCTGATATCTGATTTTATTGGTCCTAAATCGCAAACAAAATGGAATCCAAAAAACAAAAATATGGAGGAGCATGGTCCTTCATTGGCTACGTCTTATAAGTCGCTTCTAATCCAAAAATACGGTTTATATTTTAAGCATAAACAAAGACAACAAACTGCTTTGATTTACCAACTGAGTGCGATCTTCATATGTACGTCCATTTTGAGCAATCCTTTTTGTACATGAAAATGCTAATCGTTTGAAAGCTACACTGAAAATAATCATCACGTTGTTTCCAAGTGAAAATCACTCAAGATTTTATTTTTCTACTGCCTTTTCCAGTAACAAGTTTCCGAAAATATTCTATAAATTACTGAACTTTTTTTTCAACTGAATTCACAAAACGCAATATTTTTTTGCAGTGTATGGTCTGTCTAGTCGCACGACTATAAATATAGTCGGAATGGATTTTCCGTTGCGATGGCAAATCCCTAGCAGTTGCCAAAGAAGTGAAATTTCCAATTCAAATCAACGAAGATTCTGCATGCAAGGAGGGGGGGGGGGGGAGGTTTTCAACAACCTCACACATGTTCACTCCGGAGGAAAGTCCAATAAAATGAGGGTTTTCAAGAACAGAGCCCATCTTAGGCAGCTTCGTTTTTCATCAGGAACCGGCAGCATCATAACGGAACTAAAGGAACGTCTCGATTTCAATTTTATTTCCATTGTGGGGTGTGTGAGCCGATCTAAGCTTCGGATGGAGCTCATGAGCAACCCACATGGATCGTCGAACGGGCAACGGTAATTTAATTTAATCGTTTAGAATTTAAACATAATCGAGTGAAGAGCAGTGCGAGTGTGTGTTCTGTAAATTGGAAATTATGAATGATAATTGATCCCTTTCCGATGGCTGGATGGTTGGATTGATATCCTACGGAGGGAGAAGGGAAAATTTACTGGGATTAATTTAATTTGCTCTGATGGTTTGTTGGTTTGAGCTTTGAACTTGTTAAGCATTCCTGATTTGGTTAGAGTTAAATTTGTATCGTAGTTTAAAATTTACGAATGAACGCTTCCATCACATTTAATTAAAATGGTTTAAAACTATATCGGATTATACAGATTACTTGCAACAATTCAAATAAATACAGTCCTACACAGCAAACATGGAAATTCACCCAGTTTCTAAATTTTTGCAGAACGAATGCTAAATCCACCAAGCAAATGACTCGGCACGTTTACTCGGAACGGACAGCAGTAGCAGAACGAAACAGGCAAGAAACTGGAAGAATGTGAAAAGGTATCGAATTGTGTGCAAAGTGAATGCTTAAAAGAACGAGCATCAAGTGAGAGAGTTTTTTTTTTGCTCATCGAACAAATCGTTCGAAACCGCATTCTTCGACACCTGAAAAGTTGGAAATCAGTAGCAACTCGTTCAACTGTCACATTTCTCGCTTGGGTTGCGTTCGGCAAAGTGAAAACGATAGAAATTAAAGCACTTCACTCAAGCCAAAATGCCGTGATTCACAGAAGATTTAAAAGCCTTCCGAAAAGAGAAAAAAAAAATCCCGGCCTTTCCAGTCAATTCAGCAAAGAACCCGACGGCCACCGACGGGGCATGCCAGAGGTCAGACCATTCACTCTGTGTTGCCCTTCCGGTCAAACAGTTCCTTTCGTCGAATGAACCTCTTAACCGTGCGACGCTGCTTTTATTTATTGATGAAGAAGAAAAATTGCTCCGTTCGACTTTTAGTTTTATTTTTACGACCCGGAGCCGGCTGGTTAAACTTTTCGGCGAAGACAACAACCCCGGGAAGATAACTTATTTTGATACGCTCGTAAAAACAGTTAGATTTGAAAGCTGTCTTCCATCTTCGGTTCGTTGAAATACTGGTAGAAACGTGTTCTTCACCGAAAAGGGGAAAAGTTAAGTAATTTAAAAGGCACATCTACGTGAAACAAATTGTCCTTAAATGTGCCAAATCGTTATCCTTGAATGGGCCTTCCCAGTTCATTGATGGGGCATTTTGAATGGGCTCCTAATGGGTGTGATGATTCCCCGAAACAAGGCAGCTTTCCAGCTCATGAACCCCCATAATTTTACAGTTGGTTGATTTTTCATTAATGCTTCTATCTCCAGTGGGAAAGCACGGGAACAATTATAGCTTTTTCAATTCCCGTGCCGGAATTGCCACGATTAGGACTTTAATGGTTCGCCTAACAACTGCAGCAGCGATCCTAGCGTTCTCCGGATTGTTTAAAGTTTCGTGGCTCTGAAGCTCAAGGTGTCTTTAGTGTTCGGTTCTGCGGAGTATAGAGCTCGCAAAAGCCGTACACCGCCACACGGAATGGGAACCGTTAATATCTTTGGTATTATCCTCGCACCATAAATTATGTGTGCGCTACCGCAGCCAACCAAGTTGGGTCGGAATTACTGCTGCGGTGGTGCAGAGAGATAGAAATGAACCGTTCCGTGTGCGTTTACTTAGTTCTGCTTTAAGAAGGAAGCTAATCAACCAACGTTGTCGGTGTTGGGTGGAGCAATTTTAATCAGTGTCGTTTTGAAATTGTTTCATGTGATTTATAGTAAGAATGGAGTAACATTTTGATATACTTATTTTCATGATGGCTACGGGATTGCAAAATATTACCAATTGAGATGTACCGTAGTTCATCAAGTTGATGCCATTAAACGGGGCCAGCAGATTGCTGAACGAGTGAACAATAATTGTTCCAAGAACTTGAATCGGCGCCTAGGCTCAGAACTGACCGCAGTAGAACGAAACAGTCGAGAAAGTGAAGGAATATGAAAAACGTTTTCTGACGAGTGTCAACCCCATTTAAGGTGTTTCCTTGTAGAGTCCATTTTTCCATCACACCTCGCAATTTCAAGAGCACACAACTCAAGATATACAAGGCTTATACACCTGCAAATTTCAGACATTGCTTGCTTCTCCGCAGCATAGAACAAGTAGTAGTTTCAGCTACGTGCATTCACAGAAACCTTATTATTTTTATATGTGAAATTGCGAAGTGTAACACGAAAAAGGACGCCACGGGGAATCACCTTAAAACCAAACAAGTTTTATCGGTTTAAGCTTTTTTTAAATCACGAAGCCTGTGTTGGTTTTAAATTGTTTCGTAAAACTGAATAATAATGCCAAATTCAAACATGGAACGTAATGATGATTACTGCACAACAAATGCTTGGTTAAAACCCTAATTCAACTGCGTATCAGTGCCCTAAGATGCACCCAGAAGGAGTGCACTATTAACGAAACAAAATCTGCTTAATCGTCTATAAGTGTCAGAAAAGTCACAAAATGATTGTACGGAAAGTATTTAAGGTAAAGCCTTTTTTGCGATAGTCCTTATTTCCACAGCACAACGTTTGAAGTTACAATATCAGCTTCGGTTAGCTAAAGTTTGCTAAAAAGTGTATTACAAGTTTTATTAACAAAAACTGATCTAGACCCTTTTCTATTGTTGGTCGATGTTGCATGCCTAGCTCGGTTGTTGAAGTACACACTTAAAAATAAATATTTTTACACGAGACGTAATCCATCTTTGACGTAAATTATGGAACGTAAACAAACATGTCATGTACAATTAAGTGTTCCCTAACCGAAACATACGCAACTCGACGAAAAGTACGATTGATTGAATTTATTTTCTCGTTTCTTTCAACTGATTCTTATGTCATTTGGGCCGCTTGAATGTGTCGGTCTCAGGGCACGGAAATTTACATGACTTTTTGGTAGTGTGTATCTTTCTTCATTCAGATTCAAATAACATAAAGCGGAGGTTAATAAGGCCAAAAAGCAAGAGGAAAACGGGCCAACATATGATTTCAAATCAAAGGTTGCAGAACACATCTTCACCGAGGACCACCAACTATCGACGGAGGATATCACGATTTTACGAACCGTATCCACACCATGGAAATTGGATGTTGCCGAGAGCCTCGAGATCAACAAACAACTGGATTCAACTTTACTCAACAGGGATCAAGGAAACGGACATGGCATTTCAAGTTAGTACCTACACACTTAGAAAAATTTATGTAAATTTAGGTGCTCTGAGACTGACGAGCGTCAATTATGACATAAAATTGAGTCATAATAGACGCAAAATTCAGCTCAATCAAACGTACTTTTCGTCGAGTAACGAACTTTTCAGTCTCGGCGCACTTAATTTTACATGACATGTTTGTTTACGTCTCATCCTTTATGTCAAAGATGGATTCCATTACATGTAAAATGAGGTATTTCTAAGTGTGTAGTTTCGTATGGTTCGACTGGTAATTTATGTGTGTTGTGAATGGCTTTTCTGTCCCGACAAAATCAAAATATAAAATGCTATTTTATTTTTGTAGCGGTATTTTGATTTTGTCGAGACTGAAAAGCCATTCACAAAGTTACTACACACTTAGAAATAACTAATTTTAAGCGTGATGGAATCCATTTTGACATAAAAGATGAGACGTAAACAAACATGTAATGTAATATCTCAGGGCTCCTAAATTTACATGAATTTTTCTAAGTGTGTACCTCTTTCTTTATATTTTTTTTTTCAGAGAAAAGCTCACTTCAGTTTCTGAAAACCTAGTCTTCATTGCTGTGGCCGAGATGACCGGACAATTATGGACCTCAACGTTGAAAATTTGTCCCCATAAAGTAGTTTTTTCCTCTATTCAGGACCTAACACCACTGCGAACAGTAATTTGATCTATTGTAGTAAAGTCTGGAACGCGCAAAAATTGGTCAACTTCAAATTAGTGTATTTCTGTTAAAAATGCATTAAAAAAACCGGAAATGCTGCATTTGGAAGTTGAGTGTATAAACAATGGTTGCTATGATGAGTTTTCATCGTTTGCTCTCCATTTTTCAAAATGACGTCCAAGCAAGGGGAGCAGCGTGTCAAAATATTGCTCGCGCAGCAAGACAATCCGACGTTCTCACACGCCAAGTTGGAAAAATTGCTGGATGTGGCCAAATCAACCGTGACAAACGTTTTAAAAGTGTTTGGAAAGCGTCTGTCGACCGCCAGGAAGCCTGGAAGCGGCGGCAATCGTAATCCGGACGTGGCAGCGACGACGAAGAAGGTGGCGGTGAAACATAAGCGGAATCCTAACCTCTCCATCCGGGACGTCGCTGGCAAGCTCAATGTTTTCCATACTACTGTGCAGCGAATCAAGAAACGAGCCGGGTTGTCGACGTTAAAGAAGGTGAAGGTGGCGAACCGAGATTACAAACAAAACACGACGGCAAAGCAGCGTTCCCGAAAGCTGTATACAAATCTGCTCACAAAGTTCGACTGTATCGTCATGGACGACGAAACTCATGTAAATGCGGATTTCAAGCAGCTTCCGAAACAGGAGTTTTATACCGCTACCGCATTAGGAAAAGGGAAGGTGGTGGAAATTTTCAAAACCATCAAACTATCAAAGTTCCCAAAAAATATCTCGTCTGGCAGGCTATATGCACGTGTGGTTCAAAAAGCGGCATTTTCATTACTACGGGAACCATCAATCAAGTGATCTACTTCCAGGATTGCCTGGAAAAGCGGCTGCTACCATTCCTAAAGCAAAATAATAGACCTGTGCTGTTCTGGCCGGACTTGGCGAGCTGCCCCTATGGGAAAAGACAATCGAGTGGTACGATGCGAATAACGTGGTTATGGTACCCAAAGACCACAACCCTCCCAACAGCCCAGAACTCCGCCCTACCGAACGGTATTGGGCCTTGGGCAAACGGAATCTCAAAAAAACTAATAATTCCATGAAAAACGAGCAGCAGTTTAAATCTAACTGGCGATCGGCGGCGAATAAGGTCGATGAGACCACTGTGCAAAATTTAATGGAAAGGGTTAAGCGGAAGGCACGGCAGTTCGGATTTGGCGTTTGCCAAATAATAATAATAAAAGAATAAACGAACATTTTTTCCTTTAAATAGGGGAATTTACGTATTCTCGGCAACCTACACTCAAAGATAAATTAAATCAAAAAAGCTTAAAAAGTATGCAGATTCCCGCTTCACCTTATTGAGTCCGAGCCATGATTACTTCGGCAGTAGTCATGCATGATTAAAATCGAAATAATCTTTCCACTATCAAATTTTATTCTTTTTCAATACTAATATATAGTCAAAAAAGATTAATATTCAAACAAAAATTATTAAAATAGAATCAAAAATGATTAAAATTTATTCAAAAAAAGGTAATCTACAATGTAATCAATCGTGATTAAACTGGTATTAATATTAGATGCTTATTTTTTAGAAAGAGAGGATTAATTTTTAATCATTCGATATGATTAAACTGAGTTTAATGTCAAATTGATTAAATTTCAAGCAAAATGGGAATAGTTCAATTTATCAGTGTAAGCAGCGACCTTCTTTCTATAGCCTTTTTCTCTAAGGAACGCACACATATGCAGTATTGGTTTGTTTACAATCTTTTGCTGCCAGCTGCTCTAACAATTTCAGTCAAAAGAATTGTCAAAAACTGTTTTGAAACGCATTTACAAAGCTCCAATCTTCTCTAGTGAGAGCGAGTATTGTCGGCAACAAGTTTTTCTTCGGCAACCGTTCCATTTGAACTGCATGTTGCAACTGAATCTGCTGTTCTATTATCGGCAACTCGAAATCAGCTACAATTTGTAGTGCTTGTGTTGTATTTCAAGAAAACCTTGCTAGATTGCTTTTTTCAGTGGTAAAAATATAGTCAAATTGAAGCTGAAAGCATAAAGAATCGTTTGCATGCATTCAGCGAAGTGTTTTCGTAAGAAAATCCAGTGAAAATAGTGTTTCAATTTGTGTTGCCGAAAATAGTCTGTCATGCCGAAGCCGTCATTTCCCCATTTCATATGAATTTAACTACCATAAGAAAAATAAGAAGTTTTTTTGATATTAATTTTAACCGAAAGAAACGATTTTTTTATCGATCAATTTTTGTGCGTCCCTGTCTTTATATCCCGTGTCCTTAGTTTAGTGCATGTCGTATTACTCCATCACTATTGAGAAATGATGAAGTATTCGATTTTTTACAGTTGTCATTCTTGCATTTATCGCAACGATCCGACTCTAATTGAAAGGTCCCGCTCCTTATACCATTCAGAGTGTCGAAACACCCTCCAAAGGTGCGCCCTTTGTCAGTCAAAATTGGATTCTTCTTCTTTCTTTTATTTAACGTCGGTCTCTGTTCCGCAATCTAGTGCCAATCACCGACGGACATCGATTGCCATCCATTGACGGCAATCGAATGTGCAGGAAGGCAGCTTCCACACCTGCGTAGGATATCGCACCCATTCAACACACATGGGCCGGGATCAACGGCTTTACTTCCCTTCCGAAGGAAGACGTGACCAGAGATTTTTATGCCTCAGAAAAATCCTACCGACCTCGGCTGGGATTGAACCCAGACCGATTGGGGTGAGAAAGCAGTCACGCTTACCACTACACCACCGGCGCCGGCTCAAAATTGGATTCCTTAGCAACAAAATTAGGGAATGACACCGATAATGACCATGCATCAGAGCCCTAGTCTTAACCAGGCTTGATGAAGCCTCACTCGCGAGTTTGAAATGAGCCGAGCGTAGCATTTTTCTGCCAAATCATTCCACTGAGCTTCAGAGCTTGTGAGCGAAGGGGATAAAATGAGAGTGAGGTTTGCTGCCATTCATGTTCATGTTTTCTATCACACGCTCTTAAGCGAACCCCACACGTTTCAATATATTGACGCGAAGGGGAATTATTGACAATAATATTGATGATGTGAATTCAGAAATATTGTCAATCTCGATGTATTGAGGTCAATAAATAATGTATTGACAATACGATTATTGTCAATGAAAGGAATCGTGTAGGGTCCACTTTACTCTCACTTTGAGCTTCTTGCGTCGAACAAAAAAGTCATCCGGAGTCTCGAAAAGCGTCAACCCTATTGGAAGATTGCCGTAAAAGCTCAACGCAGATGTCGCCACTGCATGATGATGATAATGTTGACAGACTGCATATAAAATTCGGGAAAATTAGCGTTAAATCATAATTTTCATCAAGCCTGTGTAAAATCCTTCCAATATAACATTCGAATTGAAGAAGAAAACGTTATTACGATCAGACTGATGTGCATTTTTGACTTTTCCAGTTGAACTTTCATAAGATATATTCATTTCATTTCGCGGCTCCATCAATGCTGCATCGTAAATATGATGTATAAACAGAAATAAATTGCTCAATTACTCAAAATAAAGATGATTTGTCATCTTGTTATCACTTTGAAAACCATCTAGCACCATTTTATAGTATGGTGCGTGTTGAGTAAAGCAAGTTCCGTTGCGTTTTCCGTCGAAAATTGTGAGTATCAATATGTTTGCTTAGAAAAGGCCAAAATGAACATTTATTGAATATTGGCGTCCTATACAACCAATTCTCCATTACCACCAGCATGATACAACCTTTCCTAAGTAAATTCACTTAATTTCCACTCTCATCTTAGTGGAAATCGCACATATTCACAATTTTCCGAAAAATGCAGCTGCGCAGGAGGTAACCTCTCGCTGTGGGTGCAAACTTGTTATGCATTATTTTCCATGAAAACATCTCCGATCCATACCGAAATAATAACAATTAGTTTTCAAACACGTTTTCTTACACGATTCAAGCAAAAGTTTCCACGGGAAATTATTAGTTTTTCTTTATGGACCGATTTGCCCCAAAAATCGTCTGTTTTACTTGGAAAATTTGGAAACTATCCTCCTTCTAGTAGTTCTCACTTCGAAATGTAGGAGGCGAAAGCTTGGAAAAGTTTCACTGCAAGACGCCAATACGTTTGACAGTATGCAACATCACGGGCCTTGACGTATACGTGGTGGAAAGGGACGGAAAACCGTGTTGTAAGCAGAAAGACAAGATCAGAAGATGGCATCAAAAACATGGCCACCAGTCAGGCCCCTCAAAAGCGCACCTCACGTCAAATCATCCTCTCGTTGAATTAAACTCTCCCTCTCTCGAGACGAGAAGTTTTTGTTTACTTCTTCCATATTCCTGCCGCCACTCACTCGAGGTGAGGGCTAGCCAAACTCGCAGGACAAGAATGTTTTAAAACCTCCAGTGAGTTTGAGGAGTTTCGGCAAGCCTGGTCTTAACCACTTCAAACTAGGGAACAACGAATAGAAGTTTAAGAATCACATTGATGAAGACTAACTAACCCATTTTTTCCTTGTTTCAAGATCATCCGAATCTTGTCACTATCATCAAAGCATAAAAAGTAACAAGGACTAAGATGTGTTCCTTGGATTACTGAAAAATCCTGTTCCCCTAGTTTGAAGTAGTCAGGACTAGGAATCGGGGGCAGATCTTACATCCCGTAGCGTACCACGAAAAGGTGATCTACCCACGTTACGGGGCAAAGTAGTTATTCGAGGTGCAATTTGACTGTTTCGATCGTGCTGTGCTGCACATCATAGGAAATCAGTTTGGCACGGAATTTGTGACCAGCATACATCTTCCGGTCGTATGAAACAGGTCAAAAACAGTCCGGAGATAAAGCAGTTGCCACCAAAGCCTGTTTCGTCAACTCTACCGCCGGCTATCAATCGATGACCAACAATTGAAGTAGCTTAACCATCAAAACGATTCCGTGGATCCGACTCTGTCCATCATCAAAGTACCTCGTACGCGATGCAATGAAAATATCCTATGCTTTTTTCTGGAATGATCAAATCTTACGTCAGGTCAGTATTTGGGGTGTACCTGTATGTGAATTTTAGTAAAATACGTTGACAAACTTTCAAGATCCTGGAAGTCATAACTCTTGACATCTCGGATTTGAATAAAATAAAACGTGATCTCGGATTTATAAAATAGTTCTATACCTATTCCGGACAAAGCAATGCCGTAGGAATATTGAACGTGTTTGTACGTCAGTTCATCGCGTTCATCTAGATAAAATTGATAAATAGCTGAGTTTTAGCGATGGGCCCAATCTTAGATCCATAGGCCAACATTAGAGCCATTTCCCCTATATGTTGTGATATTTTTTAATTCAAAAACCGGAATCAAGTCAATTTGTCGAGGTCAATTTTTCTTCAGGAATTTGGAGTTTTTTGAGCCTGCAGTCTTCAATGCAAAAACGATTACCACTAGGCCGCCAAGCCCCTTTTATAAAAAGTAAAATCAAATCCCCAACTAAGTTGCTGCTATTACCGTTCAATCCAACCCTCAACGACCAAGCTAATTGTTACGGCAAGATAGGGTGTTGTGGCAGGCCCAACAAGCCACCCTGGAAAAAAATATAATGTTGCAAATACCGAAGAAAGAAATACGGATCGCATCAATCGGCACAGAACTACGCGACGAAATAAGAACTACGATTGGAAACTTGAAACATGGAACTGCAAACCGCTCGGCTTCCCGGGTTGCGATAGATAAATCTATGACAAACTTCAACTACGCAACTTCGAAGTCGTAGCACTGCAGCGCGCATCGAGCAGCTACTTTCTTCCAGAGCTGTGACACTACCAACGAGCTAGGAATCGGCTTTGTAGTGCTGGGTAAGTTGCGCCAACGTGTGATTGGTTGGCAGCTGACGGCTGTTCAGCAGGTGACTATGTGAATGCCTAGGATGGACGGGAGGCAATCAGTGAATGCCACATGTACAGATTTTTAGAAAAAAATATACAGATTTTACTGATTTTTCAATTAAGAGTCATTCCAGCTCAAGTGTATACAGAGTTGTGGTCATTGTCACCGATTTCAACAAAACTTTGCCTAGATCCTTATTTCGACATTCTAAAAAAAAAACATCTCTTCGGATTTTGCTTTTAAGTGCTCGGAACCCTCTGGGTTACAACTCTGGGTTTTAGAGAATTTTTAAAATTATTTCTTTGAATAAGGATTACTCCGCAGCCAAACAAGTTATTTGTGTCCTTGAGCCATCGATTTGAAAGTTTTCTAATGTATAATTCATGTACACACATTTGATTCGTGTTATTGAAACTAAAGTATAGAAGCAGATTATCGGAAGGTACCCAAATTATCCAAAAATTGCTATTTTTAAAACCACTCGGCTTATACTGTTTTTCGAGATATTGTCCTTAAATTCTTCATTGATTTTAAAACCATACAAAAAATTTGTTCAGAAAATGAAAGGATTTGGATATATGGTTTATGAGATATAATCAAATTAGTGATTACAGATTTTTTTCATTATTATAGTCGAAAATCATTTCATTATACCTTTGAATTGAGATTACTCCGTAGCTAAATCGACGGGAAATCAATATCAACGTCCGCACGTATCGCAGTTCGAACATAGATTCTGACCACTACTCAGTTGCAGTATGCATGCGCTCAAAACTGTCAACGGTGTATGAAGTTTCCGTTTCTTATTTAATGAAATCTTTGGAACATATATGAAATGTTCGGAAATTTCCATAACGTCTCGGTCCTACAATCCTCAGAACATCCCTAAACATAATGAAACTGCCTTAAAATCTCTAAACATCGTTGAAGTTCTCTGGGCTACTCTGAAGATCTCCCAAACTTTACTGAAGTTTTCCCTGAGTTTCTCGGAACTCCGATGTTCTTAAAGCTACCCTGAAGTTTTCAAAATTCTCCTGAAGTTCTTGGTTTTGCCCTGAAATAAATGGAACTTTTCTGAAGATCTTTGGAGTTCATTTAAGTTTCCAACATATGTCCTTGCATTATATTTATATTATTTTTAAATAAATTTACTAATCAATTATTCCTTCCCGGACAAACAAATTACATTATTTGAACAAATTTACCTGCAGAAGTTTTATAAGGTTCTAATGTGTTCTCTGGACTTGCCTGAAACTCCCGGCACTTCTGGAAGCTTCTCGAAATTTCCCTGGAGCTTATGAAGCTGGCCTGAATTGATCAAAACTAACTTTTGCAGATCTTTTTACTTTTCAGAAAGTTTGGTTTTGCCTGAACCTAGCTTCTCTGAGGTTCTTGGAACTACTTTATAGTTTCTCCGATTTTCCTGGAGTTTTCTGGATTTCTCGGAAGTTCTCTTGACTTTCCTATCTATATTCTTGAAGTTCTTAAAAAAAAGCTCCCGCAGTTTCCCTTTTCCAGTCTTAAACTTCTGCAAGCTTCCATGAAAATTTACAGAAGTTCTCGGAACTATCCGTATCTTTTATTATTCTACAGCCGGTTCATGAAACATCACCGGAATTTAATTTCACTCCTCAAAACTTCAGTTTTTGCTGTCACTGATAGCAGAATTAGCTTTAAATATGCTGTCACTGGACTTTTTTTTTGCTCTCAATTTTGATATCTTAACTGTTAAAACTTCGACAGCAAGCTGAGAAATCATTATCAGCGACATCACAACACCAAATTTAGTTTCTCAATTGATCTCAGACTTGCACGGGTACCACATCTGCTCTGGACTATCTTCAGTTTTTGCAAGGTTTTTGAAGGTTGTCACTATTTACCTGAATTTAATGGAACTGCCCTAAAGTTCTTGAAATTTACCTGAAGTTCGTGGAACTTCCATGATGTTGCAGCAATTTTCTTGATATTCAAGGAATTGCCCAAATTTCTTAAAACTGCCTGAAGTTCACGTATCAAGATTTTTAAACTTAACTGAACCCAACCAAAGTTCTTGCCATTTTTCCTGAAGTTAATGGAACTGCCCCGAAAGTTCTTCGATCGTCATGAATATTCTCAATTTTTTTTTCTGAAATCGTAACCAACCCTAAAATATTCTTTTGATGGATGGAGTGGAATTTGAGGTAACGACCCATGTCACCATAAATCCCCCTCTCCCTGTATTGAACCCTGGCTACGGCCTTGTGATGAAAAGTGGATGATTGTTCAAATTTCGTCCTAACCACCCGCTTTCCTGATACCGCTCGACTAGTTGCCAACCCCCCCCCCCCCCCCCCCGTTGTTAGGATTGTGTTTGTGACTGTCTCTGACACAAATTAATGGTTCTATAAATAAACGAGAAAGAACAATTCGCCTGTGGGACCGACAGCATACCATTTTCGGAACCAACCTACCTGTTTTGTCGATCCGAAAAACTATCACCACCGGAGATTACAGCGATCCCACACCGGCAGCACTTTCCTATTTCGAAGTATACTACCATTGTTCATGTCCAGCAGCCATCGAAGAGTTTATGTTTCGGAAAACCCACAACCTTGCTGTGTGAACCGCACCAAAATGGGCTAAATTTTTAATGAAAAAACCCGTCCGCTTTTCCGATTCTACGGGGGAAGAATCAAAGCCACGCCGATCCTCGCGCTGTGCACTTGACCGGAAAATTACCGTCCGAAACGAAGCGGAGTGTATTTTTTTCGGTTGGTCCGAAACTTTCACTATGTAAAATTTAGTTTCATTCAGCGCTGCGAGCCATATTTGGGCCTAGTTGGAGCCGATCAGGAAAAAGTTTATTTATTTTTCCAGGCGAGTGGAAACCATCTTTTTTCGTCGTGTCGCTGCGCTGGCGGATGAAAAGCTGCAGTAGCAACTGCAAAAAAAGTTTCCTCTAAACTACATCACACTACCGAACATGTTGCACGACGATGATGCACTTTAAATTGCTATGGAAATGCAGTCGCTTTTTATGAGAGCGCATCGGATTCCCACACGTGTGTACGAATAATATTTTCTATTCATAAAAGAGGATTTATTAGAGTGGCCTCAGGGGGTGGGACGCAATCCACGGAGATTTCACATTCCAGTGCGCTCTTCCCAGTACAAAGCGGTGCACTCGAACAGCATGGAAAGGCCGGTGTTGTTGTTATGAACTTCCCTTCCTGAATAATCAGCTTAGTGATGTTCGATTCCGGTGAAGTGCTTTTCCCTAATTGAACTACACCTCCCACCAATCAGTCTGACTAACCGTGCACCAGTCACTAGACTCATCAACTTTCAACGAACTGTTACAAATTGGGGCGGCCTGCACCACACTGCATTTGCGTTGGTCACCATGTAGCCGTCCATTGTTTTAGGATCACGCAGGACATCGCGTTTGGAACCCACAATGCGATAAAGCCCCTTACTGTTGTAAGCCTTAATTTAGAGCTCGCCGGAACTATGGTTCCAATGGGCTGTCCGGCTCTCGGTCGTGTCGCAACGTCCGTCCGTCCGTTTACCTGTGACTAATTATCTTTTATTTTAACTTCAAATTGCACAAAATTGCCCTCGAGTATGGTTGAATGCAAATGAGTGGCGGAAATGTTTGCCTTTTTGTGTGTTTGGTGGATGTTTTCGGGGTACTCTAGTGCAAGTTTCGATTGCTGGAAAGCATATTTTAGACGATGACATCCGATGAATGATTGTGCAAACGTGTGAAGCCTGAAATGGTGGCATCGATAATTGGAGGAAATTTTGCGTTGTATGGTATCATTTGCTTGATTTGCAAATAATTTGATTCTGGGGCATTTCTTATCGGTGAATGTATATCGCAGCGGGTGTCTGATGACTGTGGTGATTGATTTTACGAACGGTTTTTGGCTCAGGCAGTCTCAAAAAACAGCAAAAATGTTTATTGCTTCAAGATCCGACGGTTTCGGTTATGTATATATCCTTTTTCAAGGATTAGAGGCAACGTTTCATTGTTACGGGATGTAGTTCATCTACATAAAATGAGGGGTTTGTGGATTTTCCTATGTTTCGAGGGGTGCATTGATTAGCTTGGGACCGAAGTGGGTACTAGAGCTGAGTCAAGAACTTGAGCACGTTTCTTCGGGACCTTCTGGGCTTAGAGTTACCTCTATGCTATTACTGTTACTAGTATACTAATCTGACAATTGAGTTCATTATACATCAACGAATACGCGTTTGTTGATATTAACCAGTGCTTGATTATCCAACCCAAAATTGTCAAAATCAAAATCGATGCTCAAAAGCCAAAATAATCAAATACATTTTGGATAAAATTACTACTTGAATATTTTTTGGGGTCGAAACTTCGATATTATCTTCAATTCAGCTTATGCAATAATTTGCCATCGATCTGTGGTCAAAAACCAACATGACATGTTTTCAGCGCTATAGTTGTGTAAAATAAAATAATAATCATTTTGCATTTGATCCTCAAAATCATCCCCATCAAAATGAAGACGAATATTAACATTGACATCAACATACGCCACGAATGAAGAAGAACAAATGTTAACTTCGATAACCTCTGAGTATACTCAGATCAAGATAATACAAGCTGAACATTGCTTTAGGTCCTAAGTAACTTTGATCGATTCTCTTCGTCGACTTGCTCTTTCGTTAATAACGTTAATGTTTGTCTTATTAGATGCTAGATAAAAGCTTCTTTTATCGATTTGTGTGCTGAAAATACCTGGGAATGTCTCATGGGGATGCAAAGAGAAAATCGACGAAGAGAATCTATCAATGTTACTTGGGACCTAATCAAGGGGTAGGTCACTCAGCACAGTGTGCCAAAAACACAGTAGGGCACACCATGGTTCACTGATTTGGCACGCATGGTACATATTTTTTGTGATCTCTAAAGTAACTGGCATCACTACATTACTTCTGCGCATGCGCAGTGAGGTCAGCGTTGCCAGAATGTTCTAAAGCTTATCGGTATCAAAGGTTTTAAAAAATCGGTATTTATCAGTAATTACTATTTTAATTAATTTTAAATTTTTCCCGTTTTTGAAAGCGAAATTTTTTATCTTTTGGACTATGATCGGAAAACTCCGGGGAATGTTTAAATTAACTTCTGGAGAAAGCTGAAGACAACATCCAGGGAAAGAAGAACGAAGCTCTCCTGGAGGAAAGTTGAGGAAAGTTCTGAGAGAAGTCGGAAAATCATCCGTGAAACTTCCAAGACAGAAATTGAGAAACTTCTGGCGAAAATTTAAAGAAACATTCAGAAAAAATTCGGATTCCACATTCAAAGGAAGGCAGAAAAGTTTCGGAAATCGGAAATAAATTCCAGAAGTAGCCATTTACATGGGAAGCCAGAAGGAGCCCGGAAAAACCTTCCAATAGAAGTAAAAAAACGGCTTGACAAAATTCCAGAACTATATTAAAGAAATTTCTGGGAGGAGTTTAATTGAACTTCCTGGAGAAGACGGAAGAAACTTCCTAAGGTAGATTAGGAAAAAGTTCTGGAGGAAGTCGAAAGCCAAAGCGCTAACGGAACAGTTGAAAGAAACAAGGACATACTTCCGGAAGAAAAAGCTCTTGGTGGATGTTCTAATGATCCAGAAAATTTTCCAAATGGTCATAAAACATCTCTGAAGACCCCGCAATGCCCCTGAAGTTTATGGAACATCCCTGAAATGTACTTAGGAATATTCCATATTTCTTCGGGCTGTTTTGGAGTACTCTGATCATCTTTGAAATACTTGGAACTTCCCTGATATATCTCTAATCATCTGGACTACCAGAATATCTCTAATCAACTTTGAAGGTCTAGAGACTTTCTTGAAAATTATGAAATTTACTAAGCGCTCTCACAATTTTCTATAATTTATTGTAACATCAGCATTGAAGTTATCTGGTCTTCCCGATTTTTCTATTTTTTAAAAGTTATCAACACTGCCATTAAATAATAAGCACGGAACTTCCCATAAAATGTTCATGTAACTTCCCATACGTTTCTTAAATTTGCATGAGCCCCTCGGAACATTGCTGAAGTTTTCGGAAATTGCCTGAGTTTCTCGGAACTTCTTTAAAATTACAGCGATTTCCTTGAAATTTATTGATCTGTCCTGATGTTCTCGGAGCTTCCTAAAGTTCTCTCTATTCTCCTGAAACTAATGGAACTGTCCTGAAAACCATTAAATTTTCCAGAAGTTCTTTGGACTTGTGAAGTATCCAAAATATTTATGATGTTTCCTTAAGTTCACTGGAGTTCGCTGGACCGGGTTTTAGAATTTTATCAGAAGTTGTTGAAACATTCTTGAATTTATCGAAACTTACTCAAAAGTATGGACTTTTCTGAAGCTTCAGAACTTCTTAAAAGTTCCTACAGCTATTGTGGATCTGCATTCAAAATCTGGAAGCATCCCTGAAGTTCCGGGAAAGTTGAAAAAACTGGCGGAAAAAGATGGAAGAATCATTGGAGTGAAAGGTTGAAGAAACTTCCTAGGGAAGTCGAAATAAGTTTCCGAGAGGAATCGTAGAATAATCTACGGTGTAAGGTGGAAGAAAATTCCAGGGGAAAGTTGGAAGAAAATTCAGGAAGTTCAATAATGTTTAAAAAGTATTTCCCGGTTTTCCCCGGAATTACCAGAAAGAGTCATCGACTGTTTATCGATTCATGAGTAGCCTAAAACGGTGAGGATATTGAAACATTAATCGAAAGAGTATCTTTAAGACATTTTTAAAGATGATTTTTTTTTAGAATTATAAAAGCTCAAACAAATTAAGATATTCAAAATGATACAAGTCTCTCACAATAATTTTCTCTGAAATTCGAGCGCGGGCAGGCAATACTCATTTTGATAATTTAAAAAAAAAACGATATAAATCGGTACAAAAGCTTATCTGTATAATAAAACAGCAAAAAAGGTTATCTTCACTTAATTAATTTTGGTATCCATGACAGATACGTATTTCGACTACAATGTGCAGTCTTCATCAGTGTCATTTCCACAGTGGGAATCAAATGGAAGATAACCTTTTTCGCTGTTTTATTTAAGCATTCCGCTAACAACCCAATTTCATTACTTCATCTTATCTGTATATCGGTATCTAGTTCGGAAATCGGTATAAATACAGATAAATTGGTATATCTGGCAACTCTGGCGAAGCGTTCAGAAAAGCCACAGTTCGTTCACACATACATCAGTGTGAGTCAGAGTATGTTTATTTAAATCACCCTACACGCTGACTAGATTTCGCTCAAATGGAGTGTAAGACGCCTTAACTTTTCCGTTTATTTAATGCACTGAAACATTATTATCATTATCATTGATACATACCAACCATGTATACCAGAGTAGATGACATATATCGGCAAATTTTCACCAACGAGTTCTACAAAACAAATGAACCCATGAATTTCCAGAGTAATTTCCAACTTAAATTTTGATTGTCTGAGAGAGCAGCTCCAACAACCATTCTGCATATGGTACACAAAATATCAATCTAACTAAGATGTGACTTTAAGGGAAATTGTGCAGATTGGAGATTCCTCAGAGCTCTTATATAACAGGACCAAAGAAATCAACCAATTTGACAGAAAGCCAACTTTAGAACTTTAGAAGTACTAGTTAATTAGATCAGTTATTAAATTATTTAATCATTGTCATTTAAATACTTCGTCCTTAGGTCCAGCACATTTCTCAATAGAGCAGTCCATGGCAAATGGCAAATTGGAAAAACTTGACCGTCCCCGATTTGTATAAAACTTTTGGTAATTGATTGGCAATGATTAACATTTTTGCTAAAATTTAGTAATATTTTCCAAATGGAGTCTTTGAAATTTTTCCAAAAAATTTAGCATGAAAACGGCACATCTGATCGATATGATGCCTGAGATTAAGCAGTAGAGAAAAATTATGTTTCTCTGGTAAAAATCTACAATACAATGTGTGCGTAAACTTTTGGTAACATTTTCGAACTTTTTGTCTTTCGACCTGTTGTCTTTCGACCTGTTGTCTTTCGACCTGTTGTCTTTCGACCTGTTGTCTTTCGACCTGTTGTCTTTCGACCTGTTGTCTTTCGACCTGTTGTCTTTCGACCTGTTGTCTTTCGACCTGTTGTCTTTCGACCTGTTGTCTTTCGACCTGTTGTATTTCGACCTGTTGTATTTCGACCTGTTGTCTTTCGACCTGTTGTCTTTCGACCTGTTGTCTTTCGACCTGTTGTCTTTCGACCTGTTGTCTTTCGACCTGTTGTCTTTCGACCTGTTGTCTTTCGACCTGTTGTCTTTCGACCTGTTGTCTTTCGACCTGTTGTCTTTCGACCTGTTGTCTTTCGACCTGTTGTCTTTCGACCTGTTGTCTTTCGACCTGTTGTCTTTCGACCTGTTGTCTTTCGACCTGTTGTCTTTCGACCTTTTGTCTTTCGACCTTTTGTCTTTCGAACTTTTGTCTTTCGACCTTTTGTCTTTCGACCTTTTGTCTTTCGACCTTTTGTCTTTCGACCTTTTGTCTTTCGACCTTTTGTCTTTCGACCTTTTGTCTTTCGACCTTTTGTCTTTCGACCTTTTGTCTTTCGACCTTTTGTCTTTCGACCTTTTGTCTTTCGACCTTTTGTCTTTCGACCTTTTGTCTTTCGACCTTTTGTCTTTCGACCTTTTGTCTTTCGACCTTTTGTCTTTCGACCTTTTGTCTTTCGACCTTTTGTCTTTCGACATTTTGTATTTCGACCTTTTTCATTCGACCTTTTGTCTTTCAACCTTTTGTCATACAATCATTTTTGGGGAAATTTTAAGGGCGCCGTTTTAAAAATTTTACTACATCCAAAACGGCCATGTTTTAGTAAAAATATGAATTATTTCCCATAACAAACAATTAGGCAAATTTTCATGCAAACCGGAGATAGTTGATTCAAAAATTAATTTATTTTTGTCGCTTTTTGCCAGGAACTGCTGTTTTCGCTGCTGTTTAGTGGAATCTTTAAACTCTTCAAGATAGTACTGTTTTCGGCTATGGACATAGCAACACTTGCTTATCTCGGTGACGATCGCGTTATCGAATGTTGTTTACTCGTTCACGATGTTGTTTTCGTGCGCTTTGTTAATTGCCTGCAGCTCGACCAGTGGTCAGTGCAACTGGCTGTGGACAAAAAGCAGGATGAACAGAAACAGGACGACAAAGGCACCGGTTTGTACGTTGGTGTAGTGACTGGAGGTGCATCGTCGGCAGCAGAAGCCACACACTTAGAAATTCTTAATCTTACACGTGACGGAATCCATCAGACATAAACAAACATGTCATGTTAAATTAAGTGCTCCGAGGCTGAAAAGTTCGAATTTACGTTTGATTGAGCTGACTTTCGCGTCTTTTATGACTCAATTTTATGTCAAAATTTATGCTCGTATACCTTTCCGATTCAAATTTCGGACGATTCAAATTTCGGACACTTTCATTTTTAATTAAATATTACATCCAGTTAGAAACAAAGTAATAATGTTAGATGATCGTGGAGGGCACTAGTCAAAAAAATTTAAAATTTACAAGACATGTGGATCATATTCGACCGAGATAATCAACTTTTAAAAGTGTCCGAAATTCGAGTTTAAGTGTCCGAAATTTGAATCGGCACGGTATATCAGTCTCAGAGCACCTAAATTTACATTAATTTTTCTAAGTGTGCAGGAAACAGAGGAAGGAATAGAGGTGCTGCACGACGTGGCGACCCTGGTGTCCGAAAACGAAACCGGACCTCAACTGACCTAGTGCCAGCAACGGCAAAAGCATTGGAATGAGCTTTACGAGTACGAAGCGATGCAGAAGAAGAAAAACACTGGAGAAGAAAATAAAGAACTAAATCCCCGTAAATGTACATAAAAATAAATATCAGGCCCTCGGCTCCGTTTAGCTCCAACAGACAATGAGCCTTCGAAGTAAGTACCATTGAAAAAAAGTGTCCGTAGTTTTGAATATTGAAAAAAATTTGCATTTTTCATAAGCTATTTTTTAATTGTTTTTTAAATCGGTCATGGACTTTTAGAAATATTTGGGATTTTAACATTTTTTTTATTTTTTATTATTTTAAGTTAAAAAAAAACATTTCGTGTTTATTTCCACTGAAAACATTATTTTTCGCTACAAATTTGTCTCACTTGTCATTTCGATCGGAAAAACCGTTTCCGTGTTACTTTTTTTTTAAATTTTCAAGAGCGACATTTTGAAAGCTTTACAAAATGGTCGATTTTTAGTAAAAATGGGAATTATTGTCCGGTTGTCTGCCAAATAATCGAAAGACAAAATGTCGAAGGTAAAAAGGTCGAATGATGAGAAGGGGGACAAAATGTCGAATGGACAAATAGTCAAATGGTTCAAAGAGGGACACATGGTTTAATTGGATAAAATGTTGAATGGACAAGAGGTCGAATGGACAAAAGTTTGAACGGACAAAAGGTCGAATGGGAAAAAAGGTCGAATTGACCAAATTGCGAATGGACAAAAGGTCGAATGATTCAAAGAGGGACGAATTATTGAATGGCCCAATGAGGGATAAAAGATCGAATGGATAATAGGTCGAATGATACAAAAAGGAAAGCATGGAATATATAAATATTCCATTATCATTGTTGTGCCTTCTTTTCATATCTG
The DNA here is from genome assembly GCF_037179485.1 of Ochlerotatus camptorhynchus. NCBI lineage: Eukaryota > Metazoa > Arthropoda > Insecta > Diptera > Culicidae > Ochlerotatus > Ochlerotatus camptorhynchus. The sequence goes on along the minus strand of NW_027041014.1, from coordinate 2,355,751 downwards.
GTCGTTCTTCCATATACCAAGAAAAAAAAACCATTTTGATGATAAGTCATTTAATATTCAAAGTAACGCTGTCTTAAGGACAGTGATGCAAAATATCATAACACTCACGTGACACTCGTCTTCGCATCAACCGACTATCGCTGACAGATCGTTTTGTCACGCAGTGAGAGTTAGAGCCATGGCAAACAACAATCACCAGTAATGGTCGCTGCTCACAAGCAAAACGTTTCACTCGTTGCTGATAATGAAAAGCACAACGAAAACAGTGAAAACTTCTGCAGTACGATCATGAGAAAAAGCGAAACGACAAAAGAAAATGAAGACAATGCCTACGCATTCCAAGTTCAGCTCGGCAGGCGCGACAGTGTGAGTTACAAACAAAGCAGGCAACATTAAACGGAAGCTGTTGGGCTCACTCACCAACAAACTCACATAAGCAAGCAAAGCAGCAACTGCTTCAAAACGAGCACAGATGAGTGTCGTGATTGTCAGTAATGACCAGATCGGTGATGGATCACAACAGAAGACGACTTTCACCAGTTGCTTTTCACTTCTTTCGTCAACTTGATGGATGGTCATGGAGAGAGCTTCGACGAGCACATTGATAGGAATGTACAAAGCGTTACTACTATCAGCTGTTTGATGATCGTGATTGTGATAGGTCGCAACTCTGCTTAAGGATAAGACACTGTCACTTAATTCGGATTCTTCTTCTTTTTAAAATACTGTTAACTGATCATCATTAGTGTACACATATATCCACACACTAGCCATCCAAAAATTTAAAATAAGTCTGTTAAGTTTGTTATGTATACTTTCCACTATTTGCCATCTGATCAAATGGGCTTCACAAAAAAATTTACCACCATTCAACCTTTTGTCCCTCTTTGAGTTATTCGTTTTTTTTTTCTATTCATCCTTTAGTCTCCTTCTCATCATTCAAACTTTTGCCTCGCTTGGAATCATTCGATCTTTTGTACCTTAGCAAGCATTAACAGTGTTCACTCGGCTGTCGACAGTAGCAGAGCACCCTCAATGTGTGTCACGCGATCGTCTGTTTACTTGGCAGCAACCATTGTGTGGTCCTCCTCATTGTTCTTCATCACCAGTTCTTTCGGTCGATGCGTCGTCGACTTTGGAAAGCAACCGTTTCGTGATGAATGTGTGAGTGCTGACCACGTTTTGCGTCCATTGCTGCAATGGAAACGCTCTGACGCCCGTTGGTGAATCTGCCATACAATGAAACCTCTGGAAGCGGATCTCGTTTTGGTGGAGGAGGCTTATTGGATAGCGGAAAATAAAATGTTTATTGTGTTGTACCTTTTCACTATATTTAGTTTTAAGATGTATTGTACAGGGAACAAGAATCCTCGGCTCTGTGAAGTTAATTCGGTTGAGCCTTAGAAGCCTTAGTTCCAGTGCAAAAAATTCATGAAATCTTGGATTTCGGTTCCTTTATTTATGCAGATTACTAACATGCATTGACCTCATTTCCCTTAAAGAACCCAATTAGATTGCCAATTAAATTTGCGTTAAAATAGCACAACTAGGTCCCTTAATAGTTGGTCTCTTCTTCTGAAAAACTACACCTTTCAGCTGCTGTTTGAGCTCTGCAAATCGTTCAAAAGTGACAAGTTAAAAATTCATCTGCCCTGGCACTATGTACTGCAATGTACGTCACCTACAGACGACCTATACCGAGCCACATTTCACCTAGGAGGCACCGAATCGTTATCCAACGCACGCTTCAAAATGTGGAACCCCTCCCCATCCGTTTCACACCGGCTGGAAAATGAAATTACATGTACATTACAGAAGCAAAGAGCTGTTTTAGCATTTTTCTTCTGCTTGCAACCTACATTTGGCCTCAAGGACCTCCATCTGTTTTCGTCTGGTGCAGATAAATCTGCATTTACCTGGAGGTACGGCATCCGAATGAAGCTATATGCCATAGAAAGTTTTCACTTAGAAGAGCATAAGCGGTCGTTGTCGTCATCGTCGGTCTGGAGGGGATGGTAAGTGCAGCAGGTCAGGTGCGACACAATCCAGACTCAGAAGCCATCGTCGTCGTCGTCGTCGGGACGAACCCGAGAGCTTTATATTTGATGAAAACCTGTCCCGTTCTGTTAAATTATTCACCGGATCCTCGCTCCGGAAAGTCGATCCCGTGCCACGTCCCATCCCAACAATGCCTAGGAACCATATTTTCCCGTATGGCAGGTTCCTACATTCCTGTGTCACGACTCCTCCCGACAAACCCCGGCGAGCGAGACGCGACGGGAAAGCTATAATTCATTTGCATTTGTGTTCACCGTCGTCCTCGTAGTCGGTAGTCGTAGTCGTTGACAGAAATGCGAATGACGACAGGCGACATGTGATGAGCGCGAGCCTGCCCCAATCTTCCTCCGTCCAGGTCCAAGCAAATAGTCTGGACATATGGCCTTTCAGGTTTGTACGTAGTCACTGCAGTTAGGAGAACGAATGTGGGGTTCGACGCGATAGACGAATAGGTGAATTGGTAGTTTTAGATCCCCGTGCTGGCCTAACGGTGGCAATGTACGCGGTATTGGGATGAGATAATTGTCATCATTGCTAATGTTTTCTGGTGGATACAAGGTTTGCGGGGAGGGTGGGCGTAACGAGTGAGTTACCGGTAGGCGGAGTACGTGTTTTTCATTTTTAAATTACAGACGGCTCGTGTTCACCTGCAGGGGTACTACTGGTGAACAGCTTGCATCAATGTTGGTGACGTGGCAGCACAGCAATTTAATCGATTTTTTTATGTAGAATTGGAGTTTTTTTTTGCAACAGATATGATTCATACAAATCGATTCAAAACTCTCTTAACCGTTGTCCGGAGAGGGAATATTGATTTTCAATCAATTTAAACAACATTGAGAACAACTTCTTCAGCTAAACCAAGAAATTTCCCCCCAGATTCCGCATTTGAAACCACTTAACCCTCCCCCCGTCAATCCGAAATCCTTCTCACTTGATCTAAATTTAGCAACCTCACAGAAGACGCAACCCCGAAAACCGTGCAAACCACCAACAAAACCTAATGAATCATCCTCAGCAGCAAAAATTCGACCTCAACCCGGTTCGGGATTTTAATCCTCTTTGTGGCCGATTGGCGAAGTCGGTTTCATGTTGCTGCGCCGAGCTGCTTCACATCACTCCACTAAAGAAGCCCTGTGCTGGTGCTGCTGTGTGTAGAGACACACTTGAAAAATTCTCAAACACAAAACCTCCACTCCATCCTCGTTCCTGCGGTCGACCCTTTGCTTCGATTTGGCCTGCGGTGGAGGATCGATACCGTTTCGTCGGGGGAAATTTAGCAAACTTGGGAACTAAATATACCGTTGAGCGACAGCATCCTCCGCTCTCTTCTCCCCAAAAGCCAAAGACGAGAAGCCTCAAATCAGCCGGAATGTCGCCCGGATGCTGCCTCCGCTGCTAATTAGCATTTTCGTCGTCGGGTGACGTAAGTGATCAGATTCAGCCAAGCTGCTGTGACAGTGATTTGGTTCGTTCGTTCGAACACACTTGAGAGGATTGAACATTTGTTTTGTTTCGCCCCATCTCCCTGACAAGTTGTTTTGCTGGGGAGTCGTGTAGTCTCGATGATATGTGCTGGAATAATTCAGGTAAGGAGACACCAAGCAGGAGTTTCGCAAAGATTTGTGCTCGAGTTGAGTGACGCCGAGGAAGGGTGGGGCTGCATCCCCGTCCCGTTCGCTACCTCGTTCGCATTCCACCGTAATTAATGATGTCCTTGACGAAGTTTTATGCCAAACGACACCCGGAACATAAGTGACGAGCTGTTGAGACTGTTGAGAGGGTGGAATTACGCTCACGTGCGGTGAATGAGAGATTTGGATGCGGCGTGTTTGTGTTGGTATCTCGGTTGGAATGACTGATGAGAATGTTATTCATGCGGAAAGGTTACCCTCAGGCAAGTGCCATAAGGAGGGAGGCTTTTTTGTTTCGAGGGAATCTTGGCTTAACACGACAATCAGTTTGTATAATTATTATCTCCGGTTTCCAGATGTTTCGATGAAAATTTATTCTCCGGGGGATTTACTACAATTGAAGTCGTCTTTGACATTGAGAATTGAAGCCCTCGTAAACACGACAAACACGATCAGAACTACATAACTTCAAAGGATTGTAGCTCCGGGGTGTGCGTTTGTTAAAGTTGCTGTTCTTTGATGATTTTGAAATTCTATAACACTTGAAAACGCATTTTAGATCCAAGGCTCGGAGGGATGAACGTGCCAATCGACTCAGCTCGACGAGATCTAAAAAGGTATAAGTGTGTCTGTATGTGAATGTGTTACTCTCTCACATTTCTCGGAGATTGATTATCTTAATTTAGGGCAACCAGTTTAATTTTGATCGTAACAGACTCTCATAAAACCCAGTTGAATTTTGATTCGATTGTAAATTCCGGACCGGAGATATCAATAAACCTGAATTAATCCACTCGTGGCGAAATAAGACCGTTACACAGAGGGAACATTCTGCAAAAAAGTCGGTCAAAACCCTTTTCTCACCTTTCTCGTTGTTTTGCATCTTCTAAAATAACGATATAATTTTTTATTAAGGTGGTATTACACTTAGAAGAACTAACTTTTTGCAATCACAAGATAATATGTTTATGTCTTCCGCAAAGTTGTACAACGATGAATTCCATGAATATTCGCTGATTTTTTTTGAAATTCAAGATCTCCAATCATTTTCAAAGATGCTAATCCCAGTAAAATGATGCAGGTTGCGAATGCTTTTTTTATTGTCTCCGAATCATTCAAATATCTCCTCCCCATTTTTATTGAATGGCTCTCTTTGACCATCGTATCGAAGATTTTCCAAGGTTGAGGTCTTCACAAGTCCAGTGAAGAAGAATGTTTAAAAAATTGTAATGACAATATGTTTCTGAATTACCTTAACCAAGGCCCCACAAAGTCACTTTCAATCGAAAATCGTCAAGCAACGATGTCAACCATCACTTTCAATTGAAAGTCATTCTGTCTTCTCTTCGAGCAGATCCCCGTCAACATCAACAGAACCACTTTCGATCAGTTTTCATGCTGTTTGTTTTGGCTTGACTCGTGTTCATTTCTTCTTTCAATGTCAAATGAACCTACTTTTGCAGTGAAGCGAAGCTGTTCGATCCAAATTCGCGCAGTTTTTTATGACTTTTGTTGATTGTTCACTCGGTTCATTTAAGCATATGCGCATAGATCTGTGCACGTGGATGTCAAATTTATCATTGTCGGGTGGTTTGTTTACCCATCAATATGCACGGCGAATGAGAACAACCCAAATTTGAGTTTAGTTCACTCATAATCGCCAAAAGTGCAGGAAAATGTCTGCCGAAAAATGAGGAAATTGACGAAAATTTTATTCAGTCTCGGAATAGTACCAATAGACTGAGTGAATCCAATCTTTACTTTTCTCAAATTCGGGAATTTTTCCCTGGAAAATCCTGGAAAAACCTGGGAAAACATGAGACAAATTTTACTCATCGCTGAGTTCCTGCACTTTTGGCGAGAATGAGTGAATTAAACTCAAATTTGGGTTGTTCTCATTCGCCGTGTGGGTATTTTTTTAATCGGGGTGACGTCTAGAGATCGAAAATTGATATGCAACGCCATTTTTTTTTAAATCCAAGATGGTGGCTTCCAGTTTAAGAAAAGTGGGAAATGCTGTAAAATACTTATCAATAAAGGTATTTTTGGAATCGGGATGATGTCTAGAGGATGAAAATCGATATCCAACGCCATTTTGAAATTGAAGATGTCGGCTTCCGATTAACGAAAAAGTGGAAATACAGTCAAATACACATCAATATTGGTATTTTTGAAATCGGTATGAAGTCTGATTTCAGATTAAGTGGGAAATACTGTCAAATACCCATCAATAATGGCGTCTAGAGGCCGGAAATCGATAGCCAACGCTATTTTGAAATCCAATAAGGCGGCTTCCTATTTCAGAAAAAAAATGGGAAATGTTGATGCCGTCCCATCAATATGGGTATTTTGGAATCGGGGTGACGTCTGGAGATTGGAAATCAATATCCGACACCATTTTGAAATCCATGATGGCGGCTTCCGGTTTGAGAAAAAGTTGTAAATTCTATCAAATACCCATATAAACGTTTTTTTAGAATCATGGTAACGTCTAGAAGTCGGACATCAATATCCGACGCCATTTTGTAATCCAAGATGGCTGCTTCCGATTTGCGGAAAAGTGTCAAATATCCTAAAATATGGTTATTTTCAGAATGGGGATGAGACGTAGATGCCGAAAATTGATGTCGCACCGTCTTTAAATCTTTGGTTCAGAAAAACTGTGAAATCCTGTCAAATACCGATCAATGTGGGTTTCTTGAAATCGGGCGACATCTAGAAGCCAGAAATCGATGTCCGACGATATCTTGAAATTCAAGATGGAGGCTTCCGATTTCAGAAGAAGTGTCAAAAAGCCTACAAATGGCATCGAATATCGATTTTCAGCATCTACGCGTCGTCCTTGTTCCAAAAATATCCATATTGTAAGATAATTGACACTTTCTAAATCCTGATGACCGCCATATTGGATTCCAACATAGCGTATCAATTTTTGGCATCTACGCGTTGTTCTCGTTCCGAAAATACCCATATCTTAGGGTATTTGACACTTCATAAAACCAATGGCCACTATCTTGAATTCCAAAATGGCGTCGGGTATCGATTTTCAGCATCTACGCAGCATCCCCGTTCCGCAAATACCCTATTGTAGAGTATTTGTCACTTTTTCTGAAATCCGATGGCCGCCATTTTGGATTCCAAAATAACATCGAATATCGATTTTCGGCACTTTCGCGTCTTCTCCGTTCCGAAAATACCTATATTGTAGAGTATTTGAGACTTTCCCTGACCTCGATGGCTGCCATCTTGGACTCCATAATGGCCTCGTTGGTTTAATTTTCGTTTAATATAAAATAATATATTATTACTAAATATTATCTGGGTGCCATCCCTATCGGCAACCGATATTGTGCGGATACTATCCGGATACTATATTTTTAAGGCCTGCGTCGTCAGGTCGTGATGAATTGAAGTGAAAGTGGAAAGAAACTAAAAAAACAGTTTTCGAGTCATTCATTGCGTCAATTGAAATAAGTCTTTGCTTCAAATGATCCTCAATAAAGATAACGAACCAACCAACTACTCTTGGGTCATTCATCACTTGTTGATGAGATGTGAACTCGTTACTTTGGCGTGAGAGATATGGATGTTAAACACACTCCCAGAGATTAATTGAATTTATTTTATTTTATTTTTATGAATTCCCACGCTTTTCTCCTAAATTTACCTAGAAAATATCGTTTACATTCCCGTGCAGTGTTTGCAAAAGTTCTTTGATATATTGAAATTCCCATGGAACGGCGCCGGTGGTGTAGTGGTAAGCGTGATTACCGCTCACCCCAGCAGGCCTGGGTTCAATCCCAGTCGGCGCCGCCGGGATGCTATGAGGCATAACATCTCTGATCACGCCTTCCTTCGGATGGGAAGTAAAGCCGTTGGTCCCCGGTTCATGAGTTGATGGGTCGATAGGTAGGGTCCAGGTGTGGGAGCTGCCTTTCTGGCACGTCGGTAGCATTGGTGCTCAGCACGGAAAACAAGATCGACGGAAAAAACAAACCAAACGAAATTCCCATGGGATCTTACTCGTTAGGTTCCCTTGAACATATCCTCAGAATTAGAGATGGCCTTACACGCTTCCTTCAGCTTACTCACCCGGTGAGTCGATCGTACTCAATTTTGTCCAATGCATTAGGTTGTCATAATCTGGGTAAACGAGAAATGTCAAACTGAGTTAGCCAATTCCGGGACTTAGAAAAAAATGCCAGCCGTGTCGGAGCAAACGCTCTAAGAAACGGCGAAATTATTGTATAACACCGGCTGAAATGTATTAAGGTAAGTAGGAGTTGCATGTGGAGACGGTTTTCAGTCGTCTTCAGCTATAGTTAAATGAATCTGGAGCAGGTAATTTACATTTTTTTTTATCAAAATAAATAAATAAACAAACTTCCCGGCTGAAAATATCTGGATCAACAATAGAAAAGGGCCCATCAGCATTTGTAAACAAACCGTTCCAAAGCCCATTCCTCTCAAATCGAAGGCTGCTCACACAAACTAACGCCATCATCGTGTAGGTGGAAGTTTTCCCTATCCAATGATGGTGTTGGTTTGCGTGGGTGGACTTTGCTTTGTGAGTAAAGGGCTTTGGAACGGTTTGTTTACAAATACTGATGGGCCCTTTTCTATTGTTGATCCAGATATCACAGAGTGGTTTTTGACTCACTCTGCGCGAGAACGTCGTTTACTCAGAAGTGAGTAAAAGTGCGCCTACTCACTTTTGAGTAGTCATACTTTCCGCTGAAATGAGGATGTTCGACTAAATTTTGAGTTGTTGCGAGCTACCGTGTAGCATTCCGATGACAGTTAGTGCTCATCATTTGAGTCAAGCAGATGACATTTTTTAAAACGCGGGTCAGAAGGTGATTTTTGACAGTCATTAGTGCGTTTTTCGCCAAATTATTCTCGTAGACATAGCCGTGAGCGAAGAAATCGCGATGAGTCGTCGCGAAAATACGTTCCACTTAGACTGTGTGGGTTTCTCAAAAAAACCTAAACTCGAGGAAAAACATCTCTTTGTTTGAACCTCTTGCCCAGAGATGCCAGATTTACAGACGTGTCTATGAATTTACAAACTTTTAGTTTTTTCAAAGACATTTTTTTCGTTACAGACATTTGCAGTCTTTTCAACTTTTCACAGATATTTACAGACTTTTGTAATCATGGGACAATTTTAAAATTTATTTGGTTACACTGTTTTACGTCTTTATTCAAATTACACGTGCGATGTATTTTGCAACACGCATTAGGTTTTGCACCGTCGGGGTTAACCCAAGGGGGGGAGGTAGCTGTCAAATACGAACAATCATCGCCTACCTCGCATAACTGGTTCCAAACGTAAACAAGCCATAAGAAACCTACAGCGTTTGTTTACGTTTGGAACCAGTTTCATACAAGATGATCAGTAGGCTGATTTGACAGCACGTCCCCCCCCAGGGTTAACCTCAATCTGTTGGCAGTTCAGTGGTACTGTTTACGTGGACTTAGTCGATTTTTTCTTGGGTAGATTTTCTCGATAATTTTTCAGACTGCAGTGAGATGAAAACCGCACTTCTGCATTGTCTACGAGCAACATCCTTTCACCACGCTGTTCCTCGACAATTTTCAAGTTAAAATTCGGAAATATTAAAATATTTTTTTCGAAGAAAACGATTAAGTGCTTGTATTGTCTGTTGCAGTGGTGACTGGATTTTTGGGAATATTTTAAGTCGCACTTCGATGGTACGCTGACGAACAACAACGAACTTTTTGAATATTTCACACCTAGAACGCTATTTAGTTTAACACATTTGGAAGCAAAAAAAGGTGTACCATTTGAATTTAAACACGTCTCAAAAATCATTTTCAATCTAATTCATACTTGGAAAACCATATAATTGTTCACAAATAAGTAATTTAGAATTGATTGCAAAATTGCAAATATTTTGCAGAATTATTTTTACACGTGTTTCGAGTAGAATGCAATGAGACTGTAAGATCTTGAAATCAAAACAACAACAAAAACCAAAACAGACACTTTGTTGTTGTTTTGATTCCGAACAAAAATCAGTTGCGAGCTGTCACTTTGACAACTCTATCTGTCATATGCATGGCCCGCACTTATTTCATCACCGCACTTTCAAAGTGCGGAGTCCAGTAAGGTGCAAAATGCGCAATAAACAGTACCACTGAAATGTCAAAAAGGTTCAGCCGATTAACACTGATTTCATTCGTGACATCACGCTGCAGTATCTAATAGCAAATTTGCGCGTTTTCAAATCCACCAGCAGGGATGCCAGATGATTTTTTCAAAAGTCTGTATGAGTGTCAAAAAATATGTCTGTATTTATCTGTACACTAGAAAAATCGCCGCATTACTAATTACATATTTCCCACATGTATTTTGGCTTTAAAATTGCTTGTTACACACTAAACTGAATAAGTATAAAAATACCTGTACTTGAAAAAGTGCGTTTATAAGTTTTTAATTTTTGTTCCTAATGCAAAAAATACGAAGTCAAAACATAAAAAATATTTTGCTGTTTTTCATCATTCATCATTCATCATCAACTGATAAGCATCCATATGAGTGTCATCCAAATAAAGGACGGTATTTATTTGAAAATTGACTGTTAAACATATAGCGCTTAGAGGTCAACAGTTTAAGGATAGGATGATGCAGATTAGGTTTATAATTCGATTGTTTACATTTCCATGAACAGCCATGGCTAATGGATACAAAAAACACTCGTTGGTAGAGGAAATTTCCTCCACCACGAAACAAACAATCTTCGGTTACCACGGCTTAACAATGTTCGTACCACCTATGATAGCGATGGGTATGCTTCCACCTCGTTCGTCTGCTCAGATCAGCAAATGACGTCCGATTTAATTATTTATATCATCGTTTTGAATGATTTGCGTTATGAGGCTAAACCAATACCATATGCATTTCAATTTAAGATGACAATTATTCTGCAGAGAGCATTACGAATTTCAACTGAAGGCCCTATCCCATCTCATAACAATGTTCATCCTGAATTCTAGAGAAAAGTCATCTGATTTCAAAACAACCGTCATCCGGTTGCAGCTATCATTCGAAGAAGCGAATTCGATATTTCGAATTGAATGGCCTGAGGTTTCATACGAACAGAGGACGGTGTTTTGGTACAGTGTAGGCCTGTCAATGTGCTGCCATGTTGTACACGCTATTTCAAAACTACCCAAATTTGGGTAAAATCCACCCAGATCGGTCAACACTGAACCTCCCCAAAATTGGGTAAACTATGTTGGGAGTGACAAGTTGACAAATGGACAACATCGAAATGAATCCGATCGACTTTGTTCATTTGTCAACTTGTCACTCCCAACATAGGAACATTTTCCATTGGCGTTGACGAGAGCTCTGTAACTCTTTACTCCTATCATATGTAACTGTCAGTCTATGTGTGAAACATGGCGGACTTTTTCTTATTCTCTCACTCCAACGCAAAACCCCATAAGGAACTGTCAAAATGTGTGTGAAGAAACGTCACTTCGGGACTGGTGTCAAGGCGAATACGATTTGACGGTTTGTTTGGATACGTCAATTCACGTTGGCCGGTTCATAACTTGACTGTCTATAGTCACTGTCACTGAAAAAGTGAAGGAAACGGACAGTGTGTTTCCATCCTATTCCATTTTTATATTCGAGAACAAACACAGCACCGTGTGCTAAGAAGTAGTAGGCTGCGCTGAAAATCTGACGTGTTGTTTTTTCAGCTGCGTTTTTTTCTTCCGTAAATCGAACAATTATGATTTCAAAATACTTCAAAGTATGTGACAAAATTTATTTCCAAGCGTTTAAGTGGTCAGTGTCGATTTTCCTTCGGTGGTTGTGTTTTTCCCAGGGGATGGATATGGCTGTCATATCGCTTAAGTTTGCTGCGTACCGAACATCTGCAACGTTGTCAGCGGTATATTTGATATGTTTTGTTGTTTTGATGTTGAGTACGTGTATTCAGCTATATGTCAAACCCCTGCTTTTTCCCCCTTTATTATTTGCTGATTCGGTCAAAATCTATCGGAGGCTGTTTGCCCAACCTGTTACCAGAGCCTAGCTTCGAAGTGCATTTCTTCACAAGCTGTTTATTCATCTCTATCTACGGCTCTTTGTGAGAGAATTGCCTCTGATGCACGCTGACGAGTGAAAATTCGGTAAGATCCTTCCATTGCATTATTTTATGATTCTTCAATATTGTACAAATATTTACACATTACACACAACTACACATAGTAACTCGGAGCGTTTGGTACGGTATGTCTACGCATCCTTCCACCCCTGTAGATCCAAGAAATGTTCACATTTATTTCCAAGAATCATCTTTGCGGCAAATACAACGCAGTAGGTCTGGCCGTATTGATGTTTATATCATATCTCAGATATGTTGTAAACATCAATTAGACAAGAAAAATGATTAGACCTCATTTAACCTAATCATTTCCAGGATGCTTTCCCGTACTGGCTGCGTTTGTATTAGATTAGATTTGATTAGATTATTCCATTTTTATATTCGAGAACACCCACCCCCATTTTCGCCGTTTTGAACTTGAATAAGAGCCGTAAAAATGTGGGAAAAATTGAGAAAAATCAAAGGGAACCCGAGAGAAAACCACATAACGAACTTTTTGAAAGTATCAGGTAAGCTATAAGTTAAGTGAAATCAATATAAATACTTTCACTAATCATCATGTTGAGTTCCATGTGATTTGAGGTATCGCCAGATGCATTTCGGCATATGTCAGAATCTGTCCACTTTCCGGGGGTACCCGGTACATCTGAAAGAGGCCATTGTGATAATTGGGTCTCAATATGACCACCATTGATCTTATAGTAAAATTCTAATGTGATTTGAGGTGTCGCATTATTAGTTTTTGATACATCAATCTTTTGCGAATTTCCCAATGGAATCTGGAATTCATATTTTTGGTCATATCTTCGGAACCATAATTCTGATCGGGAAAAAAAATCTATGGGGACCTAAAACACATCTTGTAGAACTTGCACTCAAATTGGTCCAGTCATCATTAAATTGAGTGAGTAACACTCATACGAACTTAAATACATACATACAGTGTTTCTCAAAATTGATGTATTTAAATTTTATAAAATACGGCTCTAAAAGCACAAGATACGTCTCTGAATTTTTGGAAGCTGAGTCTGCATACATTTATCAATTATTGTCTCAGTATTAGGCATATTTGGTTGATTTAACAAAAAGTTAGAGAAATTTAAGGAATACGCTTGAAAAACCTTATTTTCTTGAAATTAAATGATCATAACTTCTTGAAATTTTGCTCATTTTTAGTTGTAGTAAGGATCATTCATATTCCACTAATTTTACTTAAATTTGTACACTAGGAAAAAAAAATAGCGTTTTACTAAAATAAATCCAAATTCATACAGGCTCTTCGAATAAAGACCAAAAGTATAGCAATGTTCAACCACCAGCCACGATAAAAAAAAAACTCTCAAAACTTGCTCAAAATTTGATTTAGTATGAAGAGTTAGATCTCATCATGGGTGGATAAATTCAGGTTTTTGAATTCCATTAGCCACATTTGGAGACTTCAAGAGGGGCAACCCTTCCACTCGTGGCTGGTGCAAACATTGCACCGTTTAAAAGCATTCTACACACTTAAGTATGTTGACACTTACCCTCCGAAGAGCCCTTCATCTTTCCTCAGGAAAATCAAAATTGGATAGTACCCGAATGCGAAATTTGCTTCCCTTTTTTATCGTCTCTCGTTTTTTTTTTCAAAAGATTTCGTACTTACTTCTTCATGCGACAACTGGCCAATATGTGTTTAAAGATTCAAGTGATAAAATCAACCGATAATTACTCGAACATCAGTTCAATCGCTACCATAGAGGCAATTTTCAATCGTCCCTCTCAGAATTGGTCCCCAAATTCCATTATCTAAAACGATGTCATTCAACCATTTGATAGAGACAAAAGGCCATCTTCCCGCTGACAAACACAGCCCCACCGTCGTCGTCGTCGTCCTTAAACTTCAGAAGCACCCGCCCACCATCCGACGCTAAAAGCCAAACCGAGCCCGCGCCAGCGTCAAAAGCAAATTCATTTACCGAGTTGAAAATTTGATGTCGATAAACTTTGCGCCGCTACGGTGGATAGGTTCGTGTGCTTTTTGCTTTTTCGATTTTCCACCCTCCGGCTTTGACGGCGTTGTTTGGCAGTGCGAAGTGCGGTGGTTGGCGACCGCGGAATGGAGTGCCGGTTTTCTCACCCTCATAATCACCATCGTTGTCGCCGTCGTCATCGTCAAGAGCCCAAGATGACACTGATGATGACGACGATGATGATGTTCATCATCGTTATGTGCTATGTTGGCGAAGAGGGGCCTTGTCCTTCCTGCCGTTGTGTCATGTTGTGGCAGTTTCGGAGGTCGTTGTTTGCTATCAAGATTCGGGTTTAGGCACTTGGTTAGAGCAGCGATGAAGTGGCACTTGTCACATAAGGAGTTAACTGGATTTTGGGGAAATTTTTCAATTCATTATGTGCTACGTGGTACGGTGAGATCTGTGTAATATGAGTAGCTTGAAAAGTGATCGAAAATTTTGACGAACTTGGTTAAACTTTTAACTGATAATGTTTTCTTGGATCAGAAATTTTTTTTTCAAGAAAACATTTTTTCAAAAACCCTTTTGAATTGGCATTTGAAAGTTGAACTGTTATTCGGAAACTGTTGAAAGAGAAGATTTAAGTTCAAATAGGAAACTGTAACCATAGCAGGGAGATTGAAGTAGGTCTCGCTGCGAAAATAACGTGTTTTTGTTTTGCTACGTCGTTTGTAAAATTTAAAATAATTACAATCTAACCATTTTCGTATAACGCATCTGAATATACCAACTAGAAACACCGAACTTATTTTAATTTTGAAACTACACTTTCATTGGTATGAGTGAAGGGATGGGAAAGGGTGTGGAAACTTCCCCTCCCCCCCTATCAAACTACGTATATGAGATGTAGCTATAGGTTTTTAATAATTCATCTGATCATACCGAATTGATAAGATAAGAAGCTACGAAATTATTACAGTTTGGAATCTGACTTTCACTGGTACACCGGCAGTGCTGGCAGAAAAGTGATTTTTGGGATTTAATTCAAACCATAAATATTCAAACAATTATATTTTTTTAGAAACATTCTAGCACCATACATCCTTTGATGAAGATGCAAAAAAGTAGGTTTTCCCATACTAATTCCCATACACATTTCGAACGCAAAGTTTTGGTCACGAACTGCTCATTTGCTAATAACTTTGCACACAGTTGACGAAACATAGTTCTTTTTGAAGCAGTAGATAGAATATAGTTTAAGCTTGCTATAGATACGTGAAAAAAGTAGATTTTAATTCTAGTAATACACTGTATTTGTTATTGGGTTGTAAAAATGAAGTGAGAAATGCTCGCTGCACATCTCGGACTTTAAGAGTACAAATTCATTGGTGTTGATTCAAATGTTAAGATTTACCTACTCTTTGCATATCTATAGTTAAACTATGACCCTAATCTATCAATTACTTTAAAGAAAAACAAATTTCAACAACTGAATGAAAAGTTTTTAACAAATGAGCAGTTGGTGTGTACAACTGTGCATGTCAAGCATGGTTCGTACAAATTGTCCTCAAGTTTTTCACAGTTATTTGGGCCTCCCAATGGAACCAATGCGGAAAGCCGGGTTACAATTAATTGTCCCCAAATTTTGCACAGTTGTTTGGGACCCTAAATGGAACCAAAAAAGAATTGTTATGAAAAAAATGATCATGATGACCCACCCCACGTGTATGAACAGTAGACTGATGCAAATTTTGACATTTTCGCTCCACAGTGCTCAAACGGTTTCAAATCGGGTCCTGATTAGTCTCCCAAAATTTGAACGCATTTGAAAAGAAACTGACTTGGCACAAACCATTTGAAGTTTATATGGAAATTACTATGGGAAATCCAAACTTTTTGTTCATTGTCTTCTTAACTTTTTCCATATGGCACTGTTCAAAAATTCAAAAGCTATACTTATGGAAAATTTTCTCAGCTTCAACTTAGCAGAAGATAGTTGTTGAGCCAAAGGTCAAATAAAATAGTTATTAATTGTTTAAGATATTGATAATCTTATGGCATGATCAAGCAGCAGTTTTGGGAGCAACACTGTATCTTGCAGTTTGACATAGTAGCCATGATTTTTGTGCTCTATTCCAAGCGCCAGAAACACCAATGTTGCCTGCTGAACAGTTGATTGAGCATAATCGTAAGACATTAGTGGCTTGAATTATTGATAACTTTTGATGCTTACATTACATTGAAAAGTGGTACAGGACAATGTTGTAGCTGAGAAAATTTTCTACAAGCTCAGCTATCATTTTTGAAAGCAGAGCGATATGGTAAATTGTTAGATGGATATGAACAAAACATTTGGTTTTCCTATAGTAATTTCCATATAAACTTCCAATGGTTTGTGCGAAGTCAGTTTCTTATCAAATGAGTTCAAATTTTGGGAGACTAATCAGGACCCGATTTGGAACCGTTTGAGCACTGTGGAGCGAAAATGTTAAAATTTGCATCAGTCTAATGAACAGGCATTCTTGAAATGGACGATTGGATTTACAGTATACCTATCACTTTTCCTCTCCACGTCTAAAAAATGTTCACATCTATCGGTAAAAACAGTTTTATCAACAAATAGGTGCAGGCAGGTTTCTTCCATAAAAGCACTGCCGGTCAGTGGGAAATGGTTTGTATCCACATACACACACAACTGTTCTATAAACTTCAGGGATATCCTTAAAACTTTAGAAAAAAGTCAAGACAACATTAGAGAAGTCCAGAGAACAGTAGGAAATTGTTGAATCGTAAATCTCTTTATCTTCTTTAAGAAATTCCAGGAATTTCAGGGAAGTACTGAGTTTACCGATTTTTCTGTTGATAACTAAAGACATATTTTGGGAACTTTATACATTTCCAGAGTGTTTCCGGGAGCTTTAAGATAAGACATTTCCGGGCAGAAATTCCGGAGAATTGTGGGAACTTCAGGATAGCTTCAAGAACATCAGGGAAGATTGAAAATTTAAGGAAATTCTGGTAAGTTTAGAGATTTTGAAGGAAGTTCCATGAGCTTCAAGGAAGTATCGAAAACTTCAGGAAAGTTGCGGGAGCTCTCGAGATTCAGAGCTCTTTAGGGCAGTTCCAATTATTTAAACTTAAACTTCAGACAAGTCTTCAAGAAAAATTGTTGCTTACAGTTATATCATCGTCAACTTTTTGATCCAGAGGTTGGAATCTTCATCGAACTAGTTTTAGCGTTATAGTTTTTAGTTTAATAAAGTCTGGTCCACTTAGAATCCGGACACTTTATTTATTCTAAAGCAGCACCTCAAGCGGTTGGATTTGGAATGTTTTGACTTGGATTTGTTTTGAAAGTACACGTGTTTCAGTGGTGAAAGTTTCGTGTTGGTGATGAAAAGCTTGGTTTTGAGTCCATTGCTGCAAATTCCTTGCCAGATCATTAGTTTCCTGGCGAATTTATCGGCGAAAACAAACTTGAATTTGCTGCGGACATCACCTCGTGCTGTGGCCAGATACAACTTTTGTCCGGGAGCCTGCCTGAAATTCACCTTGACATAGGTTTTGTCGTCCATGAGAAGGCATCCTCTGTACTTCGTCAGAACCCGGTCGTACAAGTTCCGGGCGCGTGTTTCTTGCCACTAGATTCTACTTCATCGTCCTGTTCGGTTGCTTGAAGGCACGGAATGAACGATAAGCTGCTCGTAGACCAATCTTCCGCACGGTACTACGGCTGGCACCGTATTTTTTGGCAACATCCCGATCCGAGAGCCCTGGGTTTCTCTTGATCGACCTCAACACCTTTCAGTTCAGCTGCCAATCCAAAGTTCCAGCACGAAGTTTGTTTTGAACCTCCTGGACACCCTTTTGTAATCACGGAGCCGCTTGAGACCACCTCCCACGGTACGAACGGAAATATTTCCAATGAATCAATGAAAATACTGAGGTTTTGACAGAAATATGCTGTAGCTACCATAGTATTTTACATTTGATCGCACATATACAGTAGCGCCAAGCCAAAAGCATGCTGGGGTGGTTTCAAAACTTGAGCATCTACATGGATCAATTGACCATGTCGCAGCGAGGCCTACTAGTACGACTTGTTCGTCTCGAACGTGCAGTAATACGTTTCGAGACGAAACTTTGACCACGTGTATTTTCAAAACATCCTAAATCCGTACACTAGAGGCGTTGCTATAGAATAAGTAAAGTGTTCGGATTCCAAGTGGATCAGACGTTAATCGCATTATTTTTCTTCATTATATCGTAGCATTCCATTATTATATGAAACATTATATGCTAGGTACGGGAGGGTCCACCAGGGCACCCACTTGATGCGAAATGGATGAGGAGAGTGGAAATGCCAACTCCCTGTCTTTAAAATTTCGTGAATAGAGGGCGGGCTCTTTTCCCCACTCATTGGGGCATCCTCCTGTTACATGGCCTCATTTATCCCGCAACAGGGAAGGCAACATCCGTTCAGGTGCACTTCTTCTCCGATGCTTCCAAGTTGGCATACGGAGCGTGTGCATACGTTAGAAGCACTGACGTTTCAGGGAATAGGTGCGTTGCGTTACTTACATCAAAATCCAAGGTCGCCCCACTAAAATCACAATCCATTCCAAGGTTGGAGTAATGTGGAGCCCTATTAGCGGCACAGTTGAAGGAGAAGGTTCTGATTGCATTGAAAATCGAAGTTGAAGCGTTCTTCTGGGTGGATTCTACCTTTGTTATACAGTGGCTGAAGGCAATTCCTTCGACATGGACTACTTTCGTGGCCAATCGTGTTGCTAAAATTCAAAACGCAACGGAAAACTGCATGTGGAATCATGTTCAAGGAGTGGAGAATCCAGCGGACCTGATCTCACGAGGATTGTTACCAGAGGAGATTAGTAACAATGAAGTATGGTGGGAAGGACCTTCTTGGCTTAAGGAAGAGCAATGTAATTGGCCAAATCAATCTGTGGAAAGGGTCACAGAGGAAACTGAGGAAGAGATTAGCAGATCCTCAGCACACTGCGCTCAACCAAAGCCTGAAGAATTTGGAAAATCATTCGTCAGGAAGTTTTCGAGTTTCACCAAGCTAGTTAGGCATACGGCTTATTTGTTAAGATTTATTGAAATTTTGCAAAAATCAAGGGAAAACGTAGTATTTGAAGTTTTTCTAACAACGGAAGAGATTAGCAAGGCGGAGCATGCTGTCATACGATGCGTACAACGTGAGGAGTTTGAGCAAGAATGGATGGCATTAACCAAGAACGAACCGGTAGCAAGAAGTTCACCACTTCGTTGGTTCAATCCACAGTTGTCAAGGGACAACTTGATCCGAGTAGGTGGACGGCTTGGACATTCCGTAGAAGCTGAAGACACCAAACACCCTGTTGTACTTCCAGCAAGGCATCCGTTGACCAGATTACTTTTCCATCATTACCATCATAAACTTCTACACGCAGGACCACAGCTTCTCTTAGCAACCGTTCGGCAACGCTACTGGCCATTGGAAAGTCGCAACGTAGCACGTGAAGTAGTACATGATTGCTTACGGTGCTTCAGAACCAAGCCCAAAACCGTTGAACAGTTCATGGGAGAACTACCAGCATCCCGTGTCACTGTAGCTCGACCATTTTCCAAGACAGGAATCGATTACTTTGGACCCGTCTACTTTCGACTTGGTCCTCGTAGGACAGCAGTGAAGGCGTACGTTGCACTGTTCGTCTGCATGTGTACAAAGGCAGTTCATCTCGAACTTGTAACTGACCTTTCGACGGATCAATTTCTGCAGGCATTTAGAAGGTTTATTGCCAGAAGAGGACGTTGTACTGACGTCTATTCCGATAACGGGACCAACTTCGTAGGAGCCCGTAACCAACTTCAACATTTGTTCGAACTTCTCAAGAGCAAGGATCATAAGAACGAAATAGTGAAGGCATGTAACTTGGAAGGGATAACCTGGCATTTCAATCCACCTAGTGCGCCACATTTCGGTGGCCTCTGGGAAGCGGCCGTCAGATCTGCAAAGATTCATTTGCTGAAGATTTTAGGCGAAACCGTTGTGTCATTCGAGGATCTTAACACGTTACTAGTGCAGGTCGAATCATGCCTGAACTCGAGACCGCTAACACCCATGTCAGATGATCGGAATGATTTAGAACCCTTAACTCCCGGACATTTCCTTACCGGAGCACCGTTGCAACAATTACCAGATCTGGACTTCACCGATATTCCCATGAACAGGTTACATTACTGGCAGCTAATTCAACAGAAACTGCAACTGTTTTGGAAACGTTGGAGAATGGAGTATTTAGCTCAAACGTTGGAAACCTCTTGTACCGATATCCATAGAAATAGGAAACTGGTGATCATCAAAGAAGAAAATACACCACCACTATGTTGGAAAATGGCCCGTATTCATGATATCCATCCAGGAACAGACGGCGTAGAGTCGTAACGTTGAAGACCACCATTGGATTCCTGAAGAGGCCTGTTGAAAAGATTTGCCCTTTGCCAGCATCGCGTCAGCTAGCTGAAACTGGCATACAGAGTTGATCATCATGCTATCATGTGTTCGAAGAGGTAGTTTTTTTTCTTTTCAGTTCAGAAATTCGGAATTTCAGGAGGGGGTAGAATGTTGAGGAGCAATACAAAAAAATAATCACAACTGTGCGTTCAACATCAAATTCCACAACCGAATGCTGCATGGGACTGTGGAACGTGTTGTACTGTCACCGTCTGGAGGATTGAAGTGTAAACACGATTCCACCACTACAACAGGCTAAGAGAAGACCATGTAAAATTAATTGCATATGCACTTTTGTGATAGGTCAAGAACCGAGAAGGCATAGAATTAGGTTTCATTTTTAATTAGATAAAAAAGGGCCAGCTCGATAAGCAGACGGTTTTAATTTTGTAATAGATGTAGTTAGTTGTAATAAATGTTCGATGTTTAGTGTAGTGATTTTAAATAAAGTGTTTAAATGTACAGACTATTAATGGAACAAAAACAAACTGTAATTGTGTTGTGTGCTGAATTGGATCCCATTACTCATCGCATAAGGAAGAAATTTCTGCGCCCAACCTAATCTAAAACCCAACCAAGAAACCAATCCTGGAAGGAAGAACCAGTTCCGAGGTAAAACAACAATTGTGAGTGTGTTTAAATTGTCATTTTCGGAGTGGGAGGTGAAAGAGAAACGTTATCAAACCTATACGCTATTCAAGCCAACTCGACCGTTCAACAAGATTCTGACTTGATGCCAATTTGAAATGCTGATTCCCTGCAGGTGTGCAGAAACGAAATCATAACCTCGATTGGTGGGGGAAGAAAAGTCCACCAGCATCCTTTGAAATTCTCTACAACTACAGCAAACAAAGAACTCGGACGGACGAAAAAAAGATAATCGCCGGTCATCTAATCAACGCGTCGAGTGCCTAGTGCGAACTCTGAGTCATCCCTGCAAGAAGATAACTCGTAATCTCCGTTATTCAGATATGCTTCGCATCTGCAGTTCAACTATAGGCAGCACCCTGTGGTTGTAGTTGGTTAATCTGCACATCCATAGGCGCTTGCGGGACTCTTGCCAAACATCAAATTGGTTTAGGGTTGTCATGCGGGAACCGCTGAGCGGACCGAAACTCACTCTGAAGCGAGTCAAACATTCCATTTCAGCGCGGCCTTACTAGTTGACCGATCGGTAGGCCACCCAGCGCACCGGGGCGTCTGCGATGAACAAGTTGACCTAGTGAGGGAACAAAAGTCACGTCGTGTGAGGTGATTCTCCGTGCAAATGAGAATCATACGTTTGACTAGTGACAGAGAGACACACGATTCGCAGAATAGGCCTGAATGATAAGCAAGAATATCTAAGGAAAAAGTAGAAGGGTCTGTGTCTAGGGCCACGAACGGAAGCTTGACGTAGGACCGCTAGTGGACGGAACAAATGTGAAGGGCATTTAGTTCGTTTAACTGATCGATCTTAACTCTTTCCGTTTTTGAATTGTAGGCGTACCAAATTTGTAGTAATTTTTTTGAAAGAGAATGTTGATGAAGAGAATCGATCAAAATCAATTGCACTCCTGCTTCCATGGTTGGTTACAGGATTACAACTCTGGAGAGCATTTTGTGTGGTCGTTGGGGGCGTGTGGTTTTCAATATGGACAAACAGGCACAGATAAATTGTAGTCCAACTATTTACTGTAATAAGCTTGTTGGCCTTGAAAAGGGCCGTTCTGTTGCCAAAGTTGGTTCGAAACCGCACAGAGTGCGTCTGTCGCTGCAAAGCGTAGACGACATCCATGGCCGCTTACGCTTGGCGTGTTCAGAGTAGGTGAAAGCATCACGGATCACATTTCCCAGGAACACCTTCAGCACATCTCGTGGTTTCTCGTAGATCAAACCGGAGATACGTTTGACACCGTCACGGCGAGCCAGGATGGCAGTTATCACGAAGAACCTTGCGATGACGTTTGGTGCCTTCTTTACCAAGACCTGTTCCTCCTTTGCCGCGACCAGTCATTGTTACCTCTTAAGTAGAAGAGTGGACTACCTAATCTGTCACCTCCTTCCTATTGCTATTGCTGCATCTGCGGCCTGCTCACTACGCCGTCTGAAGCGAAAATGAGTTAAGGCTAGACAGCAGCGCTGTTTTATATCTTTTCAGGTTAAAACAGAATGATGTGCAACCAAGTGATACTCGACTATGGTGGCTGGGTTTGTGAAGAACGTTTATTTCATGAAAACAGTGATAAAATTATCACTTTTTATTTGTACATTGGACAATGCTTGACATTACCACTATTTCAATAGTTCTTGTTCAAAATCATCAGTCGGAGTTTTGATGCTTAGAAATATTTCTGATGACTTGGTGATAAAATTATTGAAATTGGCCCATGGGCACCTGAGTTATTAACGTTCAAAATCTTTCATAATTTTGTTACATGTTCCATTTTCGGTTTTCACAAAGTGTACCCCCATATAGAAATCACAGACGTGTAGAAATCAAGAATAAGATAAGATCCCCGGTAAAATCGATATTCCGAACCTGGCCAAAAAGCCATATGGTAAGCTATTGGACTTTATTGTTAATTCGGCACTGGATCAGTAAGCTGGAGTACGTTAGGTTGAAGGGCGTTAGGCCGGTGTAAATTTATCAGTAACAATCTTGTAAATGTAGCTCAACTCTCGTAGTACCATATCTTATCCTTCGTTCCAAATGTAAATGCAAAGAAATCCACTGTAATGAAAAGCCTTATATTCAAAGGCTGTTTCGAATCAAATCTATTTACAGATACTCTTTCCGGAAGTCTGCTCGACAACCGTTAAAAATTGACTCCTTCAAAATGTTATTCTGCTGTCGGCACAACTTAGCAACCGTTCAGAGGAGTTTCATCCCTACAGATGGTTGAGAAGAGCTTGGAATAGAAGCTGTTCGGGACAAAACCACAATTTGCAGGTGGTTTTTGCTTTAGATGGACTGAGTTTTGTTAGATTGCATGAGGTAATGATGCAGAAAATACTTACAGTTTTTATTTTTAAATGTGGCATGTCACGATTCTCGAAATTATTGGGCTTTGCAATGGAGTAAACAAAGTTTTCATCCTTAGCAACGATTGGAAAACCGTCAACGCTCGACAGTGATGCCATTTTATAATATATTTCTTGTGTTCTACTTGTCAGCGTGTGCCCTAACGTGCTAAACACTGTGCCATGCTGTGTTTCGGCACAAAGTGCAGGGTTGATAGCCCCTATTCAGTGAGAGTTTGATTGTAACACAGGGGTGTGTGAATAGAAATTGTTACAATTTTAATTCATTTATTACATTAAGGAAACAAAGATTGGCATGTTGACAAATCTTATTTGAACATGATAATAGAAAGACGTGTCTCCAAGAAAACGAAAGAGTGGACCATATTGTGAATGTAATTTGATTTAATTGCATATTCTAGATCGCAACCGTTCAAGTGAGTTTTCACTCAGCAGATAACGTTTTTCGTATTCCTTCAGTTTCTCGTCTGTTTCGTTCTACCGTTGTCAGTTTCGCATCCTTTTGCACTTGCTTGGATGAATTTTCACTTGTTCAGAAATCTGTTATCCACTGAGCTCGGCGATTTTGTTTCCATGGTCTACGGTTGGACGCTGATTTGTAAGCAAATTGTTCGCACTTTCTCATAGCGATTCTGTCAAATTTGCAGTCCCAGCATTTTATTCTCGCCACTTTACATCACTGTTTCAAAAGCTGTTTTTCGACATCAGCTAATAACAAAGTTCTCAATATCCTTCCGAACCGAAAGGCAACAACTGTGCGAAGTCTTACCACGGCGAGTTTCCTACAACGTTTCTTCCCCAATGCCATGGGCAAACTTTTCAATTATCGCCGTAAATTCTAATTTTAATTTAAATCTCCGGAGGCTCTTGCCTCGCTCCACACCGCAAGCTGATTTATCAAGTTTCTTTCAATTAATTTGGGTTCCTTTTTTCCGGGCTGGGCATGGCTTAGCTCCGGGCACCATCCAATTTTCACTATCGCCTTCTTTCATTCAGCGAGTTGGCGCGGATGGTAGCGAGATTCTTAAAGTGCTTTTAAATTTAATGAGATCGAAGTTTTTTTTCGTTACGTTGCTACTACTTTGTCGGGGTCGTTTTTTTCCGCTATGCTCGTACGGATTTATCCCATTTATTGCGATCGGTTTGTTTTAAATTTTTAATGCCGGCTGTTTTTTTTTTAAGCGGAGCCGTTTTTTTGCTAGGATCTACAATAATAGTAGATTTATCCACCATCCCACCGCTGCAAAATCTCGCTCGGATACTGGTTCTATAAAATGAACGTACATTCATGTATATATGCATACACATGTACAGATAGACCTATTCCTGTTTCGACTAAATTAATTAATTACGTTTGTTCGATTGGCTTTTAATTGAGTTGATTCGAAATGTGTTTCTGTCACGATGCGGCTGAATTGGTCCCCCGTGGGTGGCAGGCAGCATTATTGGCAGCCTTCAATGATATGGTGGCAAGTGGGAGGAGTGGGAGCCGGGTGAGGTAAGCTTCGTCGATTTTGAGATTTTAGTCCTCTCGTAATACATTGTGCGAATATTGGTGGTGTTCAAATATCTATGTAGTTTGTAGTTTTAATCAAACATAGGTAAGTTTTCTGAAGGGAGCAATTGCAATTCAGTTGAAATGAAAATCATCACATCCAATGTTCGGTCATTTTGGCCGGTAACGATCTTTTCAACTGTGTTGAACTGTTATGAACGTGTGGATAGGAAAACGAATTGAATGATGCGGCGGTGTCGCATCCTGCCTGAACTGTCGAAAAATGGTACGCTTTGATCTCATCCGAATGAAGCTGAACCGCATAACAAATCGTAAGTAGCTAATTGGCATTAGCTAAAAAAAAAAATTTCGAACCACCCTAAAATAGGCAAAATCGAGAGAATGAGAGCGACCGACCCTCGTTAAACGGTTTATCAGCTTTGCCATTTAATTATTTCAATTATATCCGGAAAATTGCAGAGTATCAGACATCATTGCGTTTTGTTTGTTGTGTTGAATGCCGAGTTGTTTTTTTTTTCATAGCTGAAATTCATGGCATGAATCAAACAATGGGGGGGTCTGGACAGGAATGGGGATAAGCCGATGTGATTTTTTTTCTCAATTTCATAGGTACAGCTTCCTTGCTTGAGGCGGGACAAAAAAAATATGCGCTAGAATTAATGACGGTGGTGGGGCAAATATCGTGACTATTGATTTTATGTATGATTCAGAGCTTTAAGCGCTTTTCTGTCTGGCGCTTTGGTTATGTAATTATCTGCTGATTTGTGTTTTGCTATCTTCTTTGCTTTCAAATTCAGAGGTGATGTGTACGATATGGTGGGGTCTAGCTGATTTCCTACTTTGATATTTTCTTCTTGATCTAGAAAGCTTATCTAATCGAACTCTTGTGCATGGTGGAAGATGCTCGGGAACTGTCCATCGGATATTCGTCCATCTGGCAGAATATCACGTACCTGTGGGTGGTGGTTTGTGACGGAATAATTTGGAACGGGCGGTGATTTGAGTTGAGTTTTGGTGAAATAACGATTTTGTTTTTTTTTTTCGGATTGGTAATTGTGTTCCAACGACAGACAGTGATAAATTGTGATACGCGGAAATAGAAAGAAATTTACGAACACGGGTGAATTAGAAAGGGGGTGGTCTGTCTCGGCGTGAGGTTTCATGTGTGGTTGTGGTCATTTGGTTATATTCCGGAGAACTTACCTTGCTGGGAGGATGAGAGTCTCGAACTCCGTTGCCAGATGACGTCGGATGATGTTCTTGGAAGGTGGAATTCCGAGAGCCGTGGCCATCGTGTCTCCGGAGAAGGATGGCTCGAGCACTACCAGACCACCATGGACTCCGCTGTCTGTTTTGGAGAATCGATTCGTATAAGCAGATGAAGCAAGCCGACGACAATAAGGAATACCTTTCAAGTTGTCAGCATATTCTCCGAGGTCTATCGAACGCGCCCAGCGGATGAATCGCTGATTGGTCCACACTATCGGATCGGTGTCTACGTTTTCGGACTGCAGGCGTCTCATTGCCAGGGCTTGGCGGTCGTACTTCATGATTCGTAGGACGTGGATTCCTGAAAGTAGATTCCGTTTTCAAAACACACCAGTTCGACAAAAGTTCCCATCTTACCGTGAACAATACTGGCTTGGTGGAACTTCCTGGTGACGCCTAGATATTTCTCCAGTTCCTTCTTGGATAACGTATCCAACATCCGGGCGTCCACCAAGGAGTGCATGAACGATTCAGCATACTGTGGAAGACCAATATCCGGAAGCCACTCGGAAGCAACCCACCTAAGAGTTGAAATTAATCCATCAGACCAATTATAGCCACCCCCCCCCCCTCCCACCATGCACCCAAATACTCACGTATGACCCAGCTGCCCAATGGTCGGATACCGCACCAGTTCCGGACGGCGCTGTTCCTCGATCGCCAGTCGCAGTTTCTTCCGATGCATCGGATGACTGGTCCCGAGTCCACTCTCCAGTTCAGCATCGCTCAGCTCCAGCAGAACCTTACCACTCTTGACATTCTCCGCACATCGTGTACTGTACTGGGGCATCCCCAAAGCCACCTCTAACCACGCTAGGACCTGCGAAGCTCTCCAGCGCTCCATTGGCATCGAGGAAGCTTCCCTCAGCAGTCGCAGCTTCTCCGCGTAGCCCTCCTCCGTCAGTGGACTCCACTGGAAGTCGGTGGCTTCGGCTTCGGCTACCGGATTGCTCTTGTTGCGATTCCTGTTTCGGGCGAACACTCGCGATATACTACCCCAAGTGCCACCCCGACCACTACGGCCGGTGAGACTCATTCCACCCCCAGCAGAGGTGGCACCGCCAGTCTTTGATGATTGAGATTGCACTTGCTGCTGCTGCTGCTGTTGCTGTTGTTGTTGCAGTCTTCTCGAAAAGGTTTGATTCTCGTTCTCGACCGGGGAACCCAGCTGGTCCACAGAACGGAAAGAGCTGTGAAGATTGACAATTCTTATAGTTCACACAATCCAGATCTATACCAACCGATAGACTTACTTTGATACTGCAGTATTATCGACAGACCGTGAGTAGGCTCCCGCATTCAGCGGCGATAGAGTAGGACTACGTTCCTTTGGTGTTCCATCTATGGACCAAAACAAAGACTTCAGAGATTCGTTCAATCATACTTATTCCAACAACACTCACATTGATACATATTATGATGACTAGACACTAACGACACACTATCCGAATCGACCTGTATGCAAGGCCCATTCTCACAGGGTCCATCACTGAGATTCAGATCACCGGCGGCACTCTCCCGATCGCTGCTTCCTGCAATGAGCTCTGATGAGTGAACACAACGACCTATTAGCTACCCCTTTTACTACAGGTCAGCGGTCTTAAAAACTTACCTCTGACGCCGGAATCGGCACTGCACGAACCTCGGTCGCCGGGAGTTCCACTAATGTTGGAATACCCGCCGGCAGTCGTTTGGGTGTGGCTCATCAGCCCGGACGGCGGCGTCAGTGGAGCTGCCGAAACAAGGCTCTCCTGATCGGACATGCACCCGGACAGTTGCCGTCGGGCTTCCTGCAGCTGTTCCTGGGTTCGCTGCAGCTGGATGTCCCTGGCGTTGAGCTGCGCAGCCAGCGCTATCGAACGCTCCGATTCATCCCGTGCATGCTTTAGCAGAGACCACCGCTCCCGTTCCCGCTCGGTGTTCTGCTTGGCGCTGTTGTTTTCCGTTTCCCGTATTCGTTGCTCGAAGTTACGGATGAAGTTCCGCAGCTCTTGCTCCTTGTCCTGTAGCGAGGAGCACAGCTGCTTAACCTGGATCAGCAGGTCACTCTTGTCCGAGCGGAGCTTCTTGCGTTCCAATTTGAGGCCTAGATAGAATACGGTTCGTTAGCTCGCATAGGCTTATTACCGCAGCGGGTGAATGCACACTTACTTTGAATCAACTCCTTGGATATCCGAAGCTCATTTTCGAGCTTCTCCACCCGGCTGCTGCTGTCGTCGGTCGAGTGTGCGTCGAAGCTGTTGCTGTCGGATAGCAAATCAATTCCTCCTACCGCTCCTTCCGGTGAGTTCTCCAGGAGCTTTTTCAGCCGGGTTATCTCCGCCGTCAGGCGTTCGTTTTCCAGCCGGATTTTGGTGGTTTGGGGAGATTCTGGTGAGGAAGGGTTCGAAGGTTAGTTTTAGCATCAGATTTAGGTTGATTTATACTGTCGAATGTCTTTCAAGCTGCTTGAAAATGGTCACTTTTTTTAATCGGTAATTTTTTTGCATCCGTAATTTTTTTAATCGGTAGATTTTTGCACGTGGATTATTTTTTAAATGACTCAAAGTTAGCTGTTAATTTTGATCTCACAACTGCTGACAAGACGGTAAATTTTCAATTGATCAATTTTCAATTGGTCAGTTTTCAATTGGTCAATTTTCACAAGGTTAAATTTTCAATTGGTCTATTTTCAATTGGTCAATTTTCAATTTGATAATTTTAAATTGGTCAATTTTCAATTGGTCAATTTTCAATTGGCCAATTTTCAATTGGTCAGTTTTCAATTTGTCAAATTTCAATTTGTCAAATTTCAATTAGTCAATTTTCAATTGGTCAGTTTTCAATTGGTCAATTTTCAATTGGTCAATTTTCAGTTGGTCAATTTTCAATTGGTCAATTTTTATTTGGTCAATTTTCAATTGGTCAATTTTCAATTGGTCAATTTTCAATCGATCAATTTTCAATTGGGCAGTTTTCAATTGGTCAATTTTCAATTGGTCAATTTTCAATTGGTCAATTTTCAATTGGTCAATTTTTAATTGGTCAATTTTCAATTGGTCAATTTTCAATTGGTCAATTTTCAATTGGTCAATTTTCAATTGGTCAATTTTCAATTGGTCAATTTTCAATTGGTCAATTTTCAATTGGTCAATTTTCAATTGGTCAATTTTCAATTGGTCAATTTTCAATTGGTCAATTTTCAATTGGTAAGTTTTCAATTGGTCAATTTTCAATTGGTCAATTTTCAATTGGTCAATTTTCAATTGGTCAATTTTCAATTGGTCAATTTTCAATTGGTCGATTTTGAATTGATCAATTTTCAATGGGTCAATTTTCAATTAATAATTTTAAATTTTAATTTTAAATAATGGGTAAATTTTCAAATGGTAAATTTTCAATAATTCAATTTTCAAATGGTCAATTTTCAATTAATAATTTTTTAATTGGTCAATTTTAAATTGGTCAAATTTCAATTGGACAAATTTCAATTGGTCAATTTTAAATTGGTCAAATTTCAATTGGCCAAATTTCAATTGATCAATTTTAAATTGGTCATTTTAAAATTTGTCGAATTTTAATTGGTCAAATTTCAATTGATCAAGGTTAAATAGGTCAATGTTTAAAAGGTAAATTTTCAATTAGTCAGTTTTCAATTGGTCAATTTTAAATTGGTCAATTTTAAATTCGGCAATTTTCAATTGGTCAGTTTCGAATTGGTCAATTTTCAATTGGTCAATTTTCAACTGGTCAATTTTCAATTGGTATATTTTTCAATTGGTCGTATTTTAATTAGTAAATTTTTAATTGGTTAATTTTCAATTGGTCAAGTTTAGTTGGTTAATTTTTTATTGGTCAATATTCAATGCGTCAATTTTCAATTTATCATTTTAAAACCGGTCATATTTAAATTAGTCAATTTTGAATTGGGAAATTTTCAAATGGTCAATTTTCAATTGGTCAATTTTCAATTGGTCAATTTTCAATTGGTCAATTTTCAATTGGTCAATTTAAAATCGCTCAAATTTCAATAAGTAAATTTTAAATTGGAAAATTTTAAATTGGTCAGTTTTCAATTGGTTAGTTTTGAATTGGTAAATTTTTAGTTGGTCAATATTCCGTTGGTCAATTTTCAATTGGTCTTTTTTAAGTTGGTCAATTTTTAATTGGTCCATTTTCAATTGATCCATTTTCAATTGGTCAATTTTCAATTGTTCAATTTTCAATTGGTCATTTTTCAGATGGTAAGTTTTGAATTGGTAAAATTTCATTTGGTAAATTTTCAATTGGTAAATTTTCAATTGGTCAATTTTCAATTGGTCAAGTTTTTGTTTGTTTATTGCTTTATTTGTACAGGCTCAAGCGAATATAATCTTAACAGAGCCAAGTTAATATCTTAAAGTTAAAAAAATGATACCGAATTATTTACAAATTTATGGATGGGTAAAGGGTGAAGGAGATTTGAAAATTTACGAAGCAAATATTTCATGTTTCCTAAAACATGAACTTGTTCCTATACAACTTGATATCAGCAGTGTTATTATACAATTATTACAAAAACAAACATTGAATAAAAACCCACACACTCACACAAAATACAAACTAAACAGAAGGTTAATCAACCTTCAATCTAAGGCTAATATTCTTCTAAAGCCATAATATCCTGAACTGTAACATTTGGTTGTTTCCTCGAGCCAGAAGGGAATGATTAAGCCCAGATCTGACTCCAAATGCGCAGCACAAGACCAAATAATGGAACATTTAGTTATTTCTGATCCATTTGTTCTGCATCGATCAATTCCAATTCACCACCTTCATTTTCTAGTCCTGCAATCACCAACTGAAGCAATCAACACCGTTCCAAACCATACTCACCCAGATCTGTAACGCCATTTTTGAACAGGTTATCGCCACCCGAGTTGTCACCACCAGACTGCTCTTTGCTGCCGGTACTGCTCTTTTCGCTCTGCGTTGGCGAAGTCTGCTGCTGCTGTTGACCGGAGTTCAATTTGCTAGTAATTTGACCAGCTCCGCTACCCTCTCCGGCCGTCCCCGGTGGACTAGATCCACTGCCGGTAGATCCACCCCGCACTAGCTGCTCGGCCGGACCATTGTCGTTGCTGCCGCCACTACTGCCCGAACTGGGACCTCCGGTTGTGCTGGTGGAATTAGATTCGGTACTGCTGTTGTGACTGCTACCGTTGTTGTTGTTGCTACTGCTGCCGCCACAGGTAATGAACGACGAGGCCGGGGCCGATGTGGGCGTCCCAGTTGATTCGAATGGTTTCGATAATGGTTTTGCATTGTCCAGCGACAGGATAGGCCGAAACGGGCGAACACCGGTGGCCGGAGCCGTTGTCTTATCAGCCGTGTCCAGTGAACGGGTTTTCTGAAAGAGATACCAAGAATGATAGCGAAATATGAACTCGACCTGCTGTTAGGGTGGTCAACAATTTGGAAAACAATAATGCCTGATAAGACCGAAGCATTTCGAAAGTGATGACCACAAAACAATTCAGATGCATTCGAGCAGAGCGACCCGTTTTTGCACAATTGTCTTCACCTGAAACCGCAAGTTTCACTGCTTCGGCGTTCATGGCAAACAACTGACCCCGCATGCATTATCCAACTTTACTACATTTGAAATTCATAAACATGCACCACAGGCACAGGTAGAATCGTTGCGGGAGCAAAACTAGGTCATCTGCAACATTGATTGGTTCTGCGGCTGGGTTGGAAGCTTTTGGGTGGTTTGTCTTCCGGAACGTTCGTATTTTCCTAGCACCGAAAAAAAGGAGCTTTGTGAGCTTAAACGATTCCCCGTTCAGCCCGTCGTCCAATAATGGTGGGCGATTATCGGAATAGGTGCCCATTTTTCCTACTTTCTTCTATATTGGGAGTTGTTTATTTCGTTCAGTTTTTCACAATCAAACTTTTGGCCTCGTTGCTTCGGTGTTGGCGTGGTTGGTTAGCTGGAGCAGAGTTTGATCATAATTTAGGAAACTCGGCTACGTGACGGGTAGCAGCTAATTAATGGTAATTTGACTTAATTTGTGTGGCAATTATTGCTCTTTCTATTTGGCTCTTTCGCCTGTTCGCTGCTCGGTGGGATGATTGTATGGTAAGTTTTGGTTATTTTGGGGGGAGAAGTAAGATGAATATGATTCAATCCTTCCAACCATTTTTGGGACCTTTGAATAATTCATAAATGAGGACTTTTAATCCATGGAATTTACCTCAAACTAATCTGGCATCACTGCCAAGTCAAGTACAGAGATTTGATGAATCAACTTATGGGTCAACATCAGAAGGCCTATGAGTATGGTCTAGATACTTTTTAGATCATTTTAATAGATAGCATTTGAGTATGGCCCTGGAGTTAGTAAAGTTGTACCAATGGGACATAGTCCCACAGTATTTCAAGCAGAAATTTAAGCAATCATTGAATGTGTGAATATTTGCCTAATAAGGAAATATAGGTTTGCTAAGATCCGTATATTCTTGGCCAGCCAAGCAGCTCTTAATGCGCTTAATGCGTTTACATGTCGATCCTAGGTAGTGTGTCAACTCCAATGGATGTAATCCCACAGCGCTCGATTAATTCATGGCGCACTGTGCAGAGGTTGCCCTAGAGTCTCCTTATATTTTCATTCCAGACCATCAATAATTTACTACAGAATCTCTAGACTTCATATTTGATTTGAATTGTATCTACTGTGTTCATGTGTTTTTTGGTTTTTTGGTTTGCATGAACTTATTCATTTCATTTTTACAATTTAAAAGCCAATATTTGTATAGCTTCTATTTTCTTGAACAGTCCCCAAGCACAAAACGAATCCAAGCAAAAAATCACACTACTTAGTGCTGTTAGGCAAATCACTCAATCAAGTGTAATTATCATGATTTATGAACATCGCCTTGGGAATAATCCAATGACCAATTATACCGAAACTAGCTTCGCTAAACTCTCCCGTGAGCCCTCTTTTCCTAAAGCTCCACTTCCGTGACCCGGAAGTGGGAACTTCATAAATGAGAGGTCCCATTATGGCCCTTCAATTTTGTTTCGCTTCTCATAATGGCGCACAGGAGTATGCGACTGCGGGCTTCTTTTTTTTTAGCTCTAGCAAAAACACCACTCCTTCCTGAACTCGGCATAATGTCATTTTCAAATTCTCCTACCATCCCCCACGTGGCTGTGGGATCTGTGATCGCAATCTATGCGACTTTATGCTTTCCCTAGCAATTTCCTACCTCAGTACAACAACCCCTCGCGAGCTGGCTCAGCCCTGCCGTGCCCGTCTATCGTCTACCGTTGATGGTCGTCATCGGCTGAGATGATTATCTGAGAGAGGCCAAACCCGAGGTGGGGGCGAATCTCAGTGCGCAGTGTTCGAGTTACCTCAATTGATGAAATTTACATATAAATTAAATCGTTCCGTTGTCACTACGCCAATTCCGGACTTCTCGCAATGGTTGAAGTATAGAGATGACAGCCGACAGCCCATACAGCAGAATTGCGCTGCTGCTGCTGCTGCTGCTGCAATCGAAGGGCGTTGTGATGGCAACTCGTTACGAACCACAGCACGTCTCATCAAATATCAACGGACGAGACACGGACGTTATGGTTGCGTAACATAAAATCATCGTCTGCAAGAATTTCCCCTTCAGGGAAGGTTGGTTGATGGCAACCTCAGAAAGGTATGGTCCTTAACTAAATAGTTTTATGAAATTCTTCGACTCACATAGCTATGTGGATGCGAAGAATGCCACAACATTGCTGCCCTTTCATTTTGACGATGAAAGCCAAAACCCAACTCTTGGATGAGTTACTCTAGTAAATGGATCCAAGGTGTCCATCAATTTCCATGCGATCACTTACATACGATAAATTTTCCAACCATTGCCTATCGGTGATGGGAATGGAAATGCGCATTTATCTTATGTCGATCGTTGTGGTATGCAACCGTTGGTGATGCACTGGTACATATTTGTACGTGTTTGTACATTGCATCCGATGTCCCTCGAGAGAGATATGTTGCCCCGTTGGAGATGTGTAATGAATGTAATTGCATTTTTTGACTGTCTTTCCGGAGCCTGCGGCTCAAAGCAGGGGAAATTTGTTCGTTGAAAAGAGAATGTGGTAGATTTATTGTATCTCAGCAAGAACTGTGATACATCCATGATAGACATGCTCTCGGAGTGGGAATGATGAACAGTTTGGGCCGTATTATTGCAGGGATTGATGCCATGGAGCTAAGACATAGTGAATCG
Organism: Ochlerotatus camptorhynchus; assembly: GCF_037179485.1. NCBI lineage: Eukaryota > Metazoa > Arthropoda > Insecta > Diptera > Culicidae > Ochlerotatus > Ochlerotatus camptorhynchus. The sequence goes on along the minus strand of NW_027041014.1, from coordinate 2,321,387 downwards.
CAGTGGTCAATGGTAAATCTATTTGTCAGTTGTACAAACTCTGATTCTTACTTTGACATGACAGCCTACCCGGGCAAGAGCCGATTACTGAACGATAACATAGGAATATCTTTATGTGGTATGATAGGGGAATTGTATGTAATGTCAGCCTAAATGTCCCTAATTTGGGCCCATACATAAATTCAGCAATCGACTTAATTTTCAATAGCGACCAAAAATATCCACCAGTACCGTTCATCTAGATAAAATTGATAAATAGCAGATTTTTAGCGATGGGCCCAATCTTAGATCCATAGGCCAACATTAGAAACATTTCCCCTATTTTTTTTTTTTTCTTTAATTTGTTTTCCGTCGATCTTGTTTTCCGTGCTGAGCACCAATGCTATCGACGCCAGGAAGGCAGCTCCCACAAAATTATATGTCGTTTGTGTGAAACTTAAACTGCAGCGATAAAATTAAATGATAATTGCTGGAGTTGTAAGTTATTAGTAATAAGATTACCCAAGTAACCACCAAGCCCGTTAACTACCCGATAATCGCCCTTTTTGCGATATAAGGTAAATATAGGGTTTCCGAACTTTATATCAGTCGTATAGCAGCCTCATATACCAAAAAGGGCGATTAACGGGCTTGTTGGTTACTTGGGTATTATCTACGTTTATTTAAACGGAAATTGTATTAGATTAAGTATTACGTTAATATTTACTACGACGCATTATAGTAATTAATTTATTTATTATTATAACTGACAAATAATCAATGCTTTTTTGATGCCAGAATACCATAATTTGTTATTTGAAAGGTCTTCTAATACCAATCCAACAACTCTGGCAGGCCTGGGTTCAATCCCAGTCGGCGCCGCCGGGATGTTCTGAGGCATAACATCTGTGATCACGCCTTCCTCTGGAAGGGAAGTAAAGCCGCTGGTCCCCGGTTCATGAGTGGTGATGATGATGATGATGGTCCCACCTCTTACCCCTACAAAGGTTTGAGCTGGACGATTTATCTTTAAGATAATTAAATATGACATTTTAACCAGGTTGGCAAACAAAATCGAACTGGTTTCAGTTACAGATATAAATTCCCTCTAGAGTTTACAGTTGCTTCACAGCGATATAAATGTTGAAAAGCTCAGGCGTCCACCTCTTAGTTCGCCTTTTTGTCCACCTAAAATATTCATAAGTATTACAAGCAATCAAGAGTTAATGAACAATCAACAAAGCATCCTATTACACTAGTAACCCCGCAATCTGATGCTATCATAATTTTCAGCAATGTCAGGAATGCTCACGAGCCCCTAACATTTGCTAGAAAACTTACTACTAACTCAAGGTATCTTTCAAATAAGCTTCAAAATTGCATTTTTTTTTTATCAAATGTTAAATTCAGTCCTCTATATCCGCGAGGCTCAAACCTTTGTAGACTACTTTGGGTCGATGGGTAGGATCCAGGTGTGGGAGCTGCCTCCCTGGCGTCGGTAGCATTGGTGCTCAGCACGGAAAACAAATCAAGGAGCATTTTTAAATTGTTTTATCACGTGATCCCGACCATCTAGAAAGTTCGAGTCATCAGTAAAGTTGTTCAAAATGCCAAGGGCGTTCAGAGAGTAGACAGCTTGATTCTGAATTCTATCACTACGTGGTGCTAGTATGCATAACTTTTGAACATTTGAAAATGAAGAGAATTCAAACTGAAAAGCTTGGAATCACTTGAATGAGAAGTAAACCAGATTTGAAAAGTTAGGAATCACTTGAAAAATCTACCAGTCATAAGTATGGAATCGCTTAGAAAAGTATTGCAACACACATTAGCCAGACCCAATTCAATAAAGTTTAAACCCACATTGGAAAGTTCTGAATCACTTCGGAAAGCACTGAATCACTTCAGAAGTATTATTGAATAACTCTAGGAAAGTACTGAATTACTTAAGAAAAGTTCGGAATCACTTCAGAAAGTACTGACCCTAATAAAATGTTTTGGATAATTTGCTTAACGACGTGTTCGGGGTATCATCCTAACCAGTTGAGGAATAGCTCAATCATTTGGGTTATCATTCGTTTATGTTTTTTTATTATTAGTAGGGGAATCACTGCTGGATAGTTTGGAATAACTTCATAAAGTGCTGAATCACTTTGGGAAAGATTCAAATCATTTCGAAAAGCACTGATTCACTTCAGAAGAGTTTTGAATCACTTCGGAAAGTGTTGAATCGATTTGTTAGGAATTACTTCCGAAAGTACTGAATCTCTTTAGAAATGTTCGGAGTCACCTCGGAAAGTACTGAACCACTTCAGAAAGATTGGAATTATTTAAGAATTATCATCAGAGTTTGAAATCACTTCCGCAAGTAGTGATTCACTTCGAATAGAAATGAATCACTTAAGAAAAGTACACTTCAGAAATGTTCTTATTTTCTTCCTTGATTTGTTTTCCGTCGATCTTGTTTTCCATGCTGAGCACCAATGCAACAGACGCCAGGGAGGAAGCTCCCACACCTGGATCCAACATATCGACCCATCAACTCATGGACCGGGGACCAACGGCTTTACTTCCTTTCAGAAGGAAGGCCTGATTAGAGATGTTATGCCTCAGAACATCCCGGCGGCGCCGACTGGGATTGAACTCAGGCCTGCTAGAGTGAGAGGTTATCACGCTTACCACTATACCACTGGCGCCGCTACTTCAGAAATGTTCAGAATTACTTCGGAATGTACTGAATTACTTTGGAAATTTTGGAATCACTTTGGAAAGTATTGAATTATTCCAAAAAAGTTTGTTATCATTTTCGCAAGTACTGCATCACTTTGAAAAGCACTGGTTCAATTAAGAAGAGTTTGAAATCACTTCAGAAAGAACTGAATAACTTCAGAAAAGATCGGAATCACTTCGGAAGGTACTGAATCACTTCAGAAAATAATCTAAAACACCCTGAACTTTGGCAGGAATTCCCTGAACTTCGGAAAAACTTCCTTGAACCGGCAGAACTTATTTGAACTTCGGCAGAACTTCTTTGAAGTTCGGCAGAACTTTCCTGAACTTCAGAAAAACTTCCTTGAACCGGCAGAACTTCCATGAACTTCAGAAAAACTTCCCTGAACTTCGGTAGAACTACTCTGAACTTCGGAAAGAGTTCCCTGAACTTCGGAAGGAGTTTCCTGAACTTCAGCAGGACTTCCCTGAACTTCAGCAGGACTTCCCTGAACTACGGCAGGACTTCCCTGAACTTCAGCAGAACTTCTCTGAACTTCGGCAGAACTTCTCTGAACTTCGGAAAAACTTCCTACCGGCAGAACTTCTCTGAACTTCTGCAAAACTTCCTTGAACTTCCGCAGAACTTTTCTGAAGTTCAGCAGGCCTTTCCTAAACATTGGTAGAACTTCCCTGAAGTTCGGAAAAAAATCCCTGAGGTTCGGTAAAACTTCCCTGAACTTCGGCAGTACTTCCCTAAACTTCGGCAGAACATCTCTGACCTTCGGCAGGAGTTCTCTGATCTTCCGCAGGACTTCCCTGAATTTCAGCAGGCCATCCTTCCTTGAAGTTGGGCAGGCCTTCCCTGAACTTTGGCAGGAGTTCCCTGAACTTCAGCAGACCTTCCCTGAACTACGGCAGGACTTCCCTGAACGCATATAACGCAACAATATAGGTACCGAATTTTACTTAGAATCGTTTATCTGTACTCGCTATTTTAGAATTCACTGGCAAACTCTTATGTACGATTTCACTGCATTAAACAAATACCTGATAAATTAATTTAATATGGAAGGCCTGTTACCGTTAAGATGACGGCATCCTCAAAGCCAACTTCTTCCGGCAGCTTCGGCATCCGCTCGCGGTTACACATCTCCGTTCCAGCGATGTAATTAAGTACTAGAGTATTGGACATTTTCGACACTGCAATTCTACAAAATCACTTCTCACTCTGATTATTGTGCTAATACATCGAGGTGAACCGAAAATCTCAGAACAATTCTCGATCACTTTTTCAAAGGGACGTATCAGCTTTTGTAAACAATGCATTTGATCGTCGATTTGACGTAACTGGTAGCTCGCCCACGCATACTAACAACACTGTCAGGTAGGAGAAAAATTCCCCTATCTGTGGGTAGTGTTAGTTTAACCCGATCTATTTTAAGGAGATTTTTTTTTACTTATTAAGGATAATTTCATCTGTTTCATTTAGCAAAAGTAGGGCTGCCGTTACTTAATACTGATTATGTCAAAACGCAAGTTGACTGGTAAATAAATTTAAAAATGGGATGTGACCCTATATTTGGACAGTATACAGTGTAATAGCAGGAGCATAGATTGACAATGATTGCTCGACTTTGTTTACCTTTGCTACAAATTGACGTAGTGAAAATTTGCTCTTGAAGTACGAAACTGGAGAAGATTTTAAAATTTTCCACGGGGAGGTATACGAGTGCAATCTTAAAATGCTTTTATTTTGCAAATGGACCATTTTTTTAAATCCGGCTGCTGCTATAGTGGTAGAAAAGCTGAAATCTATGAATAAAGTCTGGTCCACTTAGAATCCGGACACTTTATTTATTTTTTTAGCAGCGCCTCTAATGGTCGGAGTTGGAATGTGTTAACAGCTATTTGTTTTGAAAGTACACGTGTTTCAGTGGTGAAAGGTTAGTCTCGATAGGTGCAGTATTAAAAACGTTGTAAACTCTGTTCCATTTAGAATTTGGTCGCACAAAATAGGTCATTTCTCCAAGTACAAAACGCTAAAGGCATCATTTTGTAGGATTTTTATTTAGCTTTAAGGGACAAAAATTATACGTCAGTTTTTTGGATAAATTTTCGAACTTTTCTCGCAATACCTCTTATCATGTCACAGTAGTACTGTCAACCTCATCTACCATCCTTTGCCACCACTTCTCCAAATCACATGGTGTTTTGATTGTTTTGCCACATTTCTTCAATTTGCGCTCGATAATTGCCCAAAATTTTTCAATGGGACGAAAATCTGGACAATTTGGTGGATTGATACTTTTCTGAATAAAATCGACATTACTCTGTTTATACCATTCTATGACATCGCGGCTGTAATGGCAGCTGGCTTAGTCAGACCAGACCTTTACGGGACCTTTGTGCGATTGAATGAACGGCAAAATTATGTTCTGGAGACACTCCTCCTTGTAAAGTTGTCCATTCATAGTCGCTCCAGTGATGAAAAGCTTTGTTTTCTTTCCGCAACTGCAGATGCCTTGCCAAATCATCAACTTGCGAGCGAATTTATCTGCAAAGACAAATTTGATTTTATCCGGAGCATCCCCCTTACGTTTGGCAAAGTAAAATTTTTGGCCCGGGATTTGTTAAAAGTCCATTTTTACGTAAGTTTTATCGTCCACCAAAATACATCCGTTATACTTGGTAAGAACTTGCTCGTACAGCTTCCTTGCACGGTTTTTGGCAACCAGGTTTTGTTTGTTTTGTTTCAGCGTCCTGTTGAGATTTTTGCTGACAAGGTACGGCCGGAAACCTTCTCGCATACAGATTCGCCAAATTGTACTGTGTGCAGCATTGAACCTTTTCGCCAAATCACGACCGGAGTCCCAGCATTCTTTTGTACTGCCCTTATGACCTTCACTCGTAGTTTTCGGTCATATGCTCCACTTCTACGTTTCTTTTGATTTGCACGATCCAACACTAGTGTTTCCCAGCAACGTTTAAGCACGGTATTTACAGTCAATTTTGGAAATTTGAGAGCCTTTGCAATCATTCCTCCTGACCACGTTAGATTTTGCACGTGAGTATGCAGAATTATTTCAAGTCTGTCACGTTCCATCTTCGACAACTTTTGAACAAGTATATGAATCCTGATGAAATTTTAAATACTAACTAAACAATCCGGAAAATAGCGGATCAAAAAGCTGTCAATAGTTTCTTGTTACGACAACTAGAAGCGCTACAGTAATTAAAAAGAAGCAGCCAAATTCTAACTGGAACAGACTTTAATAGATGGAAGACGAGAAAAGAAAATTGATCCTGTACACCCACGTCGAAAACCCGACGTGGTCAATTCTAAATATCGCGAAAAAGGAAACTTTGGATCGACAGCTGATCTGGCAGGACGTGCCTAAACTTCAGCAGGCGAAAAACCCAGTACTCTCGGCTCGAGATGTCACCAAAAAATACGGTGCCAGCCGTAGTACCGTCCGGAAGATCCGTTTGCGAGCAGGCTACCGTTCATTCCGTGCCTTCAAGCAACCGACCAGGACGATGAAGCGAAATCTAGTGACCAGAACACGCGCCCGGAAGTTGTAGGACCGGGTTCTGACGAAGTACAGAGGATGCCTTCTCATCGACGACGAAACCTACGTCAAGATGGATTTCAGCCCGGACAAAAGTTTTATCTGGCCACAGCACGGGGTGATGTCCCCAGTGAATTCGTTTGTTTTCGCCGATAAATTCACCGGGAAACTGGAAAAATTGTCGCTGAGGTCTACCAGTCCAGTGTGTGGTAGATGATGGCGGGAATTCATTCAAACGCCGTCGGAGTAATTTAGCAATTTTTTTTATGGAAGTACAATAAAATAGTACCTTCATTTTGACTAAATCACATTTTTCTTACGTCAAATCAATCCGTGAAACACCTGGTGTTTGTGCAAAGTCATTTATATGTATAAAAAATACCCTACCTGTAATGAGCAATAAAAATAAACAATACAACAGTGTCTCGTATGCCTCCGCCATGGCAGGACGAAAAAACAATCGGTATTCTTTATTATTAATCAATCTGTATCACAAACACACAACATAGGGATCCCGTCCGTGCGCGATCACCTGGTTTTATGTGTTCAGATTCTAAGTGGACCAGCCTTTACACCAAAAAATCTGAAAAGATGATTTTTGCTATATTATATGTCTACTGAGCATTACACTAAAGTAGCATTAACCAGATTATTAAAATAATTTGTTCGCAAAATTGTAAAATTTTAAAACTATCATCACTTTTATGGTGAATAGAAAATCTTATTCACCACGGGGGCCATCTTTGATTTGCCAAAAGGTGTTGTTGTTTTTCTATTCCGACAATCCCCTGTATGTACGATGCGTGTGGATGGATTTGACCATCTACGCAGCGTTGATATACATATAAGGTTCCTCAGAATACCGATTTTTAAAATTTTATACCGATTTATACCGTTTAAAAAAAAAAAATCAAAATTATTATTGTCTGCCCGCGCTCGAATTTTGAAGAATTTTTGTTTAAAGACTTGTATCTTTTTGAATACCTTATATTTTTTTAGCCTTCAAAATTCTAAACAATCATCTCTAAAGATGCCTTATGCTTGATACTCTTTCGACTAATGTTTGCATTTCCTCGCCGATTTTGGCTACCCATCAATCGAAAAAAAAAAGTCGATGGCTCTTTCCGGTAATTCCTAGGGAATCGAGACATATTTTTTTAACATTATTTAACTTCCGGAAGTTTTTATTAATTTTTTTTTAACTGTCTGAAGTTTCATCCAACTTTCCCTGAAATTTTCTTCCACCTTACCTTGGAAGCTTCTTTAGCCTTCACTCGAATGATTCTTTCATCTTCTCCCGCCAGTTTTTTCAACTTTCCCGGAACTTCAAGGATGTTATCAGATTTTTAATGCGGATCCACACTAGCTGCAGGCATATTTAAGAAGTTCTGAAACTTCAGAAAAGTCTAGACTTTTGTGTAAGTTTCGATAAATTAAACACAGTTTAATTAACTGCTGTTAAAATTCGAAAACCTGGGAGTTTCAGAAAAGTCCAGGGAACTCCGGTGAACTTAAGGAAACATCATAAATATTTTGGAAACTTCACAAGTCCAAAAACTTTCAGGGAAATTTAATGGTTTTCAGGAACTTCAGTGAAGCTCAGAGAACATCAGTATAGATCAATTAATTCATGAAATTGCTGAAATATGAAGGAGTTCCGAGAAACTCAGGCAATTTCCGAAAACTTCAGCAATGTCCTGAGGGGCAAGTTACATGAACTTTAGAACATTTTATGGGAAGTTCTATGCTTTTTAATGGCAGTGTCGATAACTTTTAAACATTAAAAAAATCGGGAAGATCAGAGAACTTCAATGCTGATGTTACAACCAATTCAAGAAAATTGTGAGAGCACTTAAGATATTTCGTAATCTTAAAGAAAGTCCAGAGGCCTTCAAAGATGATTAGAGATATTCCAGTAGTCTGATTAATTATGAAATCTTCCTAAATTTATTTCAAGAATGTTCCGTTGTAGTCTTTAGGGACGTTTAATGAATATCAGGAAAATTTTCTGGATCATTAGAACAGCCCCAGGAATCTCTATCTTCCGGAATTATGTCCTTGTTTCTTTCGGCTGCTCCGTAAGCTCTCTAGCTTCCGACTTACTTCAGATGTTTCTTCCAATCTACCTTAGCAGCCTTTCTGCCAGCGTCTCCAGGAAGTGTCTTTCGTCTTCTCCAGGAAGTTCATTTAATTCTCCCAGAAATTTCTTTCGTCTTCTTCTGGAAGTTTGACCATAAGCCAAAGATTTGTTTTGTTCGACTTCTATTGGAAGGTTTTTCCGAGCTTCTTCTCGCTTTCCCTGGAAATGGCTACTTTTGAAAATTTATTTCCGGTTTCCGAGACTTTTCTGGCTTCCTTGAGATGTGGCATCCGCATTTTTACGATAGTTTATTTATATTTTCGCCACAAGTTTCTCAATTCGTGTCTTGGAAGTTTCCAACTTTTCTTAGAACTTTCCTCGAACTTTATCCAGGAGAGCTTCTTTCGTCTTTCTCTGGATGTTTTTTCGGCTTTGTTCAGAAGCTAATTCAAACATTCCCCGGAGTTTTCTTCCGGAATTTACCAAGCATTGTACAAAAGTTAAAATTTTGCTTTGATTAACGGCTTTCTCAGTCTTAAAACACTGCAACGACTACGATGTAATCTACTCGACTTTCGGCCATGGGTTGTGGCCTTTTTCAGGTGAAAATATTGTTTGTCGTTATTGCCAATAGTTTAATTAAATTTAAAAAATTAAAGACAGTTTTAATACTGAGAAATCCGTTGAACAAAGCAATTCCCCTTAAGTCCCAGTCGTCACCATTGTTAAAATTTTCGCTCTCAAAAACGGCAAAAAATTAAAATAATTGAATAGTAAATACTGACAAATACCGATTTTTTAATATCTTTGATACCGATAAGCTTTAAAACAATCTGGCAACGCTGCATCTACGGCAACTTTGCTGGGCGTTAGGGGCTTAACGGGCTCGTCAAAGTAGCGCAACCAACAATAGTCATATCTACTGCCCAGCAATTAGTCACTTCCTGATATGTGCCGGGTTTTTTTTTGCATGGAATTAAGGGTGCCTTGGTCATCTATCCAGGTTAAGTTAATACATTTTCATTTACGCGTCGAATTGAAAATGTTTCATTCATCAATAAATGAAAACGTGGTTCTAATTTAAGTTTAATAAGTAGACCTATCCTTTAACTCTTCATTGCGGCTCAAGTACTTAGTTGAGTAATCATTATTACGCTGAGGCTTTGGGATGGAAATAAATCGTACGTACTGTACAATTTAATCTTGTGAAACACTTCGCAAGATAAATGAATATCGCTCCCTCAAGAGATGTACCATAAATTCCAAGACACAATGTAAGCCGAGTTGAAATTTTCCCATCCGAAACCACGTAATTTATCGCTCAAAACGTTGTACACCTTTTTAATGTCACATGAAATCTCGCGGGCTGTCTGAGTCACGTTCGTACAAACGAACACCATCACATGCGGCTAGGCATTTTCCTAAATGAGCCTTGAAAAAAAACACACTAACACACAGGCAGCATTTTCCCCGAAAAGCCGGTTCTCTCTGACGGTTGTTTGTCGCCCGAAGGCATAACAGCTTTATTTAGGTCCATACTCGGAAACGGAAATTTTACTGCTGTTCCATTGCAATGAGATACTGATAAAGGATGAGAGATAAATAAAAAAAAAACCAGAACGCCTGTGCTTGGAGTGAGACTGCAACGGAAGTGAAACGTTCTCCTGTTCTCACTATATAGGAAGGTAAAGAATCCTTTTTCCGTGCCCAGCATCCGTGAGCAGAGCGGAGGTTGCAGTATCGTTTTCAATTTAAATAATAAAAAAAAATCATTATTATCATTGCTTTGATTGTCGTCTTCGAAAGGAAATGTTTTTGACATTTGAGGGTTACATTGTTCGATGTTATTGCATATAATTAGGGGATGTTGGGTCATTTGGCCGAAACCATAGTGATGTAAAACCGAGAAAATGTGTTCGTGTTTTGTTTTCAATGGTGTGTCTTCAGAAATGTTGTAGATCATTGTAGTTAAAAACTACTAAAAAACCGCTAATTCAGTGATTTTAACCTTAGTATTAGCAGACTGAAATCAAATCATTCAAACATTTCGGACGCAAATAAAATTCACCTAATGGTGAGCTTCCCATAATTTATACCGCTACCCTACGTGGCTAAAAAAAACAGAGCTGAAAACATAAAAAGTGTAATAGCAAGAGCTCGCGGGTCATAAGTGCAGCCTTGCCATCAGAATGAATGAATGAGATTTTGATTCGATTATTTCCTCCTGTTCCCGAGAAGCATTCCCGCAGGCAGCATCAGCACTGACAGAGTACACATTTAGGAGTAAAGCACGGAATCCATTTCCCCCCTATTCGCTTCAATCTAGGTGCTGCACTGGGCTGGCTATCTACCTATGGCAGAGTACGCGCACACATCCTCCCACAGCAGTCAGCACAGTTAATGGGTGGAAAATTGACGTTAAAATTGAGATTCCAGGAAAATCGATTACAATCGACTGCTGCAGCAGAACCATCAATGTACGGCGAGGTAAAATTGGAAATGAGTGACTTTATTGGAAATGACTTTGATTTACACTCCATCGCTGGTGTGGTGTGGTTGGGTTTTGTTTGAATTAATGGGGTCCAGAGGTAGACGAACGAAGCAAGACTTACCGATTCCGTTAGCTGCTTGAGCGATGCATTGATTTTGTCCGGATTGCGGGGTGGGGGCTCGGGTGGTTCCGACGAGGCAGCCATCGTTACCGTGCCATTCAGTTGCATTTTCGTGAGTGGGGGAAGGAAATTCGGTGCTGCCTGTTACTGGTGGATCATTGTTGGGGATCTGTAAAGAAAGGAGAATTTGCATTATTGCGACTTTACTTACTTCAACAAATGTAAAAAAAAAACTAATGTTATTGTTTGTTGTACCACATTTGCACTCCATTTGCATACAATCCATAGAAATGCAAAAATCACCCTCAACTCCATCCCTGCTGCTTTCTCGGATTGTGAAACGGATATTTCATTCATTCCATTACAGCACTATTACTATCCCCGCTCAGCATGTGCCGGACCGTTACTATCAGAGTCAGGTTTTCCCAGTTTTCTACGAATTCCGAAACCCGAAGAAACACAGTAATCGTAGCTGACAGTCCTTTTGATATGGTGTGTCATCGTAGCCTAAAGAGGGACTTCACCGAGCAGACAGCACGACACCGGTTACAATTGTGAACGGAAAGTTATTGTCACTGAAAGTTGAAGACAGAGAAATTTTCCTCCGTCGTTCGGGGGGTGGCTCTCAACGCTCGAGAGAATGAATTCCTATTTCGATTTGCACCCCAACCGGGCACAGCTCCAACAACCACAATGACTATGACACAAACGATACTAACGACCATGATGGGCAAGTTGAAATATTGTACTTTTTCGAGTGGAGCTTCTCATCGTTCTAATGCCTTCTCCGATAGCCCGTATGGAAATGCTGCAGACAGTGATACAATTGTAGGCTCACGATAATGTGCGATTTCGAAGTAGCAGAAGAGGTCGGTTTGTGGTGCATTATGCAAACAGTTGTCGAACTAAAGTTTTGCCGTTAGTACCCGGGCACTCCAAGTTGAATGGGCTGTCAAAGTTGTGTATCTACCGACCTACCTACCGATGATGGTCGGTTTAGTTTGTCTTCTGCTGCATCGCACTACTAATGATGCTATTTCAGTGAAATTGAATAAACGTCACACTTGGACTGAGTTGGGCTTTGCTATGTCTTCAGACTGTGGATTAGGGTATGGCATTTCTCGGAAAACCCGTTTCCCGGAATGTTCCATTTTCCGGAATATTTTTTGTCGTTAAAGAAAACAAGTAAATTTATCGGTTTTTTAACGTGAATATGGAGCATATCTATCTAACTCTATCGTTAATAAAATAATAATATTTAATAAAATTGAAATTAATCAAAATCAATAAGCATAACATTCTTGGTCGCTCGTGATCTTCTTTTAAATCATCATAATGAAACAATTTTTTTCTTAACTGCGAGGTATGGGAGATAAGTTTAAAAAACGCTCCTTTGTTTACATTAAGTTTATTTAATAAATTTGATTGTTGCTATGCTATTGATGGGCGGTAAAAAGTTTAAAACCCGCTATCTTAACCACGTCTCTTGAAGGCTTCACTCCCATACCTCGTCATGCTAAATTTTAAAACCTGCATCGTTATGATGGGTTTCAAGAGGGCTGTGAGAGGCCAAGCATTTTAGGCTTACATTGCATTAACATTTTCAAGTAGCTTTCATAATTGAACAATGGTCATTTGGCATAATGGACGTTTGGCATAACTACAGGGTGAGTGATAATTTTCGTCAGTGTTGTTTAAACGTCTGTACTTTCCGATGGGGTACTCACATACACGTCTGCATATTTTTCTTTTAGAGTGTATTCAAACGTCAACACAGCTAGCAAGTTTGTTTTGGATTTCAATTCGTTTGAGATTCGTGGCAATCATGGACGCGAAAAGGGAACTCGTGATAAGCCTGTTTTTGACACGGTGATTGTGAAATTCTGTTTTCGGACGAGGCAATGGTCCTGCTACATGATCACCAAAAATTTCGATATTGTTTGTTTTGATAGTAACACTGCTCAATCGCTGTCGGTTTTTGATTGTTTTAGTCCATTCAAAGACACTTCACTGAAGTTATTCGTATACATCTGTAAACTCTAGTTTTGTGAATTTATGTGGAAAGTGGAAATCAGTTGATTCGTGTTGACTTTATTTAGTTTTACCGTACACACTTAGAAATAACTAATTTTACAGGTGATGGAATCCATCTTTGACATAAAAGATGAGACGTAAACAAACATGTCTTCTCCGACACTGAAAAGTTTGTTACTCGACGAAAAGTACGTTTGATTGAGCTATATTTCGCGTCTGTTATGAATCAAATTTATATCAAAAATGACGCTCGTGGATATGTCACTCTCAGAGCACCTAAATTTACATGATTTTTTCTAAGTGTGTATATTTGGTGGTGTGAAATTTGCCAGTCATCCATAAAATGTTCTGTTTGTTGTGCTAGTGGTGTTGCAAAAACCACCTTTCGATCGTAAGGCTAACATTCGACACGCCACCTACATCTGGATTTAGTAATCTGTTTATTGGGCATTTCAAGCGTAATGACCAGTACAAGTGCTTGTGACCGCTGTGCAATGGGTGCTGTATGGGGTTCTGCGACCAAGTGTATCATGTAAGATGCATTAACTTAAACTTGCCGTTCGTTAGGATTCTTCGTGAGAAAATTATTTTGTTCTGGATGTGTGACGAATTGATGAAGTACGCCCGATTCAGAAACACTGTTTCATCCCTCGGCAACGTAATTTCGACGGTGATAGGCAGTCAGCTGACCGACTTATCCGAGCTGAAACCCGAAATGGCCAAAAACAACAATCAGGTCGCTCAACTCACTCACATAGTTAATGCTGCTACCCCAGATACATCTGCTAGACCGAATACGAAAATGGAAACACCGACTAAACCGACTACTGGAACAAGAGTGATTGGAACTACCGATACTTTAAGTAGAATTCAGTGTCCGAAAAGCGTGCAAGGCTATAGTAGTATGATTTCACACGGCGCACTGCTTATTTGCCATTTTTTCAAGTATTTTGTGACATTTTCTAAATGTGTATTACAAGGGGTTTTTAGAAGGAATGTGGTGTATGGAAAAATAACCTTAACAAGTGAAAAACATTTTTTATACTTCTAGTAAAATGGTATAAACGTCATTCACGTTAAGGGCTGTCCATAAATTACATAAACACTTGAATAAGAAATTTGAGCGTTAAAAAGTGTGTACGGCTCATCTTATCTTATTAGTGTGTGCATTTCTGTCTGTACATTGGAACCCTTTCGTTCTGACCCCGTCATTTCCTCTTTCACCTACACTGAACGAAAACATCCGTAATACTTCGAATGATTTTTGCATTGCTCGAGCCCTTTGACAATATGCTTTTGAATCTCGGATGATTGCCTGTTGCGTTTCATTGTTTTCATTTGTTTCTATTTACTTTGTTATTATTTTGTATAGTTTGCACTCGTCTCTGTCTGAAATGTCAAATGAAGGGCAAATCTCGCAGATCAATACAATTCCCATACAGCAGTATAATAAATGAATACTTGTTTGCAAGTTGCTGCTAAAGCCATTAAGTGTTGCATTACAAAACTATTATTGCGAGCACTGAAAGTAATTGTGTTCCGCTTTGTAAGATGTAAGTATCATTAAGCTAAAAGATGATTGTTAGGAAACAGTATAAAACCCTCAAGACAAACTGAAAATACACACAGTTGAATTCAAATCTCCGAGTAGGCATGCTGCCCCTCGGAGTGCAGTTAATCTGGACTTTTTCTTCGTCCTATTTTTCATCCCAATTATCAAGTATCCGTCGCCGTCACCCTGTTGGAGTTGATCCATCGAACCGTCAAGGAATCACAACGTAGGGTCCTGATCTACCGATGAACAAAACATTGCCTTATTCTTGAATTCATCATCAGCTGATGAGCATCCATATGACTGTTATACATAATACAGGATGATATTTATTTAAAAATTGGCTGCAAAACATACAGCGCTCAGAGGACAACAATTTAAGAATAGGATGACAAACTCATGCTTTAGATTAGATTTATAATTCGATCGTTTACATTTCCAAACTGAATAGTCATGAACAGCCATTCTATTATGGATCCATATATCCATATATCCATACAAAAATCGTTTGTTGGTAGAGGAAACTTCGTGAGGTTGACTAGCAGCTTGTGCAGAAGTTGATGGCCTTAACAAGCCTAAAGTTCGAATTTTCATTCGAGAGGAATAAACATCGCAAAACCTATGTTGTATCTTTAAACCGGGTACACGACGTTAGGCATACGGTCGTTAAACATACGGACGTTAGGCATAATGTACGATAGGCATAATGGACGTTAGGCATAATCTACCCGATGAATTCCAGAATAATGATAATGGGAACCGTCATTGATTGCTGACCTCGGTGACAATAATGAAAGAGCCTTAATTTTTGGAACTCATGAAAACTTGTGACGTCTTGGACAGGCAAAGTATTGGGTTGCACAGATGGTACGTTTGCCACAGTTCCTTGTTTGTTTCGGCAACTCGTCACTGTTCATGGAAGTATCGCTCCCTCACATCAGCAGACGGTTCCGCTAGTTTTCATTCTGATGACAACAAAAACAGAATCGTTGTATCGAAAAGTATGGCAGGAAATCCTGGAAGCAGCAGTATGTTTTTTTGTTATTGAATGAAAAACCACAGAATTCATCATTCTTCATTTCATGAGCTGTTCTTTGGCATCATATTTTATTCAACCTTAGCTGTTTATTTTTGTTATTGAATGAAAAATCACAGAATTCACCATTATTTATTTCATGAGCTGTTCTTTGAGGAAAACCTTTTCTTCTTTGACAATTGCAATATGTGTGTAAGAATATATTACAACAAATGTGTGATTTTTTTTTATTTCTAGATGCGATTGATTTCAAGATATAATTCAAAACTATGCTGAGTTCTCATTTCTAGATTACTTAACCGCTATCGCTACTAATCTTGGATCTAAGTAAATATGTAGCTACGTCACTTATGATATGATAAATAATGGGATCCAAACTGTGCTTATTAAATAAACTATGTTTGTTTAACTTGTATAATTTTTTTTTATTCAACGCTTAGCCTAATTTAAGCATTGTTTACCATGCTCGAAACATGTTTCTAAAGTTGCACGGCAGCAAGGTATTTTATGCCTAACGTCCATTACGCCTAACGTATATTATGCCTAACGTCCATAATGCCTAATGACTTTATGTCTAACGTCCATTATGCCTAACGTCTGTATGCCTAACGTCCGTATGCCTAACGTCCGTATGCCTAACGTCCGTATGCCTAACTTATTTATGCCTAATGGGGTACACTCCTTTAATCAAAATCAAAATTAGAAAATCAAAACCAGCTATCTCTCAAGATCAATATAACCTAAAATCACTGGCACCAATATCACAAGCCATCATCTCCACGAAAATCACCCGTGATTTTCGACCAATATCAGCTGTGATTTTAAATTCCCAAAATCAACCAGCAGCATGATCAAAATCATCGAAAATCATAGGATTAGAAGATAATTTAAATTCTAGAGTCTGGGACATTCGGAAATTCAAGTCAGCATTTTGGATGATATTAAAATGGCGGAGGCCGCCGTATTGGATTTTGGTCCACCTTCTTGAATTCCAAAATGGCAGTCCAATGTCGATTTTCCACTTCTACTCGTCGAGTCCATTCCATAGATATCCATATTGAATGGATTTAGATGCATATACGCTGTCCGGTGCCGCCATATTGGATTTTGGTATACCATCTTGAATTCCAAAATGGCGGCGGATGTTGATTTTTCGCTTTTGAACATCAAGCCCATTCCGCAGATACTCATATTGCAATTTGTTTAGATGCATATTCGCTGTCCGGAGGCCGCCATCTGGAATTCAAAGATGGCGGCGGATGTCGGTTTCCTACTTTGACTGTATTGATTTTCCGTTTGGTGATTTTGTTACATCAAAATCAGTTATGGTTAAATTCAGCCTTGATTTTCTGCTTTGTGATTTTGCTACTCTCAAGATCAGCAGTGATTTTTCTCCAACATTTTCTCCAACATTTTCTTCTAATTTTATTCTAGTTCAAACAGATTCCAAATTGGCAGGGCTTTATTTCTCTTCCCTGAATGCAGACTTTTGGAATTTAGTTAAACAAGCAGGGTCTCATCGCACCATACACAAATAATTTGTTTGCTGGGATTCCAACAGCTGAGTAGTTCTGCAGTTTATTTTGCTAAGATTCAATCAAACAATTGTCGAAACTCAGTTAACAAATTAGATTTTTGCTGGAATCTCAGCTAACTAACATGGTTTTCACGGTTCCCTTCTTGATTGACTTCGCTCATACCTCACCGGTCGACATATGTCAGTGAAGATTGGAGATCATTTTTCCCAACCGTTCGCTGTTTCTGCTGGTGTACCTCAAGGCAGTCATCTGGGACCGTTCATATTTTTATTGTATCTGAATGAAGCTGTCTTATGCTGACGATTTCAAACTATCGAAGTGATGCAGCAGCAGCTGGACGTTTTTACTGGTTGGAGTGACAAGAACAGGAAGGTATTAAATGCTTCTAAATGTGCCATTATAACGTTTTCCAGGAAAAAATCACCTATCTGTTATGCTTCCAGCCTGCAGGAGCAAATTTTAAGCCGTGAATCTACCATTAAAGACTTAGGCGTCCTACTTGATTCACAACTCACCTTCAAGGACCATGTGGCTTATATTTTCGCTAAGGCGTCTTCGCAACTTAGTTTCATTTTTCGTTTCGCCAAAGACTTTAGGGACATTTTCTGTTTAAAAACACTCTATTGTTCGCTAGTCCACTCCACATTAGAGTACTGTTCCGTAGTATGGGCGCTCCTTTTTGCAGCAACGGGGTGAATCGTATTGAGGCCATTCTGCGATGATTTGCACGTTTCTCCCTTCGTTGGCTACCCTGGAGTGATCCTTTCAATCTCCCTAGTTATGAAAGTCGCTGTAATCCTGAATGTAAACTGTAAACTGTAAACTGTAAACTGTAAACTGATGTCCCTACAGTTACTTAGTGTTCGCCGAGGCATCTCAGAGGCTACCTTCATCGCTGATCTCTTACGATCGGACATTAATTGCGGCTTACTACTGCAGCAGTTGAATGTCAATATCAGACGCGTAAATTTACGTTCTTATTATTGTTTAAACATCCCAGCTTCTCGCACAAACTACGGTGCTAATGAGCCGTTAACTAGCATGTGCAAGATTTTCAACAAATGTTATAACTGCTTTGATTTTAATATCTCCCGTGTTAGACTTAAGAATCTGTTTTATAATGTACTTTTAACTTCCTGACGGTTTCTGTTTTCTGTATTTAAATTAAGTTAATTATGTTATCATTAATATCTTTTAATATCTGTATGTGTGAGGTATACAATTCGATTGTGCTTCTTGTTTTCTCTGTGCTAATTCGTGATTTTTTAACGTTTTTC
Source organism: Ochlerotatus camptorhynchus (assembly GCF_037179485.1). NCBI lineage: Eukaryota > Metazoa > Arthropoda > Insecta > Diptera > Culicidae > Ochlerotatus > Ochlerotatus camptorhynchus. Next base: position 2,302,998 of record NW_027041014.1, on the reverse strand, counting down.
ATAAAATTGTTACACCCGAACGACCTATCGTGTACTTTTCACATCACACTATTGCATCCCGCTGGAGTACCGCACCTACATACCGTTTGATCAGCCAAATTCATCGATTTACCGTCTCAACGTACACTACGTGTGATCCGCCATAGTAACAATGGAAACTGTGTGTTTCTCTTGTGCCAGAAGTCTCGCCAAAGCTGATGAAATTATGTTTCCATGGATTTTGCAAGTCGTCGTTCCATCTGAAATGCGTTCATCAGACCCCAGCTACTCGTGATAACATTACAGCTTGTTCCCAACTATTTTGGATGTGCAAAGCTTGCACCAAAATGATGGCGAACGCTTCCTTTCGACAAGCAATTGCGTCCACCAATACTGCAATGCATGTTTTGGTTGAAGATCAAAACAAGGTATTGAATGAACTGAGGAACGAGATCGCTCAAAACACTACCAAAATCAACACAATTCTCGAACAATCAGCAACGCGTAACGAACAAACCCAGCCAACACCGATAACTTCTGGCAACGACACACGACAACAAACAGAGTCTACTGGGACGAAACAAATAGAACCCGGGGTTACCATCCCACTTGCAACAGCTAAAAAGCAAAAGAAGTTTTGGCTGTACTTGTCCGGTTTCGACCCTTCAGCATCAGCAACTCAAATCGAAAAGCTCGTCAAGGATAATCTCGACACTGATGATGACATTGAAGTACCTAAGTTAGTTCCCAAAGGCAAACATCTTAACGAACTTACTTTTGTTTCCTTCAAAGTCGGAATTGGTTTGCAGCTGCAGGAACAAGCCCTCTTTGGATCGACGTGGCAACAAGGAATAGTATTTCGTCCATTCGATTCCAAGCAATCATCGTCGGATCGGGCTATTTTTCGCTTCGGACCCACAACACAGTCCCGAAACACAACCACTCCTTTACATCCAGACTCCACTGATAGACAGCAGCAATACACTAACAATATACATTGTGCGTCCACGCTGTACTACCAGAATGTACGTGGGTTACGCACCAACACAAACCAAGTACTGCTAGCACTATCCCAATCTGACTACGATGTGATAGCTTTCACCGAAACCTGACTCGGTGTTGATATTTCAAATTCTGAATTATCACACAAATATACAATCTATCGCCCTGATCGCAACGCCACAACAAGTCAATTTCGATGAGGTGGTGGTGTTTTGGTCGGCGTCCGTAATGCATTGAACAGTGCCGCTGTTTCGAATGCTGGTACCGAGCAAAAAATCGTTCGGATCAAGCTGCCTACATTTGAACTCTTCGTCTGTTGTATTTATCTCCCTCTCAACAGCGACAATGCATTGTATGAACAGCACTGTTCATGTGTTCAAAGACTGATGGATCAAGCGGGTGATCGTGGTTTGGTTGTTGTTGTTGGTGACTACAATTTATCCTTCTTGAATTGGGACCATGATGATGAATTGCGATGTTTGCTACCTACAAATACGTCTTCTGAGCAGGAGTTCACTGTGGTTGAATCGTTCATCGCTAATGGTCTGCATCAGTTGAATCATTATGGTAATGCGAATGGAAGGATACTAGATTTGGTTTTCTCTACTGATATCAATGTACTCGAGCTTGTGGAGCCCCCGTCACCGCTACTGCGTGTTGATGAAAATCATAAACCATTGGTGCTTGTCATTGAAACTGCAAGCGAATGTGAAATTTCCCGAGCAACTGATCCGTTAGATTTTGACTTCAAGCGATGTGATTTTGCAGTTTTTAGCTCATTGATTTCGGACGTCGTTCTAATTGGTTGCAGTGTCGACGAAGCGGTATCGATATTCTACGACAAGCTTTATGGAATCATCAGCGAAGTTGTGCCTCTAAAACAACGGATCGACACCCACAGGAAGAAACAACCATTGTGAAACAATGAACTGCAACGGCTGCGAAATCGTCTACGCAGGGCAAGGAAGCGTTACTTTCGGTCTAGGAATGAACAGCATAAGGCTGAGCTGCGTGACTTAGAGAGCGAATATAACTCTTTGCATGCACAATGCTTTCGCTGCTACATTCATGGTACTGAAGCAAGTTAGAAACAGGACCCCCAACAATTCTGGCAATATGTGAAGACCCGTAAGCGATCCAACGGAATGCCTCGAAATCTTCGTTACCAAGGTGAGGCAGCTGAATCTCCATCATAATCATCTGCAAATCTGTTCTCGGCGTTCTTTCGAAGTGTGCAAAGTAATAACCGACCACCTTTGACTGAATCGTACTTGAGCAATTTGCCGCACTACGACTTGAACGTGACCGTCTACAACTTATCTTGGCAAGATGTTTTTGCTAGGCTTCGACACTTCGAAAGGAACAGGTCCAGATCGTCTGTCACCTTTCTTCATCAATCGGTGTGCGGAGTCAATCACTTTGCCTGTGAGTATACTCTTCAACAGATCTCTTTCGGAGGGCATATTTCCCAACAAATGGAAAACTGCAGCCATCACTCCCATTCATAAAAGTGGTTATGTTAATGACGTCGAAAATTATCGTGCAATTTCGATTTTGAGTTGCTTTCCTAAAGTCTTGGAGAGTCTGGTCCATGATTCTTTGTATCGTAACGTTCAACATGTGATATCAGAGAGTCAGCATGGATTTGTCAGGAAGCGGTCAACCTGATGTGCTACGTTTCTTCTCTTGTGGACAGCCTGGAAAAGCGACAACAGGTCGATGCAGTTTATGTCGTCTTTTCTAAAGCATTCGACAAAGTGCTGCATGCACTGGCAGTGGAAAAACTCAAACGCATGGGATTCCCTCAGTGGCTTACTCAATGGATTGAATCGTACTTGTCTGAGCGTTGGGCTTTTGTACGCCTCGGTGGAACCTCATCTGAAACGTTCTCAATTACTTCCGGGGTTCCCCAAGGAAGTCACTTGGGACCATTACTTTTCGTGCTGTTTGTTAAAGATCTGTGCGGACTCATCAGATCACCGAAGTACATGTTCGTTGATGACCTGAAATTCTTCCGCCTGATAACCTCTATGGTCGATTGTTGCGCTCTTCAGATGGATATCGAATCGCTTCTTGAATGGTGCTCATTAAACGGAATGGAAGTGAATATTCGTAAATGTAACATCATCTCGTTCAACCGATCTAGGACAACTTCCATTTTCGATTATAAGATGAACGCTTCAAGTGTCAACCGTGTGTCATCAATCAAGGATCTTGGATTAATACTGGACAGTAAGCTGAAATTCTCCGAGCACATTGCAACAACCACCACCAAAGCATATGCGATACTAGGGTTCATCAAGCGCAACACGCAGCAATTTGAGGATGTATACTGTCTAAAAACATTGTATTGTTCGCTAGTGCGTAGCTGATAGAAGGATTCTTCTGCAACGGCTGTTCATATTCGACATTCTGGACAACAATGTAGATTGTGCTGAACTTCTAGGGAAAATCCAGTTCGACAAAATGACCTTCTCCGTATTCCTCAGCATCGTACAGTATACGGTCAAAACAATCCACTGGATGTTTGCAGCCGTCGTTTCAACGAATCGCGTGAAGATTATGATTTTAATATTTCGAAAACCATGTTTAAAAATAGGATTAGTTCTTTAACTAGACTTTAAAAATTCTGTCTGTGCGTTTTTATTATACGAAGACAAGTAAATAAAATAAATAAAATATGTTTAGGGCTCAGTTCAAGCAAATGTATCTGTAGGATTCCATGTTATCTGTTGGTACTGAAATGATGAGGTTTTGCGCCCACTAGTGTGGGCTTTTCCCTTCAAATAAATAAATAAATAAATAAATACATGAATATACTGTGCATACCTTTTACATTGTTTTTCCTTTTAATTCTACTACTATTGTATCACTTTCACTTTCACTTTAAACTATAAGAGATACGTTTTTCGTTTATTACTTCGTTTGAAGTTTGTGCAACTAGTAAACGAAATACGTATCTGTTATATTTTAAAGTGATGGTGAAAGTAAATAGTGAAAGTGAATTACTGAAAATGAATTATTGAAAGTGAAAGTGATACAATACTAGTAGAATTCAAAGGAAAAACAAAGAAGCTGTAATCCTATACGTAAGCCACATTGCTATCCAGCTGCTAAGGAACTATCCATTTGAACTCGTTCCTCTCATGATTACCACAATACTTTTGACATTGCTTTGTTCAAACTGCTCGAATATGTATTCAACGTTTAACCTTAATGTCTGTTAAATCTACACAAAACCATTGACATCGACGTCTCATATTTCCCTTATCGTTAAATTCTCTGATCTACTCTCAAAAGCGTAATCCATCATCAATCCAAAGCACTCAAACCTTGATTGCGCCCAGCTGTGAGGCTAAACCCAGTAAGAAAGAAAAATAAGAAGAAGAAGAAGAAGAAGCTGAATCCACCCGGCAATTCATCATTCCCCATAGCCTTCCTTTTTATCCCGGCCAGCTAGCATAAATTCCCCCGCAATAACCGAACCCGCATCAAACGTGGATTAAGGCACGCCAATATCCTTCCTCTCTGGGATTCCTCTTTCACCTTGTCCTGCACAGGCCACCCATTAAACGGTTCACTCTTCAATATCCCAATTAAAAGTAGCAAGCAGCAGCGCAGCCAAAATGTCACCCGACGACGACGGAAAGTACCGCTGAACCACGCTTTCCGGGATAAAGAAGGCCACCAGCCAGACCAATCTTGGGAGGAATAATCCCACGCGGCTGCACACAATTCTTGCTACTGCTGCTACTGGATGAAAGCAATTCAATTACGCTCTGAACTTGGTGGGGCACCGACGAAACCTTTCTTCCTCAACCAACAAGCAACGGCAACCAAAACTGGACTCAGCTGGGCTGTTTTGAATCGATTGGTTCCGTGGGGTTGGTGGAGCTGACGAAACGAACAGGCGAAGAAATGTAGCAAGATGACGATGGCGACGGACGACGACGGTAAAGAGGAACAGTCGAGGAATTCAATTACTTTAGGTATGTATCCTTGAGAGGAAAGTTTCCACCCCGGTGGTTCTTGTGCTTTGTGTCATTAGTTGGCGATCGGCGTGCAACCTGATGGATGCTTGCGGGAAGATGAACGGGAACGTTTCAATAAATATGGTTGATCAACTGAATTGGGACTTTAAGGCATCCAATACAAATGACATGGACTTTTAAGAAATGTCCCACACACCGAGTAAAAAAAAAAAAAAAATTGGTAGATGTACCAGTACCTAGAAACACACCACAATAGGAACGGATAGTGATGACTGGTACATGTACCCTTCCCCTTTAATCTAGCTTGGTTTGTGGTAACTGCCAGCTGTACGATGGGAACCGGGTCCGTATGGCACTGCTAAAAGTTTACAGAACGCGTGCTTTGATGTGCAGGCAAGCGTAATCCTTGGCAGGAAACATTCAGCTTCCACGTTCTTCACCATAACACTCCTCGTTGTCATGCTGCTGTCGTCTTCGTCGGTTTTGCCGTAATCTTGGCCGACTGTTAACTCTTCAGCGTCAGGATCGTTATTTACTCGGTCGTAAAAATGGAATTTTAATGGACGAATTTTAGTCGAACCAGTAAATCAGAGGCGTCCTTTTTCGGATCGGGTCACCCAAGACTGTAGGTATGTGGGTGGGATGAGGAAAGAAAACCCTCTGAAGGCTGTTAGCTTACAGCTCCAAGGGAATATTACGCTTCAAGTTGCTGGGAAAATTTGGTGGCAATTTACGATTTTGCGGCAAATTAGACTGGCAGCACTGATCGAATTTATTACTTGCTGCAGAAGATTAACAATGTTAATCAATATTTTAACAAGGTTTATGAGTTCATTTGAAGGGATACGTGGCTTTGAAAATTAGAACTCTTTGAAGTGTTCGTGATGGTTTTAAGATATTTGGAAGATTCCTTGGTACCCGAGTAATCAAACCTTAATATGAAAAGCATGCCTTAATTTATCTTTGGAGTCATCTGATTTTTCATTCCAAATCTACTGTGAGGAAAAATGCTTTGGATGTAATCCAGATGTCGTCAATAAGTCTTTAGAGCATTTATAGGCCAGGCTCGACCTTCGATTTACGTGAAACTTAGCTTAATTGTTTGTTATGATCAATCATTCATATTCGAGCTAAAATTCAGCCATTTTGAATCTTGCAACAAAAAAAAAATCAAAGTGGCAAATACTATATATAAAAAATTACAATCGAAATCACGTCTGCGATGAAGATGTACACACTTGTAATATTTACAGGAGTTAGTATTTTTAAATAGGTTTTCGAGTTGCTGAAAACGTCGGTAAAAAATCAAATGACCGTCATCCTTAAAGAATCAATGAAATCGATAAATTTAATTTTCTTTTATTAAATAGGGTACAGTCTGTACTAATTCGGAATAAATTACCTTATGCGTGATAATGTTTGCACCATTGAGCAATGTCAAAATTTAAAAAAATCTCAAAAATTTCGTTTTGGATTTTTTTTTATTCAAAGGGGGGATGTTCTGGGGACTATCTTAATCAAGGACCGAGTTTCCACTTACTGCAATTAAGGCCTCCATACGCTTCCGGAATGCACGGCAGGTTCTAATAATGTAGTCTGGATCCATTTCTCTCCAGGTACGGTTTGGTTGGTTTGTCTGAGGTTTGCTGTACTCGGGGTGTGTTTAGAACAGGCCTTGGCCTTCATGACGCGCCATATTGAGTAATCCAGCGGATTGAGATCGGGGCTGGATGGCGGCCACATATCCTTCGCCCAGATCGGAAGATGTTCCTGCAACCACTTCTGAGTGCGGTTCGAGGTGTGGCACGGAGCCCCATCTTGTTAAAATACAACATTTGGCTTCGGACCGTACTGTTCTTTGATCCACGGAAGAACATACTTACTTAAAATCCCGATGTACACCTCCGTGTTGACCTTGTTGCCTTCTGGAATGAACACCGGGTTCATTTTTTTGCCATCGGAAGCCACCAATCCAAACACCATAACGCTAGCAGGATGCTTGGTCAGATACACGTTCTTGTGTTCGTCGGCCACGTCTTTTACCGGAAGAGAACTAATATACCGGTCGATTCTGGAATTTGATACGGGATCGACGGTAAACATGCTCTCGTCGGTGAACAGGATTACCGGATTTTTTCGTTTAAGGAAGTTCAAAATTTTCTTGCATCGTTCGACTCGTAGCTCCCGGATGCGGTTGGTAATCATGTGAGTTTCTTTCCGTGCCCTCGACTTCGCCCCGAAATCTTCCTTATGGATCTTCCGTACCGTAAAGTCACTGATCCCGTGTTCCTTTGCCATTTTCCTTATTGAACACACTGGATTCACGAATCTTTCTTTTGATAGCAGCGATAACCCTCGGAGCCCGAGCTGACGTCGGACGACCTGTAGGCACCTTCGCGGATAGTTGTCCTTTCTTTTCTCGGTCTAAAACACTTTTGACGGTCCACCGGGACACTCCTACGGCGGTATAAATGTCTTTTTGCGACATTTGCGCGTGGGACAAATCACGAATACGCTGCCACTTCGTCATGGTGTAACTGTCAAACTAAGTAAATCATTTTCTTTTATACACAGCCTACTACGGTATGAGCTATAGGTTACGTGCATGCAAAGAAAACCAAGGCATTGTTTTTTTTGTTTATTAATTTATTTGATAAGGCTCAAACGAATTAACTTCACAGAGTCGAGGATTCTTGGTCACTATACAATAAATTTTAAAACTATAGTCAAAAGGTACAACACAATAAACACTTTATCTTCCGCTTTCCAAAAAGCCTCCTCCATCAGAACTGGAGCCGCTTCCAGTAGTTTCTTTGTATGGCAAATTGTTGTACGCCAACGAGGGTCAGAGCGCGTCCATTGCAGCAATGGACGCAAAACGTGGTCAGCACTCACACACTCATCACGAAACGGTTTTTCCAAAGTCGACAACGTATCGACCGAAAGAACTGCTGATGAAGAACAATGAGGAGGACCACACAATGGTTGCTGCCGAGAAAACAGACGATCGCGTGGCACGCATCGAGAGTGGCCTGCTTTTGTCGACAGCCGAGTGAACACTGAACCAACGGTAGTGAATTTACCACAGATCTTTAATCTTTTACCGAATAGTTCCGCAATTCAAAAACCCAGCAAAATCGTACAGACTGGATTAGTGTGTACTCTTTACCTGTGCACCAACTTTCAAAACCAGATTTAACTCCAAATTCATACTCGAATCGGTTGAAAAATACACTTAATCTTCTAATTTACTCCATATCTATCCATAGCAAGCAATATTCTGATAATTATTTATGTTTTGAGAGTTGAAGCATAGGTAGATTGAGGTTAAGGAAACCTAACTAATTCGAAGTGTTTCTGGTTAATTGACAAGGTCATGTGGAATTCGGTCATTGCTAGAATTTCTATGTACCACTTCACGCATTTGACCACACAATTTTGACTGCTGGGTACGTTATCAAAGAGCTTTGGGGGTGATGTGGCTGGCAGCAAGGCGAGCGAACGTTCAATGATAATTAACGCTTAAGCAACAATTATTTATCGTGAAAAAAGCCGTTTTGTTCTGATTGTTGAGTAATTCTGAGCTATTAGGGTGTTCAACACGGATGAGGCTGGCGAGCTGTGTGTTGTTTGGAACGAGAATGATGCGCTTGGCATAGACGGCTCACAGCGGCTCATAACGAGCAACTGAATCCGACCAGTAGCGGTGCGGCTTCTTCCTCCTTCTTCGGTGAATCATGGGCTCTTGAGGGCAGTCTTGATAGCTAGACTCTTGCAGGGAGCCTTTTGTTGTGTACTGGAGAAAAAATGTACAACGCCACGCACCTAAAGCACTGCTGCTGCTGCTACTGATGACGACCGGACACCACCACTCACCACACGTGGTGATCGAATAAACACTGTTCGGCGAGACCGGATGGAATTTGATTTCGAAATCTGTGCTAGGGAAAGCGGTTTTTGCAGGCAATTGGTGAAAATTATATTATATTTGACTTATAATCTCAAGCTTGAAATTATCATTTTTTCCTTAGTTCGGGATACCAAAACTTAAGAGTTAGACCTAAAAAATAACAATTCCCTAGAGTTTTGATAAGTTTTTCAAATCCAAGGTGGTGATAATGTTAAATAATTTTTATGCCTTGAACACGGAATTCTTTGTCAACTTTTGTTATCTCCAAAAGTAGTTCCATGTCAGAATCTTCTAGAACGCTGCTCAGATTTTTTAAGTTAATAATAATCTAAAATCTTCTTTTTGAAACCCTTTCAGAAGTCTCTTTAAATTCTTCCAAAATCCTTATGAATTCTCGTAGAAATTTCCTTAAAACTTTATTCAGTTTGATATCCAGCTTAAGATTTTACAGTTATATTCAGCATTAGATTGTTTTGGAATTATTACCGATATCCTCAGAGAATTCTTCTAAGATTTTGTTTAATTGAATGATATAATTAACACGTAAGAGATTTTCTAGGCCCTAAGTGGTCATTAGGATTAGTGTCAGAATTGATACCATATCATAATTAAGTTTGTAGTAGGGATTTTTCCTCTGTTCGGGACCTAACACCACTGCGAGCAGTAATTTGATCTATTGTAGGATATTCCGTGTCCTTAGTTAGTGCATGACGTATTACTCTATCACTATTGAGAAATGATGACTTATTCGATTTTTGTACACTTGTCATTCTTGCATTTATCGCAAGGATCCGAATCTAATTGAAAGGTCCCACTATTTAAACACTTCGGAGTGTTGAAACACCATCCGCGCCTATGTCAGTCAAAATTGGATTCCTTAGCAACAAAATTAAGGGATGACACTTATAATGACCATGCATCAGACTTCTAGTCTTAACCACTTCAATCTAGGGAACAACGAATAGAAGATTAGGAATCACATAGATGAAGACTAACTAACTCATTTTGACGTAGGACTACGTCTGTGATTTCTATATGGGGTTACACTTTGTAAAAACCGAAAATGGAACATGTAACAAAATTATGAAATATTTTTAACGTTAATAACTCAGCTGCCCCTGGACCAAGTTAAATAATTTTATCACCAATCTATCAGGAATATTTCTACGCATCTGTTGAATTTAAGGCTTTATCATTTTTCAAAATGTCAGTATCAAAAATTTCACGAATGATCAACTGTTGCTATGATAATTAAAATTATCACCAATTGCCTGTGAAAAGCGATTTCCTTAACACAGATTTCAAAATTGAATTCTATCCGGTCGCACTAAACGGTGTTTATTAAATCACCACGTGGTGAGTGGTGGTGTTCTCCAGCATACAACGAAAGGCTGCTTGCAAGCAGCGACCATCCATAGTAGGAGGCAGAAGCCGCAGCGCTATTGATCGGAATCAGTAGCTCTTCGTGAGATGCTGTGGGCCATCTATGTGAATCGCTTCATCCTAAAGAGTATAAACAGAGATAACCCCGCTCAAATTCCTATTTCTACACAAAACACAAGCTCCTGCTGCAGTTAACAAATAACATTTATTATATAAGACCACGTAGTCCTATGTCACCATTGCGTACAACCCCATAGGACTGTCCCTTGTAGTTTTTTCCTTGTTTCAAGATCATCCTCGGTGGACAAAGCCTAGTCTTGTCACTATCAACAAGGCATAAAAAGTAATAAGGACTAAGATGTGTTCCTTTGATTACTGAAAAATCCTGTTCCCCAAGTTTGGAATAGTCAGGACTAGGAATCGTTGGTAGATCTTACATCCCGTAACGAACCACGAAAAGGTGATCTACCAACGTTACGGGGCTTGTAGTAGGTTTAACTCACTTTGAATTCTCCTCCCGAATTCCTTTCCAATACTACTTGAAAAGTTGTTTCATAAATCTCTGAACTTTTGCTCATAATAAAAAAAACAATTCCTATAGACTCTCTAGTAGAGAATGATAATTGTAGCGTACTTAAATTCTTCCCAAAACTTATTTGGCATTGTGGTCAAAATTCTCTAGACATTTCTTCAACAGTTGAGTGTTAAGTGTTAAAATCTTTAAGTTTGATTTTAGTCCTAGAAGGGTGCCAATCCAGGGAAATGCAACGAAAATTGGTCAGACTTTAAATGCCAATACCTTGGCCAATAATCAATGGATTTTGATGATTTGTGTGTCGATCGATTCGGAAGTTTAATAAAATTTGTGTGGTATGTCACACGTAATAAATGTTAAATAGTTAAATAGCTTAAAATTAAGAAATATGAACACATTTAAATTTCCCATACATTTTCATCGACCGTAAGGTGCTAACCCCTAACACAGTCATCAGAAAGTTGGTCCCTAACAACACAAGTCGAAGCCGCGTAATCATTTAGCGTTGCACGTTGGACGGGTAGCATTTTTTTCTATTCATTCACCTACATCAGCTAAATAAAGAGAAAAGCAGGGGCATAGAATGATAATCCAAATGCTTAAGTAAGCGAAACGTTGAAAGATTGGCTGCAGTCATCGTTTGGCTGCCGACTGATTATCAGGGGTGTTCGTTGCGTTGCACACTGAAAACGAAACTAACTCAGAGAGGGAATAACTTTTACTCAGTTGTGAGTGACTTTTACTCATTCGTATGAATTTTTTTCTCAAAACGCAGGTTATTAAACGTATTCGTAACCTACGATTTAAAAAAAAACTCCATACGAACCAGTAAAAGAGACTCATTCTTTGAGTAATATTCGTTTTGAATGTATTTAGCTTGCCATGTCGGCTATAAATTTGATATTGAATAGTCAAGCTCAGTGTGAAATTTGCATCAAATTCCATGTTTTAACTTGACAGCATGGCCAGAACGCAGGATTCTGTATTCAGAGAAGTTATTCTGATAGACAATACCTATCGCATGATTGGCCTCTTAGTTCAGAATTCACTCATCATGCAGCGCTAGTAACATTTGATTCAAAAGGCTTGCTTATGCAGTCTACATTCACAGAAAACGAATCTTATTCAGAGAGTGAGTCACTTTTTTTTCGTAGGCTACTCATGTGCTGAGTGACCAACACTTTTGGAAGTGTATTACGAATGAGCAAAAGTTACTCACTCTCTGAGTTATTTTCGTTTTCTGTGTTTCGACTAGATAGGAGATTGCTATCTCGAGTAATGTTATTAAGATCTATTGTATACTGGACACAGGGTGACCAGTGAACCGGAAAATCAGGAAAGAGCCGGAAATTCTAAATCACCGGGAGAAGCCCGCGAATTCAGAAGATGAACTGCGAAAATATATACTTCGTCCTCTCTTTGGAAAATAATAATCTTCTCAATTACTAGATTTTCCGGATACAATCACTTTGAAGAACTTATTTGATAATGTTGATGAAAATTCCAAAGGAATTTAGAGGAAATTTTGGAATGAATTCTAGAGCTAAAAAGGTATGTAAGATACAAATTCCAAAGGAGTTTTTGGAAGTATTTTTATAAAGTTTTGACTACAACGCCAAGTCCAAGTTGTTTAAGTTCAAAGTAGAATTATTAGGTGGTTCTGTGTAAAATTACGTGACGATTGTAAAGAGGATTACAGGTTAATTTCTAATGAATATTCTAAGCAAATTCCGAGAAGGATGTAAAGAGAGTTCTTATGAGAACTTCAAAGAAATTCTGAGAGTATTGAATTCTTCCGGAATTAGAAAGATAATTTCAAGTGAATTTTAATGAAAGTTCCAAGGGACATCCGTGAAAAATATCAAGGGTTTCTAAACTACTATTTTGTCATTTATATGTTATTGAATGGAACAGCAAACTAATCTCGTGACTTTTTGTTATCTGAGGTTTTTTTTTTTAAAGAAGTTTAAAGTCTGAAATTTTGAAAAGTTTAGTAATGTGACTGACAACACGGACATTCTTGGTCTTTCAGAAGAGTTCTATTTTGTATCACTGTATAACATTCGGTACCATTCACCCGCTCTGTAGTGTTCAAAATTCAAAATTCTGCAACAACAAAAGCATTTTAAAAATCAGACTTCAAAAATTTATATAATTTATGGAATATAATTTGATAATCTAATGCGATCTTGGAGAATAAACCATTTTCCATAATCTGCTTTTTTAATCAATTGATGTGTTTTCCCGTTTTGTGCCTTTAAAAAAAATACGGAACGAAGTTTTGAAAGATTTTGAACGTTAATAACTCAGCTGTCCCTGGAACAATTTCAATAATTTTATCACCAATCAATCACACATATTTCTACGCACCGAGAGCAATGCTTTTGACTGTTGATTTTAAACAAGAAACTATTGAAAAAAATGGTAAATGTCAAGCATTATCAGCATTATCAAAAAGCGTCTAAATAACTAACAAATCCACCAATTACGTACATGCATATGCTGCTTCCCCAACACAGTCATCAGATAATCGTTTCTAGACGAAACATGTCGATGTAGCATTGCTTGTTCCCCAACAATGTCATCAGAGAGTCGTTAGTAGATAAAGCAAGTCGAAGTAGCATTCGCCTCCGATCTTTGGGCTTGTGCGAATATGGAGGATGAAATTGCGTAAAATATTGCACCCTCATCGCCATATTTAGAACCACACGCCCCTAACGACCACACAAAATGCTCTCCAGAGTTTTAATCGTGTAGCCAAACTTGGAAGCAGGAGTGCAAGTGATTTTGATCGATTCTCTTCCACGACTTTCGGTTTCGTTAATAACTCGACGGCAAAAACAATCATTAATACGTTTGTTGTTCTGGATGATAGAAGAGCATAGCAGAAATAGTGCGAACTAGGCTAGTAAAGCCATGGTCATCAAAAGAGGAAATCGATGAAGAGGATTGGCTTTCACCCCTCTGCTTCTAAGCCCTTTAATTCAGTCGTCGGCATAGCAATGAAAACAACCATCGCACCGCTTTTGGTTCTTGGATTACACTTGCTGGTTGCTATTCTGCTGTTCGACATTTTCGAAGGATTACCAAAAAACATAAAATAACACTATTTTCTAGGGATGCCTAAAAGTCCAGTTATTCACTGTTTTCTATTGATGTCAAAAAGTCCAATATTTTTCCAGTTTTCGATTGAATATTTATCAAATTTTCAATTACTTGAGCGCGTAACCGACATCCCTTCTTGTTTCTACTCGTTTGATTTAGTGAAGTAGAGAAAAAAAAATAAAAGTACTAATTTATCTGAACAGGAGAGATAATATAGAGAAGAACCATGACGTGAATCAGGATTATAAATTCTCCGAAAAAAGTGTTAGGCGTCTTTCTGCTAAAGGCTAAGATTTACCAACTTGTTAAGAGATGGAGTTTAACGAGAAAACTAAAAAGAGGAGGAGCTTCAGCTTCTTGGCCTCTGATATTCTGCGGCCTTCCAACCTGTGGCAGACACCAGTTCAACCCCTGTCCAGCAGCAGACGGGCCGAGACTCTTGCGAGTGCTTTTTAGAGATAAACTAGCCTAAGGCTAAAAATCTCTTTAATATAGTTTAAAAAAAAAAATCTTGCGGGTGCCCAGTGATTGAACCGAAGAATATGGGATTGTCCGGCCTTCACGTCATCTGAATCTTCCAAAGGCTTTAAGCCTGTACTACAATCATCCCTTTCCAAAAAGAGTTAAATTTCTGAACATGTCTCAACTAAAATTCATATCAAAAGGTTCTTTTAAGGGCAATCATAGTCCTCCTAAAGAGTATAAACAGAGAGAACTCCGCTCAAATTCCTATTCCTACACAAAACACAAGCTCCTGTTTCAGTTAATAAATAACATTTATTATATAAGACCACATAGTCCTACGTCACCATTGCGTACCCCATAGAGCTGTCCGTTGTAGTTTTTCGCAGCGACATCTTTTGCTAGAATCAACCATGCTTTATAAAATTTTGCTGTTTAAAAAAAAATAGTATGATGGGCACCCGGGAAAAATCGATGAGATTTGAATAGCTTCATGTATCCAGGCATAAGCGATCGTTAGTCGTAATGGTTTGTTGTGACCAGGGATCAAGTGCTATTCAATTTTTTGCGAGTCAAACACACGCTGTTTCGAGGCTGCACATTTATTTCCAAACAGACGTGAAAAAGCATTTCATTCTTCTTGTGTTGGAGAGCTACCGCTCCAACGGCTCCTTCTCTCTCTCTTGCTTCTCCGAGAGTGTGCTTTCTCTATTGGCGTTGATAGCAACTCTGTAGCTCTTTACTCCTATGGTAAAATCCATAAACAAACGTCAGACTGTGCGTGAAACATGGTGGACTTCGTACTATCCTTTCACTCCACCGAAAAATCTCGTAAGAAACTGTCAACCTTTTATAGAAGAGACAATTTTTCGACGGTGCCGTCATCGCCAATAGCTGTACCTTGTAGGATAGCTAGCAATTAATTTTCCAAGCGTTAACAACAAGTAGTTAAAAGACACGGGCCCATAATATCAGCGTTCATGGTGCGATTCCAGTCTGCTCCATTTTATAAATTTTTTAGCATTGTTATTTTCCATAAGGCAAATTAATTAAATTCATACCGAATTTTTCAGTCTAAACTACTACTATGAATATCAAAATGAATATCAAAAATTTACTTCTCTAAGTGCACCATGGCGGATTAATTAACATTCATGGACCTAGGATTTGAAATCACTTTGGGTTTGTGTGCTTAATTACACAAGTCGGTTGGTTCTAAAATATTCTATTAGAACAAAAAAGTGCAATTTTTCAAACGGAGGTTTTGGTTCTTTAGAGCCATTCCCAAATATTTATAAAGGGGAAATGGATGTAATGTCGGCCTAAATGCCCCTAATTTGGGCCCAAACATTAATTATACAATCGACTAAATTTTCAATAGCGACCAAAAATATCCATTAGTACCGTCCCAATGAAGCGTTCATTATTGATCATGAAATTGATAAATAGCAGATTTTTAGCGATGAGCCCAATATTAGAACCATAGTCCAACATTTCCCCTAGTAAATTACTATAAAATTAATTAAATCAAATAGGACTTCGCGCTACTTTGTCGTTTCCGTTCTATTTGCTAAAAACCATAAAAACAAAACCTTTTCAGATTAGGATGTTGACATATTTGCGCTCTTGCGAGATATCAGCGATTTGAAGTGAAGTGGAGTACGACGAAATAATGTTTTAAAGCCAATCAATTTAGGACTCTTAGCTCCCAAACTTGGCGTCAGATAAATATCCTAGCTTAGTTTAAATATTGATTTTTGAAAATTTAGTGGACCGCATACTTTCAACATCGGTGCCGGGGTTCCACAAGGAAGCATTTTTGGGCTCATTTTATTCAACCTGCACTGAAAATGTATTTTCGTTATTTCTCTGAAAACCGTTTCGTAAAAATCAATATCGTACATACAACACATCTATCATAAATGGTACGAAACATTCGTTTTCCCTGTCATCTGGCGCAATGTCAATATTACGCCTTATTCGTATAATATACAAATTCATCTTCGTACAATCAAACCAACAAATGCGCTTATTGTCTCCTAAAGTTCTGATTGTGTGTTGGAGATGGGATACTGGTTTGACCAATACATGCAAGCTACCACTTTATTCAAAATACTGGTCACGGTGGTTGTATGTCAGAGAAAAAAATACATGCAAGCAGCAGAAAAAGCAAACGAAATCGAATTACCGCTCCATGAGTACTTCTTATTTGCCTTTAACCTTTCCTTTTCTCGTAGCACAGATAGAGTGATGGCTAATGCAAGGTTCATGATTCGAGGCCGGTCTGAAGCCTAATTTTATATTTTTGTCATGTTTATCGCTTACAATAATGAAGTTATTTTTACCCATCCTCACTAACACACTCCACATTTTTCGGTCTCCACAACCAACACTTGTGGCCCGCTGGTTGGGTGTAGCGATAGCGAGTGTGGCAGTTCTAACGAAACTAGCTTCATACAATGTACAAATCCATTTCGTTGCAGAAAACAACGAATAAATTCGTAGAACAAACGAGCGATTTCGTTGTATAAACGAAATTTTATTTTCAGTGTGTTCACTTCCGATATGCTGGCTCTTCCTGATGGTGGAACGTTGTCTCTGTTCGCAGATGACACATCCATCGTCTACAAGGGTAGGGTCATTGGAGCTCTGACTGCCTAACTTCAGAGAGGCGTGGACGTCCTGTCTGAATATTTCAACAGCTGGAAGATCTGTATCAACGCGGCAAAGACCCAGGTCTAAATCTCCCAGACTTGTTCCTTCAGAGAATAATAAGATCTGTCTGAACGGCACACTGGTGGAATGGTCGAAAGAGGTAGTCTCTCTCGGCAGCAAGCTGATTTTCAAGGAGCACGTTTATAAAAAAAAACGAAATGTGACATCCTAATAAGATCCCTGTATCCACTCATCAACAGGAGGTCTACCCTGTTCCTGAAAAATAAGCTTGCTGTCTACAAACAAATCATCCTTCCCGTAATTGAGTACGGTATGCCAATCTGGGAGAGTTGTGCCAAATGCCATCACCTCAAACTCCAAAGGATCCATAACAAGATCCTTAGGGTGATCCTAAACAGTCTTCTGTGAACTAGAAATTGTGAGATCCACCTCCTGGCTGGAATTCAGACATTAGAAGACCGGAGAGTTTTTATCCTGGAAAAGTTCAGAGACACCTATCTGAGATCAAATCATCAGATCATACGTGATCTAGCACGTTAGGTTAAGTTATACTTGTAGTTTGGTAGGTTATCACTTTTTCAATTCAAACAAAACACACTCCCAAAGGGGTATTCTGTAGACTAGTAGAAAAACGTGAATGCGTAAATTAGAATAACAAATGATACAAAAATGATAGGCTAATCAATTAACATGTTTAAACAATGTAAAATCATAATGAACAGAAATAAACGTAATTTTACTACTACTAATTTAGTGGGCTGTTTTGCATGCAAACATTTGCTATCCCACACTGACCTAAAATAGCTTCTTGAAACTACTCTCTCTTAGATATGAAATCTCTCTCTCCTTTGTCTCCTTCTCCTTCCAGATATAAGGGACGCACTCCCGTATTTGAGAGTAGCACCAGCGTTTTTTGTACCACTCTGAGTTTTTAGTCGATCCCTGATTGTGATGAAAGGAGCTCGGTGGCTTAACAGCGACTGATTTTGCTTACTGAATCGCTACTCACTCCCTTGGCAAAGTTGTTCAACTTGTCTTTGCAGGAGTGCAAATTTCCTGAGGCATGGAAATTTTCGTACATGTTCCCAGTGCACAAAAAAGGTGACAAAAGGAATGTCCAGAACTACAGAGGGATCACATCGTTATGCTGCTGTTCCAAAGTGTTCGAGATTATCATCAACGAGGCACTTTTCAGTTCCTGCAAAAACTACATTTCCACGGCTCAGCATGGATTCTATCCAAAGCGGTCAGTTACGACAAACTTGACTGAATTCGTGTCACTTTGCGTTCGGACCATGGATTCTGGTGGACAAGTCGACGCCGTTTACACTGATCTGAAGGCTGCATTTGATCGAGTTGACCACTGCATATTACTGGGCAAACTTGAAAAACTTGGCGTTTCTGACTCCATGATTTCATGGTTCACGTCTTATCTCACAGACCGCTCGCTCTGCGTTAAGATTGGCGCCTCGCAATCTGAAGTATTCACGAACATCTCCGGTGTTCCACAAGGAAGTAATCTGGGACCGCTTTTGTTTTCGTTGTTTATCAATGAGCTTTCTCGTCTACTGCCACCTGGATGCCGACTATTCTACGCCGACGACGTTAAAATGTACATGATCATCAATAGCATCGCTGATTGTGAGGATTTGCAACAGATTGTGGATCATATGCAAAGCTGGTGCTCCCGTAACTACTTGACGCTTAGCATCAATAAGTGCAATGTGATATCCTTCTACCGTAAGAAGAAACCGATCAGATTTTATTATTCCATCTCCGGCCTGATTTTGGAGAGTTAGTCAAGTCAGAGACTTAGGAGTTACTCTTGACTGTGCATTGACGTTCAAGCCCCATTACAATGACGTCCTGAACAAAGCCAACAGACAGCTTGGTTTTATATTCAAAATCTCCGAAGACTTTCGTGACCCGCTGTGCCTGCGGGCATTGTATTGTTCATTGGTCCGCTCTATTTTGGAGTTCAGTGCTGTCGTTTGGTGCCCTTATCAGGCCTGCTGGATTGCAAGGTTTGAGAGTGTACAAAGGAAGTTTGTTCGTTACGCGCTACGTCATCTACCCTGGCGTGATGCATCTAACTTGCCTTCATACGGGGACCGCTGCCGCCTGCTTGGGATTGATACCCTGGAAACAAGACGACGTAATGCTCAAGCTGTCTTTGCCGCTAAGATTATTATCGGTGAAATTGACTCCCCACAACTACTTCGGCAGCTCTACTTCTACGCACCTGAGAGAGTAATGAGACAACGTAACTTCGTTCATCTTGCGACTCGTAACCGATGAATGGGATGAATGAGCCTATCCGCGCCGTGGCTAATGCGTTTAATGATGCTTATGCTTGCTTCGATTTTAATGTACCGTTAACTGTTTTTATCAGAAGAATGTCCTGAATGTATAGATTTACTAAGCATCCTTTTAAACTTAGATTATTCATTAAGACAACCAAAAGTCAGATGAATTAAGATTATAATAAATAAATAAATAAATAAATAAATAATATTGTGGATTCAATGTAATTTTTTTTTGGGATAATTCCTAAATTTTTTAGTGCCCAAACTTTATTTTCTATGGATCAATTTGTTGAACGTTTTATGGATCATTCGCTTTAAATGCTCATTCTTTAGACATTTAGGGGTACATGCAATTGTGTTGCTAAATTTTACGTAAAATATGGAACTAAGCAACATTTTCTATGGATCATTCACACTTTTTTAGCGATTTACATCAGAGTTTTTTGGATCGTTTGGGTGTTTTTTAAGGAGCATTCATGCCCCGTAACGTGGGTAGATCACCTTTTCGTGGTACGTTACGGGATGTAAGATCTACCACCGATTCCTAGTCCAGACTACTTCAAACTAGGGGAACAGGATTTTTTAGTAATCCAAGGAACACATCTTAGTCCTTGTTACTTTTTATGCCTTGGTGATAGTGACAAGACTCGTCTTTGCCCACCGAGGATGATCTTGAAACATGGCAAAAATGAGTTAGTTAGTCTTCATCTATGTGATTCCTAATCTTCTATTCGTTGATCTCTAGTTTGAAGTGGTTAAGACTAGGGTTCTGATGCATGGTCATGATCGGTGTCATTCCTTAATTTTGTTGTTAAGGAATCCAATTTTGACTGACAGGGGGCGCGCCTTTGGAGGGTGTTTCAACACTCCGAAGGGTATAAATAGCGGAACTTTTCAATTAGAGTCGGATCCTTGCGATAAATGCATGATTGACAACTGTAGAAAAATCGAATACGTTATCATTTCTCAATAGTGATGGAGTAATACGACATGCACTAATTTAAGGACACGGGATATACTACAATAGATCAAATTACTGGTCGCAGTGGTGTTAGGTCCTGCACAGAGGAAAAAAGGATCGTTCATCATTTTTGATGCATCATGTATTTATTTATATATGCAGCAGTATGTTTGCCTGTAATGGCTGGATTTATTGAAGATCGCGCCAGCAGTCTATGAGTAACCGTAGTGCGAAATTGAGAAACAGGAACTCAAACTTGAGAGAAGTGCATCGGCCATCGGCAAGAATCATACTGCACACGTTTAACTAATAGAGAACAATAATGTGAAAAGCTTATTTCGAAAATTTGCATTAAATCCTACCTAACTTGATAGCAGTTGCTCTATGATTGTCATCTCGCGTATTGCTTCCACCCGAACAATTTCCCCTACTTAACTGCATCCGGCGTATGAAACTTATTTTATCATCGCGTATGTTGTCGAAAATATGTTCCTTGCTGATAAATAGAAAACAAAAAGAGCCCATTCCCAACGAGCGAAACGGCAGAACAACTTCCCCAGTATCAGATCCAGCTGCACGGGGCTGAGCAAAAGAAAGACCTAAAAACATGGCGAAAATCCCTTCTGATGGTTATTTATACGTGAGACA
This sequence comes from Ochlerotatus camptorhynchus, assembly GCF_037179485.1. NCBI lineage: Eukaryota > Metazoa > Arthropoda > Insecta > Diptera > Culicidae > Ochlerotatus > Ochlerotatus camptorhynchus. The sequence continues at coordinate 2,282,039 of NW_027041014.1, read as the reverse complement.
TGCGTGCGAGATTTCCTCATATGACGACTCTGTGCAATGCCACCGAGCATTGTCAAGACAGCCACCAAATTTGGTAAGTTTTGCACCCATATTGTGGCTCAACAATGAACTCCTTGTTCGCCTACGAAGCATCTGGGAAAATAATCTGCATTAATGGGCGTACAAATTTACGATACCTGCAAATTGATACCATCATTAAGTTTGTCATTCCCGTGGCAGTTATGAGCCTCTGTTGGTTTCTTTAAGGGTTAGTGCCTGCCAAAAAGGTGTCCTTTTGTGGCCCGGGATCGGGTTATTCATATTCGTGAGCGCTAAAAAGGCGACGTGCGTTGAGGTTTATTGGGCCATTCAAAAACCGGGCGTATCGTGATAATTGAGTCGTTTCGAGGGAACTCATTTGATTTTCCGCTGAGTGCCAACAAATCGCAAATAAACACAATTCATGGAAATATGTTTGAAACCGAACGCAAGGAATTGTTTCATACGGAAAGCAATCCTAGCAATATCAAACAGCAATTCCATAAAACATTAAACACAACCACCTTCGGTCGTTGGATTGCAGGCAGGAGGCAGGAGGTGACGGTGTGTGCTGCAGATTTATTTTATGCTCATTGTTTGTGCCCTTCTTTGAACATGAAACCTTTTGGGTTCGGTTCGTGCTCAGCATATCCATCCACCGCAACACCCCCGTCCACCCGAAACAAGAATAAGTAAGTAGCGCGTGGGGGAGTGGAAAATCATATCGGAAGCATACAATACCAGCTCGACCGACCGGGAAGGGTGGTAATCATTGCCGGGTTTGTAAATTCCCCTACAAGAGTGACAACACAAAGAAGGACGTGCTGTGGTGGTGGTCGATTGAAGAAAAAGCAAAACAAAATTCACATTTTTATGACCTGCTACTTTCCGGGCTTCAACAGCGCGCGATGGGATACCTCTGCTGGCCATATGGCAGGGCGGTCGAAAGTTCTGCTCCACGAAGCCAATAGACCAAAGATCGAGTTTTGGGTTGGAAAAGAAATGCCACAAAGTGCCGTATTTTACCGAGCACAAGACAACAGGGTGCTGGAGGGTTGGAGGTTGGAGAACGTTATCGCTGGATGCGCGAACAAAAGTACCTACACATGAAAGTATTTCGAAGGGAAACAAAAAAAAACTTGGAACAATGCCACTGTTGGCCGGGTTCGTCTGTGGTATGTTTAATTTTTCATTTCAGCGGTATTTGAGAAAATATTTTATGATATTTAATCGTATCATCCCAATGGAAGAGAAGGGTGGTGGAAAATGGAAGGCGAACTGTAAGTATGTGAATATGATGAGCGTTTCAAAAATAATGTGTTGATAAAATAAGGGAGAAGGGCAAAAAATGGTTCTTTTTATTGGGCACAATTTATTCCTTCGTCTTACTGTTGTCCTCTGTATTTAAGTAAAAGATGGAAATTACGTCTAGGGAAGAGTTTTTTTTTTGCGTGCCTTCTAGTTTGGTAGTAGCTGACTAATGGAAAGTTTTTCGCCTCTTAGCATAGCAGCATTATTGGCTTAGAAGAAAAGTAAATCATATCGAACTATTGTGTTCTTAAAATCGGTTGGAGGAAGGTATGCATGGAATGATGGTCATTAGACTAATAAAAAATATGAAATTTTCGTTCCACAATGCTCATTCGGTTCAAAATCGGGTCCTGATCAGCCTCCCAAAATTTGAACTTATTTGGTACGAAAGTGACTTGACACAAACCATTTGAAGTTTGTCTTGAAATTACCATGGGAAAACCAGGGTTACTTCCACTCACTTGCTATAAAAAAATGTTTTTCAGAATTATGAATTTTCCGGAAAACAAAACTTTTTGTTCATTCACTTCTATAATTTTTCCATAATTTTTGTCTGTTAAAAAGTTCTATAATTATTTTTATAAAAAAATTTCTCAGCTACATCATTGCACAAGATTGTTTTGCAGCCAAACGAAAATTAAAAAAAAAAAACTATTAATTGTTTAAGAAATCAATAATCTTATGGCATGATCAAGCAACTGTTTTGTAGGCAACACTGTATTGTGCAGTGTGGCATAGTTGCCATGATTATTGTTGCATCCGAACAGTTTTTTTTTTCCATTGATTTGTTTTCCGTCGATCTTGTTTTCCGTGCTGAGCATTGGGGACCGACGCCAAGGAGGCAGCTCCCACACCTGGACCCTACCTATCGACCCATCAACTCATGAACCGGGGACCAACGGCTTTACTTCCCTAAGCGTGTCTGCTTCTCACTCCAATGGGCCTGGGTTGAATCCCAGTCGGTGCCGTTGGGATTTTCTGAGGCATAAAATCTCTGATCATGTCTTCCTTCGGAAGGGAAGTAAATCCGTTAGTCCCCGGTCTACGAGTTGATGGGTCGATAGGTAGGATTCCAGGTGTGGGAGCTGCCTCCTCTGCGTCGGCAGCATTGGTACTCTGTACGAAAAACAAGACAGAAGGAAAAACAAATCATGGAAAAAAAATACAGAAGTGGTAGGACATGGCTTAATATGTATACCTTATTACATTGTTTTTTTCTTTTAATTCTACTACTATTTTATAACTTTCACTAGTACATTTAAAAATCTATAACAGATACGTAGTTCGTTAACTACTTGCAAGCTTCTTCAGTGTCTAGTGTCGAGACACTGAACAAGTTTGCTTTGCTCAATGGGTCCAATGCCTGAAAAGGTTCTGGTTATAGCTTGTCTCATTGCGATACGTTGCTGCTGGTGAGACCACTCAAAATAGCAAGCGTGATAATTTTGGTTTATTTTGGTGTGAAACAAAAAAAAAAGCGATTATGTCGATAAAGTATAACGTAGGGGAATTTACGTATTCTCGTCAATCTAAGCAGCGTCCGCACTTCTAATAGCATTTACACAGCGTCACGCACATATTTGACGTGTCTGTTTGTTTCAATTCATCTGCTGCTTGCTTCTCTATCCATTCAAATCGACAGAATTCTTCAAAACTGTTTGAAAGCGTTTTTACAACGCTCTAAACTTCTCAGGTGAGTGTGACTATTGTCGTCAGCCTCTTTTTCTTCGGCAACCTTCCCATTAGAACTGCATGTTAACCAGCTGTTCTATTACCGGCAACTCGAAATCAGCCCCATTTTGTAGTACGTATGCTTAATTTGAAGAAAAATCTGGCATAACAAGATTGCTCCATAATCAGATTGAAGCTGAAAGACTAAAGAATCGTTTGGATATATTCAGGGAAGTGTGTTGATGGTAAAACATAGTGAAATTAACGTTTAAATTTTGGTTGCCGAAAACAGTCAATGGGTGCCGAAGCCGACATTTACCCTATGTTGAGTCCTGCTAGGAAGTATCGATCCCAGGCTGCTCTAGTAGAAAATCGTTACTGATGGAACTCAGACGGAACTATACTTCATTTCATTTGAATAACTTTTTGTACCCGGGCTTGAACATTCTTCTGTCGTAGCTTTTTTTAATGTAAGGGTCAAGGTGGCCTTAAAGTGACCGCTTTTGCTTACCACGCAGAACATAGTGTGTTAGAACCCAAGCCCGCAAGCCCCCTTACACATTGTAGTAACTGAATTTTAGAAAATTATGTTCCTGGTTTTTCTTGAGTGCACATCCTATTCTTTCTGGTTTTATATAAACAGCTAATATCTGAAGGTATGAAAAGGAATACCGGCAGGATTGATTTTAGCAATTGATGTCATGGGAACAATAAAGTTACGGCATTTTATTTTAAATGCAGATAACCGGAAATGGATTTAGGTCATTCGTAACTTATCCGGGTGAGATTTTCTCTTATCTCAAGTCTATTAGAGTGAAGCACATGGATAATAGACAGATGCAAAATATTAAATTTTCGCTCCAAAGTGCTTCAAAATTGGGTCCTGGTCAGGGCTTCGAAATTTGAATTCGTTTGGTTAAGAACTAACTGTGCAGTAACCGTTTGAATTTTGTATGGGGATTATTATGGGAAATCAAAGTTTTTTGACAATCTTTCGCCTTGTACCTTTTTTTCTATATTGCTCTGAGAAAAAATCGATGACTTTTCGTATAGGAAATTATCCAAGCTACAACTTTGTTAGTCAAACGACAAATAAAATAATATGATCAATCAGCTGCTTTGTGAGCAACACTGTATTCTACACATAAGTTACAACTTAATGACATTATTGGGGGACAAGATGTTTTAGAAAATTGTCATCAGATGATCAGATGAAATTTAGACTGTTTTGGTAATAAAAGGGGATCACTAAATATTAGTGATATGTTGATGATAATGATTCAATAAATTCAAACATACATGAGTTACATTATAAGAACGATGTGATCAAAATATTAAGACTGACAGTTTCACGAGCTTTGACATAAATATCATGAAAAAATCACCGGTTTTTTCGATTTTTAGATATATTTTTTTGAAGTTATTGAAGTTATCAAGCATAGGGTTTTCACTCACTACCCATGATAACCATTAACAAGTGTAAATTCTAAATTGATTTATTTTTTTAAAGTTTTGAATATTTGTGAACATAATTTCGGTCGGTCTGGGTTGTCCCACAGCTGTCTACAGCAGCAGTCGATTTTTTATTTCGTTGTGAACCACACGATAGCCTGTTTTCGAGACTCGCTATTATATAGTTGCTCTTTGTTCGTTGCTAGCAGTTCGGTGCCTTTTGTTGCTACGGTGCAAGATGTGTGAAGTAAAAAACACCATCAAGTTTAGCTTCAGCCATTGTGATGCCAAACCAAACATCGGAGAGATAGTAAATTTCGCCAAAGCACTCGACGCGGATCCGGCTGAAATGGAAGCTGTTTATCGCATTGGTGAGGAAAGGGGAGTCTTCATGAAGTTCAAATCAGAGGAAGCGATGCTCCATGCTCTGACATTCAATTCGGAGGATTTAATCTTCCATTATGCGAATGGAACGACGGCAAAGGTACGCATGTCGCATGCTGGTGAATTCATTCAATATGTGCGTGTGTATGACTTGCCACCAGAGGTACCCGACAACGAGCTGGATAAAGTGCTGGGGAAATGTGGGAAAATTAAACGCATCATCCGGGAGAAATTTCCAACTGATCTGTGTTTTGAGGTATATACAGGGATACGCGGTGTATATATTGATGTGAAGAAGGAAATCCCCACGTCATTACATTTCTTCAATCGCAAAGGAAATATTTTTTATGATGGTAACAAAGATAAATGTTTTCTGTGCAAGGCGGACGGACACCGGAAGCTTTCCTGTCCCAAGCGGAAGGCTCGGAAGGAACCGGAGAAGCAACTGAAGGAAAAAGGAAAGCAAAGTGAAAGAAAACAAAACAGCAGCAGTACGTATGCTGGTGTAGTGGTGGAAGGTGCGTCGTTTGTCATTAGCGATCAGGAAACGGACACGGGGTTGGAGATGTTGAATGAAGATAATGGACGTGACTACCCCGACGACCGATGAGAGTAGCGGAGAGCATGCAACGGGAAACGATGTTCAGAAACAGCAGCAGCGATCACGATTTGGGTTCATTGAAAATTCGGGAAAGAAAGAAGTTGCGTGCACGGGAGAAGATCGCTTTGTCGCCGCTTCGATCGCCACCCTGAAAAATCATATGATAAAATATATTTGTATATATTTTTTTTGTATTTTGAGTACCATAATTGGTATTCTATGTTACTCGGCTCCGCTAAGTTATTTTTACAACATTTGAGCCTGCCAAATAAACAAAAAAAAAAAAAAAATCGGTTGGTAGTGTACGGTTCATCCAGATATAATCCAGCTCACTGAGCTGTTGCAAACATGTTAAATAGTATGTTACAATAATGTAGCCATTTTTCAAGACATCATGAAAAGTTCACAACAAGTATTTTATACGTTGCAGATGAGTGGATATTAAAATTAATGATTCATATTGAACTGCAACAACACCGCAACGATTTGTCAACATAACTGCACCATTACGTATTATCGATGTTCCAGTTATGTTGAAAATAAGTAGCAAATGAGTAGTTTGAGTATGTGCGTGCTTTAAACGTCACTTGTCAGTAGCAATGTGACATCGAGTGGTAGCGACATCGGTGCAGCTCCTCCGCCAGGAGTCATCAGTTTTCAGCATTATAAGCCACTAGTTCTGGCAATCCAACCGCTATTTAGTGCCGTTTCCAGTTCGCCAGCAGTTCAAGCAAATACGAGCTCCGTCTCTAACGGTTCCTCAACGGCCACATCTCCGTTCGGCGGTATCATCATATTTGCTGCCCCCAGCTCATGCAACAACCAATCCATCGTCACCTCAGACTTCTCACCGTTCTATTTAGCGCTTTGGAACACCCGGTTGGTTGAGAGACTACGGCCACTCCAGCCGCTGTTGTCATTGTCTTTAGTCACCATCGTCCCCCGCCATCCGTAATCCTATCGTCCTCGTCGTGGTCTTCCATTTCCTATGCAGATGTTAGCACATGCATTACGATTTCTTTGCTTTTGCCAATGTTGTCCAAAAATATTTTACAACATCAAAGTGACAAGACATATTTGAGCCTTGGTAAAGGGTGTCCACGATGAAATTGCCACACTATGAAATTGCTCTAACTTTTTAACCGTTGGGTAGAATTTGATGAAAATTTGGGTGGATTTAGTTCATAGTGCATTATTTACATCCTGCAAGTTTTAAAGTCCTGTGATCAAAACTCGCGGAAATGGAGTCGAAAGAACAGCTCGTGCGTGATAAAATCTTGCGCATTCATCACGAGAACAAGGATCTCTCGCATCGTTCCATCGCTAAAACGTTGGGAATCGCGAATTCCACGGTGTCGCGAGTGATTAAGCGGTTCGAGGAACGGTTGACCACCGATCGGAAGCCCAGAAGTGAAGGAAAAAGTATTCCGTACAACACCAAAAATCACAACCGCGTAGTTGGGGCCTTCAACCGAAATCCGAACGCCTCCGTTAGGGATGTGGCTAAGAAGCTGCACCTAAGCCGAAGTTTTGTCCAGAAGGCCAAAACTAAGGCTGGGCTTCGAACGTTCAAGGTACAAAAGGCCCCTAATAGCGACGAGAAGCAGAACAAGTCCGCCAAAACCCGTGCCAGGAAGTTGTACCTCAACATGCTGACGAAAGTTGAATGCTGCATCATGGACGACGAAACATATGTGAAGGCCGACTTCAAACAGATCCCCGGCAACCTGTTTTTCACGGCCAAGGATAAGTTCAGCGTTCCGGAGCATGTCCGCACTCAGAAGATGTCCAAATTTGCGAAGAAATTCCTGGTTTGGCAAGCCATCTGCACGTGCGGGAAGCGGAGTGCACCTTTCGTGACCCAGGACACGATGAACGGACAGGTGTACATAAAAGAGTGCCTCCAGAAGCGGCTGCTTCTTCTCCTGAAGGCCCACAACGTCCCAACAATCTTCTGGCCGGATTTGGCCTCATGCCACTACTCCAAGGACGTGCTGAAGTGGTATGCGGACAATAAGGTCAATTTCGTGCCGAAAATGTTCAACCCTCCCAACACTCCGGAGCTCCACCCCATCGAAAAGTACTGGGCGATTATGAAGCAGCACCTTCTTAAACGACCTGAGGTAGTGAAGACAGTCGAGGGACTGAAGAAAGTATGGGTTTACATGCAAAAAACGGTTGATTCACAGGTTGTGCAGAATCTTATGGCCGGGGTTAAGGCCAAGGTGCGGGCATTTGCGTATGGACTGTAAATAAAATACGAGTAAAATGGTAAAATGAAGTTTAATAGTTATTTCTCAATCCCTGAAAATTTGATGGCAATCGGATGAAAACTCGAATTTTGCGAATCAATTTTGTGTGTGGCAATTTCATCGTGGACACCCTTTAGATACTAGATGGTTACAACATATCTTTACAGTGAAAACTTGATCCAGTTGGTTGCAAAACGAAGTTTGAAAACTTGTAGATTCATACGCTAAATTGGAACAAGATTGCAAATAGGTTCTTCAACACATCTTGGTTCGTCAACTTTTTAGTAACATTTCGAAATAGTTGCTCATTCTGTTGCAACACAGTTTTAAGAAACATAATGTTTTATGGAACTCTCATTTAACAAACACAACACAAGTTAGATTTGTTGCTCAAATGTTTCATAAAATATCACGTAGCATATAACTTCATACAAATTTGAGTGTAACATGTTTGCTCCTCCCATTTGAGGCATGATTTGACAGGTCATCCAAGCAGTACATTGAAACAGTTGAGTTTCATTATTGTGACCTAAAGTAAATGAAGCAACAAAGCTGCAGTCCGCATCGTGCTCTCTTGCCGTGCGGATCTATTTGCTTTTTGCTTAAGGAAGTGTTACTACTACCTAAAGCTACAACAAATTTAAACAGCACTTTTCAGTGCTCAACCTGTAAAAATTTTCTACCTTGTTCAACTCCTCTTATTCTTCTTCGATCCTTGTTTGGACCCTACCCGAGGTAATCCTTCTTGGATATCGATTTGGAAAATTCCTCTTCGATCCTTCAGATTCTTATAGTAATCTGCTTGGAAGTCGATTTGGATAATCGATTAATCGCACTTTTCAGTGCTCAACCTGTAAAAAATTTCTACCTTGTTCAACTCCTCTTATTCCTCTTCGATCCTTGTTTGGACCCTACCCGAGGTAATCCTTCTTGGATATCGATTTGGAAAATTCCTCTTCGATCCTTCAGATTCTTATAGTAATCTGCTTGGAAGTCGATTTGGATAAAACATTTACTGCCGCCATGGCGCCTAAACGCAAAAGAAAGGGGCAAACTCTTGACCCCCCTTCTGAAGAAATTAATTTGAGTAATCAATTTGATTTGCTCACGGATGATGAGAATGATCCATCATCCAAGAAAAATTCTAGTAAACTTTCCCGGCTTAATGCCAAGAAGGAAAAGATTCCCCCTATTGTGATAACCACTACCGATTTCCATGCTCTTCGCATGGAACTTTTAAATTTCGTGAAAGTTAAGTTTTCACTACAAATTGGACGTCGGGGTGAATGCCGTGTATTGGCTGAAACCTTGGACGGATTTAAATGTCTTCTCAAGTATCTTACTGAGAAGAAGCACAAATTTTTTACTTACGACACCAAAACTGAACGTGTGTTCAAGGTTGTCATGAAAGGACTGCCCAGTGGTGAATCCCTGGATCAGATCAAAGATGAACTGGCAAAATTACTTGGAGTTGTGCCACTCCAAGTAATCAAAATGAAAATGAAATCCCGTCCTGGCGATTCGCGCAACGGGATTTCTAATGATTTTTATTTAGTTCACTTCAAGTCTAGTGAACTAAACAACCTTAAGGCCTTAGAAAAAGCTAGCCTTATGCTCCATGTCCGAGTGAAGTGGGAACACTTCAGGAAGACTGGAGGAAATTTCCAAAACCTCACTCAGTGCCGTAAGTGCCAGGGATGGGGTCACGGAACTAAAAATTGCTACATGCCAGCTAAATGCATGAATTGTGGTGATTCCTCTCACGCAAAGGACGACTGTCCTGTGAAGGAAGATCCTAAGAAATTTAAATGTTCAAATTGTGGTGAAAACCACAAATCCAATTTTTGGGAATGTAAGACTCGCAAAGCGATCCTACAATCTCGTTCTAACCGACAGGTAGGAAACGCTCCACGTTTCCGACCAGGTACAAATTCCTCTGCTGTTAACAACGGTCAGCGAGGAACAAATTCTACATTCGTACCCGTAGGTACAAATATCACCCCTGCTTCAAATGTTCCATCTGTACCTACTCCCCTCGCTGCTAACAATGTTCAGCGAGTTAATGGAGCTACCTATGCTGCTATTGCAGCGGGTAGAAATCAAAATACTAACCAACGTTCTAACGGAAATTTTGACAATTTTGACTTAGGAAGCATTACTGCTCCTAAAATGGAATTTTTACAGAATTCATTAATTGACATGATTTCTGATATGCTTAAATCTAACTCCATGTTTGATGCTATTCAAACTGGAGTAAAATTTGCTAATAATATTGTCATGACTTTAAAATTCAGTAATGGATTTTAAAGCATTAAACATTTTAAATTGGAATGCTCGATCTCTTAAAGATAATGAAGACGAGCTATTTAATTTTTTGAGAGTTCATAACGTGCATATTGCCGTTATAACTGAAACGTTCCTTAAACCTGACCATAAGGTTAAGAAGGACGCAAATTACTTGATTTATAGAAATGATCGTCTTGATGGACCCTGTGGTGGCGTTGCCATCATTATTCATAGACGAATCAAGCATAAAATTCTTTCTTCATTTGAAACCAAAGTTTTTGAAACTTTGGGAGTTTCTGTTGAAACAAAATTTGGACAACTTACGTTTATAGCTGCCTATTTGCCATTCCAATGCGTAGGCCAGCAAAAGAATTTTCTCAAGGGTGACCTCCAGAAACTTACCCGTCATAGGTCTAAATTCTTCATTATTGGTGATTTTAATGCAAAACACCGCTCATGGAATAATGCTCAAAGCAATTCCAATGGTAATATTCTGTTTGATGATTGTTCTGCAGGCTATTACACTATTCAATATCCAAACAGCCCAACATGCTTTTCTTCTGCAAGAAATCCTTCCACTATTGATTTGGTCTTAACTGATTCATGTCAACTTTGTAGCCAATTGGTTACCCATGCTGACTTCGGTTCTGATCACCTTCCAGTAACTTTTGAAATATCCCAAGAAATAATTTCTAATCCCAACAGCTTTACTTTCAATTACCATAGGGCTGATTGGGAGCAATATCGAACATTTATGGAATATAACTTCGATCCAAACATTCCTTTGCAAACCAAAGATGAAATTAATTATGCTCTTGAATCTCTGACTACTTCTATAGTTGAAGCAAGAGCTGCCTCAGTACCAAAATGCGAGGTTAAATTCGATTCAATTATAATAGACGATGATCTTCAGCTCTTGATCCGTCTTAAAAATGTCCGTAGGAGACAATTTCAAAGAACACGCGATCCTGCCATGAAAGTTATCTGGCGGGATTTGCAAAAACAAATTAAAAAGCGATTCTCTGCCCTGAGGAACAAAACTTTTGAAAATAATGTTTCTAAATTAGACCCGAGTTCCAAACCCTTTTGGAAACTCACAAAAATTTTGAAAAAACCTCAAAAGCCAATTCCAGCGCTTAAAGAAGGTGGTAAAATTTTGATCACAAATTTGGAAAAAGCTCAGAAACTTGCTAAGCAATTCGAGAGTTCCCATAATTTCAGTTTGGGTCTTACTAGTCCTATTGAGAATCAGGTTGCTCGGGATTTTCTGAATATTTTCTCTCGGGAAAATATTTTTGATGATTCCTGGGGGACTGATTTGGACGAAGTAAGGTCTATAACTAAAAAATTTCAAAATATGAAAACTCCAGGTGATGATGGAATTTTCTATATCCTTATCAAAAAACTCCCAGAGAGTACCTTGTCTTTCCTGGTAAAATTATTTAACAGATGTTTCCATTTGGCATACTTTCCTGATAAATGGAAAAATGCAAAAGTTGTTCCAATTTTGAAGCCGGATAAAAATCCAGCTGAAGCTTCTAGCTACCGTCCAATAAGTTTGCTTTCTTCAATAAGTAAACTTTTTGAAAAAATAATTTTGAATAGAATGATGCTTCACATCAATACGAACTCAATTTTTGCAGATGAGCAGTTTGGATTTCGCCATGGGCATTCAACTACTCATCAACTCTTGAGAGTTACCAATTTAATTCGTTCAAACAAATCTGAAGGCCACTCAACTGGAGTTGCTCTTCTAGACATAGAAAAAGCATTCGACAGTGTTTGGCATGAAGGTTTGATTGCTAAATTGAAAAAGTTTAATTTTCCACTTTACATTATGAAATTAGTTCAAAATTATTTAACTGACAGAACTCTGCAGGTAAATTATCAAAATTCCAAATCTAATCGACTACCTGTTAGAGCAGGAGTTCCTCAGGGTAGCATTCTTGGGCCTATATTGTATAACATTTTCACTTCGGACCTCCCTGATTTACCTCAGGGTTGCCACAAATCATTGTTCGCTGATGACACAGGCATTTCCGCTAAAGGAAGAAGTCTTCGTGTTATTTGCAGCAGACTTCAGAAAAGTTTAGATATTTTCTCTTCTTATTTACAAAAATGGAAGATTTCTCCCAACGCTTCCAAAACTCAACTTATAATATTTCCACATAAGCCCAGGGCTTCCTTTTTGAAACCTAGTAGTAGTCACATAGTCACTATGAACGGAGTTCCAATTTCCTGGTCAAACCAAGTGAAATATCTTGGATTAATACTTGACCATAAATTAACTTTTAAAGATCACATTGAGGGCATTCAAGCCAAATGTAACAAATATATAAAATGTTTGTATCCTCTTATAAACAGGAAATCCAAACTTTGCCTGACGAATAAACTTCTAATATTTAAACAAGTTTTTAGACCGGCCATGCTTTACGCTGTGCCAATATGGTCTAGTTGTTGCACTACCAGGAAAAAAGCACTTCAAAGGATTCAGAACAAAATTCTGAAGATGATTTTGAAGTTGCCTCCCTGGTACAGTACTACCGAAGTACATAGAATTTCGAATGTTGAGACTTTAGCACAAATGTCCAACAAAATAATTAATAATTTCCGGCAAAAATCGTTACAATCCTCAATTGCAACGATTAATTCCCTTTATACTTAGATAATATTTAGTTTTAGTTATTTAGTTTTAAGCTATCAATTGTTATACTGACATGCAGGTTTAAAAAACCTGTTTAAAATACTGAATTGCCAAGACAGGAACAATGTAAAAACACTTAGATATATATCATAACAATTAAGGCTGGTAAGTTACTGTAGTAACTGGAGCACCTAGGTTAAAAAATGAAATGTAATTTATTTTGAATTTGGAACAAATAAAGAGTTAAAAAAAAAAAAAAAAAAAGCAACAAAGCTGAAACTTTGTCGTATCAAGATGTATTTTCTTTACCATTTAAGGGATCTCTGGGCAACTTAAATAAAAAAAATAATAGAATTGTGATGTTTTCTGTGTTGCTTGGGTAGTAGTCTAGTAGACTAGTAGTTGCTATAAATCAATGGAAACGCATGGTAGTCTAGTCACTAAATCAATGGAGATGCATGGTAGGAGTATTGAGCGAAAACCCAAAACTTAATAATTAAAAAACAAAACGTACCGCAATAACGAAAAAAAAAAACACACTGTTGATTTTTTGACATGTTGTGTAACAAAGCCTTAATTTACAAGGAAAACTTTAAAAACTTATTGCTCCCTCTGTCTACACATCATGAAACTAACAAAAATAACAAATACAATCATGGTTTTTCAATTCAAAATCATTTTTTAAATATCGTAATCGTTTTACTTTACCTTTCAAGTGATATTTTGATCTTTGAAATCGACGCAGTTAATAAGATATGAAAGAAGTCATGGAAATGGTCACCTAATTAAAAAAAAAATATTGGTCAAACATTTTGCGATAAGAAACAAAAATACAATTTTTTGCGAAATTCTGAGACCCACTGTATCGCTTTTCTATAGAACAGCTGTATTATTGATGTTTTATCAGTATATTTTAATTTTTTGGCGATAATTTGTGATTTTCCTCAGTGTATATTTTGTCTGAGAAGGCAGTCTAGTTTACGACAACTTTGTCTCAAACGTCATTTCGATTAGATGGGTCGTCTCCGTGCTATGATTTATTGAAAAATTTCGAATGCCTCGTTCTGAAAAATTCCCCGTGACATGGAATTATGCTGAGTAGACTTCTTTAAAACCAGTCTTACAGAGGTTATAAAATTTATTATAGAATTTTTATGTCGCAGTACAAACCTGGTTCGTTTGCCCCTAGCGAACAATTAAGCAAAGTTTCATGGAATTCTGAGAAGAACTACTTTAAAACGTCTAGAAACCATTCAAAACTCAAAATCCCCATGATAATATCAGAAAAGTGAAAGCGTCAAAAATGGCCTCACAGTTACTAAATGAGCCTAGAATTATCAAAATGGCTTTGAATTGCTAAAATAGCCAGCTAGCTTTGAGTACCGTCTAAATGGCCTTAAAACTTATAAACCGGCCTGACAACTCGTATACAGCTAGCTAGCAAAACTATACAGTAGGTCTCAGAATTTCGTACTTCCTGGTTGTTTTGTTCCTTATCACAAACTAGTAGCCCCGTATTTTTTTTTATTTTGTCATTAAAGTGACCATTTTCTTGTTAGGGTGATCCAAAAATCGATTTTTTTAAATGACTTTTTTCAAAAATTCGTAACTTTTGAACCACTGGGCTGATTTCAAAGATCAAGCTATCAAATGAAAGGTTCTTAAAAATACCTTTCAGAAATAATTATATCAGTTGCATAAGAGTATTGAACGAAAATTTGATAACTTTAAAACATATAATTTAAAAACCACAAAAAAACAAATAGCTGATTTTGTGATATATTGTGTAAAGAAGCCTAAATTTTCAAGGAAAAATATTAAAACTCATTGCGGCGTCTATCTACAAACCATGAAAATCATAGGAACAAATACAATCAAATCGGCCCAGCGGTTCAAAAGTTATGAATTTAAAAAAAAAGATTTTTTGGACCATCCTAATATGGAAATGGCCCCCCTAATGACAAAATAATAAAAAAATACGATTTTAATATTTTTCGATAAGCAACTAAACTACAAATTTTTACGAACTTCTGAGAACCACTGTATCTTTTGGATATACTGGCTGATAATAATCTTATATCTTCGGATTTGCTAGATGATGTATCGTGGATTTGACGCTCTAAAACTAGCTTTGGCCTGCTCTCAACGTAGTGTTCTTGAAGCAAATCCACAGTTATAGTATTAAGTGAAAGCTGTCTATGCCAACCAATGCACGAATTTGTAAGTTATTAGTTCGGGCCTTCGGGGGACGTTTTTAAAAAATAAAATTAGAACTACGAACTTACTCGACTGAAGGTCTGAACTGGAATGATTTATTCTTCTAAAGCAAAAAGTTACAATGTGCTATATACTAAAGGGTTTAATGAAAAACGCTAAGTGCGCGAATTATTACTTATATGCTATCTATGTTTTGTCTGCTGCTAACCGGCTCGTTGTCACTGATGGATGGTCGCCTCGTGGAAAGGAATGGGAATGCTGATATACAGAAATATGATTATGCATTGGGATGCAGTTCTGCTGTTGTTGTTGTTGTTGTTGTTGTTGTTGCCGTTGTGTCTTATTATTGCTGATATGGACTGAAGTTCCTGTCGATAGTGTCGTTGCTGTGTCTCGGAATTTGTTGAATTGCTTGTAATTGGGTTCTGGTATGATTTCAGGAAAGTGCTGTACTTAACTTGTATATTGTGTGACAAGCTCAATGATACCATAGAGTTAACTCTAAGACTAGAAGGTCCCAAAGAAACGTGCTCAACTTTTTGGCTTAGCTCTGGTATTCTCTTCGGTCCCATGCTAATCGATTCACCCCTCGAAACATAGAAAGATCCACTAACCCCTCATTTTATCTGTCAAACTTTCATAGCGAATCAAAACAAACATTGTGTAGTACTAGAATTTCGACTAGAATGGGATACGTTAATCGTTTGCTTGGGACCAATAGGCTAATCATGTAGTGGGCCAATTTAAAATTGTTAGTTTCGTATTGATTGTTGATGATACTCTTTGCCCAGGGAAATTCAGAAAGTTCCAACCAGAAAGAATCCCCCGACCGGACTTGGTTTGGCTTGGTAATACCAACCGGTGGCAACTAACGATTTTAAATTGGCTCTCTGCTTGACTAGCCTATTGGTCCCAAGCAAATCGATTAACGCACCCCATTCCAGTCGAAATTCTAGTACTACACTATGTTTGTTTTGATTCACTATGAAAGTTTGACAGATAAAATGAGGGGCTCGTGGTATTTCATATGTTTTGAGGGGTGCATCGATTAGCTTGGGACCGAAGAGAGTACCAGAGCTGAGCCAAAAAGTTGAGCACATTTCTTCGGGACCTTCTGGTCTTAGAGTTACCTCTATGATAATACCGTGCCTTTACTGACTAAGCTATCTGAGACTCCATGAATCATCCTAATGGTCCTAAAAACGCTGAAAATGGTCCTATAAAATGTAGACAAAACTTTCCAACCTGACTTAATCTTGACTAGAATCTCCATACCAGCCTGTAAATGCCAAAACAACTAATCGTTTAAAGGGCACAACGATTCATAAATTATTTTCAAACGCCATTTTGAATGACTCTGAGGAAGCTGCCTGCCAGTGAAGTTAGAACCTCAGGCCTAGAAAGTCGGAAACTACAATGGCAACTTACAATAAGCACAGGAAAATGATTGGCTTTACATTTTTTTTTTATATTGCGTTTATTTTTCCAGGCTCATTTGCTGTAGCTTTGCGGAGCCGATATTAAGTGTTTGAATTACAGACTTACTTGAAACTAAACAGGAGTAAAGCGGGGGCTGATTACTTGGATTACTCACGGCTATCTCGAGGTTAGGGGTAGCAAATTGTAACAATTGGTTGTCAGGGAAGGGATTGAGAACACAGGGTTGTGCTCTTGATCTCGAACTAAGTGACATACTGATGAAAAAGACAAACATGGGGGTACACTGATGGGGAGCTAACAACTTGGGAGAACACAAGATGACACTAGCTACTAAATCCTCAGATCGATCCGTTTTAAAAACACATAAATTAAATTTAAATAGTCGGGATCTTGGCACGCCAAGATGTCTCTAACAAATGTTGTTTTCCTCGGGCCCTGAGGGATGCGGATAACGCAGATCAAGTAACACAATGGAGGGTGCATGACCAAAGCACGTGGTCGATATCGTGATAGCGACTACCACAAGCGCACAAATTGCTGCCTGCGAGCCCGATTCGGAAGAAATGCGAGTCTAACGAGTAGTGATTGGACATGAGCCTTGACATAGAATAATTTTCTCCAACAATTTCCGTATACAGGACAGCATAGCAATGGGACGGTACGAGTTATAATCCGACGCGGGTTTACCGGATAACTCTTACTTGCCTCCACGCATCTGGAACAATGGTGAGCTCCAGAAACTGATTGAATAAGTTCAACAAGCGTCTCTTCGCGACGTCTGGGAGATTTTTAAGCAAGTTGAACATGATTCTATCCATTCCTCAAGCTGAGTTGTTACATGAGTCACAAGATCAAGTGAGAATTCTACCATCGAGAATGGAGAATCTATTTCGTTACTACCCGACGGACGATCACGAACGTTCGTTTGAACCGGAACCGAATCCGGGCAAACTTTCCGCGCGAACGTTAATATCCATCTGTCCGAGTACTCCTTGTCTTCGTTAATCGGTGATGACGCGTTTCGCATTCTCCTGCCGACGTTCTAGAGTGTTCTAATGGAAGTCTCTCGCGACAAACCATCGACAGACCGACGCCAGTAACTGCCTTTTTTAGCTTTAATTAAGTCCTTAAAAGTTTTCTCGAGGTCGGTGTACCGCTCGAATTCCCTGACCTTATCGTGTTTGCGGAAATGGTTAAACGCGGCGGACTTCTCGCTGTTCGCGTCGGTGCAATCCTTATCCCACCACGGGGTGGGAGGACGCTTGCGAACGGAAATACCCGGAACACATTTCGTCTGTGTTCGCAGCGTACAATCGATGATAAGACGCGCGAGAAAGGAGTACTCGTCCAGTGGAGGAAGTGTTTAAACCGATTGACTGGCATCAAGAACCGCGGTCACGAATTTTCGCCAGTCAATACGCGATGTCAATCGAGCGAGTAGAAGATGAACCATTGTTAATAGAAACTTTGATTGGCAAATGATCACTACCGTAGGGATCTTGGATTACTTTCCACGAGCAATCCAACGATAATGAACTCGAACAATGTGAGAGGTCTAGTCTGCTTATTTTTGCTGGAGGTTTGGCTACTCGTGTTGCTTCCCCGGTGTTCAGAATTGTCATTTTGAAGAAGTCGCACATGTCGTAGATCAAGGTTGAGCGGTTGTCGTCGTACAGTTCCCCTCAGCCTGTACCGTGAGAGTTAAAATCTCCCAAGATCAACTGTGGCTCCGGAATAGCCGTGCAGATATCCGAGAAATCGCAGTTCTCGGTGGAAGATAGACTGAGGCAATACTGAGGCATGAGCCTCGAATGTTAACCTGACATGCAACAACTTCAATGCCTGTCACCGAAGGCAGATCAATTCTGTAGAAGGAATGGAGCTTGTTGATCCCCAGAAGCACCCCTCCATACGAATCTGCGCGGTCAAGGCAAATAATGTTGAAATCGTGGAAAACAAGATCGTTGTCTGCAGAGAGCCATGTTTCACAAAGGGCAAATGCATCATAAATTGAGTTGTTAACTAAAAATTTAAATGTGTCAAGTTTTGGCAAAAGACTTCTACAGTTCCACTGAAGAACAGAGATCTCGTTCGGAGCATTATCCATCAAAGGATATGATTGATGCAAGGAAGTACCACCTAGAAGCTAGTTGCTTCAAAAGATTAATAATGCTCCTCGTTGAGTTAGAGATATTCAACATACTGATGAAGCTATCTACAATACCAGCTGATTTTCTGGTCAAAAAACTCTGACATCTGGGGCTTTAGATGATCTCGGAAGTGACGGAAAGTCCTTGTCATAATTACAAGGTTTAAAACCCGGTGGAATGGGCTTCGGTGCGTTTCCGTTACCTCTTGATTTTTCCAAAGGGGAGAGGGCGGTCCATACGAGTGGCCTTACGAGACTTATCGGTGGTTTGTTTTTGGCCGGTTTCTCGTATTGCCTTTAAAGACAAATGGACTACCCTCACCGACCACTGAGTCAGAGTCTAGATCATCAACGGGCAAAATGGAGAAAGTGTTACCGCTTTTTGGAGTGGTCTGAGAAGATGAAGGGGTATTCTTCAAGGGTTTTTCTAGTGTTGGAGCGAGCTTGCAAAGACCGCTTAATGTTGTCTCCCTGCTGTTTATACCTCGGGAAGTTAGTCAAGGTATGTGGGCTCTCCTTGCAGTACACGCATTTTGGAGGAGAACCGCAAGGGCCCTCTTGATGCTGCTCGCTAGCGTGGTTTGTTCGAGCAGTAGTCCGATGTGTGACCAAGTTGTTTACATTACGAGCAGTTCATTACCCGAGATACAAACAGACCTACAGGCAGCCGAATCTTGCCGATAGCGACGTAGTGAGGTAACGCTGAACAATAAAAGGTCACACAAAACGAGTGTGACAAGGAATAAATTTTTTTGGAGCCTACGACGGATACCGACTGCATTTAAAGGCAGTCCAATATCTTCACCTTCGGCAGAGCATGGTTTTTAAAGATTCCGAAGGAATCGGGACCCAAGAAATCATCAATAGTCAAACTCGCTTTGGTGACCACTGCTTAAATTTTTACCTCACTGCTGGGTATGTAGACTCGGTATTCAAATGAAAAACTACAAGGGACAGCCCTATGGGGTTGAACGCAATGGTGACGTAAGACTACGTGGTCTTATATAATAAATCTTATTTTTTAACTGCAGTAGCAGCTTGTGTTTTGTGTAGGAATAGGAATTTGAGTGGGGTTCTCTCTGTATATACTCTTTAGTATAACGCGCTTGACATAGATGGCCCATAGCGACTCACGAAGAGCTACTGATTCCGATCAATAGCGGTGCGGCTTCTTCCTCTTATGGATGCTCTTGTGGGCTGCGGCTCGCTGCTTGCGGGCAGCCTTTTGTTGTGTACTGGAACACCACCACTCACCATGCGGTGATTGAATAATCACCGTTTGGTGAGACCGGATGAAATTCAAGTTTGAAATCTGTGTTAGGGAAATTGCTTTTCACAGGCAATCGGTGATAATTCTAATTATCATAGCAACAGTTGCACATTCGTGCAATTTTCAATAGTGAAATTTTGAATAATAATAAAATATTAACCTTAGCGGATGCGTAGAAATATTTCTGATCGATTGGTGATAAAATTATTGAAATTGGTCCAGGGGCAGCTGAGTTATTTACATTAAAAATCTTTCATAATTTAGTTATGAAATTTCATTTATTTTCATTTATTCATTTCATTTATTTCATTAATTTAGTTACATTTTCGGTTTTAACAAAGTGTTCGCACGCAACAATTTGGTTAGCCTGCTTCCGGTCATCAACGGTAACGCGCAGTTTTATTGGTGTCACCTTGAAAATATCGGTAACTGCCTCCTGGAGATCCTCGGAATGTTCAAAAGTTTTTGTTTGGGCGGAAAAAAAAACATCTCATGGGCCTTTAGGCGGGGGAGCGCAGAGATTTTCGGTGGTGATGATGCAGGTAGACGAAATGGAGAGGACTGTTGACGAGAACTTCCCTTAGGATATGCTCCAGCAGTTTTGCTGGAGGACGAGTCAACTGGAACGTCAAGAGTATCCATTTCAGGCTCATCGTCTGAGATGTTAAGCGACCATCCCCCGCCTTTATGGTCAAGTCCTTCATATCCCGCCTTTGCTCATACGCACACTTTTTTGCCTGTAGACTTGAAGACATACTTCAAATCTCCATGTACATCGTACGGGTTAGGCAAAGAAGTGTGCGTTTGACTTTGTACTGCCACATTAACGGCCCTTCGCTCATTTTCAACTTCTATTCAGTTTTCATACTGCCGTACTCTAACAGAACTATCTGCCTACCTTCTCCTAAGACCATTCTCTAGCTAATAAATTATCACACTAAAGCTTAATTTTAGATAGCATTTCCAACCAACTCTGATAATCGCAAACTTCACGTATGAAGTAACATGAAAACACTTTGAAAGTACCAAATGCTTTCCATGAAAGCATTCTGAATTGCACCAACTTCATTCTAATTTCAACGAGAAGTCAAACATGGTCCTTCGAGCCCAAATAACGACAAAGATAATCTATAATTAGCTAGAAATGAACGTCATCGGTAACGATCCAAGGGTCTACATTCAGCTAATATCATCAAAAATATCTGATTAATCTCAAGCGATCCACTCAATACTGGCTATCGAACCGCAAAGAAAACGTAGGTTCATCCTTCAGGGAATCATCCACCGTTCCGAGTAAAGCGGATTCAATTATTCAATTCTGAAAAGTGCTAGACCATCATTTCACGGAAACTCCATTCACAACACAATTCCCCACCTGGGTTGAGCATCATCCGATCAAACCATCACAGCGGGGATTCCTTCTGCTTGTCCTCCTAACCGCACCCCAGGAAAGGTACCTTTTCATCGGCCACAAAATCTCAACTCCTTTGTGGAAATGGGAAAGTTTCCCGGTACCTTTTCCATTTTGCGATAATGTAAATAAAAGAACCGAAAGAAAAGCTCCAAATTGGATGCTGTGAGTTTTGTTTGGATGTTTGAGCGCTTGCTTTCCTTGCGCGAGTTGGATGGATTCTTCGAACATCATGTCGAGTTTGCGCTTGCGGAAGAAAGTTTGGTCGAATGCGAAATTATCATTTTCCAAAACCAGGAGATCGTTTTTTTTCGCGAAATGGTTATGGCAGTAAAGCACACCAAGATGCCCTAAACCTGAACAGCTGAGCTTGAATGATGGTCGATGCGGGTGGATGACCGAGGGGGGGGGGGGATCAAGTGTACCTTGTTGCGTGCAAAGGAGATCGCTTGTCGGTCCTTTCCCCGAGTACCGCAAAATCATCATCATCGTAAAGAAGGAAAGAATCTATCCGTGTCACGTTTTGCTTCTTTACTGCCCGGTACTCGCAATTATTATCAGGCTCTCCCCGCTGAGCAGCACCACAGTGTCTCAGTCAGCGATGGTGGGCAACACACAACAGGATGCTCGCTTCACAAAGTTAAGATTGATGGTGATAGGTTTGTGTGCTCTCTGTGTGCAGGGAAAGTTTTGTGCTACCTGATTCCAGTAGGTCGAGAGAAGAGTACATGATTTACGGTGTTTGGTACAGCACGACTTTTTCGGCGAGTGGAAAGTATTTGCATAATTTGAAATATTTTATGCGCATAGACCACCACAGACAGGGAATTGCCCTACTTGGAGGATTTGTGATTTCGTACCATGAATGAGATTGGAATTGAAAATATAAACAAGTTGGTGTGAACTCTGAATGTGATGAAAAGTTGCGATGTAAACGGGGCGAGGTAATGGGATGAATTTTGGAAACGGCTTGTTTGACTCGAGGGCACCCACTTTTGTCAACTCGAGGTTGCTGAGTTTGGTGGAATTTGGGAAAGTTTCAAGTAATTAGTTGATTGTGCACAGTTTGAAAAAGTAGTGTAAATGTCTGTTTAATATGATGCACATAAATAGAGCAAGTTTATGTAAATCAATATTTTGCATCACAATCAAAATTAAGAATTTTTTGCTGTGTGGGAATTTGTGTGAACAGAATCATACGGTAGTAAATCGCAAACGAGTTTCCAACTGACGCAAAATTTGAACGAACACAAGATTTTCCCCACGTTGACACTGATGATGTCTGCAGTGCAGACTCTGCGCATTATAGACAACCCCGCACCCAGGGCCCTCTTTATGGTAGGTATCTAGTAAAAGTGGGGTGATCCGCAAGCTAAGGAGGGTACTTCTGTTAACAAGCCAAATAGAACAGCTGTTGTATAAGGCCTGTACTCGAAAAAAAATGCACCAGACAAAAGTGTTCGCCAAAAATTTATTTTAAGTCGGATTTTCTTGAAACTGTCAGGGAATGAACGAATAGGGTTTTCTATCTAATTTCCGTCGTACTAAGCACAACCCGCGCTTTACCTCTCTTTTCTGAACGAGTTTAAACAATAAATGCAATATTTCTGTCAAAGATGACTTCTAAATTTATTCACCTTTCCATACGTACAGTTGGATTTGATAAAGAGCCACAAATTGTTGAGATATTGTTTAAAATCTAATGCTGCTTCTTGATTCTAAATTCGTTCTACGAGTTTCAATTCCGTCCAAACGCATTGAAACGCCATTAGATTTTCTTCGTCCTACGGATGAACGTAGAAAAAGGGGATTCGCAAGGAGCGCTTCTTTTGTTTTGAGAACAACGAGCGTAAATATTCATACAATGCGCTCTAACAGGATTTATGTTGTAGCTAATGAACTAACGCATCGGACCACACCTATTATTGATTTGTGCACGGTGAAATCATTGATATTATTGATCTTTTCTGATCGATAGAACGGAAATGGGCGATTACGACGAAGTAGCGCTCTACCCTACATATGGATTATGTTTTGGCTTAATTACTTTATTCAATTTCCATTCCATAGCTGAAAGCCCGCACCTTTCCCTTAAGACCCCTCATTACATTTTATGCAATGGTGGAGCCGACCTTTTTGGTCACTTTCATCCATTCTTTCTTCAACTCCAGCTCGTTCTTAAACACCTTGGACGATTTTCGAACTTTGGCATTCATTATGGCCCAAAATCTTTCCACCGGACGAATCTCTGGTGAATTTGGGGGATTGGCGGTTTTTGGTACAAAAACAACGTTCTTGTCTCTGTACCAATCCAACGTCGATCGCGCGTAATATCATCATGCCAGGTCCGGCCAAAATAATATCTCGCCTCCGTGGGACCGCAGGAAGGGCAACAGGCGCTTCTGGAGGCACTCGGTTCGGTAAATTTCGCTGTTGATGGTACCCATTGTGATGTACGGTTTACTCAGTTTACCGCATTGGCATATGGCCTGCCAGCGCAATATGCTTTTTGGCGAATTTGTCCACTTTCTTCTTCCTTATGTCTTCCGGAACATCAAACCGTGATTTGGCATATTCTAAGCAAACGACTCGTTGGATTTTGCTGTA
Organism: Ochlerotatus camptorhynchus; assembly: GCF_037179485.1. Lineage (NCBI taxonomy): Eukaryota > Metazoa > Arthropoda > Insecta > Diptera > Culicidae > Ochlerotatus > Ochlerotatus camptorhynchus. The sequence continues at coordinate 2,258,326 of NW_027041014.1, read as the reverse complement.
AAGTGCTTTGGTTCCTACTGGACTACAACCCTGGATTTTTTAGATTTTTACAAATTATATCTTTGAATAGAATTCACTCCGCAACCAAGCATTCTTTGATTTTCCTTGATAGGTACTGTTCGCGCACGAGGCGAACGTTTTGTGTGATTTTCTTGTATTTATTAAAAGCTACGTCATCGCGTGTGCAAAAGAAAACGTACGCGAACTTGCTACGTCGTGTCCGAGTGATGGAACGTGTTCGTTCCTGTTACCGTCGTGCGTGATGCCGATTCAGTACACACCTAAGAAGATCGACCAAAAGGAAAGGATGGCCGATCTAAAAACGCTTGTACACTTGCGTGGGCAGGCAAAAGCAAAAGTTACCCGCATCTTCAAAGCCGTGGATGAAGCATCTGGAGCCGCAGCCGTGCAAATGGATTTGGTCCAGCTGAAAGTATATGAACGAAATTTGGAGAGCCACTATCAAGAATACTGCGACTTTCATCGTCAAGTCGTAGCGCTGACACCCGCCGAGAAGCTCGTCAATACAACGGAGCGTGTGTTCTGGTCGAATCGCTTATACACTCGATGACCGCTCCTACCGCTGCAAATACCACCCGAACAACCCAGCGTGATGAAGTTCCCCGTATTATCGTGCAGCAGCAACCACTAAAGGCTCCCATTCCGACCTTCGATGGGAAAACCGAGAACTGGCCAAGGATTCAAGGCCATGTTTCTCGACGTGATGCGAACGTCAACCGACTCCAACGCCATCAAGCTTTACCATCTCGACAATGCGTTGATTGGTAATGCCGCAGGGGTTATCGATACCTGTACTCTGAACGAAAACAACTACACCCGTGCATGGAACCTGCTTGAAGAGCGTTTTGAGGACAAGCGCCTAATCGTAGATACTCACATCCTGGGTATGCTACACCTGAAGAAGATGACCAGAGAAAGTTCCAAGGACCTCCGTGAATTGATCGATGATGTGTCACGTCACATCGATGGACTAACCCTGATGGACGAAAAGATGACTGGAATGCCAGAACTTTGCTTCGTGAATCTTGTGGCGACAAACATTGGACAACAAAACTCGAATGGAGTGGGAAGCAACGGTACCTCACAAGGGAACACCAACCTACCAAGCAACGATGAATTTCCTGAAGAAGCACTGCTCCTGGAGCGGTGTGAAGATTCGTCGATGAAGCCTTCCGTGTCGAAGCCATCATTTCCTGCCAAGACCCCGACAAGCATGCTGAAGTCCTGCGGTGTCACCGAGAAAGCGGAACCGACCTGTGATGTGTGTGAACGGAGGCCACCCAGATGCGAAGGCTTCCGAGCGATTTCCGTTCTAGATCGTCAAGCGAAGGTCGTAAGAGAGCTAAAGCTTTGTTTTAACTGTTTGCGGAAAGGCCACAGAAGTAGTGCGTGTAGATCCTTGTCCAATTGTCTCTTATGTAAAGGTCGACACCCTTCTCCACTCTGATCAATCGATCGTTACTAACCTGAACACCGAATCCGATGAGTCGGATAGCGAATCCCTACCTAATACTAACCCAATACAGTCCACTAGTGCAATCTATTCCACTTGTTCTAAGAATTATCATCCACCTCTGAACAAGTCGTGTGATGTTTTCCCAGATAGTGGTTCCCAGGCACATCTTGTTTCTCGTCGTTTTGTCAAGTTCTTGAATCTTCCCCGACTCGAAACGAAAGTTGAGATTGTTGGAGCAAACGATCAAAGATCATCCATATCTGAAGTGGTGAAACTTCAAATCTGTTCTCGGTGCTTTGAATTCCACGAGTAGATGGAATGTCTCGTTACCGATCGAGTCACTGGACTCATTCCGTCAGTTCCCATCGACATCAAGGCATGGAATCTACCGACTAGAATTCCCCTTGCTGATCCTACGTTCCACATCCCTGGAGAAGTAGATTTGCTCATTGGCATTGAGCTATTCTTTAAACTGTTGATGCCAGGACAAGTCTAATTTACTGAAAACCTGCCAATCCTCCAGGAGATTCGTCTCGGATGGGTAGTCGCTGGAGCGATTAGACCAACTAATCCAGCTCGAGAGCAGCAACACTGTTACACAGTAGGTGTTCAGTCGTATGCAAATCCTTTTGAAAAACCTTGTTCCCCGAACGAAGTTGATTTCTTCACTTATCTAAGAAAAAATTCCGCTAACTCTTTTGATCTAGTTCCTCGTCCAACCAGAAAGTGTGGCAACACTCCTTTGACCTTTCATACCCTAAACAAACAACAATTCAAACCATGTCAAGCTACCGATCGCACCAGCCGATTTAAAAAAACTCCTCGATGTTGCTAAATCACTAACAAGGCAACAGAACAGTTCTAACCCAGTTGATATTCCTCTATCTCCATCTCTGTCATTTGATAAAACCTTATCATCTAAACCGGTTCGTCTACCTATTAATCCAGTACCATATGAAGATCTGAATTTAATCAAACCCAATCAACCCACAATCAATGTTCCCATGATGAAGCCATTTACCCTTGGATATTATCTTGCCACTAACTGTTCTGCCATTCGTGCAAAATCTCATAGTCCAGATGAAATTCTTCTAAATCCGGTACTGTCCAGATTTTCTATCAAACCTAGTTTTCCACCTGGCGGGAGAATGTTCGCGCACGAGGCGAACGTTTTGTGTGATTTTCTTGTATTTATTCTTATTAGTGCTGATAAGATTCATCCCCCTTTTCCGCCTCATATTATTTGGCCCATCCATTAACCCCGAGCCGACCGCGGGTAATCGGTCACCCCACTAGCTTTAACCCTTTTCCACTTCAACACACGCACTACCGAAAGTGAGCATGTTGACGCAAGCTTTGGCTCCTCCCACTAGAAGGATTTCATAGCTTAGCATAGCAGCCACGGTAGCAAAAGAGGAGAAAAAGAAGAAGAATTTAGCATATAAAAGTAGCCACCTTTCGCGCAAAGCTCACACACCATCAAAATCATTCGCTGCCAGACTGTTGAGCAGTTCAGTCGATTTGAATTCTCTCTAGTTTCGTTCGTTCGTTCGCAAGTCGAATTAGCTCCGCGTTGTATAGTGACGCTCTCGCTGACCCAGCCATGGGTAAGAAATCGCGCGGTAACGCGAGTGCCGGCTTACCGGGAAAACAGACTCTCCCAGGAGACGGCGCGACCACCGAGCCAGCTCAGAAGAAGCAGAAGAAAACCCCATTGCCCGTCCCGACAGGCGTTGCGGACCCGCAGCCGGGGCCTCCCGGAACTAAACGACCCAGACCTGAAGACATCAGCGCCACCGCATCGGCAGCAAAAAAGCTGCTGAGCAACAATCCGTTCTCCGCCCTGCAGAACGGAGCCCAGCCGCAGTCGGACCCTGAGACGGTGCCTAAAAAAGTTAAGTTGCCACCCTTCTATGTGAAGGGCTTCCCTCCCGGGCTATGGGAGCAGCTGGATTTCTACATTAAGCAGGGCCTTCGCTGCACCATTCAACGGTGCACGGAAGGCTACAAACTGATGGTCTCGGCCGAAAATCACTACAACGCAGTCCAGGCCCTCTTGGACAGGATGAAGCTGGAGTACTTCTCCCACGACGTCGAGGCCACCAAGCCGCTGAAAGTGGTGCTGCGCGGGCTCCACGACATGGACACCACCACCTTAATGGACGAGATTAAGGCGAACGGCCTCAAGCCGGTCGAAATCCACAAGATGACCCGCAGCAAGGCCATCAAGTATCGTGACCAGCTCTACTTGGTCCATCTGCAGAAGAACTCCACAACCGTGAAGGATCTCCATACGACACGCACACTGTTCCACATCGTAGTGAAGTGGGAGCGGTATAAGCCAACCCACCGTGGCGTCACTCAGTGCTCGAACTGCCTATTGTTCGGGCACGGCACCAGGAACTGCCGCATGGCCAGCCGCTGCATCAAATGCGGCAAAAACCACAAGATCGACGACTGCGACAGCATCGAGGAAGCCGCTCCCACATGCGCCAACTGCGGTGCTGCCCACAAGGCCACGAGTAAGGCCTGTCCGAAGCGGGCCGAATACGCCGAGATCCGGAAGAAGGCCTCGTCCAACAACCAGCCCGGTCGCAAGAAGGTCCCGGAAAACAACGCGCAGAACTTTCCTCCGTTATCACCGGTCCAACCACGGCCAATTCCAGTGTTGGCGCCGCTCCCGCTCAACCAACAGTTGGCTGCTGCCCAGTCGGCTGCCGCTGCAGTACCTAGTCAAGCCTCCGGCCCATCGACGGATCCCCCTGCTCCGGGATTGGCCGGTACAACCGGTGAAGCTACAGACGATTCTCCGCTGTCAACGGATGAGATCGTCGCACTGTTGGCCCAGGCCATCATCATCAAGCGCACCTGCGCAACAAGAACACAACAGCTCCAAGCTATCATCTCCTTCGTCGCTAACTATGGACCGTGAACCCATAAAGATCGCCAACTGGAACGCTCGCTCCGTAGGGGCGAAAAACATTGAGCTTGCAGACTTCCTCCGCAAGCACGACATCGACGTGGGCCTCCTCACCGAGACCCACCTCAAGACCGGTGACAGCTTCTGGCTGCCCGACCACAGCATTGTCCGGCTTGATCGCACCAGCTCCAGGGGGGGCGGTGTCGCGGTCATCATCAAGAAAGGCATCAAGTACTGCACCCTACCCCACTACCGCACTTCCATCATCGAGGCCGTCGGCGTAGAGGTGGAAACATCGACCGGAAACATCCGGTTCATCGCCGCCTACTGTCCCCGGCAATGTACCGTTAGCAATGGTACAGCACAGCAGTTCAAGAACGACCTTGCCATCATAACCCGCACCAATGCCCGCTTCGTAATCGGAGGGGACCTGAACGCCCGGCACGAGGCCTGGCGGAACTACCAGCAGAACCAGAACGGCCGCCTGCTATTCGACCATTCCCAGCATGGTCTCTATTCCGTCTGGTTTCCGGACGAACCAACCTTCACATCACCGACGGGCAACCCATCGACGCTGGACCTGTTCTTGGCACCAGATTAGCCAAGCCGGTTGCCGTCAACGACCTGAGTTCGGACCACCAACCGGTGCTGACCGAGCTGGGCTACAACGTGGCCCCTGCACCGTGCCAGCGGAAGGACTACCATCGAGTCAACTGGGTCCAGTTTCGACGCGTGGTCGACCGCCACATCGACGACAACCCACCGCTCGACACAGTGGAGGACATCGACCGGGCCCTGGAGGGTCTCCATCAAGCCATATCCGTGGCTGACGAAGAGTGCGTTCGACGAGTTCCTGTGAGGGGTAAGTTTCAAGCAATTGATTCCCACACCAAACTCTTGATTCGGCTCAGAAATGTTCGTAGACGCCAGTTTCAGCGGACTGGGGATCTGCAGCGTAAATACGAAATGGTCGATCTGAATCGGCAGATCGCTTCCAGAATGGTCTCAATCCGGAACGAGAGTTTCGGGCGGCTCGTTCAGAACCTGGACGACCGTTCCAGACCATTCTGGAAGGTTGCCAAGGTGCTGAAGTCTCACCCCAAGCCCATTCCACCACTTAGAGTCAATGACGAACGGCTTATCACCAACGAAGAGAAGGCCAATGCGATTGGGGAGCACATTGCCCAGTCGCATTTGCTTGGCTCTAAAATCCCAAGTCCACTCGAGAACCAGGTTGCGCAGTGCGTCCTGACGTTAGATGCCTCCCCTTGTGCCGTCCCTCCAGAAGAACGGATTACAGAGGAACAAATTTGCTCAGCGCTGAAACACAGTACGAACATGAAGGCTCCCGGGTTTGACGGAATATTCAACCTAGAGTTGAAAAATCTCAGCGCGAGGGTGCACTCGCTGCTGGCTGCCATCCTCAACAGATGCTTGGAGCTGCACTACTTTCCAAGCATCTGGAAGGTGGCAAAAATCATCCCGATCCGCAAACCTGGGAAAGACCCTTCACTACCGTCAAGCTACAGACCGATTAGCCTGCTCTCAGCGCTGAGCAAGCTGTTCGAAAAATTGATCCTCAGCCGACTAAACAAGTTTGTGGAGGAACATGACATTCTTCTTCCGGAACAGTTCGGGTTCCGTAAGGGGCATTCCACCAATCATCAGCTAGTGCGGGTGATGAATAACATCCGGAGTAACAAAGCTGTATCCAAGTCCACAGCCATGGCCTTGTTAGACGTCGAAAAGGCGTTTGACAATGTCTGGCACGACGGACTTATATACAAGCTTTGTAACTCCAACTTTCCACCATACCTTGTGAAAATCACCCGTAACTATCTCCAGCAAAGGTCGTTCAGGGTGTCGTTGAATAGTTCCCTTTCGGGACAATTTCCGATCCCAGCAGGTGTTCCGCAAGGGAGTCTGCTGGGACCACTGCTTTACAGCATCTACACGTCGGACATCCCTCCTCTAGGAGACGGTTGCGTGTTCTTTCTGTTTGCAGATGACACCGCGATAGCCGTCAAGGGTAGGATGCCTCGTGAAATTACGAACAAGCTCCAACGATGCCTTGACACCTTTACTGATTATGCCACCACGTGGAAAATCAAAATCAACGCCTCGAAAACCCAAGCGATCATGTTCCTTCACAGACAATCATTAAAACTTAAACCGTCTCCCTCCTGTACCGTAATAATGGATGGTACAAGGGTCGAGTGGTCCACTGATGTTACTTATCTCGGGATGTTGTTCGATGAGAAGCTCCTGTTCCGCTCGCACATAGAGAAAACCCTAGTTAAGTGCTCCGCCTTGGTTAGGTGTTTGTATCCGCTCATTTGCCGCAGATCCCGCCTCTCAAGGCAAAACAAACTGGCTGTTTACAAACAGATCATAGCCCCCGCGATCTTCTATGCCGCCCCGGTGTGGGAATCGTGCGCTCAGACCCACAGGAACAAAATCCAGGTTGCACAGAATAGAGTGTTGAGGATGATCCTAGATCGTCCATTCGACACAAGAATAGCAGACCTCCATCAAGAGGCAGAAATTCCCAAAGTAGATTCCAAAATTGATGATATGACAACTAAATTTATTCAAAAATGCAATCTTTCTGAACATGCTTTAATAAGCAATTTGTACATAGTAGGTTAAGTGTATATAGTAGAGTAGGTTAGTTTTAAGCTGTAAATAGTAGTATTAAGTAGTTTCTCTCGCAAAGCTCACATACGTGTACCAACCATTGTATTGAACGGATCATTTAATACAAAGTTTAAACTAAACAAAGGACGCATTCTCCTTTTCCGTGACAAACCGAAAACAATCAGCCTTTCTCAAGGCTCACAATGGGATAATTCCTGCAAGTCGACCATTTCGTGACCCCCATCCATACTTTCGGTATTCCCCTTGAAGAGGGAATTGGCCGTACATCTGGGATCCTCCGAGCCGAGGATTTCCCACACCATTTTCAGTGTCCGTGAGTGGACAGGTACCTTCGGCAGAGCACTTGGCACAGCTTTTGGCACAACTAATAACTCGGCACGAATTAAGGTGTGCAGAGTTGAACACCCCTTGCATACTCAGGAACTCAGCGATGAGTAAATTTGCCTCATGTTTAACCAGGTTTTTCCAGGAAAAAATTCCCGAATATGAGAAAAGTAAAGATTGAATTCACTCAGTCTATTGATACTACTCCTAGATTGAATAAAATTTTCGTCAATTTTCTCATTTTCCGGCAGACTTTTGAGGTTTTCCACAGGAAACCATGAGGCAAATTTACTCATCGCTGAGTTCCTGCACTTTTTGACGATTATGAGTGAGCTAAACTCAAATTTGGCTCGTTCTCATTCACCGTACATCAACTGGTCAGCAGGCAACATTGGTGTACTTGGTGCGAAGAATAGAGCAAAGCAGTAGCCTGTCATACTGCAAGATGCAGTGTTACCCTGAAAGCAGTCAAATAATCATATCAGAAAGTTTTAGGCTTCAAAATCAATCAATAACTAATTTGCTTGACGTTTATGCAAAACGTGGTATTCAAAAAAGTTGTAGTAGATACAAATTCAAAGAAGTGCATTCAGCAAGCTAGCCCGTAAATCAATTTAATTTGACGAAAGGTTAGGACTTGGAGAACAAAAAGATCACAACCAATCGCAACCAAATGAGCTCAAATTTTGGGAGAATTGATAGGACTTAGAATCGATTGAGATTGGTGGAGCAAATCGATATTTTGAATCACCATATTAACCACATTCCTTAACTCTAGATAATATATAAAAATAATAGTAGCGCTTAACGTGGCGGTTTTACCCCTGATTCCCCTATTTTGTTCAAATTGTCATACATTTCTTCATCAATGACAGACCTTTCACTTCCCACCTAAAAGCATGCCAATCGAATCGACAGGTAGAAGTTCAAAACAAACCCTAAAATAAAAAGTTCACCATTCCTCCTCGAAAAAAAGGACCTGTGACAGGCACACAGTGTGCTTCTTTTCTTTTCATTAGCTTGACATTTATCAGAGAGTTGGAAAAACGTCCGAACAGAGAAGGGAACAGCTCGACGCAGCAGCATCCCAACATCGGTGCACAAATACATATGGGCTCTAGACCACAGAGATAAATCGTGACAAGAAACAAAGTTTGCCCTTAGGGGGAATTGGAGCAAGAGCGGAAGAAGAGGAAAAAGCGGAGCGCAAATGGAGCACTCACTTCTTCTTGAGTGACTTTTAGTGTCAGTTTAAATAAATACCAACCGCGCGCGACTGGTGGCTGACATGAACAAGAAGCTTTTTGTGCAGTCCGGTCCCTTAAGTAGGTTACATCCGTTTTTGATGATGTTCAGACTTTTGAATGATGACTGGAACAGATCGACAATGTGAGTGCCCCTGTTTTTCTACGCCACTGCAAACCGGGAACAACTTATTCCATTCAAACTACAAGGAAAAACTAATCGATAAGAAACCCTATATTTCTTGTTCCAGTTGAACTTACCCTTGCCCGAAGAAAACGAAGAAGAAGACGGAGAACTCGAAGGAAATAAAATCCAGTAAAAGCTTTCTTGCTTCGACCAGCTGACGGAATCTAATCCTTTTTGTGCTGCCGGAGACCGTTTTTTGCCGGCGCTCTTCTTTGCAAGTTATTTGATCCGGTAAATCTTCTTGTCACGACAATCTTCTACTCCATATCTCTGTATGCTAAGGAACTTTTATATTTTGCTCTACAATTTCACGCTCTTCGCCCGCCTTAAGGCGTCTCACTTAGCACTTTATGTTTCCTCTCACTCTTATTAAATGATAATTTCTTACACAAGAAACACTTGATGGCTTTTTTTTCTTCTGCAACAACTCGTTGCCAGCAGCAATCTACCACTTTAGCAGAAACACCAACCTTGTGTGTGTATGTCCACTTTTAGCCGATTATAAACTCTTCACTATTTTCAGCCACTTGCCTTTTTGCTTCTTAGAGCCCCACTGGAAAATTATATTTTATGTTTTCCGGGCACTATTTCAAGCTCCTTTCTGACGAAACCAGGGCCGAGGGTTGAGGAATTATGTAGTTGAAAAAAGATCCCCCAGCTCAGTGCGTTGTTGCATTCCTAAGAAATCACGTACACACACACCTGGGTCCCCTCGGATTCACTGTGCCGTCACTTGCACGTGCTTTTCCTTCTTGCACACTTTTTCGCTATCTTCCACTGTTGGGTTTTCCTTCAACGGCCACTGAACATACAGCCATACACACCCACACGCATATATTCCGAAAGCAATGGAGTGCTCTTTTGCAACTGCACTTTTACACTATCAAACACACTTACACTACTGAACCCACTCGTCGTTTCCACCACTTGTACGAGGGGATCGATTTCCTCCCTCTTCCGGGATTCACAACCCTTGTAACACACACGGGCTTTCCAGCACTGCTGTGGGATTCACCTTTCGGGTCGGTACCGTATTTCACTCAATTATTTCCGCTGCTGCACTACTGTCTTATTGCCGGGGTCGCAGCAACACTTGTGGCGTACGTGTCTCTTGGCCGCCAGTGATAGGGGAAATCGAGCGGTGGTTTCGGATTTTCCACCATGCACATTGGGGGTGGTTTTGGTTGTACGGAAACTGTAGCTCCTACCTATATAGTGAGTGCGCCCTTGGCAGCAACAGGAGGATCATGCTCTATCCCGAAAGCTGATACAGCTATAGGCGATGGCGATGTGGTCGATGCAATAAAACGTTGCTGGAAGTAGAAGAACATAAAAGATGACGTTGTAGAAAAGTTGCACTTCTTAAAGATTGGTGGCAGTGTTGGAGGGTTTCCCGGTTCAATGGGTTGTAGTTTGAATTACAATGTTGCTTTTAATATATTTGTAACGAACTGGGATGAGAGCTAGGGTAATGTTAACTTCACACACATAGAAATAACTCATTTTACACATGACGGAATCCTTCTTTGACATTTAGGATGAGACGCAAGCGTACATGTCATGTCAAATTATGTGCTTTGAGACTGAAATGTTCTTTGCTCGACGAAAAGTACGTTTGATAGAGCTGAATTTCGCCTGTAAGCACCTAAATTTACATGAATTTTGTAAGTGTGCTATCTTGAAGTACAGAGTACCAATGCTACCGACGCCAGGGAGGCAGCTCCCACGCCTGGAACCCTACCTATCGACCCATCAACTCATGGACCGGGTACCACCGGCTTTACTTCCCTTCCGAAGGAAGGCGTGATCAAAGATTTTATGCTGCAGAAAATCCCTACTGCGCCGACTGGGGTTAAACGCAGGCCCTTTGGAGTGAGAGGCAATCGCCCTTACCACTACAACACCGGCGCCGCAATTATTTCGACTTCTACGTGAATTTTTATTTTTTCGGCTTCTTCATGATTTGGAATTAAAGCTGCTTCATACAAATAGCTGCTTCCCTGGAAATTTATTGCGGTAATCGAAATCGAAGCTGCCGAAGACTTTATTAATTGTTAGCAAGTCCTTAGCAACGCTATTGATTTCAAGTAGCAAGTTCAAGACCAACAATTGAAATGGCCTTAACTCCATTTTGTAAACAAACCTTGTAAGGCCATTTTCTCACGAACCGAAGTCCGCAAAGGCAAACCAACATAATGAACAGGTAGGGAAAATTCTCCTCTACCCGATTGTGGAGTAGGTTTGCGAATGAAGGTTTCGCCATTTCAATTGTTGGTCTTGAGTTGATAAAAATTTTCATTCCAATTGTAACACTCCACAAGATCAGTTCAATATAACAATGGTTCCCGCAAGGGGCAAGTCACTCGACACACTTAAGAGGTGGTGTTAACGCAGTGACCTAATTTGTCAACGTATAATTTTAGGTCCCTGGGCGGTAAAGGTTAACTTTTTAACGTCGGTACACTGACTTGAATATAACTCACTAGGCTACGGCAACGGTTCACTGGCACTGGATTCTGGTTCGATGTTAAGAAATAACACGTTGATTGATGGTTTGAAAGATATATTTCACGTTGGAAAATAGTTTGTAAATTGATTTTATGTTGCACTCCTGGTCCGTTTTTATATCATTTCCCTCCTGATGGGTTCATATGGAAGCCTTTGTTGCTTTTTAAGCTATTGTACAAATTAAGTTGTTTTTCAACCTTCATTTGCTCCCTAATTTATGCACAATTATAATCCATTTACATGTGCTCTTCTTCAACTTCCAATTTAATGCACACATCTAAACTTGTCTTCTTTCCTTTTCTACTAACTTGCATGCAAGATTTGAGTGTTTGGCCGAGTGTGAACTCATTGTTAACTCATGTAACTCAGTCGATATTCATCTTAATTTACTACTACTACACTACTACTACTATTGTGGAGCATATATTGTTGCTGTCAACTCAGCAGAATCAAAACAAACCTAATTTTCTGCTGCTGCAGTCGCTTGGTAGTAAGACTAATTAACTATTGATTTTGTAGCATTAATTAATTATTTTAATTCGTTTCAGGTTGAATGACTATTGGTTGGCTGAAACAGGTGGCATTTTTTTTGCAGTGTGTCCCAAGTGTGCCGTAGCTGTGCCGGAAGTGCCGGTTATTGAGCCGACTTTATTGTTTAGTGAATAGTGAATATTTGGGTATTTCTGACAGTTCGAATGTTTTGAAACGGATTCAAATCAGCTGGAGACTGAAATTGCTTCGAAACTTTGCTTCAATGTCGACTGCTTGCTAGTGGAATCGATAAGGACTGCGGAGGAAAATAGTAGCATGAAGAATAACAACGTGAAAAACTGGGCAAGGGAGATCACTGCCAGGGAGCCGGGGAAAGTAGGACGTGAGATCGTGAAATGATTGGACACTACCACATTGTTGCTTCGAGTTCGAGTAAATGCGTAGAGAACGATGCAAAGCGATTGTGTGGGAAGTTCGAACGGCTCCCACAATCATAAATTTCGTTTGTGCTAAAATCCATAGCCAAAGATGCCCCCGGGAAAAGTGATCGACTGATCGGATTGTCCCTCTACCAAATCGAATTAATCGTTTGCTCCGGAAGTATCTTTGTGGAATGCCTTGCTCCAGCATTGTGATCTGCGATCATCATCGTGTAGATATCTGCTATCTCTGCTTCGACAAACATATAACGCGCTGGCCAACACCAATGGTATCAGCCACAATCAGAGTAATCCTTTTCTATCCGGAACATTATGCTTCACGACTCAGGTTTTGACTAACCACTCCCATCCCAAGTAACAAATCTAGAGCTGCTTGGCTATATTGAAAATTTATAAAGGTTTTATTGCAGCTGCAACCATTACCCACAGCTTTATGACGGTCATATACAATGCAAGTCATGGAGCATTCTTATAGCTATCTACAAAACCCCTATAAAGCTTATAAAAAAAACCAACTGATGTTTATGCTATTTTAACTTATGAAAGGTTTTATGATTGCCTTGAAGAATAAAAAAAAAAACAATTTGAATTGCCCTTATAAAACCCAAAAATCTATCCTTATATTGCTATATAAGTAAGCGCAATCAAACTAGTTGGCCATGACACAGTTATTTTAAAACAATTATAAGCCTTCAGTTGCAACTTGTCAGAAGTGTAAATAGGTGGTTTATTTTTACAACATAGAAAAGAATCAAAAGTTTCCGGTACTTCCAAGCGGAGCGCAAAGAAAATCAACAAAATTGTTAGCATGAGAATGAAAACATTTCGTGTATACGTATACGTGACGTAGTGTGCGTAAGAAAAACGTCAGCAATCTCTATAATTGTTCCGTTCTCGCTCGCATATACATGGGGTGACACTGTCGAATCGTGGTCGAAATACATGGAATGGTAACAGTCCTAGGACAAAAAGGTTGAAATCACGGATAACTTTTCATAAAGGTTAATCTACCATTCAAAACTTTTCCAAATGTTTGTAAAATTCATCGGTTGCACCCGTAGAATAGGAATATACATTTGACCTCAAATAAAAAAAAATGAATTGCTCTTGTATAAAGAAAATAGTGCTCGAAATAAAAGCATGCATCATGCTTTTCTGTTCGGCTTTCATCCAATGTAAGCATTAGACATTTTAAAAAATTGCGCTTGATGTTGCGCTGTCATCATATTGTCCTTATGAAAATGCCATTAGCCTTGGAAAAAAAATCCAAGAAATTTCAATAAAAAAATGGCTAAATTAGAGATCTGAAATGATTTCCAGTGCGTTGGTATGAACTGATATATTGAGATCTATTTTCTGTAAAATAGAGATGATTCCATCAAATTCATTTGCTTTCTGAAACAATCTTTTTTGTTAACTTGAATTATTTTGGAGCGTATTTATTTAACACTTATATTATCCCAATATACACGATAAAATTTCAAGCGTATATGTTTTGGAAAAAAGTCATATATTTTCTGTAAGATTTTCACTAATGTCACCATGAAACAAAATTGATTGCATGGTGATCTTGACACCAACACTCAAACCTATTTTTACAGCTAAAGATTTCCATATGAAAAAAAAAAAATGTTTCAGCAGAACAGTACAACAACAAACTAATTTATGGTGGTTGCTTAGAAGCAATAAATATTAAATTGGATTTATAACTGATTTTCACCAAAGCGTAATAAAAATGCTTGAATATAATATTACTCTTAAAGAGGCTATGAGAACCTTTTGTAGAGTATGGGGCTTTCTCACAAAAGGCTTTAAGACAGCTTTATTGTGATTCTCAAACATGCTTTATATACTTTATGGAAGACGATCTTATAGCGGTTATCAAAAGGTTGGGCTGGAGCTATTAATTTTTATGACGGTTTTAAAAAAATGATCTCAAAACCACTAATAATAAACCACAATGCAATAAAACAATACATGCTACTTGGGATACCTCCTTCCCCCAACCCACTCGGTTTTTCCAGCTCTGTTTAGTTTTCTTTTCAGTAAATATATAATCATATTGTTTTTTACGATTAAAAAACGAAGAATACTGTTTATATATTGGCTTTAATGCGAAAATATTTCTGAACGAATCCAATTCAGTTGTTTGAGACACGTTTTTGATTCTAAAAGTCAACCAGAATGTAAATAATGATAATAATATAGCAGTGTTGCTAGTTTTTTTAAATGTCATATACATTTCTGACCATGGGTGCCGGTTAGTGTGCCCAGGTGTGCCCATATTGTGCCGAATCTGTTTTCGGCTCACTATGCCGGGTGACCAACCCATTGGGTTCCCGTTTCCAAACCACTGCTGTTTATTTACTCTAAAGAGGTTATAGGCAACTCACGGAAGGAAACTATCCACGGAATAATTCCGTTTTCCCGGACTGGATTTGAAAATTGGAAGTTCCGCGTGGAGAAGTACTTGACGTCTGTCGAGTTATTGGATGCGATGACCAAGAACGCACCAACGGCTGCAGCTGTGAACTGGAAAAGTTCCAGACCTTTTGGACTTGATCCGTGACAAGAATTCTGCCAAGGAAATCTGGACTGTGCTGGAGAACGTCTACGCGAAGAAGTCAGTATCGTCGCAAACTATTGTTTGGGAGCAGCTGGCAAGCCTCAAGATGATGGATGGAACGTTGATCAAGGAACATCTCAAGATCGTTGATGAGCTCATTTGGCAACTCAAGTCTGCTGGTGTGAAGCTTGAGGAAGGAGACATGGTCTAGCAGTTTTTTGTGACCCTACCTGAATCCTATGATTCCCTGGTAACTGCGTTGGAGAATCTGGGTGAAGACCAGTTGACTCTAGATGTGGTTCGTGAACGTTTGATGGCCGATGGACTAAAGAGAACCGATGGGATGTCACAAGAATATGGCCATATGGCAATGGATTGTCGGGTCAAGTTGCAAGCAGAAGCCATCGTCATGGCTGAGAACAAAGCTGTTGCATTCATGGTTGGTAAGAATTAGTCTGTGGATAGTCATCACTTGGTGAATGACACGAAAATTTTCGAGTCACTGGAAGAGGTCAAACAACCTCTGGTAATCGGTGTTTCCAAGAAAGATCAATCAATGACTGCTTGGCATCAAGGAACGATTGGCGGAGTCAATCTTCAAGGCGCACAGTGGCCTAAAAAAACGTGATCGTTTGGGATTTGAGTAGGAAAACTTAATTTTTAGTATATGGTGTCTTTGGGAAAGATTCTTGATATTTAATTTCTTACTTTTGTCGCTATGCGTTTTTTGATTAATCTTCCTAGAAGTCAAGCATGGGAAAATTCATTCACTCGCGCGAGCACCACAGAATCAAAATAGCCATCCTCGCCTACAAACAGATTGCCGAACAAGTGTAAATTCTTCCTACCAAGTGACTCTGCAGCTCGACTCAGAACTGACAGCAGTAGAAGGAAATAAGGATAAACTGAAAGGCAGCCGAACAATTTTCTTTAGCGAGGGAGAACTAGATTGAATGCGTAAAATCCGAATGCTAACGATTTAAATAGCCGAGTCAGATAGTTTTTGGCTCACTGATTTAAATCAGTTGAATTGGCCACAGCAGTTTTAAGTTATTTGCGTGACGCTTATGTTTATGTGTTACAGTATAACAGTTTTCTCGATATTAATAGTGATTTAAATGTGTCAATGTATGTTTAAAGCTATAAAATAAAAAGTGATTCTTTCTGCAAAATTCTCATTCAGCTCACTCATCGTAAAAGGCTCAGCATGGAAAAAATAATAAGAGAGGAATCATCCACACTACTACACTCAGAATCATTCATGTTGCGCTCAGCTGTCTGTTTTGCTCAATTCTGCGTTCATCGAAGAAAATAGAAGCAATGCGAATGCGAACGAAATCAGTGCGGCTCGCACAAGCTGCTGTTCGTTTCTGATGTTGTATGCGTGTGAGTGAGTTGAGAATGCAAAATTGAACGATTTTTCCCATGCTTGCTAGAAGTGAGATAGAAAATCATTTTTTTTTTCAAAATGGCAATATAATCACGGGGACAACAATCAAGAATCCCGTCGTTACTCACATCAATGTGATGTATATAGGGGTTAGGATAACTGCAACAAACTACTCTTTCTAGCAACCAGCACTACAGTGTGTGAGTGTGAAAGAGTAAGCTGTTTTGATTTGTCATATCTTCTTCAGTTTTACTGCTGTCAGTTTGTCCAAAAGTGTCATATTACCCAGAAATGTCAAAATCATGTGAAATACAGTGCATGTATTTCTATATGGGGTAGACAGGGATAGAGTCCCCCTGAATATAATGCTTTTGTGTCTTCAGCATAGTTGTTTTTTTTTCCTTTGGTTTGTTTTTTCCGTCGATCTTGTTTTCCGTGCTGAGCACCAATGCTACCGACGTACCAGGAAGGCAGCTCCCACACTTGGACCCTACCTATCGACCCATCAACTCATGAACCGGGGACCAACGGCTTTACTTCCCATCCGAAGGAAGTTGTGATCAGAGATGTTATGCCTCAGAACATCCCGGCGGCGCCGACTGGGATTGAACCCAGGCCTGCTGGGGTGAGAGGTAATCACGCGGCATAGTTGTAGAACTTATCATTAAAAGAAAGTTTGCTGAAGACACTAACTTTCTATCAATTTTTGATATTATTGCGTCTTCCAGTTAAGCTGATCTTGGGCGTGCGTTGATTCAATGATGATAATGAAAGTCGAATTATCGATCGCATGGCGGTGCCCGAATCCGACGTTGATTTTCGACGAAGCTGCTGTCCGACCCGATTCAATAGAAGGATGCTACTATCGTGCGGTAGGACATTTTCATTTGATGATAGAACGACGGATGGACGCACGGGTTCGGCTGCTAAACGGAAAAATTCAGTAGGACGACGCAGGAGTCCGGCAGTTGGACTCTGGGGTGCGGCAAGTACACGCATCTATCCCCCGAAAAACGCGTTACCCACGGAGTTGCACCCACCGCTTTTTCTCGGCGGGGTTTCAACCAGTCGATCTGATTTTTTGCATGTGAGTAGGGTCAATGGAGAACTAGTCACTCGCAGAAAATTAGAGCGCTTGGTTGAAAACCCACCGCGAAAAAGCAGTGGGTGCAACTCAGTGGGTAACGCGTTCTTCGGGGGAAAGCTGTAGTTCGGTCCAATATGAGGACGTAAGAGTCCAGTAGGTGAACCGTTTGGTCCGAACAATCAACGCTATGGTCCGACAGGAACACTAGGGTCCGGCAGGAACGCTGAGGTCCGGCAGGAACGCTGAGGTCCGACGGGGACGCCGAGTTCCAACAAAATACAGCTGTCCGACAGAGACACAGAGGTCTGACGGGATCGAAGTGAACGAACAAGAATGTTGGGCATCCGGCAGGGACATTTGATAGTCCGACGGGGATATTGCTTTCTTCCGGTGATATTGGAATCTGATAAAGACCCTACTTGTCTGTTCGATGGTAACGATGTGCATCCGTCAGGGACGGTTAATATTCCGGCAGGGATTCCGGAAGTGGGGTCCGACAGGGATGATAGGCAATCCGACAGGCACCAACACGTAAGTAAGTACGTTACGTTCCAAAAATAATCCAATACGGCATGATGGCGATATTAAAGCTGATTCAATAGATAACCATCCACTGGCGTGCACAGGGTAAGGCAATCGCCCCTCCTTTTAAACATAAGATTTTAATTTCCACATTAACAAAATTATGATATAAAATAACTTGATTTCTAGATAACTTAAAAGAACTTCATTTCATAATATAAGGGCACTGAAAACCATTTATTGCGACAATGCCTATGAGATGGTGCCTGAAAATTGCACCACAGAGGTACATTAACTGAAAATTTCTGGTGGAAAGTTTGCAACACTGTGGTCAATGTAGAAGCAAGGTTTATTCATTTTTCTGGTGCATAATTTGCAAAGTTCTGATGAATGCAAGCTTCATTGAAAATTTAAGGTGGAAAATTTAAATATAGTGCACGAAGAGGCAAAGCTTGAAAATTTCACCCCAAAACTGCATGGTGAAACAAACTTCACTGACAATTTTTGGTGCACCGTTCTGTTGTATGGAGGAGCATGCTTTATTGAAAATGTCTGGTGCAAAATTTACATCGCTTTGATAAATAAAATGAACGGAAAATTTCTGGTGGAAAACTTTTACTGGTCTGGTAAATGAAGGCACAAGCTTTATTTAAAATTAAGCTATATTGCAAATTTCTGGTGGAAAATCTGCACCGTTTTGGTGAAAGGATGGGCAAGCATTTCGAAAAAAAAAATTGGTCTTAAATTTGTATCCTTCTGCTGAATAGAGAAAAAAACTTTAATAATAATTTCTGGTGTAAAATTTGCACCATTCAGATGATTGGAAGGAAGTTGCTTTACTGAACATTTATGATGAAAAATCTGAAAATAATGGCAAGCTTTATTTGGTGGAAAACCTGCAACATTTTGATGATAGGAGAAGCAAGCTATATTGAAAATGTCTGGTGGAAAATGGAAAAAGGAAATCTGCACTAATCAGAAGATTGGAGAAGCAATTTTTATTGAACATTAACGGTGGAAAATTTGCATCGTTCTGGTCAATTGAAATTTTCAGGTGTAAAATTTACTGGGGGCAAGTTTGTATTCCTGGTGTAAGATTTGCAATAATCTGCTGCATGGAGGGGCAAGCTGAAGTGAGAATTCCTGATGTAAAAATTGCACAGGTCTGGTGAATGGAGGGGCAAGTTTTATTGAACATTTCTGGTAGAAAAACTACAACGTTTTGGTGAATGGGCGGGCGACTTAAACATGACTTCCGAGATGAACCTCAAGGGTATTGAATTCTGAGGACAGTTCCAAAAGAAAAGATTTCAGGGGATGATTCCATGAAAATTCTCCGAATAATTTCTAGTGAATTCTGCAGATAGTTCCAAGATAATTGCAAAAAAAGAATACCGAGAAAATCAAATTTTGAATAAAACTTCAAAGGGATGCTGAGGAAAATTTCAAGCTCATTTTGGGAAGAATTTCCTGAGAATGCAGAGGAAATTCTTCTGAAACTTTAGGGGAATTTCAGTTCCAAGGTGTTCTGAGAAAAAAAAGTTCCAAAATATTCCGAGAAGAACCTCAAGGATATTGAAACCGTAGGACAGTTCCAAAATACATCTGGGGAGAATTCAAAGAAAATTCTGCGGAGACTTTCTAGTGCATCCTGCAGATAGTTCCAACATAATTTAGAAAAGAATACCGAGAAAATCAAATTTTGAGTGAAATTCCAAAGGGATTTTAAGCAAAATTTCAAGCGAATTCCGAGGATGATTTTTAGCTCAGTCCGGGAAAAATTTCTGAAACTCTAAAGGAATTTCAGTTCCAAGGTGTTCTGAGAAAAAAAAATATGAAGAGTTCTAAATTCTAAATTCCAGTTGACTTCTGAGAAGAATTTCAATAAAGCTCTTAGGAGAGTTCTAAAAAAATCCGAGAATTACCTCAAGGATATTGAATTCTGAGGACAGTTCCAAAGCATTTCTGGGGAGTATTCCAAGAAAATTATGCGAATAATTTTTAGTGAATCCTACAGATAGTTGGAAGATAATTCCAAAAAGAATACCGAAACAATTAAGTTTTGAGTGAATTCCAAAGGGATTTTGAGGAAAATTTCAAGGGAGTACCGATAATTTCTAGCTCATTTCGCGAATAATTTCTGGATAATACTGAGGATATTCTAAAAATAATTCTAGAGGACTTTTCAAAAGAACTCATAGAGTTCTAAAAATTTCGAAAAGAACCTCTAGGAATTCTGAGGATGGACTTTTTTGCAACTGTACAAAGTTTAAAGACAGCGTTTGGATTCCCTAATTGAAAAGTGGGTATTAGTTTACCTTTGTACCTTGGTCGATTGTTGTCGTACTAAAAATAAATCTAAGAATCTTCTCTGAAAATTACAAGTAATTTGTTACCGCAATAAATTCGGGTTTGTTCTTTATATCATCATTAAAACATGTTGAATGTTTGGCATCATTTTCTGTCTCCCAGACTGGCGGTACTCAATCCTTCGCACAAGTCGTAATTCCGTTAACAATCCTGTACCCGCTTGTCAAAATAGTTTTGTGCGCATTTGTTTGAATCGTTACATATTTTTTAAACCTTTTTAATGATCTTGGCATTTAGGTCAAAATTTGAAAAAAAAAAATAGAACTAATTTCCATTGGCTGTCTGAAAGCAGTTTGCATTGAAGAAGATGAACCACCACCGGAGCAAAAAATAAATAAAATTTGCTAAATTGAACTGTAGAAAAACAGTGGTGGGTGGACAGATCTTAATGGATCCACCACGCATTCTGGAGTACTCCCCCATGCCCAGATTAAATGCACCAAAGAAAAAAAAAATGCCCTTCCTTAACAAGATTCCTGTGCACGCTAGTGTAACCATCGATGGTGATTTTCACTCGACGTCTTCAACTCCATTTCCAATGGAAATTTCATATCCTGGTCATGGTACCATATGTAATGTCCAGGATGTGGCCCTACGTAGTGTTTTGTGGAGATCATCAAATTTAGATATTGCCGAATAAACACATTTTACACTTTGAATTGGTATTATTTTATTGCCTTCAACAAGGCTTCCTGCCTTGGTCGGAGGTGAAACGTAAACTTGATAACAGATATACAATTGCCTCTCTTAAATACTCTAGGCCAATCAAATGACTTACAAATAAATCCTATCACTAGAAAATAACAAAACAAAACACAATTTTATGAACCTTTTACAAATATGAAGCGTGGACAGTAAGTTAAATCGTATTTTTCGAATATGACCCCTGAAAAGCAGATTTTTAAGAATTTTTTTTTTGCGTTTATTATACTAATTTGATAGGTTTTACAAAGTTGTACAGAAAGCAAAAATACACATTTTTGCTTATTAAGGAAATATATTGTTATTTTTATTGTTTTTTGACCAAAAATAACCGATTTTCGAGCACAAACTACTTGAAGGACGGCAGATGACGGCAGACTGGACCTCGTGGATCTGAAGCTAGATAATAAATACTACAAAATCCAGAACTTTTCATGTGTATCTCATTGTATCCAGATAAGTTATCTTTGTAGAGATATTCATTAAATATAGGCACTACAAAATTATAACAACTGCCGGTATTTATTAAAAAAAAATGTATCATAACGTGTTACCAACATTGGTTTGTTTAAATAACAAAAATCATAATGAAAATTCGTCTAGTAGTAACAACATTTTAAGAGACGTTGATATGATTATATCAAAAATATTACACAATTAGATCTATCGTGTTCAAAAATATACATCTATAATAATCATTGTTATGAATTAGATGTATAAATTGCCATATTTCTGGCCAGAAACAGAAAAAAATAGTGAATAAATTTATATTTTGTAATCATTAATACATACTTAATGTATTGATAGTAATTATAACTGACTTTGTTATGATTCTGATATGAGGACCAACTTCACATATACCACTTTTCACTAATATATCAAAATATAACACACATTGATGTAAATATCCACCATTGATATAATTGTGTTATAGTTTTGTTTTACCCTTCTGTTCGGGTTAAGAAATAATATACCACTATTTCTTTATTCGCAATCCGATGAATCAGATGTTTCGGATTCAGAATCATCACCTATGATATTATTCAGTTGCTATCCATCTCTCAGACTGATTGGACGTTGTATCACCAGACAATACTTTCGAGCATCTTTTGTGCGACGCGCGTGTGTTTTTTTTTTGCCATGCGGGCTTTAAGAGCAAATTGTGTCGTGTTAGACACATCAATTCTTCCGAAGCGACCGTGTATATCAGATATTAAAAATTTCTTGACAATGAGCTGCAGCTCGACATGTCACTGGTGAAAAGTATCCAGCCACATAATGTCAAGAACGTTGTGTATTTGGGTATGAAAAGTGACGTAGTGGCAGAAAGAATCGCTTCAGCTCATCACCTGAAGCATTTCATGGAATACGAAAGGAAGAAGATCTTGATTCCAATTTACGTTGAGAGCAGTGCGGTCGACGTGCGCTTACATGATCTTCCGGACGACATGGATAATGTGGCTATCATTGATCATATGCGTCAGTATGGTGAAGTGATAGCCATTAGAAGTGAAGTCTGGAAGAGCTATTTTCCCGGCTTTAAAGGGTGATACGGTCAAAATTTGGTCAAGGGAAAACGCGTGTAAATCGGTGAAATCGTTTATTTAAAAAATCAAATTAAATTTCTTTTTCAAGTTCAATTAGTATAAAATTCAGGAAAAATATTCAGTTAGGCTTCCGCTTTTCCAAATCCGAATTGCCGGGCCTTACGCTTGACCCCTGCCATCAGATTTTGTACAGCCACCTTGTCCACCTTCTTCGCCGCAGAAAGCCAGTTTGCCTTGAACTGCTGCTCGCCCTTAGCAGTTTTTTTGGTCTTCTTTAGGTTCCGCTTGACAATAGCCCAGTATTTCTCAATTGGGCGGAGCTCTGGCGTGTTGGGAGGGTTCTTGTCCTTGGGAACCACCTGCACGTTGTTGGCGGCGTACCACTCCATGGCCTTTTTACCGTAATGGCAAGATGCCAAATCCGGCCAAAACAGTGTTTCTTCAGGAAAGGCAGCAGACGTTTATTCAAACACTCTTTCACGTAAATTTCTTGGTTGACAGTCCCGGAAGCTATGAAAATGCTGCTTTTCAAGCCACAGGTACAGATGGCTTGCCAAACCAGATATTTCTTTGCGAACTTTGACAGTTTCATGTGCTTGAAAACATCTGCTACCTTTCCCCTTCCTTTTGCCGTATAAAACTCCTGTCCCGGAAGCTGCTTGTAGTCGGCTTTGACGTAGGTTTCGTCGTCCATTACCACGCAGTCAAACTTCATCAGCATCGTCGTGTACAGCCTCCGGGATCGCGCTTTGGCCGTCGTATTTTGTTTATCATCGCGATTTGGAGTCACTACCTTCTTGTAAGTCGATAGTCCGGCTCGTTTTTTGGCTCGATGCACGATTGTAGACGATACACCCAGCTTATTTGCGGCATCTCGGAGAGAGAGGTTAGGGTTTCGCTTGAAACTACCGGCAACTCTCTTTGTCGTCTCAGCGGCTTCCGGTTTTCGATTTCTCCCCGATCCAGACTTCCTGGCTGTCGACAAACGTTCCCCAAACACTTTAATTACATTTGTAACGGTTGATTTGGCAACTTTTAGCGATTTTGCCAACTTTGCGTGCGAGTAGCTCGGATTTTCGCGATGCGCGAGCAAAATTTTGATACGCTGCTCTTCTTGCTTGGACGGCATTTTGACAACTGAAGAGTGAATTCCAAAATCAAAATAGGAGCAACATTCTACACACACACACCTTCAAAATGAGAGGTGTTCAGGTTTTTTAAATGCAAAATTGAAAGAAATACGTCAAGTTGATATTGACCAAATTTTGACCGTATCACCCTTTAGTAATGGAGTACGCGTTGTCAAAATTAAGCTTACTCTCCCCATCCCGTCGTACATAACCGTCGACGACGAAATTACGATGGTATCCTACCATAATCAGGTAAAAACGTGCCGTAATTGCGGGCGCAGATCCCATCCCAAACAACGTTGCTCTGAGGTGGCAACAGCAACTGCAAACGAGGACAATAATCCCCCAACTGATCAACAGAATAGAAGCATCAACAACAGTAGCAGCGTGAAGAGTCAAACAGTCAACAAACAACAACCAAACGCAGCCAACGGTAAGTAGTGGCCCTCTCTTTCCAAACCAACACCTATTGCAGAGCAACAGCACAACAATAAAACTGAAACGAAACGCCAAAGATCGATCGACTCGGACACTACGAACAATGAAACGAAAAAATTGAACGCAAACGACTCCACCGAAAGTGATAGCAGCTCGATGCCAGTGAGTGGTGATATTTGTCCCTATACGCAGCGCCCATATAGGATTCCAGATGTTTCACACATTGAAGATCCAGAAGAACGGTGTGCATTGATCGAGGAGAACAAGAGGAGGATTGATGCCGCCTATTTAGAGCAGCTAATGCATAAGAAAAAGAAAAAAAGTGCTTCCTAATTAAAATAAATTGTCTATTTTTTCATAGCATTCGGCTCCGTTGAGTCTTATTGACATTTGAGCATAATAAAAAAAAAAAAAAAAAAATTTATGATATTATAATCTAATCAATATTTAGCATCAGGCGACATAATGAGCTCTGATTTACGTGTTAATAAACGTTTGCTTGATCTCAATGGATCCAATAGCTCAAGCAAAGGCGTAGCCAGAGGGTGGCCAGAAACACAAAGGTTTTCTGTGAAATGGCGTTCGGTAAAATGGCATTCAGCCAAATTTTCCATAGTAAATTTTTTTTCACTCCTCCTTAGCTCGAAACCTGGCTACGCCCTTGAGCTCCAGCAAGCGATGAAGTACATCGGTGTTCGTTGTAATCCACGAAATTTTTACTCGAATGGTTTTCGCGTGTTTTTCTTATGATTTTGTTTAACGATTGTCCGATAGGCGTAAGTACCTTATGGACAGATGCAGGCAGATAATACCACGGATATAATTCAACATGTCTTCGCGCAGTTGCAAGGCAATTTTCGTCGAATTTTACTACATTCACTTTTTTTACTACTTGCAAGAGCTTGCAAAATAGCCCCGCATCGTTGCATTACGTCCAGATCGATTCCTATTTCATAACAATAATTTATTTCAATAATGCGTATACTTATAACATAACATGCACACAGCAAAAAATAAATTTTAATATTACATCTAAGAGGATGAACTTCAATCATGTCGAAAATCTCATGTAATTTTTAAGGCCTCAAAAATAAACAAATGCAGTAAAAGCAGCGCAATGTCAGTTTGCAAATCTTTAGTTTTCCGAAAAATCATAACTTTTTTGACCACTATTTCTCCATCTTGACCTTCAGTGCAATAGGTGGCATTCATTTTTTTTAAACATAAAAAAAAACAATATGCTCGTTGTTGAGAAAAACAATTTTTAAGCTTTTATTTTAAGTTACAAAAAATAGTGAACTTTGCTATTTTTTTCTAATTATTCCAGATGTTACAATATTGCCGAAGGTATCAAACCGATTGGACAGACATTTTTCCAGTAACAGTTTTCTGAAGATAAGCTTAACATTTTTCTATAGGACCTTTTCAATATTAAAGCTCGATTTAAAATGGTGATCTGAAGATGCAAAATGGCATTTAGTAATTAGGAACGTTTCTAAAAAATTTAAGCCGAATAAAAAAAAAACGAATATTATTGGATTTTCGAATTTGTCTGCATTCGCTAATCGACCGATTGACCGAGTGGCAATAAAACCAGTATCCTATACTGACGAGACATGCACAGCTAAAAAAAAGTAGTGTAAATTTCCGTTACTATGATGCACATAAATGGAGCGTCATATACCATACATGTTTAGATTATAGATCGTGTAAATTTATGTGACATGTCATGCAATATTCCATATATTGTATGCAACTGTCCACTTTTGTTTGCAACATTTCTTGCAAGCTTCTAGTTTACGTGAAAAGGAAGTTTACATGTATGAATATTTGCATGCATGGATGTTTACATCGCCAGTAAAATTCAGAATTTTTTGGTGTGCGGGCAGCTGTTTACCGGCATCTGTCTGGTGAACGTTAATTAAATGGGATGATTTTGAAATCTTCCTATCCCCGACCGGGACCCCGTTTGATTGAGCTCGATTACCTCAGTACTTGATCTGGGGACCGAACGCATTGACTCAGATTTCCCCTTCATACACGTTGATGAAATTGGTTCCAATAGATTGTCCCACATTCAACACACCAAAGGATGAGTTTGATAGTTTTGGGATTGGCAATTTTCTGGGGGGTACAGAGGTTGACAGATTTAATCGAAAGCTGTTGTTGCAACATTCATTATCGCAACCTGCGTGTGGTTTTGAGGTTTTCAAGGATACGATGTGAGGAGGAGCAGACGTGGTTTGGGGGAAAACTCATTATTGGCAGGTCAGTGGAAAGCTGTCGACAGGAATGGAATGATTAATATCGCCGGGGGTTCTGACGACACGGACTTGATGAAGGCCGACGGGCACGAACTAACGGGAGATTATATGGACGATTTTCGATATTGATTGACAGCCGTGCGTGATTAATTGCTTGCGGCGGGGGTGGTGGGAGGTGACTGGAACAAAAAATCAATTAAATTACACTGCGTGCATCGGGAATCGATTTGATCCGGTGCGTGTATAGGGTGGTGATGGTCGTGTTCTAATTGTTTTGTGCGAGCTTTCGCCAGTGCTGGATTATCGCCTTTGATCTTAATTCGCCAGCTGGCGCGGTGTAGCTTGGTGCGTTATATTTGTGTTTGATAAAACGATTAATTGAACATTTCAGATTTTAATTATGGATGTGCCAAACAACAATCATTGTGTCGAAACGTACGCCAATTTCATCCTATTTCATTGGCACCTGGTTTCAATTATCTGCAGCATGGTTTAATTATTTTGAAGTTTTAAAAAAAAATTACATAAGCCACACAATAACAGAACACATAAAGCTCCTTGGCAACCTGCAGCACACGGTCAGCTACCTACAATGAACTGCATCGTGCAATTATCATTAATTTTGCAGGACATGTCCAACTTTGCGAATAATTGCAGCTGTCTTAGCAAATATGTCCATTGCACTGCAGAGAAAAAAAAAAGAATCCCCACAAAGTTTCACATTACCACCACGGTGATTATTAGCATGCCAAAAATACACAAACATATTCGGGTGCCTTCACGTTTGACACAACGTATGCATACTAAAAAGCGAAAAGCTCCGCCGGATAACACGCGAGAAAATTTCACTCCAGAGCACGAGCGGCGAACCATAATGTGGCACGGAATTAAGTTTTACTGCAGCATTCTCACCCGATCTCTTTCCCACCATTTTGCTCGCCCACGCCACAAATAAGGATTATTTTCATCGTACGCCCCCACCCGGACAGCCACGTCAAGCTCGGTTCAGTCGGAAAGATATGCCAGAAAAATTTATATGATATGAATAAATTTCAGAACGCGGTCGACCTTTCAACGCCACGCTCACTGATGATGCTGATGGTGATGATGAAAGGTTTTTCCAGCGCAGGAATACGTTTTCGGTTAATTTATTTCGATGGCGTATTCGAAATTCATGTCAATTCACGGGGTGTAAAATTATTACAAACTGACAACATTTTAAAAACCCCCTCATCTGCTGAAGAAAGCGATTTTTTGGATCGAGCTTTATATCTACGACCGTTCTAGACGAAGCATACTAAATCTAGCCGACGCTTTGGTCGCACAAATTGAGGTGCCAAAGCGACAACTGGCGCAAAATTTCCTGAACCCTTACGGCTTTCTCGAGGGAACCGGACATTAATATTCAAAACACATCGGCCGGCACCTATAGGTACCACTACAAAGTGTTCGCGCACGATTGCCGCCGCCGTCGTCGTTAAGCGGGTATGACTGCCATATGCGGCCTGGGGCAATGGGCGCGCCAACAGCACATGAATAACATTCCGGCGTATGTTGCTATGCTCCACCGTACTTGCGGAAACGATATTGTAACTGTCAACCCATCAAGTGGCAACTCGGTGCTGCCGGCGTGGCGCAGCTGGCAGAATTGCAAATTTTACACTTCCGTCCACTTATGGAAGAAAACGGCACCTCCCGGGGTATTGGAGCGACCGAGACCTACATGTCGACGGTGATGGCGACTAACAAGGTGCGAAGGTGCTACACTACCAGGTTCGGGAAGATTTATTCCGCTGTGTCATGTTTTAATCAATTCCATGTGGATCTGCAAGAAGATTGCTACATGTAGTGGGGGAAGACGGGGTAAGACCAACACCCTAAGCTATAAATTTGGTAACTTAAAATTGAGCAAGAAATTTCACACTTTGCTACATATGAAATAGGGGAAACGCTCCTATAGTTGCGGTACGTTATAAGCGTTAGGTTCATATAGTTGTGCATGGAGACTCAATACACAACTATAGGAACCTAAAGGTTCTAACGTACCGCAACTATAGGAGCGTTTACCCTACCGTTCCTAACAATTGCAATTTATATTCTTTTGATCTGTACGGAAAATAAGTAATTGTAGTAACCCTTCCAACTTTACGGTAGCGGGGCAAGCAGTGGAGAAGGTCGAAAGTTTCCAATATCTTGGCAGCCAAATAGCGCCGTACGGTGGGACCAAGAGCGACATAGGTGCACGAATCAAGAAGGCTAGGGCTGCCTTTGCGAGTTTACGAATCGTATGGAGATTCAACCAGGTAAGTCAACGCACTAAAATCCGAATTTTCAACTCGAACGTGAATTCTGTGTTGTTATACGCCAGCGAGACGTGGTGTGTATCAGCGGAGAACACTCAAAAGCTGCAGGTCTTCATCAACCGATGCCTGCGGTACATAATTCGTGCCCGGTTGGCCTCACAACTGGATCTCGAA
The DNA here is from genome assembly GCF_037179485.1 of Ochlerotatus camptorhynchus. Taxonomy (NCBI): domain Eukaryota; kingdom Metazoa; phylum Arthropoda; class Insecta; order Diptera; family Culicidae; genus Ochlerotatus; species Ochlerotatus camptorhynchus. Next base: position 2,229,583 of record NW_027041014.1, on the reverse strand, counting down.
TGGCGAGCTCCATCGTCGATGTCATCAGAAGCCGATTGCAACAGAAATTCGAAAGCGAGAGTGGAGGTGGGTCGGCCACACACTTCGACGGGGCGGAAACGAAATCTGCAAGCAAGCGCTGGATTGGAATCCGGCAGGACATCGCAGCAGAGGCAGACCCAGGGGCTCATGGCGGCGGAGCCTCAATAAGAAAATTAAGCAAGTCGATAGGAATCTGACCTGGGCCCAGGTCAAGGCAAAAGCGAGCAGCCGCCCAGGATGGAAGTCTTTCACGTTGGCCCTTTGCACCGCTGGCGCTGGTGGTGCACTGGACCCTTAAGTAAGTTAAGTACGTAACCATTCTAGAGGGGGATTTTTTTTTGTATTAGCTCCCTCGTAGTTACGCCAATGAACATAGTGATCGATATGAGAACTTTGTTGAAAATCTTAGATCAAAATTAATCATTTTGTTTTGATTCTAAAAAAATTGCGGGAACTTTAATAAGCTTAAGAAACTTTATGGAAGAAATAAAGTAGACATTTCAGAAAAACTTCAAAAGCTTTACAGAAGTCCATAGAACTTTAGGGAAGATCCGAGAACTCCACGGATGTTTCACGAACAATAGGAAAAGGTGGGAACATTTCAAAAATGTTTAGTAGTCTCCAAAAATTCTAGAGCTTTAGGAAAGTTCCACGAATTTACGAAAACTAGCGGAAAATTTTGTGAGGTTCCCAAATTTTCAGGGAAATGTTAAGAACTTTACGGAAACTTAGATATTTTTAGTACAGTTTAATTAAATTCATGGCAGTACATGTAACGTAAGTATCAACAAACATAATTAGTTAAAGTACATAACTCTAGGTGGGAGCTTACCATCAATCATACAGTCATTGGTCGAAGTAGAAGCACCTCCCCTACCCGTGTCTACTCGAGATCGTTAAGTTGACGATGACAGGAACACATACAGCGGTAGAGGTAACAACAGCTGCAATTTCCAAACCTATCGACTGGATGCTTACGTCACATGACAACTTGAGTGTGAAACAATCGATAGAACTATTTCCGTACATCGAAGGTACGTGAGCAAATCGGCGATCATCTCTCATCAGTTTCTTCAAACCGATAAAGAGCAATTTCCAGGACCCGTGAAAATACTGTTGCAATAATAGACATTGCAAGATAACAGGTAGTTGTAAGAATTAAAACAAAACTAATTACTATGAATTACTATACATGAAGAAGCGTTCGCCAACGTGCAGCCTGCGAAGCATAAGAGACATATTGCATCGTTTCCATCGCACGCAGCCAGCAAGCCGTGCATTGGCGAACGCTAATTGAATAAACATTGTAGTCTATGAATTCAAATATCTCAAATATATAAAATTATATGTCCGACTAACTTTCACCTTTGATTGATGATAAATGGTACATTTCAGAAGGTAAACAACTTTTTGCTAATACTTGCTACTTTTCGAGAAACCGGATTATGAAATTCATGGTAATTTTCACTATTTTGGCTAATATTTCGCTTGTATCAACCCAAAATATTGGGAACTCTTCCTCAAAACTTGCAAATTATTTGACTGAAAATGAAGGATTTCACGTTTGTATAGAAAATAGTACAACAAACGTAAATTTCAGTTATTTTTTACAATATTCACTATATCCTCGTTATTTGAAGACCTAGAACTTTGAGTCCTTGACCTTTATATATTACTAGCTGAGTGTGCCCGGTCTTGCTCGGGATTCAATATTAGCTTGAGTTTATGCGCCGATTTAAAAAAAAGCATGCTATATTGTACGTAGCCCCCCCCTCCCTATTATCTAAGGGGCTACCCCCTATGATTATCTCCTTATACCCCCACACTCGCCCCCACATGCCTAATTTGGTTCCATTTGCTTGATTAGTTCTCGAGTTATGCAGAAATTTCTGTTTCATTTGTATGGGAGCCCCCCTTTACAGAAGGGGGAGGGGTCTCAAACCATCATAAGAACCTTCCACGGCCCCAAAAACCCCTGTATACAAATTTTCATGCCAATCGGTTCAGTAGTTTCCGAGTCTATAAGGGTCAGACAGACAGACAGACAGACAGAAATTCATTTTTATATACATAGATTTCATGTTCTACAACTTTGCCGAAGACAGCAATCCTCTATCATGCGAAATAAGAAAGTTAGTATCGCAGCACCATCTATGTGGATAAAATTGGAACTAATTTCTATGACCAGATGAACGTGCATGGTAAACCGAGAAACTTTGCCAAAGACACCAATTCAATATAATGCAAACCCAATGCGCTAGAGGTTTTGTCTTGCTAATTTCGGTTCCTGGCCCAGTGTGCAGTGGTGGCGGGGGGAAACCCTCTCACCACCGCTCCCCAACACACTGCCGTACTCTAACGGAACTATCAACTCTATACTTTCATCTTCTCATCTATCGTATAAAATGAACACTTTAAGTCTGATATTTGTCGTTAAGCATCTCCAACTATGTAAAACTATATGTTTTCTGAACAATTCACTAAATGGATTTACGTCACATTGCAATTTCATGGCAGTTCAAAAAAGATCCATGGTCGTTCAGAAAATTGAGAAAATTTTGAGACATCTAGAATTTTAAAATTCTTGAAGAGAAGTATTGTGAGCATCTTGCTGGTCTCTCAAACTACAAACGAACTTTCAGAGAACATTCTAGTAATTCTGAAGACTTCAGAATAGTTCTGGAGATTTTTCCTGAAAATTTACTTGGAGTTCTCCTCAGCGTTGACTTTGTATTCTCCTGAAATTATTCTGGAAATTCCATAGATCTGCAATAGTTTTGGAATACTTATCTGAGTTCCCTTGAAGTATTCCTCAAAATGTTTAAAGTTTCCTCTGAATTTCATTTTCTTTAAAAAAAATGTCGGAATTACTTTGAAATTGTTCATTGTAAAAACACTTTGCAGTTCTCTTCAAAAATTTCTTAGATTTCTCCTCATAATTTGTTTGGCAAACTCTCCTGGAATGCTTTTCCAATTTCTTCTGAAGTTCTCCTCGAAGTATTCTCGGATTTAATTAATAAAAAATAACACCCCCTTTGTATTTGCCTAATTATGGACCGTATTCATTTTTCTTGATACTATTTTTGTCCAAAAAATTTCTTGAAACTATCCTCATTATGGACTTTTACTTTGGGGTTCTCAGGAGTTTTGCTATTAGGATATCTTTGAAATGACGGGGAAGACGTGTAGATGCCGGAAATACTATAAAATACCCTATAATATGGATATTTTTGGAACGACATACATACATACATTTATTTGTACAACATCACATTTAAGATAAGACATAATCAACAATAGTACGCCACAATACTCGGTTTGCGGCTGCCGCTGTCCACCCTTGGTCATGCCCAATGCTCGCTAGACCACGCTCTACCTGGTCCACCCATCGTGCTCTCTGCGCTCCACGCCTTCTTGTGCCAACCGAATCAGTAGCGAACACCAACTTTGCAGGGTTGTTGTACGGCATTCTTGCAACATGCCCTACCCACCGCATCCAGAAGGTGGGCAAAGCCGAAAGGATGCGGTGATTCGCCGTAGAGTGCAGCGAGCTCGTCGTTCATTCTTCGCCGTCACTCACCGTACTCTTGCACACCGCCGAAGATCGTCCTAAGCACACGTCGCTCGAAAACTCCGAGTGCTTGCAGGTCCTCCTCGAGCATAGTCCATGTCTCGTGTCCATAGAGGACTACCGGTCTTATTGACGAATCTTTTTTGACCGTAGTTTCTTCTGGAGCCCGTAGTAGGCACGACTTCCACTGATGATGCGCCTTCGTCGTGAAACATTGTTGTCAGCCGTCAGTAAGGATCCAAAGTAAACGAATTCCTCGAAAGTATCCCCGTCTATCGTGACATTACTTCCTAGACGAATCCTGTCATGTTCGGTTCCGCCTACTAGCATGTACTTTGTTTTTGACGCACTCACCACCAGTCCGACCTTTGCTGCTTCGTGTTTCAGGCGGGTGTATAGTTCTGCCACCGTTCCAAATGTTCTTGCGATAATGTCCATGTCGTCCGCAAAGCACACAAATTGACCGGATTTCGTGAAAATCGTACCCCGGCTGTTGAGCCCGGCTCGTCGCATTACACCTTCTAGAGCGATGTTGAAGAGTAGGCATGACAGTCGGTCACCTTGTCGCAGTCCCCGGCGAGATTCGAATGAACTGGATAGTTCAGCCGAAACCTTTACGCAGTTTTGCACACCATCCATCGCTGCTTTGATCAGTCTGATCAGCTTCCCAGGAAAGCCGTTCTCGTCCATGATTTTCCATAGCTCGGTGCGGTCGATACTGTCATACGCCGCCTTAAAGTCGATGAACAAATGATGCGTTGGAACCTGGTATTCACGGCATTTCTGGAGGATTTGCCGTACGGTGAAGATCTGGTCCGTTGTCGATGAAACCGGCTTGATAACTTCCCACGAACTCGGTCATTTGAGGTGATAGACGACGGAAGATGACCTGGGATAGCACTTTGTAGGCGGCATTCAAAATGGTGATCGCTCTGAAGTTCTCACATTCCAAATGGTCGCCTTTCTTGTGAATGGGGCAGATTAGCCCCTCCTTTCACTCCTCCGGTAGCTATTCTGTTTCCCAGATCCTGACCATCATCCGGTGCAGGCAGGTGGCCAACTTTTCTGGGCCCATCTTGATGAGTTCGGCTGCGATACCATCCTTACCAGCTGGTTTGTTGTTTTTGAGCTGCTGAATGGCATCCTAAACTTCCCTCAGCGTGTGAGTTGGGTCTGTTCCGTCCTCTGCTGCACTGACGTAGTCGTTTCCTACATTGCACAGGTCTCCCGTGCCTACGTTCTCCTCGCCATTCAGGTGCGCCTCGAAGTGCTGCTTCCACCTTTCAATCACCTCACGTCCGTCCGTTAAGAGGCTCCCGCCCTTATCCTTGCACATTTCGGCTCGCGGCACGAAGCCGTTGCGGGATGCGTTGAGCTTCTGGTAGAACTTCCGTGTTTCTTGGGAACGGCACAGCAGTTCCATTTCCTCGCACTCCGCTTCTTCCAGGCGGCGTTTTTTTTCTCCCGAAAGATGCGTTTCCGATTCTGTTTATACCGTTCCACGTTCTGTCGGGTTCCATGCTGCAGCATTACCGCCCGCGCTGCGTTCTTCTCCTCCAAAATCGCTCTGCACTCCTCGTCGAACCATTCATTCCGTCGACTTCTTTCCACGTACCCGATGGTGCTCTCGGCTGCGTCGGTAATGGCTGCTTTTAATGTATTCCAGCAGTCCTCTAGAGGGGGCGCATCGAGCTCGCCCTCCTCTGGCAACGCTGCCTCGAGTTTCTGCGCGTATGCTAAGGCGACATCCGGTTGCTTCAGTCGCTCTAGGTTGTACCGTGGCGGGCGTCGGTACCGTACATTGTTGATGACGGAAAGTTTTGAGCGCAGGTAGTGGTCAGAGTCGATGTTAGCGCCACGATAGGTCCTGACGTCGATAATGTCGGAGAAGTGCCGTCCATCAATCAGAACGTGGTCGATTTGCGATTCTCCAGGTGTAACGATAAGGGAGGCTGTGTTGGAAAAAGGTGCTACGTATGGCCATGTTCGTGGAGGCGGCGAAGTCGATGAGTCGTAGGCCGTTCCCGTTCGTCAGCTGGTGGGCGCTGAACTTTCAGATCGTCGGTCTGAATTTCTCCTCCTGGCCTACCTGAGCGATCATTCTATGACGATCTTGACGTCGTGGCTTGGGCAGCGATCGTACTCGCGGTCGAGCTGCGCGTAAAATGCGTCCTTGTCATCATCAGTGCTTCCGGAGTGAGGGCTGTGCACGTTGATTATGCTAAAGTTGAAGAATCGGCGCTTGATCCTCAACCTGCACATTCTTTCGTCGATCGGCCACCAACCGATCACGCGCTTCTGCATTTTGCCCATCACGATGAAAGCTGTGCCCAGCTCACGTGTGTTGCCGCAACTCTGGTAGATGGTATGATTACCTCTAAACGTTCGCACCATGGATCCTGTCTAACACACCTCCTGCAGCGCTACGATGCCGAATCCGCGGTCCTTCAGTAGATTGGCGAGTATTAGGGTGCTCCCGATGACATTGAGAGATCGACAGTTCCACGTGCCGAGTTTCCAATCGCAAGTCCTATTTCGTCGCTGGGGTTGTTGCCGTTGGTCTCGGTTCGTATTCCTCTGTTGCTGATTTTCCGTTGCAATGTTTTTTTACGGCTGGCTCGCAGGGCCTGACACCAACCCTCTAACTTTCCGGAGGACCAGGGTGCACAGTTGTGCTTAGAGTCCTTCACTGGCACTCGGATGTAGATCAGCCGCCCCTAACATGGGGAATAGGCGCTGTTGTGAGCCGCTCCTCCTGGAGAAAAGACGCTCAGGCTTGCCGAAGCAAACCCCCCCCCCTTCCCTGTCAGCCTATGACTAAAGTTCCCACCGGGGTTGGTTACTCGATCTTCCCTAAGGTTACTCATAGTTCCCGGCCGGTACCACGGGGAGGTAGGTATAGGACTTGCTGGGAAGAGGCTAGTGATCTCAATAGGATCTGTGTTGCGCATTACCCAGCATTTACCCAGCATTATTTTCGGAACGAGTACGACGTGCAGATGAAGAAATTCAGAATGCCAAAATGCCGGATTTAAAAAATGGTGTCAGACATCGATTTTCCGTTTATTGTAGGATATTTGACAGTTTTATAAAAAAAAGTAAGAGGCACGACCGTAGATTTGACATCGGATTACGAAAGGTAGTTTTGATGTCACAGCAAAAGTATAGTAAATATCAAATTTATTTCTTAAGTCGTTGTCAGTGAAAAATTCCGATGGGTTGTAATTCGGAAGCAATTTGAGAGTTTTGTTTTTGATGTGCTCGGCCAATGTCCATGTAGTACAAGCCAATCCTGGAAGATATGTCTTGGGTTCAAGTTCTTACTCTTTGTCATTTGTGGACCTGAAAAGGACCAGTGGGTTGGAAGCTTGGAAGCTTGTTTAGAACAAAGCTGTGGAAATTTTTCCTCGCTGTTCTTGGAGATGATAGCGGTGTGGAAATGAAATATGTATTAGGTAAAACACATCAATCACAGAATCTGAGCCTACCGGACGGTACCTACGTTAATGCTTGTTGATGCAAATTTACAACCCCTTCTAATAAGAGAACTCGGCAAGATTTTTTTTTGGCATAATTCTCTTAATAGAAGGGGCTAAAAATTTGCATCAAAATGCATAAAGATAGGTACCGTCTGGCATGCTCAGTACTTGGTTTCAATATTCGGCGACTGTGTAAGGGAAACGACTTTTTCCCATAACGGAAACGCCTCGTTTTCAGATGACAAATATACGCGAGATATTCACGATCAACCATATAAATTCGAGATTTTTTGCTTTTTCTAGCTGCCTGGAGAAAACCTTGCGAAGTGTCTCTGGTTAATTGACAAGGTTATTCGGTCATTGCGAGAATTTGTATGTACCACTTCAATACTTGACGCATTTGACCACAAACGTTTTGTTGCTGAGTACAGTTTGGAACGAGGGTGACGCACTTGACATAGATGGCCCACAGCGGCTCACGACGAGCAACTTAATCCGACCAGTAGCGGTGCGGCTTATTCCTCCTTCTTCGGTCAATGGACTCTAATGTGGGCTGCAGCTCGCTGCTTGCGGGCAGCCTTCCGTTGTGTACTGGAGAACAATGTTCAACGTCACGCGCCGAAAGCACTGCTGCTGATGACGATCGACCAGATACCACCACACACGGTGATTGAATAAGCACCGTTCAGTAAGACCGGATGGAATTTGATTGTGAAATTTGTTTTAGGGAAAGCGCTGTTTTAAGGTAATCGGTGATAATTTTGATCACCATGGCAGCAGTTGGACATTTGTGCAGTTTTCAATAGTAATCTATTGAAAGTTAATGAAGTGTTCAATTAAGCAGATTTGTAGGAACATTTCTGATCGATTAACTAGCTTAGAATTAATATCCATCCGCTATTGACAGAGTTACAAGTGATCAAAACCTTACCACTTTTCGTAACGAGGTCGATTTTGGATTTTTTGAAATTGCACCACAATAAAAGTCTGGAACGCGCAAAAATTGGTGAACTTCAAATTGGTGTTTTTCTGTTGAAAATGCATTAAAAAAACTTAAAATGCTGCATTTGGAAGTTGAATGTATATACAATGGTTGCTATGATGAGTTTTCACCGTTTGCTCTCCAGTTTTCAAAATGACGTCCAAGCAAGAGGAGCAGCGTGTCAAAATTTTGCTCGCGCAGCAAGAGAATCCGACGTTCTCACACGCCAAGTTGGCAAAATTGCTGGATGTGGCCAAATCGACCGTGACAAACGTTATAAAAGTCTGTCGACCACCAGGAAGCCTGGAAGCGGCAGCAATCGTAATCCGGACGTGGCAGCGACGACGAAGAAGGTGGTGGTGAAATATAAGTGGAATCCTAACCTCTCCATCCGGGACGTCACTTGCAAGCTCAATGTCTCCCATACTACTGTGCAGCGGGCCAAGAAACGTTTAAGAAGGTGAAGGTGGCGAACCGAGATTACAAACAAAACACGTCGGCAAAGCAGCGGTCCCGAAAGCTGTATACGAATCCGCTCACAAAGTTCGACTATGTCGTCATGGACGTCGAAACTTATGTGAAGGTGGATTTCAAGCAGCTTCCGGGACAGGAGTTTTATACCGCATCAGAAAACGGGAAGGTGGATGAAACTTTCAAAACCATCAAACTATCGAAGTTCCCGAAAAAAATATCTCGCCTGGCAGGCCATATGCACGTGTGGTCTAAAAAGCGGCATTTTCATTATTACGGGAACCATCAATCAAGAGATCTACGTCCAGGAGTGCCTGGAAAAGCGGCTGCTACCATTCCTAAAGCAACATAATAGACCTGCGCTGTTCTGGCCGGACTTGGCGAGCTGCCACTATGGAGAAAGGCAATCGAATGGTACGATGCGAACAACGTGGTTATGGTACCAAAAGACCACAACCCTCCCAACTGCCCAGAACTCCATCCTATCGAACGGTATTGGGCTTTGGTCAAACGGAATCTTAAAAAAAAAAAACTAATAAATCCATGGAAAACGTGCAGCAGTTTAAATTTAACTGGTGTTCGGCGGCGAATAAGGTCGATGAGACCACAGTGCAAAATTTACTGGAAGGGGTTAAGCGGAAGGCACGGCAGTTTGGATTTGGCAAACCAAACGAATAAACGAACATTTTTTCCTTTAAATATATGAATTGAACTACCAAAAGAAATAAGAAGATTTTTGTGATATGAATTTTCAATGAATGAAACGGTTTTTTGTCGACCAATTTTTGCATGTTCAAGTCTTTATGTTGCCGAAAGACGTAATCCTATGTCAAAAAATGGCAGCTATGCTCAGTCCTATCTGAACACTTCTGCTGATCTTGCAAGTCCTATTAGCATTTAATTTCACAGCTACACCCTTACTTGACGTTCGCAATAAAAACAAACCGCGAATGGTAGTGCAATTTACAGCTTTTGCCGTCACCCTTGCTTATTTTGGCTTAAGCTTCGTCCGTTGACGGCAGCAGCAAGCGCTAGAGCACCTGTGTTCCAATCTTCACTAATTATGCAAAAATTGTACAACGCCGGCAGCTGGGTGCAAAGAATCAGAATTAAACTTTTAATCGCCGTATAATTTCACACGTTCAGTATTATTTAACCTGACTGTTAAACCGATGGGTATGATTATGCGCAATAATTGTTATTGGTTCTTGTGCATGAATCATAATGAGGCAAATTGTGACACGATTTTTGGTTTATAGGCTTAGAGTCGGTCAGTATGGGCACAGATATAAAGCAAGATAGTTGGATTCGAATCCCTCGGCATATAATTGCACTTGTCACATAACATACTAATGCAAAATGGTCCATGCTCAGAACGCCAACTGTAGAAGTGCTTCAAAGAACAGAAGGTTGAGAACTGGCGTAAATTCCCAATGGGGACGTAATATTCCAAAAAAGAACTATCATTTTCCTATGTTCTTACGTACATGCGAGCACGTCAATTAAAGTGCTGATTGTTGAACAGAGCATAGCAACTCAGTCCCTACTACGACCCAACGAAGTGGATAGTGCACAGTGTGATTATTATTATTATGTACCATAGTCGTTCGTTTCCTTATTTCCATCCAACCCAACATCATTAACATTAGTTTTACTCGTGTTTTCCCACCCATTATTCACGTCCTGTGAATGGAGCTCGAACTTCCTCTCGTAATGATGCTTATCCTTTTTGTGCCTTCGTTTCTCCATTGTCTCACCACCGTATTCGCTTCAGGCCACCCAACGGAGCCTTTCCGTTGCAAAATATGGCGCCCAGTGGGAAAATTTCTTCCTTTTTGCTATTTTCGTTACTACTGAGCGTGACTCGGTCTCCTGGCGAATGTATGTACTTCAGTCCATCTGCTGACACTATAAACAATGCTTTCAATAAAGTTATTACAATACAGTATCAGTGTGATGGCGCTTCCATTGAACAACTGCGAACCTCCCACCACCCGCACCGTCGTCGTCCATTCTGCGGTGGCAACAGTTGGCAGTAAAAGCTTTTTCCATCGTCTACAAGCTTTCCATAAATGACGACCTCTTTCTCGTCCTCGTCCTACTCGCTACTGTGTGTATTTCATATTCCCCCTTGCAAAGACAGCATACAGAGAAAACTCCGCAGTAAATCAGAAAATACGATTCCGGTTAAATTCCGTCATTTTTCACAATTAACAAATCCTCTCCAGCTCCATCTATACGACGAGCAGCTGCTTCCTGTTCCATCCAAAGCCGCACGTCCGTTCGTTCGTTCACGGGCACCGCATTATCCTTCGGGAGATGAGTCCCCTTCTTGACGGGGGATTGCTTTCAGTTCCGTTCCGTTGATAGAATAAAAATATGTATATCATCATGACTCCCTCGCTGCTCGCTCGACCGTCCTTGTATATACGTATTTCCCGCAATCACACATAAATTCAGCCGCCCCTGGATTAAGCCCGGCTATTCACGGATTGTATTGCCACTTCGGATGCAGCTTCCGAAACAGCGGAAACGTCGCCGTTGTCGTCGTTGTCGTCGTTGTCGTCGTCGTCGTCGATGTAGAAGAAGGAAAATATGATTCCTCCTCTCTTGAAGGCACGGTGTGCTCGGTGTGGGACTGGAAGGAGCACGGAACGAACATAAAACCCGTCAAACTGGAAAACTGGGTCATTTCGGAAAATGCCACACCCCACCCATGCGAGGGACTATTTACGGCGCGTGGAGCGGAGAACGGCACTGTGTGGTTAACATTTGAACAGTTTGGGGAAAAATAGATTTTTTTTTTGAAACGTCAATGAAACGTCCTACCATGAAATGGCATTTTTTTTATAAAAAAGAACCTGAATATATCCACCTATGGTGAGATCTGACTTTTCTTACTTAATCAAATTTTGAGCAACTTCCCGATGGTCTGGATCTTGTCAAGGCGTTTGACAATGTGATCATGATCTCTTAATGTGACAAGCAATGAGCTTGTTTGTAGAGTTCTTAGGGACCATGCAGTTATCCGTATCCGTAAGATATAAAAAAAAATGAGCAAAGTTCAACAATTTGACCAATAGTTGTTGTTCTATGAGTTTTATAAGTTTTTTAGTGCCCAAATTGAAAATTTCACAGAAGTTAGCATATTTCATGAGCTCATTAATAAAATTGAAATGTGTCGTAGACTAGCACAAATACATCTACAGTTTTATCTTTAAACGAAAATGTCTTTGAAAAAAAAAAACTACAAGAGACAGCCCTAAGAAGTTGTCCGCAATGGTGACGTAAAACTTCGTAGTCTTATATAATAAATATGAGTTATTAACTGCAGCACGAGCTTGTGTTTTGTGTAGGAATAGGAATTTGAGCGAGGTTCTCTCTGTTTACACTCTTTAGTATGACGCGCTTGACATAGGTGGCCCACAGCGACTCACGAAGAGCTACTGATTCCGATCAATAGCGGTGCGGCTTCTTCCTCCTTCTATGGATGGTCATGTGGGCTGCAGCTCGCGGCCTTTCGTTGTGTACTGGAGAACAATACTTAAGGGTGATACGGTCAAAATTTGGTCAAGGGAAAACGCGTGTAAATCGGTGAAATCGTTTATTTAAAAAATCAAATTAAATTTCTTTTTCAAGTTCAATTAGTATAAAATTCAGGAAAAATATTCAGTTAGGCTTCCGCTTTTCCAAATCCGAATTGCCGGGCCTTACTCACCACGCGGTGATAGAATAAACACCGTTTGGTGAGACCGGATGGAATTCAAGTTTGAAATCTGTGTCAGGGAAATCGCTTTTCGCAGGCAATCGGTGATAATTTCAATTATCATAGCAACATTTGAACATTCGTGCAATTTTCAACAGTGCCATTTTGAAAACGATTAATTCTTAAACAAAACAGATGCGTAGAAATATTTCTCAACGATTGGTGATAATATCACTGACATTGGTCCACGGACAGCTGAGTTATTAACGTTCAAAATCTTTCATAATTTTGTTACATGTTCCATTTTCGGTTTCCACAAAGTGTACCCTCATATAGAAATTATACGGCTGTAGTGTCTGCTTTCCAATTTTTCTTCTTAAGAGTTATGATTCCGTACAGAGTAAACATTGTTTTAGTTTATGCCAAGACATTGTAAAGTCAATGGTTTGAAACTGGTCACTCCCTCAGCGGACGATCCGGATGTGACCAATGTAGCCTTGGACCAGGATCTTGTTGTCGGCTTCCAATGTCATTTGATGATTCGCATGATGGATTTTGGACCTAGCCAGAAACTGACCATTTCCTCAGGGTTAACCATAATATGGCCGGATGTGGCCAATCTGGTTCTGGACAATCGATTTGGCTGTTATTGATCTTGTTTTTGAGTTCTGATGTAATTTGATATGTCACATGATGGGTTTTGGTCCTAGTCAGAAACTGGCTACTTCCTGGAATATGGCCGCATGTGACCAACGTGGTCCTGGACAATCGATTTGGCTGTCATGGATCTTGTTTTCAAGTTCCGATGTAATTTGATGTGTCGCACGGTGGGTTTTAATCCCAGCCATGCACTGGCTACTTCCCCAAGGCACAGTGGCCCAAACGGTGAAAAGCGTGATCGCTTTGAATTTCTCCAAAACCTTTAATTTTAGGTATATAGTGTCGTGGGAGAAGTTTCTAGACATGCAAAGCCCTATCTTTTGACGGTTTCCGTTGGTTGATTAATCCCCCTAAAAGTGAGACTCAAAATTAAGTTATTTGAAAAGTGGAGCGGGTTGGTGTTTTCGACTATGTTGCAGTAAATGACAATACAAAAAACTTAACTCAAGGCATCAATCATCGATCTATTCACACAATAACGCTATTGATCATTTTTTCCTGATGATCCCTAACATTCTGTTTTTCAACTATAACTTTTCAGTGTTTACTCGGCTGTCGACAGAAGCAGGCCACTCTCGATGTGTGCCACGCGATCGTCTGTTTTTTCGGCAGCAATCATTGTTCTTCATCAGCAGTTCTTTCGGACTTTGGAACGCACCGTTTCTTAATGGTTTGCGTCCATTGCTGCAATGGAAGCGCTCTGACCCACGTTGGCAATACTGCCATACAATGAAACCACTGGAAGCGGCTCCCGTTGGAGAAGGCTTTTTGGATAGCGGAAAATAAAGTGTTTATTGTTTTATATCTTTTGTTTGTATAGTGACCAAGAATCCTCGGCTCTGTTAAGTTCACTAGATTGAGCCTTATCAAATAAATTAATAAACATCAACTATAACTATTCCATGTACAATTTTTACGTGTTTGTCATGTTCTAATGAGTAACCGTTTGGACCTGTGCAGGGGTACCCGGAACCTGAATGAATGCAACCAACGTGGTCCTGGCCACTCGGCTTGGCTTTCTTTAATCTTATTTTTGAAATCTTATGTAATTCTGATATGTCATTTAGCGTTTCATTGGCTCAAACTTTGATTAGAATTTTCCAACATTAACATTAAAATTTTCAACTAGTAGGTAAAATTCATGAACAAGAACCACCACAGGGGTAACTTTTGACAAAGCTGTAAATCGCAAAGGAAGTTGAGAGTGGAACCAACTGAGCTGTCAAATAATGAAACCAATCGAACATATCACGATCAACAACTGAAAAGAGCCCAACAGTTTCTGCGAACAAAACTTGGGAAACCCTTTTCTCGCGATGCAAGGCTCACCTACGCAAACCAGCACCATCATCGGATTGGGAACAATGATGCATCATTTTGGTTGGCGAGGAAAGAACTAAAAATGTTTTGTTTATAAAAGTTGATAGTACCTTTTCAATTGTTGGAATACAATATATTGAACTGGGTTCCGCATTTTGATAGCTCGAAATTCCATCCTCCAGACTATACATATAGCTACTATACGCTGATGTAGTGTGCCTGCGATGACATTGCAGAAAACAACGAGGAAGAAGAGGCCAGATCACCAAATCATTTAACCTAACTCTTTAAAAAAAAAGGCGCCTTTGTTTACGTCTTATTTTTTTGACGTACACGCAGAGAAATGGTTTTTAAGTTCAAATGGATATATTTTTGACTCAGGGCCTAATATATTTTTGATATTGTTTCAAATATATTATTCGGTTAATTCAAAGAAAAATATTTTTGAATCAACAAACCGGTTGTAGAGTCAATAATCTGTTTCTTGATTCTAAAAACCATTTTGTTGATTCAAAAACATGTTTTGTTGAAATAGTGATACAATATGTTTGAATCAATAACAAAATACATTAGGCCCTGAAACAAAAATCCATTTTTCTGCGTGTAGGATTAAAACTTTCGGCAACATATTGAGGATACAGTTTCAAAAAACCAAAATCAACCGTGTTACGAAAAGGGGTCAGATTTTAACCACCTATAACTCTGTCAATAGCGGATGGATTTTAGTTCTAAACAAGCCAATTGATTGGAAATTGAACACTCTGTCAATTTTCAAAAGGCCTCAATTGAAAATTGCACGAATGCCCAATGGTGATGTTGCAATGGTGATCAAAATTATCACCGATTGCTTGCAAACAGCGCTCTCCCTAACACAGATTTAAAAATCGAATGCCGTCCGGTCTCACTGAACGGTGCGATGTGGTGGTGTCCGGTTGGTCGTCATCAGCAGCAGCGTTTTCGGCGCGTGACGTTGAACATTGTTCTCCAATACACAACGGAAGGCTGGCCGCAAGCAGCGAGCTGCAGCCCACATGAACGTCCATTGACCGAAGAAGGACGAAGAAGCCACACCGCTACTGGTCGGATTCAGTTGCTCGTCGTGAGCCGCTGTGGGCCATCGATGCCAAGCGCGTCACCCTCGTTCCAAACAACATACAGCTCGCCAGCTTTATATATGTTGAACACCCTAATAGTTCACCATTACTCAACCATCACGACAAACGGTCCTTTTCAGGACCAACATAAATTGGTTAAAGAGTATTTTCTGGACATTTGTCAAGGTCATAAATCGGGTGTCAGTTCCCAATAAGTTTAAATCTAACATTTTAAGGCAACATTGGGGGTGCATTTTCAAAAACCAAAGTCGGTCGCGGCATGAAAGTGGTCTGATTTTGATCCAAAGATGATGGATTTTAAATCTTAGTACGCCAATCGGTAGGACATTTTACTACGAATCCGTTAAAATTAAGACGACTGTGTAACTGTTGCTATGATAGTTAAAATTATCACCGATTGCCTGCGAAAAGCGCTTTCCCAAACACAGATTTCAAAATCGAATTCCATCTGGTTTCGCCCAACGTTGTTTATTGTTATTCAATCACCGTGTGTGGTGAGTGGTGGTGTCCGGTTGTCATCGGCAACTAACTATCTCAAAGCTGCCCTCAAGAGCTCTCGATTCACCGAAGAAGGAGGAAGAAGCCGCACCGCTACTGATCGGATTCAGTTGCTCGTTGTAAGCTGCTGTGGTTCATCTATGCCAAGCGCATCACCCTCGTTCCAAACAAAAAAAATGCTCGCCAGCCTCATTTGGGTTTAGCACCCTAATAGCTGAGCATTACTCAACTATCACGACAAAATGGTTCTTTTCAGGACCACCATAAATTATTGTTGTTTAAGAGTTAATTTTTATCGAATGTTCGCTCGCCTTGCTGCCAGCCACATCACCCCCAAAGCTGTTTGATAATGTACCCAGCAATCAAACGTTTGTGGTCAAATGAGTAACAGTATTGAAGTGGAACATAACAATTCTCACAATGACCAAATACCACATAACATTGTCAATTAATCAGAAACACTTCGAATTAAGGTAGGGTTTCCTAGGACGCTAGAAAAAGCAAAATAATCTAGAATTTATATGATTGTTCGCAAATTATCTCGTGATTGGAAAATTTTAGCAAGAAATTCGTCCATTCATCATCTATTGAATAAACCAAAAATTCCGTGCGTTTTGTGCACGAAAATACGTAATTTTGTCATCGGAAAACGAGGCGTTTCCGTTATGGCAAAAAGTGGTTTCTCTAACACAGTCGCCGAATATTTATACCGAGCACGTAATCCTACGTCAAATATACGGTCGTGGATACAACCTCTTATTTCAATTCATCTTTGATCTGATCGAGGGATCCACCACTGGGCAGATCTTTCAAGACAATTTTGAACCTCTTATTTCAATTCATCTTTGATCTGATCGAGGGATCCACCACAGACCTTTCAAGACTATTTTGAACAGACGTTCGCAGTAAGATACTTGAGAATACGTTTGAATACAAGGTTTCAGCCAATACACGGGATACACCCCGACGGCTAATTTGAGGTGAAAACCTGAATTTTTACGAATTGCGATGAGCATAGAAATCGGAAGTGGGGACCTTTCCTTTCGTCGTATTATGCCGGGAATGTTTAGTGAAATTTTACCTGAATGATGGATCACCATCATCATCATCCGTGAGCATGTTAAATTGATTGCTCAAATAAATTTTATCATAAGGGGGATCAAGAGATTGCCCTTTTCTTTCGCGTTTAGGTGTCATGGCGGCTGTTGAAACTGATTTCTTTTAGCGTCCCGTAAAACTCGAAGTTTGTTGGGAACAGCTTTAGCTGTAATTTAAATTTTATTTTTTGTAATATTATCACTTTAACAATATTAATTACCTACAATTTTTCAGTATTTCTTCCGACTAACTTCCTTTAGTGACTACAAATGTTAGGTTAGGTGTTCTGCTATAAGGAACAAATTTTTCATTGTAATTAATTTTAACTTCATCATTTACTTTATTATTTACTTACAGTTTATCGAACTGAACACTAATTTACTATTTTTTACCTTTTAAATATAAACTAGTTTTAATTAAATTAACTGCCTGCATAAAACATGGCTTGCACTTGACGAACTTTTTATTGTCAATGTTTACATTTCGTTTCTTTCGCCTTATCTTCCGTGTCAAACCGCGATGACATTTCTTCGTTCCAGCGGGTTCGGCAATGCTCATCGATGCGCGTAGCTACCCTGTGGTAACTAGCGATCGTTACGCGCCGAGGGGTACTCGTCGTCACATTCCCCCGCCCGTAAACCATTATGTTTGGCTTCCGGTTTACCACCATCTACAACGTCGAGTAACGCCAGCTTTACCACTGGTCTCCGTAATGTTCCGTTCGCCGTCCGCACCCACACTTGCCGAACCCGTCCATCCTTTCCTTGAATGACCTTATCCACCTTCCCTCTGATCCACTGATTTCGTACCGTATCGTCCACGATCAGCTCCAGATCTCCTTCCGCTATCTCCTTCACTTCCTCGAACCACTTCGACCTTCTCGAAATCACCGGCAAGTACTCCTTGATCCAACGTTTCCATATTGCGTCCGTCAAGTGCTGGGCAAGCTTCCATCCACTGTTCAAAGTTGCACGATAATCCACGGGCATCGTTGGACGTTGTTTCACTCCACTTGAGCTCCCCAAGAGAAAATGGTTAGGGGTCAAGGCTTCCTGATCGGCTGACTCTAACGGAATGTACGTGAGCGGTCTCGTGTTGATCATCGCCTCAGCTTCAATCATCACCGTTTCCAGAACCTCGTCATCCGGCCGTCGTTGCGCTTCCAAAATGGTTCCGATTGCTGCCTTTACCGAGCGAACCATTCGCTCCCACACACCACCCATATGTGGTGCAGATGGCGGATTGAACGACCAACGAGTCGCAGAGTTGGTGAAGGTTGTAGCCAGATGATTGTTGCGTTCCTCCATCTCCCGTTTCAGCTGATTGTTCGCCCCGTGAAAATTTGTCCCGTTGTCGCTAAATATCTCAGCCGGTGCACCTCGTCGTGATATGAATCTTCTTACAGCCATGACGCAGGATTCCTTCGATAGACTGTGAACAACCTCCAGGTGAACAGCGCGGATAGTCAAGCAGGTGAACAGGGCTATCCACCGTTGCTGCGACCAACCTTCGCCAGTACTGGGCCAAAATAATGTACGCCTACGTATGTGAACGGCCGTACATACGGAGTTAGCTGGACCTTCGGCAGCGCGCCATCGGCGGCGAGCGTGGATAAGCGCGAAGAACTCTACACCAGATACAGCTTTCCGAGACTTTCGTAACCAGTGATCTCAGTTTTGCAATCTCGTAGAGCTGCCTTATCTCGTTGACAACTGTTTCACTATTGCAGTGACGGAAACGGTGATGGAATGAGTCGACGAGGAGAAATGTGATTGGATGCTTGCTGGGCAGAATTACCGGGTACTTGGTTCCGTACGGTATCCATTCAGCATTCCTCAATCGGTTACGTTTGCGTATCACTCCATTCTTGTCCATGAACGGCCATAGCTTGTATATTGTACTAGACTTCGGCAGTATTCCATGTCGAGCTTCCGGTTCTCCCATCGTCGTTTTAAGAATTTCTATTTCCAATGCGAAGATGTCCATCTGCGCTAGTTTCCACAACGAATTTTCAGCACGTGTCAATTCGTCCTGTGTTAGAACTCCTTGAACCAGTACTTCTCTCCGCTGCGACCGCTGAATATTATTGATGAATCGATGCACGAACGCCATAGTTCTGTGTAGCTTCGTCCACTTACTGAACCTATTTGTATTCATCAGCGACTCCGGTACATAACGATGCACGTTGCAAGCAATTAGCTCTTCTTCAGTGGGATTTATCGGTTCATCACTGCCTGGCCAAGATTCTTCCGGTTGCCTTAGAAAATCTGGCCCACGAAACCACCGGCTGTCAGAGCTGATATTTGGACCGGAACCCCATTTCGTTGCATCATCCGATACGTTCAATACCGATCCAATCTTCCTCCATTCGCTGACATCTGTCTTGGATAATATCTCCCCGATCCGGAACCCCACGTACTGGTGATAGCGGCGTTGGTCTGACCTAATCCATGCGAGAACGGTGCTGGAATCTGACCATAGTACACGCTTCGTTACAGGGAGAGCGTGCATGTCTACGATGCTGTTGAGAAGGCGTGATCCTAGAACAGCTGCTTGAAGTTCGAGTCGTGGAACCGTCAGCATCTTCAACGGAGCTGCTTTTGATCTCGCTGCTACAAGACTAACCTCAGTACCCTGTGTAGTTTCGACCCGGAAATACGCAGCACATGCATATGCCGATATGCTTACGTCTACGAATACGTGGACTTGCAAAGATGAATACGTTTTCTCAACAGCGTCTGGAAAATAGCATCTCGGGATTCGCAGAGTGTCCAGGTTTGGAACGAGATTGATCCAGTCCCTCCACTGCAATCTCAGCTTCTCGTTGATTTGATCATCCCAACCAATACCTGCCGCCCATACATCCTGCATCAGTATTCTTCCGTGGATCAGGAAAAACGCAATTAATCCCATTGGATCGAAGAAGCTCATTACTGTGCGTAAGACTTCTCGTTTCGTTGGGATATAAGACTCACCCAGAACATGCTTCAGGTTGTCTCGCAAGGAAACCGTATAGGTAAAGGTGTCACTGCTCGGTATCCACTTCATGCCTAATACTGACTCGATTCGTTCATCTTTTTCCGCTCGGATATCCTTCTCCGCTGTCGTTGATTCATCTCCCACTTGCGCTGCAATCGCTGAATCATTGGATAAGAAGTTACGGCTCTCAAACCCTCCTTTGGCGTGAATTTTCTTGACCTCGCTGCCAATCTTCATTGCTTCCTCCACAGTTCCGAAACTATCCAGGTAATCATCCACGTAATGGCGATGGATAATGGCCGCTGATGCTCGTGGAAAATCCGCTTCGAACTCTTTTGCGTTCAAATTTTTGATGTACTGAGCGCAGCTCGGCGAGCACGAAGCCCCGAAGATAGCTACGTCCATGACGTAGATCACCGGATCTTGACGGCCCGAGAGCACGATGCGGACTAGACTGCCAGCCTTTCGTTCTAGACGTGCATATTTTTCATTTTCGCTCCATGCTGATAACAAAACTCTAGTTCATTTTGGAGCTTCGAAAATGTAGAGCCCGGCTTATCACATATTTGTGAGCGTGTCTTACTTAAGCAGCCTTTTTGCAGTCAATAAAAATGGTTGACAGTTAGGGGGTGACACCCAAACCATCCGCCCGGGGTGTTGCTGAGTCACGCTATGCGAGGCCCGCATCACAGCACGTGACCTGAATGGTCCCCAATCTGATAAATGTTGTTGCCACATTTTGTCTGGACTTTAGGCCAACAATAGAACACCGCAATATGATTGCTCTATGATTGAAATCAATACTCAACAGGACGTCAATCATGCACGATTCCCCTATTGTTGTATGCAATATATACTACGGTAAATACCCACGGAATGTATTGTCTGCTCCAACCCTACTCTGGACGATGGGAATACTCCATAGGGACACATGTTTCATGCCAACGTTCTGCCAGGTGTCACTGCGAAAACCATTTGCTATTCATAACATGATAAGATGCGCTTCAATTTGCCCTCTAGAAATGAACCTAACGGAATGAGCTCAGTGTGATTAAATGTCGCACAATTAATTGAACTAGCTATAATTAACGTCTCACCGCTCTGAAACTATATGTCACTGCAAATTGAGAACATAGATAGTGTATCTGCGGTTGACATTAAAGGACATTAAAGGAAGTGATATGGGTGATCGAACAACAATCGCAATTGAAACGGAACCTCGACGTCAGAGAGCAAACACACAATTACACAATATCGAAGACGACGGAGTCCCTATCGCAATAGTACATAGCATATTATCGTGGAATGTAAACCATCCGATAATGTGGTTCCTTTCGTGTTTACCACACTCACTCGAAGCATTCTCGTTGTCGATAAAACGCTTAATTCGACATCATGTCAAGCGTCGATAAGCGCGCGTGTTTGGATAATGCTGGCCGGGTCACCACAAAGCAGTGTAGCGATGGACCTACCGTTGCGTTGGTCGGTCCTATAAGTGGAGCTTTGTGAGAAAAAAAGAAACCACATGAAATTCCATCCACCTAATCGTTCGATAGCCTACAGCTTATGCATTACCAATATCGTCCCTTTCCGTCCTTGCCGGATCCATCCTTCCCTCCATGACTGGGGTTTATTGAGATCCAGTGACGTAGCGAGTATTCAGGTTAGAATCTCTACAAACCTGAATCCACCTTTGGCAACGACCCTGTTAATCCATTTTGGGCTCGAGCTTCATCATGCTTCCTCAGGTTCCGATCCAATGAACGCAACTAACCAAAGCCATCGCAGCAAACCAATATAGAACGAAAGAACTAAAATACCCAGTCTCACACCATGCTGTATAAATTTTATTTTATTATCATGCCACCGGCAGTAGTGGCTTTTTATAGTGATACACCACCCACCACCCATCGGACCTCACTGATCCGTGCTATATAGGTGGCAATGGCAATTTAGCTAAATGTGGTTCAAAAGCAAACACCCGTAGAATATTGTACGATACTCTCTACTCACGCTACGTTTTGGCTTTGAACTACAGGAGCGCAACCATTCGTCGGAAACTTTAAATGCGATCGAAAAATGGAACGCCTTTGTGATCCTGAAAGCAACCACGTCGAAGCCTACGAGCTCTACAAGCATGAATGAAAATCCTCTCAATTTTTCATCCACCTCCTTCTAGCTCATTTTTCTTCATTCCCGTCAATTACATAATTTTTCTCCCATTTACCCTCTCCATCATCCTATTCAAGCTTCATCCTAGCCAATTTCCGCCTCTCTCCTAGTCGAACGCTGCACCTGAGCAGCATAACCGATGGAAGCAGTGAATGAGTCATACCTTGCTTTCACTGACTTTTCCGAGGGGCACTACAGAAGAAGGTACCAGAACAAGATTTGTAGGGGGAACGCTCCGAGATGCATAGAAATTGCGTGTTCTCCACTAAATTGTACTCTCGTGCGCTAGATAATATTTCTTTTTTCGGGTCATTCCCAGCCAAGTGAGCCAGCCGAGCAGCGTCCCAAGGGGGAATGAAATATTCATTCGAGCCTACGTTCGCTGACCGTTGCAATGCACTTGGACAAATGGCCGTCCGTAACGGATGAGTGGAGCATGTGTTTCTCTGTGAGCAACAGACCTGGCGGCAGGCGGAGACATTAATCTTTCCTTTTAGGCTTCGGACATTAGCTCCGGTGTTTGCCTGTAAAATCATGTGAGACCTTAGGGGTGACTGCGTTGATGTTCGTATGGTTAGCTTGAGAGTAATTTATTTCATCCAAAATTGTCACACGGTCCGATTCTTCAACGACACCATAGTTGACTATCCACAAAACGCTGATTAGACCGGTAGCCACGAGACGTGGACTATGCTTGTTACGTACCTTTTACGATAGAGTGCAGATGCAGCAAGACGAAACGTAGGGTTCTCACCGCAAAAATCGGACGATTATGGTGAACAGCAAACAATTTGAGTGTATTAAAAGCTGAATAATCTATTTTTTAGCTGAAGAAGCATTATTTTTATCTAAGCATGCTCTTATTGAGCTTTCAATGCACATTGGGCCAGAAATGCAATCTAGCGGAGCAAAATTGATAACTCCGAAACGAAGCATTTCCGCGCGAAGCAGCGCAAATGCGTTATTGTTTCTCCAAAGATTCCGGCAGAGCTTGACGTGATTTATTGAAATCATCAAACGTATACAAGGGGACACTTGAAATCTTTGAAATCATCAAACGTATACAAGTGGACACTTTGCACTGCCTCGAACCTTTGTCAATTGAAGACCACATGCTCCGGCGTTTCATCCACGTTGCCACACTCCGAACAGAAGGGTGACACTGCGTGTTCGAACCTATACAGATACTTCCTGAAGCAGCCGTGGCCAGACAGGAACTGCGTTAGGTGGAAGTTGACGTCTCCGTGTTTTCTGTTCACCCAGGTCGAAAAAAAAAACTGTATTAGTCTACGTGTCCATCTACCGTTCTCCGCCATGTTTTACTCCTGTTGCCACTTAGCCAACGACTCCGCTCTCACAACTTTCCGTACTCTTCCGGCTTCTCTCCGCTTGTAGCACTCGCTGTCCTCCGCCAGGGTGATGCCGCTTTGAGGTTATGGCATGCCCCCGACGGTGATATCTGTCCACTGTACCGCTCAACAGTTACTGACCAATAGCACTTCCGTTTTATGATGGACTATCTGCAGCTTCGCTCCTTGCAATCATGTAGATCGCCTCGGTCGCCAGCACTTCCACCTCTTCCAGCGTCTCGCCTGTTACCGTCAAGATGACGTCGTCCACAAAGCCAACGATCTCAACTTCTTTGAGCAGCTTCAGCGTTAGCACGCCGTTGTACATCCCGGTCCAGAGCATTGGACCAAGGATGGAGCCTTGTGGAACTCCCGCTGTGATTCTAATCGATCTATGTCCTATGTCTGTCTGTCATCTAAACTGAAGCAAATTTCAATAATGGTGCGCTGATGCACTTCCCGTATTCGCATTTCCAAAATGTTTACATTATTATTTCACCAAATTTTAAAAATAATTAACGTTAATAGAAAAAGTAACCTTCAAAAAATCCTTGTATGCAACAAACCTAAGAGGAAGAGAAGACAATACGGGGGCGAAAACGAACCACTTTTCTGTCAAACGCGAACCAGCTCGTGATTGGCCGATTTGAAATGCGTAAGATAGAGATAGAGATAGAAATAGAGATAAAAGAGTAAGATGCCAGTTGTCTCCTCTTCCTCTTAGCAACAAACTAGCAACCAAAGTCTTCACCGGGGTGATTCTCCCCGGTGAAGGAAACGAACACTCTACGGTGCTCCCTAGTGATCACTCATACGCTCCGGTGTGTTGGACTGGTGAAGGTGCGAGGTCAGAAACTGTATTTGTTTGCGAAGTGGGAGAAGCTATAGACCTTTTCGATGCTTAATCGTCTTTCTCTATCTATCCCTCATGTATGAATCGACGGTGTATTTTCCACTAATCTGTTTCCCTCTTGCTCGCACTCGTTGGATTTAAATGGTACAGTAGTGTGCGCCGATTAGACGTCGAAAAGCTCTATAGAAAGTGAAAACAAAATAAAGATCGCTCGGGTGAGTTTGCTTTTGTCATAGCACAGACAAACAGACGTAACTCTTCATTGTGTATCTTCGTTCATGCATTTAACGGTTGATTTGAATATTGTCAGTTCCGTGAACTACTCGCCGCAGCGCTGGCATCGGATCACTTTGACGTTTCTATACATTCTATAGAACTTTTATGCAATATTGTTTGCGAGCTAGCGAGCAAGCTTGTGTTCCGAGAGAAGCCCGAGAGATGTCGTTACTGAGGTCATATGTTTTGAGATACTATGTTTTCAAGAAAAACTTTTTCAAAGAGTTACGTCTGTTTGTCTGTGGTCATAGTGCGAGGTGTCTGTTCAACTCACCACCTTGCTTACACTGGGGATAATGGTATCTCTGCGCTTCAAATTTATATACACCCCGTAGGTTTGCGGGGTTTATATACACCGGTAGAAATACATGGCAAAAAAAATACTTTTTGCACAGAAGTCGAATCAAATTGCGGTCTTCAAATCAAAGATGAACTGGCAAAATTACTTGAGCCACTCCGAGTAATCAAAATGAAAATGAAATCCCGTCCTGGCGATTCGCGCAAAAGGATTTCTAATTATTTTTATTTGTTCACTTCAGGTCTAGTGAACTAAACAACCTTAAGGCCTTGGATAAAGCTAGCCTTACGCTCTATGTCCGAGTTCATTGGGAACACTTCAGGAAGACTGGAGGAAATTTTCAAAACCTCAACCACGGAGCAAACAATTGCTACATGCCAGCTAAATGCATGAATCGTGGTTATTCTTCTCATGCAAAGGACAAGTGTCCTGTGAAAGAAGATCCCAAGGAATTTAAATTGTGGTGAAATACGCAAATCCAATTTTTGGGAATAGTCCAGGTACTCATTCCTCTGCTGTTACCAGAGGTCAGCGAGGAACAAATGTTACCTTCGTACCCATAGGTACAAACAACTCCCCTGCGTCAAATTCTTCATCTATACCTGCCGCTAGCAATTTTCAGCAAGTAAAAATCCCCTATAAAGTGTACCCTGTATTCCCCTAATATCTCATGAACTGTTGTTTAAAGACATAGCATTCTAAAACCATGCATAAAGTGCTTATGTTTTACGAAAAATAGAGCTGTGAAAAAACATTTCCTCCAAAAAGTAGGGGAAAATGGCGTAAAATGGTCCAAAACACCTACCTACAAAGCTCTCCGGTCTATGAGACCACGTGCAATCGTTTCCCCAGACGATTTCCCTTCGGAAAAAGTCGTTTTTCATGACCGGAATTCAGCGTGCTGTTGAGATATTGAATTTTGGGTAATTTTGGACCCATTTTGCCCATAGTGTGTTGATACGGAACTTCCAGCTGTTGAAATATTCAGACAGGCCGTCCAGTCCGCTCTGGTCATCCAGTCTGAGCTCCGATCAACCTACCCTGGGTATACGATGGATGTGTCATCCACGAACAGAGACAACGATCCACAATCAGGGAGATCCAGCATATCGGAGGTAAACAGGTTGAATAGAATGAAATGCAATTTAGAGATACTCGAAACGTCCTGTTCGATAGATAATTTTGGATGATGTTACTGCTGCAATTTGTAGACCAGGCCATCGTCGAACGATTTTTCAACCATGGCAGAAGTTTTCGACACAGACTTGTTCCGTCGGAGAATATTTGTCACTCGAGTCAGCTGGTGGACGGTCGAGCGACCTTTCCGGAAGCCAAACTGTTCCTCGAGTAACAAGTTGAGATCTTCGGCAGATATTTAATAGCCGATGATAGACTGCCGAACAGCTTGGATAACCCTGAGAGAAGGCTGATGGGCCAGTAACTTGAAAGAGAGGAAGGATCCTTCCCAGGTTTCCGAATGGGGATGACTTTAGCTAACTTCCAGCACGAGGGGAAGTAGTCAAGTCGGAGGCACTAATAAAAAATCAATGCCAGATGGTTGTAGAATCTGGAAATCAAGTGCTTGAGCTCCAGATTCAGGATGTTTTCGAAACCTGGAGCCTTCGTGTTTTTGGAAGTTTTGATATAAGCCAACAGTTCGTCAGCCGTGATCTCGGATTCCTCGGGAAAAATGTTAGGAACCTGGAGGAGATTGGTCACATTTTCAGCAACCTCAGGTTCTTGAGGGCTGGTAATGTTTTGTCTGAGATTGTGGTAGCTGACGAAATGTTGACTTACCGCGATAGCCTTCTCTTCAGGTGTTATCAGGTAAACCACTGAACCGTTGGGACAATTCAGTGGAACCAGCGGTGAAATAGGCTTTGGTTTAGTTTTGAGGACTTTTGTTAGTTTCCAAAATGGTTTTGCACAATCTAGGAGGGAACGGATGTTATTGTCGAAATTCTCATTTCTGAGTTCCAACACTTTGGCTTTGATAAGTTTGGCTAGACGGTTGGAATGGGTCTTCAAGGTAGGCAGTACAGTTCTTACGAATGGCCTGATCTGATTAGGCTTTTAGTATTCTGATCAAGATTTAGAGAATTACTCACCCGTCTGGAAGCTGGCACGTGTTGTTCCCGGGCGCGAGATATCGCCTCCTCGACAGCGCAATCGATGGCTTCATCGACGGCTTGTTGGAACCGATCCCAGCTTACCCGATGGCAATTCCGACGGGAAGCATAAAATCAATTAACGGAGAAGCCCACCTCGGCTACCACCGGAAAGTGGTCCGAGCATCATTCTTGGTTAGCTACCGGTTGGAAGATCCCAAGTAACAATTTAGTAACCATTTTGCATCCACTCTGATTTATGATGGTTTTATAACGGCAACGAACAACCCATTTAGTATAAATGCAGCATTTCAAAGTGTAAAACATTCCTGCTTAGTAATTCAGCTTTTTGCTGTTTTAAAAACCTTTTATAGTTTGACAAGAAAGTCAAAAACTGCATTGTTTTAAAAATAAATTTAAAACAGTTCTCAATCCCTCCTTAAAACTGCTCTGTAATTCAAGCATAAACGTCATAAGAAATTGTTTATGAATGTTGGCTTTATATAAAACGCAACCACAAAACCGTATTGGGGAATGGAATTCGGATTAATATGGATGGGTGAATACGTAACTTTGAATTCAACAATTTATTCGAAAGTCGCGTATCGCAACAGGACCGGTCCTTTGCACTTCTGTCTGAGTACTGACTACGTGTTATCATTTCTGCTATCACTTCGGGAAAGAGAGTCACTGAACCGGAGAAAATAGAGAGCTTACACAGAATGCAATTGGCTGGTCCTAGGGTTGCTCATTTTCTCAGTCTAACAATCGGCCCACCTGACCACCATCCGGCCCGGATGGTGACGGCCCGTCTCCACCAGGAATCTCATCGTCGGTGATACAATCTTCTTCGTCTGCAGGCACGAATCTCTTCATGAATTCCACGCAAGTTGATGTACGATTGGGGCCCTCGTGTACGCCGACTTTTTCCACATCATAGCGTTCGTTTCATTTCTTGTTGATCACTCGGTATGGTCCAAAAAACTTGGGAGCGATCTTCAGATTAGTGCCAAACTGGGTTCGGCTGATAGCAACGAGGTCACCAACTTCGTATTCAATGGCGTCCTTCCGGTTACGGTCGAATTGCTTCTTCATACGCTGCTGAGCCCGTTGGATGTTGTTTCTGGCGTCGATCCGACACTGATCTCTGGATTCCTCGAAAAATCTAATCCACTCTTGCTCGACCGTCTCGGCAAGTTTCACATCTTCTGGTGAACGCATTTTCGTCCCAAACAACAGTTCGAATGGAGTTCGGCCAACGCTTCGTTGCAAACTATTGTTTAAGAACCGTTGCAAGTCACCTACACGACGGTACCAATGGTCTGGGTTGTTGATCGACAACTTTGCCAATGCTGGGACAACAACTCCATGGATCCTCTCCACCTGTCCATTACCTCGTGGGACACCTGTGGTAATCAGCAGATGCTCAATACCTTCTTCAGTGCAATAGTTTTCAAAACTTGAGGTGAAGACAGTGCCTCGATCGGAGATTATGCGTTTAGGACTACCAAATATGCATTTTTGTACGTCCAGTTTTTTTTTTCAAAACTTCGTCAGTTGCTGTTGTTTTTACTGGATATAGCCAGACAAACTTACTGAATGTATCCACTACCGAAAGAATGTAACGGTACTGTTTTCCTGAGGCTGTTAGGGGTCCGAGATGGTCGATGTGATACGTCGAAAGTGGAACTTCGTCTTTGGGAATAGGGTCAAAATGCACGGGATGCAGTTAGTAACATATTTCTGCAATTTTGTCGTCAAACCATCGATCCAATATTCCCGCATGATTAACTCACTCATTTTCTTTACACCGAAATGCCCTTGTTCGTGTACACTCCTGATAACGGTATTGTGCATTGCACTGGGGATCACCAGTAGTTTACCACCGTAGTACTTCTTGTACAGGATTCCATGGTCCGTGAAAAAATCACCATAGCTTCCTACATCCAGTGCCTTGATTATTGCACCGAGTTTTTCGTCCTTCCGTTGCCCCGCTTTGATGGTTTCAATCACGTTGGCTTGCAGAAGTAGCACTGTTGGGTCATTATTGCTCCAGGTCGATGCTCCATGGTGTACTCGAACTCCTCCAACAGCAACGCCCATCCAGCAATTCTGGGTGCAATCTCCTTCTTCTCCATGGTCATCTTGAAGGCGGCGCAGTCAGTAACAACTTTGAAGGGGATGCCCAATAGGTACACCTTGAATTTTTTCAAGGCCGACACAATAGCAAGCACCTCAAGTTCGTAGCTCGGATAGTTTGCTTCTGCTGGAGAGGTTTTCTTGCTATAATAGTATACAGGATGGAAAGTACTCTCACCTGGAATTTTTTGTAGAAGGATTGCACCGAATCCAACTCGACTGGCATCAGTGTGTAGCTCGGTCAACGTGTTCGGACGGTACAAACTTAGAGCGGGTCTTGAACACAATGCCGTCTTCAACATCTCCATTGCTGCACGCTGTTCTGGACCGAATACGAAAATTGCATCCTTCTTCAACAAATCCGTTAGGGGTTTGGCCATGATGGAGTACCCCTCGACGAATTTCCGGAAATAGCCAGTGAGTCCCAAAAACTGGGCTCAGAAAACTTAATCACAGCTTCAGTCTTCTCTGGAACTGGACGAATTTCTCCACTGCTGATTTCGTAACCGAGATACTCAATCTTCCGCTGCAAAAACTGGCACTTTCTCCATTTGATACGTAAGCCATTTTTCTCAGCAACATCGAGCACTATCTTCAGCCGACGTAAACCTTCGTTTTCCGCTGGGATAAGCAAATCGTCAATATAGACCACGACTATTTTTTCTCGAATTAACTCACGAAACACATCGTTAATGAATCTTTGGAAAACGGTAGGAGATATGGACAGCCCAAACGGAGTTTTCAGAAATTCAAATTGGCCGCACGGAGTGACGAACGCGGTGTACTTCACACTTTCTTCATCCACTGGAACGTGGAAAAACCCATTCTCCAAGTCCAACGTCGTGAAAACTCTGGCTGAGTGTAGATCATCAAGAATGTCCTCAATCAAAGGAATGGGAAAATGATCGCGAACTATCACTTTGTTGAGGTGACGATAGTCGATACAAAGACGTCTGGTTCCATCCTTTTTGTGCACCAATACTATCGGGCTGCTGAATTCCGATGTGCTGGGGCGGATAACACCTTGTTCTAGCCATTGCTCAACCTGAGCTTGAGCTATATCTTTCTCCAACGGGGCCAATCTTCGGGGTAACTGCTGGATAGGAGACTCATCTTTCAAAACAATCTTAAGGTTCACTTGTGTATCAACTACCTGCTGCGGACAGTAACTGTTTATCATGCCCTTTACTTCTTCACGAATGTCCCGATTTTGAATGTGGGCTAATGCTGCGTCGGCATCGTCCTCTACCATAATCCTCATTGCGAAAAGCTCATCCTTCGGTTGAAACTTTGCTCCTTCGGCTGTAACGTTCACGTCTCCATGAAGAAGTAGGTTTCTCCCGAGTATAACTGTCTGAGGCTTGTCCTTCGCTTCGAGGATGTCGAAAACAATTTGGAGAACCACATTTTCCACTTCAACCTCCAAGCAACACGTACCTAATGTCCACACCGAACCGTTGAGTGTAGTTAATTTTTTTGCTTCCTCCGTGTTCACCGACAAGTCAAATTTATCCCTCCAATCCGCGCGCAATAACGAAACGTCCGACCCTGAGTCAAAAAATGCTTTCACAGGTATCGTGTTCATCTTCACTTTCATGTAAGTTCCCCTCATCGGTACCGGTAAAGAATGACACATATAAACGGCACCATGAGAAGTTTTCTTTACACAATCCTTGGCAATGTGCCCTTCAGTCCCACATCTGTAGCAAACTGCACTTCGTGAAGCACCAGTTCTGGTACCCGTTGATCTAGGATTCGGGTTTCTGCTGTTTGTGTTCCGGTAGCCAGAAGATTTTTCTTCGCCTGGAGGATTGCGTTGTCTCCCATCTCTACCAAACTTAGAGTCCTTCAACCCCTGGTATATGCGCAACTTTTCTCGTACAGCAACGTCTTATCAGGCCCATTATCGTTTATGCCGTTAACAGTATGCGTTATAATGGCATCCAAGTCCAAATTCGCCTTTGCTCCTGTCTCACGCATGACCAGAAAGTACTCCAGCACATTTTCACCCACTTTTTTCTTCCGCGCGCGCAAAGTCTCGTGAATTATCGCACTGTTTTCCTTCTTCTGGAATTCTTTCAACAAAAACTGTTTCAGTGTATTCCAGCCAGTGATGTGGCTTACAGTGCCCGGCCATTTCATCAAAGTCGGCAATCCACTTTTCAACGGAGTACACTTCCGTGCCACCAAACTCATAAAAAGCTGATTCCACTTCGGTCACCGTCAGATACTGCTCTCTGACCGGTTGCCTTCTATCACCGCCAGACGCTGCCCGATTACGCCGACCCCTTCCGCTTGCCACGCTCTCGCCGCTATCGTTTTCACTGATCGAACTTAGCGCATCACTGCGAACCGAACCACCGTCACCCATTCCGCGATCGTCTTCATAACCCGGTGCACCACGATTTCCGTCGGCGTTTACACCCCGCATACCACGATTGCGGTTAGGCTTCTTCCCCCTCATGTGGGCTGCAGCTCGCTGCTTGCAGGCAGCCTTTCGTTGTGTACTGGAGAACATCACCACTCACCACGCGGTGATTGAATAGAAACCATTTGGTGAGACCAGATGGAATTCAACTTTGAAATCTGTGTTTGGGAAATCGCTTTTCGCAGGCAATCGGTGATAATTTTAACTATCATAGCAACAATAAAAATAGCTTGCCTAGATGGTATGCGTCCACAGACGCACATACATACATCGATAAATTTCATCTTGCCGAGCTGATTTCTCATATTCAATTTGATTCTACGATGTCGTAGTCAAACCGTCGAGTTAGATCGATTGGGAATGTTTTATACCAGTGAGATAGTTTGTGTGGGTGGATATAAGTCACAGACGGAAAGACGTGAGAAATCCGATTTTAATACCTTATGTAATGAAGGTAATACGACTCTAATCGCAATTTGATGATCGGATGATGTTCTGGTGACCCAGATTTCCCAGTATATAATATGACATAAACCACTATTTGACGGCTGGTGGGTTTTCCAAATCCGATTTATCTGACAATTTCTAGTATGAGCTACATCTTGATTTCATGACCATCTGGAGGTGTTCCGTCTTAGGGACGTTCGTTTGGCTGACCAAGGCTTTCCAAATGCTGCGTGGCGCTGATGTGCATGTGGAATTCCAAACCTTCCTCTCCACCATCCGGAAGGCCCTGATGATCTGAGCAACTGAGCAAATTGTCAATGTTACAATCTTCTGGAGGATCCCCTGTTGCCGACAGGGTCCCTTTTGTGGAGTAGCTGACTTCTTGCTAAGTTCAGGAATTGACCTAGGCATGCTTGAAGCAGCACAACATTCTCCGCATCTGAATTTCCTATAACTTCCTTTGCTGCAATTGCCTATCCTGTTTCAACTTTTTTGTTGCTGCAAATTCACCTCCAATCTCATCCGCTGCTTTGTTAGTGCCCATTCATGCTGGCTATTCTTCCGCAACATTTCCTTCTCCGAACTTTCACCGCATTTCCTCCTCCGAACAAACATCGCTTTTTGAACGTCAAACATGAATTGCAAGCGCATTGATTGTCTCATACAAGTCTCACTTTCAAACCAAATATGAATAAATATTGAATGTTGATAGCTGTGATCTGGCCACCCTTAACGATGATCACCATGTTTTTGTGCCCAGGCTTGTGCATCTGGCTGGAGCAGTGGAGCACCCGACCCAATGTAAAGCATCGAGGCTTCATGTTTTACGATGGCTTCTACAGCGCCTTGTTTGCACACATCTCTCCTTCGCCATTGCCAGTATGTATTTGCGTCGTTCGTGTATGTGTGGGAGGAAAGCTTTTTTTTTTCATTTCAAGCATATTTTATCTTGTTATTTAATCACACGCGCTCACACCGATCCTTGTCCAGGAAGACGAGACGAACTCATCCTCTTCCTCCATTACACTGGCAAAAAAAAAAAAGAATGGTAAAACGGAAAGCGACTGTGGCGGAGGCTGGGCATGGCGAGGCCATATTACTTAGGCAAACTTAATTAGATTGCATCTGGTCTGGGTCACATATCGCATGGAAGGTCCACCGACGGCGCTCGGCCCACAAGACCAACAGCAAGGATCTGGATCAGCTCAGGGTGGATGATTGAGTCATATCATGTGCGCTCGTCCTCTGCCTTATCAAGGTAAACATTGCCTGTGAGGTGGGTTCGTGGAACAGGATAAATATGGGAAATGTGTAATTGGATTGCGTTCTCCGTTTTGGCGAAGAAATCTTGTTAATGGAGAGACCTTGTTTAAAGAAAGATTCTCCTGTTGACTGTTGCTGAAAGTGAATTTAGAATATTTGCGATCAAAGTCAATTTCAGAGCTCCGAGTCTATGTTCGTCGTTATATTTCTCCAATTTACTGCTTTCATCGCGGTTGTGTTTCCGTATCACAGCACCAATAAAACACGCTTCACGGCCAACCAAAATAAATTAAATAAATAAAGAGCCTTCTGGCAGAGGAGAGCGAACCGTTAAATAACGAAACGTGCAAAACATAATATCGCGTTTTACTACCGAACGAGTCAACATTTAAATTTCAATCAGTTTCACTTTCACGTAGAAGCCGCACCCGGAGCCCAAATGAGAACACCATTTTATGCTTATTTCCTCGCTCTTATCAAGTGTGCTGCCACCTGCTCCGGCCTCGTCGTCCGTCCAACGGCGTATTCCATCATCAACGAACCACATTATTAATATTACCGCGGCTGTGTTATGATGTGTCGCCGTGTACTTTTCGAACAGCAGCCAGATGATCTACAGCAGGTCCACCACTTGAGCTCAGAAGCGAGCATTGAGAGCGAGAGAGAGAGAGGGGCCATCACTCATCATAACCATTGTACGTTTAATTTAATTTGATTGTATTATAATGGGACAACGAAAATATCCATTCTGTCTTGATGTACAGCTCGATCTCATCTCGGAATGATGGGGATTCGGAAATCTTGAGAGTAAATTTTTTCGACCTGTCCAGAGGGCATCAGCCGGTAGCTGGCGGTGTGATTGGGTTTTAGAAAGTTGGCAGGGGTAGAGCTATTTTTATCATCAAAAGGACACACCGGATGCTTAACGAACCGGGCAAGGAATTGGAAAAATAGAAAATTTCCGACCGAAATTGATTATGGCCCGGTAGGTGCGTGGGTGCTTTTGAAGTTCGGAAACAGGATGTGTCATCCAGTGCTGATTGGGACTAATGTAGAGTGATATTCTGTTTGGAGCGGTGAACAAATATTTCCTTGGAAAAAGGTACTTTTATAACAATTATTTGGCTTAAGGGACATTCTGCTACAGAGGGCGGAGATGCTTTATTTCGAATTTCCTAAGGGACGTGGGATCATGCGTGGCGGCAATACAGAAATAAAATTGTATCTAGGGGAAATGGATGAAATGTTGGGCCCACAAATAAAATCCGCAATCAGCATAAATTTTCAATAGCAGCCAAAAATATCCATTAGTACCGTCCCAATGACGTGTTAATCTAGATAAAATTGATAAATAGCAGATTTTTAGCGATGGGCCCAATCTTAGATCCATAAGCCAACATTAGAGCCATTTCTCCTATTGCCAAATCTATACCAGTGCTGGTTGATCAATGATGTTTCATATGTCCGAAGCGCTTATGATTGTTATAAAAGAATGTGTAACTGCATGTACGGATATTTCAACTCCCTCTAATTAATACTGGAATATGAGTAAAACTGGTTTGATATCAGCTTGCCATAAAACTTTAAAATAATAACTACTTAAATACCTAGTTTGCTTAACTGAATGATCATTGAACAATTCTGGAGTTTTCCCGAAGTTCTCATCATTTTCTTAGATTTTTTAAATTTCACTAGAGTTCTCTGAACTTCCCTAAAATTCCCGAAAGGTTCCTATATCAAAAACTCGTTGTATTCCTTTATTAAAAACTTAATAATTAATACAGTTTTTAAAGATTTATACTTCACAGATTTACAAATTCTTGCATTGTTTTCAAAGTTGTTAATTTATCAGAACTAATTCTTCGAGATCTGTAAACTTATGCAAAAGTCTAGACTTTCCAAAGTTTTTCGATACTTTTCTTAAGTTATTAGAACTTTCAAACCAAGTCTTCTGTACTCCCCGGAATTCCTCAAACTAGAAGTTCGTGACTATTTCCTGATGTTAACACTCTGAATACGGTGCGTAAAAACTTAACGCCGACTACGAAGCCTCCGAAAATCGTGTAACGTCTTGTTTGCAATGGCATAACTTAGCCATTTATTAATGAATTTCAAAAACTATGGTACCTTTAGAGTTCCTAGGGTCTTTAGATGATTTTGATTGCAAAAACATTGAAAATAGAGTCGTCTACTTTTTTAAAAAGCGAAAAGAGTAGTTACCCATTTTTTTTTTGAAAGGTGTGTTTATAGGGTTTTGCAAGTGGCGCAAGATCTGAAATTTAGTGAATGCTCAAAAACCAATAGCGATTATAGCAAACGCCCTGGAAGCAGCTGTGATAGTGAAAACCAGGATGGCAGTGAAAATGACGGAAGCAGTAATGACCGTAGCAGTGCTTACAGCACAGGAAGTGTACGTTCTCTTATCGAAGACAAGTTGCCCAGCCTCACACAAAAAACCAGCAAACTAGTAGCACGAACCCGGAACCCCAATCAAACCGGACTGCAGAGCAAGAGAGAGAGGATAATGGCACCAGTGACCGCATGAAGCAGATTGAGAAGGTCCTCGCCGATCTGACGAAAGCTATTAGCCACTTCGAGTCCAGCACCCCGCAGCCGATGAATCGCGAAACTGAAAAAAATATTAAGGGTTGTGTCCTAGACACGACCGCAGTATGACGTAGAACTACGGAAAATTGGTGTATGTCGTGCATTTTTGACCATTATGCTTTATCTTAAATTTTTCAAGTATTATAATGTTTCGGTTATGGTTCAACGTACGTGTATCTCTTAGCGGAAGTGAATATTCACTGTAATTATTTTTGAGAGGCATTGTGTACTACCGCAAACTACTTTATAAGAAATATTCTCAGTGATTATTCACTTTCGCTAAGAGACACATCTACCTTGAAAAGCAACCGTTTCGTGATGAGTGTGTGAGTGAAGACCACGATTTGCGTCCATTTTTACAGTGGACGCGCAATGCCCCCCTTTGGCAATGTTGCCATACTTTGAAACCACTGGAAGTGAATGGAGGAAGCTTTTTGGATAGCTGAAGATAAAATAGACTATAGCTTTAAGATGTATTTGTATAGTGAACAAGAAATCTCGGCACTGTAAAGTTTTTTCGATTGTGCCTAGTAAAATAAAGTAATTATTAAAAAAAATTGAATAATGTTCTCATAATAGGATTTTATTGAACGTTTTTATTTAGCACTAATTTGAATCATGGTTGGACCTAAAAATGCCTGATGGCCTATTGTATAAAGTACCATTTGTATGCTTAAGAGCCCGCAAGGCCGAGTGTAATAAACCACATAGAGCACATATTTTTTGGAATCGGTCAACCGGTTCCGGAAATATGAGCGGAACATGCTGCGGTTAATATAAGGCATGAGGCTAATTGCGACCTTAAACGAATAAAACTTATCATGTGACACCTCAAATCACATTAGAATGAAAAAAAAAAACTAGTTCAATGGTAGTCATTTGGTGACCCTGTGACACATTGGCCATGTTTTGATTTCTCCGGACAAGTGGCCAGTTACTGAATATGGTCGAAACCATCGAATCATTAAAATTCAACAACCAGTTCAATTAGGAATGGCCAGGATCTAATCAATTTCCGGAAACCCTTAGGAAAGTAGCCAGTTTTAGACTTGGATTTGCAAATATAAATGAACCCAAGTCTCCTTCGACCTCATCGCTTGTTGTCAAGGTGATCACACCGTAGTCCACCTCGCTAGTGTACTTACCAGCTAGCACATGCCCTGCGTACATTATGCTGGCTACTTTTTTGCACGGTGCTAGTACACTAGCGCTAGCAAATTCGCATAGATGTAAACAACATTAACCGCTGACTCGCTCCTGCCTGCTGCAGGACCCAGTGCCACGCCGTCCGAAGCGGTAATGAGCACAGACTGTTTTATATCTTTTCAGGTTCAAGCAGAACGATGTGCAACCAAGTGGTACTCGATTATGACAACTGGGTTTGGGGAAAACATTTATTTCATGAAAAAAATTATAAAATTATCATTTGTAAATTTTTCAAAAGTTTTTTATGGAAAATTGGAAAAGCATTTATTTCAGAAGATGCGTAAAGTAATATCCTATCGATTGGCGTATTTGGATTTTCATTTCATCTATAAATGACAAATTTATGAGTGTTCAAAACCTAACACTACTTCACCACACATATTTTTTGATTTGCACCCCCAGTATAGTCGACAAAGACGTAGTTCTACGTAAACAAGTTGGGATTTCAGCCGTGAATCTCCTAACGACCAATGTTCATACTCAAACGTGCGCCCCGAACACATTAAGCCCTTCCCCAGTGGCGTCCGCCCCAATAAAATGTGGGCCGAGTGGTTCGAGTTCATCGATAACTTTGAAGTTGCGGTGTCCTTGCATAATGCGAACAATCCCGTGTACAGGTCAAAGTTGTTGTACCTTTCTCTTGGCCAGGAGTTACAAGCAATTGTCAAGGCTGCTAATCTGCGACCAAGTCTAAAGGACACAAACTGTTATACATCATTCGTATGGAACATTGAAAACCACTTACGCTCAATGACGGATACCGCCGCCGAACACCAAGCTTTCTTACGGTTGAAGCAAGAGAAAGGCGAATCTACCGTTGCTTTTCACGCTCGTCTAGTGAGAAACGTTAAACTTTGTGGCTACAGCATCAGCGATCAGAACCGATTTGTACGAGCGCAATTGCTAGATGGCTTGCGAAGAGAGTTAATCATCGACAATGGTCCAGCCCAACCCCCTCCGAAGCTACGTCGTATGAATCCTGATTTCACGCAAATACAAGAACGGCATTCAAGTGCACTGGATCGAGGAAATAGTTCCAGACAGCAAATGAGAGATAATCGTCCAAATCGACAATTACAAGGCCGTCGCACACGCTGCCCAAGGTGTAACAATGCTTTCCATCGGAACCCGCAATGCCCTGCTCTATCCAGAAGGTGTAATACTTGTGGCCAGCGAGGACATTTTGCTGTTACTTGTCGTGTAGGACAGCTCAGGATGGTACAGCAAAACGCAAGATACTCGGACGGAGAATCTTCTAGTGTTATATGCGTCACACACAAGTACTCCCGTTTTATCACACAGTCTACCATAAATCCCTTTAACTCTCTTTTTTTAGAGTATCAATGCTCTGACTTTGGATGACGCATTGATCGACTACAGCATCGGATCAGGCAGTCCCATACGCTTCCTTATAGACTCAGGCGCTGATGTTAATGTTATCAGCGGTAAGGATTGGTTGTACCTAGAACGTGACTTGCAATCGGGTTTAGCGAAACTTGAAATCATTCGGCGATCTCAAAAAAGCTTGCACGCTTACGCTAACTGCAAAAGCAATGCCGATCAAATGCACATTCAAAGCAAAAGTTGAAGTACTAAGAACAACAAAACCTTCAAAGGTAGCAGTATTCCACGTTGTCTCTGACGGGGTTAGACTAGGGGTTAGATCACTATTGGGTCGCTCCACAGCAAACGATTTAAAACTGCTACATGTGGGAAAGAGTGTCAACACTCTTGAGACCCTTGACGATGACATCTTCTCAAAAATGCCTGGGGTTAAAGTTCAGTTTAGTGTTAACAGCTCGGTAGCACCCACTAACAACGCATACTTTAACGTACCTGCTGCGTTTAGAGAGGCAGCACGACAAAGGTTGCATGCCATGGAAAACCGCGGGGTAATTGAAAAGGTCACGTCCACCCTTAGCTGGATAAGCGGCATGTCAGCCGTAGCGAAAGGCAAGTCAGATTTTCGCCTCGTAATCAACATGCGGGCGCCCAATAAAGCAATAAACAGAGAGTACTTTCGACTCCCTTTGGTAGACGAAATGCGGGTTAAACTTCACGGATCGAAGTATTTTTCGAAGTTGGATTTAAGCAACGCCTTCTACCATCTAGAACTAAGTGAGGAGTCCCAAATATTCACAATTAGCCAGAATACAGTCATGGTTCCTATAAATGAATCCTGGAGACAACGGAACGGTCCTCGAAAAATCCGGAACATCCGTAAAAGTAGTCAATCCATGACTCTGATCCTAGAGCTCCGCGGTTTTTTTGAAAACAGTAGGAACTGTGATCTAAAAAAGTATTTTGGGTGGTGACAAAAACATGGACCAGGATGGCCATGGGACCGTCCTCCGGACGCTCCGGAACATTCGTAAAAGTGGACAATCCACGAAACTGATCCAAGTGCTCCGCGTTTTTTGTACATTAGGAACTGTGATATAGGATGAATTTGGGTCATGGACGCAGATGGCCATCGGACCGTCCAGTGGAAGATCCGGAACATCCGTAAAAGTGGTATATCCACGATCCTCTGATCCTAGAGCTCCGTGTTTTTTTAAACATTAGGAACTGTGATTATAAAAAGAATTTAGGGTCGTGACATAAACATGAACCTGGATGTCCATGGGACCGTCCTCCGGAAGATCCAGAACATCCGTAAAAGTGGTCAATCCATGAAACTGATTCTAGAGCTCCGCGTTGTTTTTTTTGTAATCATTAGGAACTGTGATGATAGAATGAATTTGGGATCGTGACACAAACATGAACCCAGATTGCCATCGGACCGTCCTTCGGAAGATCCGAAACATCCGTGAAAGTGGAAAATTCACGAAACTGATTCTAGAGCTCCGTGGTTTTCTTGAAAACGTTAAGAACTGTGATCCTACAATGAATTTGGGATCGTGACATAAACACGGCAACAAATCTTGGAGCACGCGCAGAAGATGACAGGCTACCAGCCCTTGATCTTCAAGAAGTTGAGGAGGAGATCGGTCGGCTGAAGAACAACAAAGCAACTTGGTAGATCAACTACCAAGTGAGCTATTAAAATACGGTGATGAAGCACTGGCTAGAGCGCTGCTCTGGGTAATTGCCAAGATTCAGGAGGAGAAGATTTTACCGGAGGAGTAGATGGAAGGTGTCGTATGCCCAATCTACAAAAAGGGCGACAAGTTGGATTGCTGCTGAGCACCGCCTACAAGGTACTCTCCCGAATTATATGCCGCCGCCTGTCACCATTTGGAAGAGAGTTCGTGGGCAATACCACGCTGGATTCATGGGTTCATATTCGCGATTCGGCAGGTTCTGCATAAATGCCGCGAATACAAGTTGCCCACACATCATTTGTTCATCGATTTCAAATCCGCATACGACACAATCGATCGAGATCAGCTATGGCAGATTATGCACGAGTGCGGATTTCCGGTAAAACCGGATAAAGGCGACAATGGATCTAGTGATGTGCGTTGTTCGAGTATCGGGGACACTCTCGAGTCCCTTTGAATCTCTAAGGAGGTTACGGCAAGGTGAAGAACTTTCGTGTCTGCTGTTCAACATCGCGTTAGAAGGTGTGATCAGAAGAGCTGGGATAGACACGAGTGGCACGATCTTCAGAAAGTCCATCCAGCTTCTTGGCTTCACCAATGACATCGACATCATGGCACGGAACTTTGAGACGATGGCGAAAACGTACATCAGACTGAAGGCTGAAGCTAGGCGGATTTGACTTGCCATCAACGCATCATCTTGGGAAGACAATGTAAGCCTCCCCCCCCGAGTTCAGATTGACGGTGACGAAATCGAGGTGGTCGATGAGTTCGTGTATTTGGGCTCACTGGTGACCGCCGAAAATGATACCAGCAGAGAAATTCAAAGGCGCATTATGGCAGGGAATCATGCCTAATTTGGACTGCGGAGCACGCTCTGGTCGAATAAAATTCGCCGCCGCCGCACGAAGTTGACTGTCTTCAAGACGCTGATTAGACCGGTGGTCCTCTACGGTCACGACACTTGGAATATGCTCGTGGAGGAACAACGCGCCCTTGGTGTTTTCGAAGGTGTTGCGTACCATCTACGGTGGAGTGCAGATGGATAACGGAACGTGAAGGAGGCGAATGAACCACGAATTGCACCAGCTGCATGCAGAACCATCCATCGTCCACATTGCAAAAATTGGGCGACTACGGGAGGCTTGGCATGTCGTAAGCGGGCAAGGTGGGTCGACCAAATAGAAGGCGACCTGCGGACCCTTCGCAGGCTACGAGGCTGGCGAGTGTGGCCATAGATCGAGTAGAGTGGAGACGACTTCTTCGGACAGCAGAAGACAACAAGAGTTCCACGGTTTTTTCGAAAACACGTGAAACTGTGATATTGGAATGAATTTGGGGTCTTAACATAAACATGGACCGAATGACTATGGGACCGTCCGCTGGAAGATCCATAAAAGTGGTCCATCAATGATACTGATTCTAGAGTTCCGTAGTTTTGTCGAAAATACTTCGAACTGTGATATATGAAAGAATTTAGGGTCTATTTGATGAACTCCAATGCCATAAAGTAAAAAACATTTTTTAATAAAATAGACCGAGGAAGTTGTGAACCGTTGTCATGCTTAGTTTTGGAAAAAAAAAAATCATTCCAAAAGACGAGCAGCACGATAAAAATATTGAATGTATCGTCAAATGAGACGACTCACAACCCTACGAGTCAGATAGGAGTTGTGCAGATAGGGTTTTCGAAATTCTAGCTAGTGCAGGGAATCAGGTGGCTCCACTGCTCGAACATTGCTACAGCGAAGATTACCACCTACTGTTCGATTCGCACAAAGTGAGAAAAACCCGAAGGCGCGTAAATCACGTGATACGATCGTCATCGATGGGCTGATGATCGTATGATGATAATTGGCTACCTAAATTCAAACCCGACACTTCTATATAAGGGTCCCCGATCCTTAATAGAGGTCTCTTGTATCCTGGAAAGCGAAGAAGATTGGTGCATTTTAGAAAAGTTAGTTCAGCAAGTGAGATTCAAACCCGTTATTCTACCGGTGTTAGAGAAGTTAAAGGACAGTCAGTAATAAGTACTCTTGCCGGGGGGAGAGGTAGCTCATCGATTCTTCCGGTTCACCTCCTAGCATCGTGCTATAAGGTACCAGGCGATAACCAGGGTAGTTGATCGATAGCTCGATGACGTCATTTCGTTGACGTCTGCAATGGGAAATTCTCATAGCAGGCGTTGACGATGGGACGTTGTCGAGTTGTTGAATAGCAACTATCGTGGTAACTCACCAATTACCTGTCGATCTGCCAAATTTGGAAAGACGTCTGCATTGAATTGTCTCATATAATAATATTCCGCCCACTATATCACAAGAAATTGCGAGTAGCTGAGTGGAATGGAGATAAGTTAAGCATTGGGTACAGGACCAAGTCTCCCCTGGGTGGTGCCAAAAGATGAGCGCAATAGAATCATCAAGTTGCCATAAGGCACGGAATGAGACTATTGCATGGCTGGGTAGTCAAAGTCTTCCATTCGTTAGTCATTTCAGGTGGATTAGAACAGGTTTAAGTGGGCGTTGGCCAGATTTGGATTTTTCAGATGTAATCCTGGATAGGACCCTGTCATTGAACGTCGCGTGAAAGTGGAACTTAATGAAGGCCTA
The DNA here is from genome assembly GCF_037179485.1 of Ochlerotatus camptorhynchus. NCBI lineage: Eukaryota > Metazoa > Arthropoda > Insecta > Diptera > Culicidae > Ochlerotatus > Ochlerotatus camptorhynchus. Next base: position 2,186,878 of record NW_027041014.1, on the reverse strand, counting down.
AGTACTTTTTCGTAGTTTTTAGTTTTCGGATTTGAAAGATCGTCGGTTACAGTGGCCTGCTTACTGAGCAGAAAAACGCTGTCCCAGGTCCTTACATATCAAAGAGATTTATGGTAAAACCGCTTGTGTATCGTGTATTTTGCGAAACTCGTTGATGTCGTTGGTTCCGGGTTTGAATGGATACACAAATTTGAGCAACGGTATTATGTGATATGAGCGGCTCGGTGGCCTTAAAGCAACCGTTTTTGCTTATTGAGCAGAACATCATGAGTCTAATCTCAGGCCCATCCACATTCAAGATTCGTCAATAGTTTTATTTGTTAATATGACTACATGGTAATAAAAGCAACTCGGTGATTAAAAAGGTGCTCGTCTGCCTAGTGGCAAACGTTTTTGCTTACTGAGCAGAAGACCGTGGGTTTATTCCCAAGCTCCTTCGCGTTATATGATCGTTAGTACATCAATTCAGCTTATCGTTTACCAAAACGAACCCTGCAAACCCAACCCTCTTATCCAACATCCCAGTGATTCCTCGTGGAAGTGCAGAGGTGTTCTCGGCTTCCATCAAAGCGAGTGTCATGTCAACACAATCCTTCCCATTCCTTTCTTGACCTGTGTTCGGGCGCGGCCGGCGCTGGTATTGCCTACTTTAAGATCACCAGTTTTTACACATTGAGGATGATTGCTAGTCCCAAGCATCGTCTATTGGTTCTCTGTGTAATTACAGCTGATCTGGCAGTAACAGAGTAGCAACCGTGGGCGGTCAATCAAGCTCAAGCTCAAGCTCAAGTCAGTAATAAGTACTCTTGCCGGTTGAGTCTCAATAAAAAAAAACGTCAAAGGAGCTTAGCTCCAAGTGCAACCTAACTCGCGAAGAACAATACACGGTAGTGCGCGCTTTAGTGACCACATGGTGGTAAACTGGACCTCCTTATCACTGACGTTGAGGCCAGTTAGAATTCCGAGAGGTCGTCTTCCAGTTTGTGTAATGTAAGTCGACACCCTGAAGAACTGTCCGTGAAGTTTAAAACCGGTTAGACAAGGGGTCACGGTGTGAGTTAGGTTGAATTCCTCTCGAAGTGTGAGAAGATTTTGCACAGTGAACCGTTTCCCAGATGCGCTGAACCGGTCGTACGTCAACACACGACCTAGCACCACGTTTTGTATCGGAACGGTATCAGCATCGGCCCTGGTAAGGGGTGAAGCGATCCAGCGACGAGGAAACACGTGGCATCCAACGGCGGCGGCGGTATCAGCGAGGCAAGCATTAGCAGACATCAGGCAGTGAGTCAAACCCTTAGAACATTTTCCTTTTCCTAAAATAAAAAAAAGTGCTCCAAAGTTTGGTTCTTGATATGATTGAATTTCCTATGAATATATTTTTTGGCTTGGTGTTCTTAACGTAACGCTTGTGTTCTAAATTCTGCATGCACTGAAAGAAAAGTTTCAGGTTGGAATTTTGTCGTTGGTTGGATTCGGATGAGTTTCTTCTAGTGCGGTTTGCCGACCCTGAAAATTAGAGTTACACTCATAAAATAAATCACATAACCAGTGGAAAATATCCATGTGAATTCCACATAACATTCATGTGATCCCATAATTGGAAATTGCACCACTAAATCACATGAAAGTTATGTGTCCAATGAAATCTATATGATTTTTCATATAGAATTTCTAATGCTATGTGATATACAGGTAAAAATCAATGTTTTTGTTTTTGGAAAAATACTATGTGCGTTCCTAATAGAAACTAAGTGAAAACTTTTTTCAGTGTAAGCTAGCTCGGCTGGCTAGTGAAGACGTCCGCGCCAAATACGGTGGGAAGTCTTCATAAGTTACAAACAACAAGACCTTAGACGCCATTTTCTTGTCAATATCGGAAGATTAGTAAAATTTTCGGAATTTGCCATGTATCTTGTAGATTTTTGATGGTTTTACAATTTCCCTGAACTTAATGGATGTGCTCTAATGTTCATTCATATTGCTCGAAGCTCTCGGAACTTATCAGAGGATAAATAAACTGCCTTCAAATATCTACACTTTTCCGAAGTTTTTTGGGCTTCCTGAAAGATCTCTGATGAATGTTGAAGCTCCCGAAATTTTACTTAAGTTCTTGAAACTGCCATGAAGTTATTTGAACTTACCACATTTTCCCGAGGTTCACGAAACATTCCTGAAGCACTCGGAACTTTTCTAGAGTTTTCGAAATTGTTTGAAAGTACTGCAATTTATAACAGGTTAATTGAACTGCTTTGAGATTCACTGGTCTACCTTTGCTTTCCTCAAGTTCTGGAAAGGTCCAAAAAATCTTTAAACATCCCTGAAGACCTCCGGATTTCCCAGTAGTTACTGAGCAATCTCTAAAGTTTTCATAACTTTTCTGTCACAGTTGGTGGGAAATGCTATCTAACATGAAGCTTTAGTGTAATAATTGATTAGCTAGAGAATGGTCTTTAGAAGAGAGTAGGTAGATAGTTCCGTTAGAGTACGGCAGTACTAAAATTGAATAGAAGTTGAAAATGAGCGAAGGGCCATTAATGCGACAGTACAAAGTCCAACGCACACCGTTTGCATAAATCGTACGAATTTTTGTTGACGTAGGACTACGTCTGTGATTTCTATACTGGGGTACACTTTGTGAACACCGAAAATGGAACATGTAACAAAGTTATGAAAGATTTTGAACGTTAATAACTCAGCTCCCCCTGCACCAATTTCAATAATTTTAGCACCGATCGATCAGAAATATTCCTATGCATATGTTAAAGCTAAGACTTTATGATTTTTCAAAATGTCATTAATGAAAATTGCAACTGATGCTATAATAGTTAAAATTATCACCGATTGCCAGCGAAAAGCGATTTCCCTAACACAGATTTCAAAGTTGAATTCCTTCCAGTCTCACCAAACGGTGTTTATTCAATCACCGCGTGGTGAGTGGTGGTGTTCTCCAGTACACAACGAAAGGCTCCCCGCAAGCAGCTAGCTATCAAGGCTGCCCTCAACCGCTGATCGGATTCAGTTCCAATCACCGTGTGTGGTGGTGTCCGGTCGTTGGCATTATCAGCAGCAGCAGCAGTGCTTTCGGCGCGTGGAGTTGAACATTGTTCTCCAGTACACAATGACCATCCATAGAAGCAAGAAGAAGCCGCATAGCTATTGTTCGGAATCAGTAGCTCTTCGTGAATCGCTGTGGGTCATGTCAAGCGTGTCATACTAGATGGTATAAACAGAGAGAACCCCGCTCAAATTACTTTTCCTACACAAAACACAAGCTCCTGCTGCAGTTACCAAATAAGATTTATTATATAAGATCACGTAGTCCTACGTCACCATTGCGTACAACCCCAGGCTGTCCCTTGTGGTTTTGATTAATTTCTTTATTTGTACAGGCTCAATCGAATAAACTTTACAGAGCCGAGTTATCGTTTTCGTTATTCATTATTAATGTCTTATATTTAAAGTTAAAGGAACTGGACCGGATACTCGCGGTTGTCCCAAGGTTAGTGGAGATTTAAAATTTTTTGGATTGGAAAAGAACCCGTACGATGAACGCGGAGATTTGAAGTATGTCTTCAAATCTACAGGCAAAAAGTGTGTGCCCGTCTTTGCTCATTGCTGTGGAATAGTTCTAGCGACGTTTCATCACTGCCTAAAGCCCCACGTTGCCGAAAGCATTTCCAGTCGATGGTGTGTTATAATGCAGTTCTTCTTTACCCAACTAACGTTGAACGAACTGGTGATGAAGAACAATGAGGAGGACCACACAATGCTAGGCACTTAATACAAAGGTGCCACAGTAGGAAGAAGTGTTAGTTTGTTTAATAAAATGAACTATGCCCATTTTGTTACGGCATGTTTTGCAATAAGAAATGTTTCTCGTGTTCATTTGCGAAATTCACATCAAAGGTTGACTAATTGCGTAGGAAATCAGTTTGGCACGGCATTTGTGACCAGTATACACCTTCCGGTCGTATGAAACAGGTCAAAAACTGTCCAAATCCGCCCATATTTTTGTTTGTTTTGAATTTCTGTATGGCAAAATAGTGAACTTTTCGTGAACATTAACGGCAAAGAACTCACCAACACTTGGGAGACCGTGAGCTCCTGCCAACCTGTGATAAAACCGTCTCGCACACAATGGTTGCTGCCGAGTAAACAGACGATCACGTGGCACACATTGAGAGTGGTCTGCTTCTGTCGACAGCCGAGTGAACACTTGAATGAGTTATTTGAACTTTAATTAATTTTTCGACCCATGTTATTTATTTTCTGAAATCCCCTCAACCTGTTTGATGGTTACAATACATTTTATATCTTATGAGCGCAAAATATTTATCATTTCAATGCTGTAGGCAGATATTTTTCATGCGTTTGTTTTTGAATTTGTAATATTTTCATTCCAATTTAATCTGGATGAAGACAGAACATTTATCATTTGTTTTTGTTTTGCAATGCAATTTTGCTCATATAAGCACATAGTTATCTGAATGAGCGTCACAAATTTGCCATATGCATTTTTGTACACAGCTGTTGGTTGGATGAGTTCATGTAGATCAAATTGTATGCGCCCAATCAGATTTGCTATTGCTGTTCCAAAGATTTACTTACTAAGAAGAAGTTCCACCAACCGATGGAAACTAACGATTTTGAATTGGCTCACTACTTGACTAGCCTATTGGTCCCAAGTAAATCGATTAACGTACCCCATTATTGTCGAAATTCTAGTACTAAACAATGTTTGTTTTGATTCGCTATGAAAGTTTGACAGATAAAATAGGGTTCGTGGATTTTTCTATGTTTCGAGGGGTGCATCGATTAGCTTGGGACCGAAGCTGATCCAAAAAGTTGAACAAGTTTCTTCGGGACCTACTAGTCTTAGAGTTACCTCTATGGTTACACCGCAGCTGTCAAATAACCAAGGCCTTTAAAAATCGTCAGCATAAATACTTCAAGTTTGTCAATACTACTGAAGAAAACATGTGATTTTTTTTCCAGTGTATATTCTATTCTGAAAAGGCAAACCAGTTTCTTACATCTTTGTCTCAGATGTCATTTCGACTAGATGAGCCGTTTTTGTGCTATGATTTATTGAAAAATATCAAATACACCATTTTAAAAAATAAGGCGTGAATGGTCGAATTCCCGCACAAACTTGGTTAGCGAAAATTATGCGGAGTTTCATGTAATTCTGAGATGTGAAATCTAAAATTTGTTTATTTTTTTCGGTATTGGACCTGGAGCTGCTCCCCTTTATTTCAATCAAAATGGTTCATCGATTCAGCATCGTGGCAGCTAGCAAAGGCACGTGTGAAACGAGTTTTCTTCTGTGATCGTTATAGGTTCGTAGCAAGTTCCTAAAGAGCTAGGATCCTCTTAAATACATTCTTATGATGACGCATACAGCAGTCCTACTGACAGCACTTGACAAGACATTTCTCTTCTTTTTCCATCATCATCATCATCATTATCCATGACGGCGTCGGCAGCAGCGACTTTACTTCAAGTGTTTGAATATAGGTACCTACTAGCGCCTCTAAGTGGGAGGGGGCAAAAAGGTTGTGCCAGCTATGCCACAGAAAGGCAAGAGCGAAAGCAGAAAATTGATAGTTGAGGGAGAAGCCTGGAATGCTATTTGTGAATGTGTCTGCGGTGTAAGATCCGCCATGGGAGAGCAAACATTGGAATGGAATGGATGTCATCATTTCCACCGCCGCCGCCATCATCATCGTCGTCACTATCGGTTACGGAAGTGGATTGTTCTTCTATTTGCTCGGTTGGTGCTGGTTTGCAAGAGCGAAATGTGTGTTAGATGGAGCCAGCCTTTTTCTCCCCCGTCGGCTAACGCTAATTGAAGTCAGGTGGTTTTTATTAGTTCCTCCCCCGACGTTGTCGCCTTCGATGCCAAATGCTGCTTAAAGTTTTCCGGAAGTGGAAAAATAGAATCGATTCAGCTTGTTTGCTCACTTTTCCACTCGGGGATATTGCTCCGTCAGAGGAGGATCGGAACCCATAAAATGGGGAAAATTTCTCAACATTCCAATCGATGTATCGAAATATTGGGCAGAGACGACCGGAATCGATTGAAAGTGATAAAAGTTTTTAACCCTTTCGGGAAATGGAATTTACGAGTCCGTACACTTCGGAAGCTGTATCAAGATTGTGAAACTTCCTTGATAAAGTGGTGCTGCCTTGCCATGAGAACCAGTTTTGAAATTAAAAGTCATTTTCCACCCGGTTCGGTTTTCCTGCACTCTGGATTTCTCTCACACCAAACGGATTTTCTTTGATGATTGCAGGATTTAGTTTGATCTTCGCCGAGCCTTAATGTTTCGGCATGGGATTTCCATTAGTCACTAATGCTTCTTAATCACATTGCCACACCTGCGCTTCCGGTGTGTGTGTGTGTGTGTGTGCTCGTGGATGTTTAGGGTGTTGAACCAGTAGTCGACCAAGTTTTCATTTTTTTTACTTTACTGTCAAATCCACCAGAGCTACGTTTCTAACGATTCAAAATAAATAAATAAGGGTGATCTTCGTATCGGTTTAGAGAACATCAAATCAGTTTGTCAGAGAATTTATTTCAAAATAGCTGAATGAACTTCCTGGCAGATTACGGTACTTTTATTTGGCCAGATGTCCATTAAAATCTTAGAAAAGGTGCATAATCTTTGTTTTTTTTTTTTTTTTTTTTTTTTTTTTATTATAGTCATTTTAACGCTGTTGGGTCATTCGTGACTTGTACGGGGGTGAGATTTGAACTCGTGACTTTGGCGTGAGAGGTATGGATGCAAACCTCTACGCCGGGGTCGCCCCCAGGTGCATAATCTTCACCGGCGGTTTGAGATTAGGTGAGCTTGAAAAACAATACTTAAGGAACTTGGATGAAAAATGATTGGAAACATAATACTTGTCGAACTAAGGAACATTGTATGAGTTACACAAAATTCGTGCAAGTTCTCCGGTAGCGGTAGAACAAAACTACCATAGGGCGGACTAATCACAAACACTTAAAGCAATGTGCACCAACAAATCAAAAATAAGGCATGACAATCATCTTAACAACCGTATATTATGGCTACCATCTTCCTGAACATCCTTCCTACTTTCCTTTCTCAACTGTGAGATTCTTCAAGAATTCCCTGCCATTTTCTTTTCTACTCTACTACTATGTCACATAAAAGTTTCACTACTCACGATGGGCCCATCTTCTACCTTTGGCTACTGCTGATGGGTGCACCTGCATTGCCGGTACTGCTTGGGTGAATGTACTTCATCGTTCCGGCCGTGGACGCACCGTGTACCGCTTCCCTCGTACGACACTACCAACTTCCGTGTTGGTGCGACACCGTTGGATCTCCGTCTAGATAGCGAGCGAGCGTAATCGCTGGGGCTCATCTCGCTTCCTGCTTCTGCTGCTGTCTTCGTCCGCTGAGCTGTCACGCAAGCCAGCGCTTCTCCGCTCGGATAGCAACGAGTGTTGCTTCACTTCGACCGTGCACGCGGACGCTCGTGTCCACACCGGTTGCCACCACTGTCGTCTTAGTCAGCACGTAGCTGCCCGAGTCTCGATCGGCCACCGATGCTCTCGTTCGTGTGCGTGAGCGCTCCCTCTCCGTTTTCTATTCCTGCGGAATACTAGAGGAAAAAATGAAATCAAGAGAAAGGCCCTGTGGCCGATTGAGGTTAGGTTTGGACTCATCTCACAAACCAGAACGTGACCTACTTCTCTTGAAGGCCTTTCTTGTTCGGATGTAGACCGGTTCGCCTTGAGTAAACCAGCCAGTTCGTTTGCCATGCGTGCAACGTAGGTCAGCCTGCAGAAGAGGTTGATTTAGCCGATTTGTTCTCGGAGGGTGTGCTGGCTACTAGCCTTGCTATACCACGCGAATTTGCTCTGGGTGTTTTCCAAGGGGATCGCTCTAGTCGATAGTGGATCTTTTCGCTCCGTTTGCCCACCAAACCTCGGTCTGGGTGAGAAAAATGCTTACTTTATGGTTTGCAAAAGCTTCTACAGCGTGTTACCTTTTTTGCGGTGTTGATTCCTCCAAAATGAACCTCTGTGGCTTGGATGTCTCACGAACGTCAATGAGCAGCCAGTGATCTGTGCGTTTTCGCTACGCCATTTCGTAGAATCTCAATCGGACACAGCCGTCTCGCCAACATCAATTGAGGGCCGAACAGATCCGTTGTATGCCACAGCAATGGCTGTCTTCTCTTGCACTGGTAGCTTATTTCTTCCTCCTGGATCAATATGTCCGAACAGCAATCTGCAGATGACTATTTTTTTTTCCACACAGTTGATCGAACATACGCGAACTTTTCAGAGCACAAAGACTATTTGCCTATCCACGCACTCTCCTTTGTTTTCAGCGGAAGTCGACGGGTTCGGTTGCATTCAACACCTAACCGGGTGCAATATAATCCGCTGTATGAAGTCAGCTGTCAAGCAGTGCACCCATGCAGCATACGGTTTCACCGTTGACACGGAAACTTTTCGTTTACGTTTTTGTTTTTTTTTACCGTTAATTTTGCTTATTTACATCAACATATCAACTTTAACTGAAACTAAACGTAACACTTGGTAAACATCAGTTCTAGTTTGTATACGCTATGGACAAATCTAAGCAGTTTAGGGAACTCACCACAAGTTCAGGGAGCATCATAGGCAACTTGGGCAACTTCAGATAATCTCAATGGATTGGAAAGAAGTTCGTGAAACTTCGTTTGAGTTCATGGATCTAAGGTCAAGTACAAGAAACTTTGTAGAAATACAGTAGCCTTCATAGAAGTACAGGAACCATCGTACAAGTTCAGGAACTTCGTTGATATTCACGGATTTCCAATAATATATCAATGAAGTCCTCTGGACATTTATCAAAGCTTTAGGTAGATCATGCATGATTCCGAAGATCTTAAACTGTTTAAAATTTCAAATTTCATCTTTCAGATATACTTCAAATGCTGTCGACTGATCAGGAAGTATTTTAAAGATCTCAAACTGATCGAAGATTTAAAAATAGTCCTTCGGACATTTGTTTCAAGACATCAGGATAATTAAGTACTCTCCCAATGTCAGGTCATGTCGTATTTGGTCTGGTCAGGTTGGTCATGAAGTACTTAAAATATCTCCATGATGATGATTTCTACAAAGTTCTCTGGATATTTTCAAGGCTTCAGATTGATCAAAAATGATTGTGAAGATCTTCAGCTATTTATAATCCAAAATGGCACATTGATAAGGAAGTAAGGCCTGTACTCGAAAAAAATGCACCAGACAAAAGTGTTCGCCAAAAATTTATTTTAAGTCGGATTTTCCTGAAACATTCAGGGAATGAACTCATACGGATGGATTATGTTTCGGCATAATTACTTTATTCAATTTCCTTTCCATCGCTGAAAGCCCGTACCTTTACCTTAAGACCTCTCATTACATTTTGTGCAATGGTGGAGTTGACCTTTTTGGTCACTTTCATCCATTCTTTCTTCAACTCCAGCTCGTTCTTAAGCACCTTGGACGAGTTTCGAACTTTTGCCTTCATTATGGCCCAAAATCTTTCCACCGGACGAATCTCTGGTGAATTTGGGGAGGTTGGCGGTTTTGGTACAAAAACAACGTTATTGTCTCTGTACCAATCCAACGTCGATCGCGCGTAATGGCATGATTCCAGGTCCGGCCAAAATAATGTCTCACCTCCGTGGGACCGCAGGAAGGGCAACAGACGCTTCTGGAGGCACTCGGTGCGGTAAATTTCGCTGTTGATGGTACTCATTGTGATGTACGGTTTGCTCAGTTTACCGCATTGGCATATGGCCTGCCAGAGCAAGTATTTTTTGGCGAATTGGTCCACTTTCTTCTTCCTTATGTCTTCCGGAACATAAAACCGTCATTTGGCAACGTAGAACTCCAGCCCCGGTATCTGCTTTGCGTCTGCCTTGATGTTGGTTTCGTCATCCATAACCACACACATCGGTTTCGTTAACCACTCTCGATACAGCTTCCTTGCGCGGGATTTGGCCACCGTGTTTTGTTGATCACGCCGGTTCGGTGCCTTCCGGACCTTGAATACACGAAGCCCAGCTCGTTTCATGGTTTGCTGAACGAACCAGGCGGAACACTTTGCTTTCAGAGCCACGTCGCGAGTCGAAAGGTTCGGATTACGCTTGAAATAATCCAACACCTTCCGGGCCTTCACAGGGTCAGCTGTCTTCGATTTTCTTCCACTTCCAGCCCGCCGCTCGGTCGTCTGGGACTCCTTAAACGATTTTACCACCCGAGACACAGTTGTATGGGTGATTCCCAGTTGTCTTCCGATCCATCTCATGGTCGCAGTCGGATTTTCCATGACGGCGCGCAAAATTCTCTGGCAATTTTCTTCTTGTTTCGATGACATCCCAATAACCACTGAACCGATTGTTATGAAATTTTGTACATGTAAACAATTCACTCCAAACTAGTTATACCTAGATTTTCATCAATTTTTACCCATGGATAAAAAAGTTACACACGGATAACAATGGTGCATTTTTTTCGAGTACAAGCCTTATTCAAAAGATCTCCAGCTATTCGAAGATTTCAGTATAGTAGTATGGATATTCATGTCTATGAAGTTTTATTCTGAAATAATACAGACTTTGATAACTTTATTCATAGTCAAAATTTTCCAAAAAAGCTATGGGAAAATGCTATTTGCAATACAAAACAGATGAAATGCTTCTTAATACACCCTGAATCAATGTTCCTTTGCAGAGTAGTTACGCAGATTGACTATCCAGCAAGTTGTTAAAATAAGCTTCTAAAGCAAGCGTCTAAAGAAGTCTTCAAATCTGACATCCCTGCTGATTATATCCATGAAATAGAATCCACTCATTTTCCACTCCATGTACGTCTTACATTTATTCACTAATTGAACTTTTGCTAATGTTAGTGTTTTGATATCTGAACTTGACGTCCGTTTTAGGGATCCACTCTCGGTAGCCAAGCCAAGGCAAGCAAGTTTTATCATTTTGGGGCAATTCAAATCTGACATCCACTATTTAGCGGGGGGGGGGGGTTGTTTGGGCATCCTAAAATTTGTGGCAATACGTGTAATAAGTATGGGTAAAAGCGTGACACAGTGGAAGGCGCAGGTGTCAATCAATTGATTAAAATGTAGATGTTATATTTTAATCACCCCTTTCAAAATTGTAGTATTGATCAACAATTATAATTTTAATTCCAAACTTAATCTTACATCAAATCTGATTCAAATAGTACGTAAACTATGCAAACCCATCAACAAATGGTCAAATTATAAGCTTTTAAACCCATACATAATTTATTGAAGCAGCGGCGCTGGTGGTGTAGTGGTAAGCGTGATTGCCTCTCACCCCAAAAGTCCTGGGTTCAATCCCAGTCGGCGCCGCCGGGATTTTCTGAGGCATAAAATCTCTGATCACGCCTTCCTTCGGAGGGGAAGTAAACCCGTTGGTCCCCGGTTCATGAGTTGATGGGTCGATAGGTAGGGTCCAGGTGTGGGAGCTGGTTTTCTGACGTTGGTAGCATTGATACTCAGTACAGAAATCAAGATCGACGGGAAACAAATCAAAGAAAAAAAAAACCTACAAGTGACAGGGGTTGTACGCAATGGTGACGTAGGACTACGTGGTATTATATAATAAATCTTATTTGGTAACTGCAGCAGGAGCTTATGTTTAGTGTAGGAATACGAATTTGAGCGGGGTTCTCTCTGTTTATACTCTTTAGTATGACGGGCTTGACATGACCCACAGCGACTCACGAAGAGCTACTGATTCCGATCAATAGCTATGCGGCTTCTTCTTCCTTTTATGGATGGTCATGTGAGCTGCAGCTTGCTGCTTGTAGACAGCCTTTCGTTGTGTACTGGAGAACAATGTTCAACTCCACGCACCGAAATCACTGCTGCTGCTGCTGATCATGCCAACGACCGGACACCACCACACACGGTGATTGGAACTGAATCCGATCAGCGGTTGAGGGCAGCCTTGATAGCTAGCTGCTTGCGGGGAGCCTTTCGTTGTGTACTGGAGAACACCATTACTCACCACGCGGTGATTGAATAAACATCGTTTGGTGAGACTGGAAGGAATTCAACTTTGAAATCTGTGCTAGGGAAATCGTTTTTCGCTGGCAATCGGTGATAATTTTAACTATTATAGCAACAGTTGCAATTTTCATTAGTGACATTTTGAAAAATCATAAAGTCTTAACTTTAATATATGCGTAGGAATATTTCTGATCGATTGGTAATAAAATGATTGAAATAGGTCCAAGAACAGCTGAGTAATTAACGTTCAAAATCTTTCATAATTTTGTCACATGTTCCTTTTGCGGTTTTCACAAAGTGTACCCCCATATAGAAATCACATACGTAGTCCTACGTCAAGTGGCCTCCCTTAACTCATTCGGTAAAGGCGCAGTTACAAAGCAAGACCATGCAGGAGGTGGCTGGGTTCGATTCCCGGATCCGGTCTAGGAATTTTTTGCGTAGGAAAATTTCTCGACTTCCCTGGGCATAGAAGTATGATTGGACTTGCCAGACAATTATACCAATGCAAAAATGGTACAGGCATCGAAAGCTCTCAATTAATAACTGTGGAAGTGCATCTAGAACACTAAGTTGAGAGCACGCAATAAGCTAATATGCGATATGCAAAAAGCTTGAAATGCGAAGAAGAAGAAGAAGAAGAAGTCCTACATCAAAAAAATGATTTCTTGAAGCTACTGCGATGAAACGGTACCGCATACTTCCGACAAAGTCGTCGCAGTCACTAGAAATCAGCTAAAATGCGACCATTATTGGGTCCTTCACCCTAATACCCTCTCAGAGAAATGATAATGTACCCAACAAGCCACTAGTACTACTGTAGCCATTGCGTTGGATGGAGAGCGAACCAGATGATAGATGACAGGCAAAAGGATAATTGAATCTCTACTTTGAGCGCTTTCCACTTCAAGGTCCGCACTGTACTTAATCGGCCTCGGAAGGCAGTAGCCGGTGATTGCAATTAAAGGTGAAGGATTATGACTCGATCCATTCTGTCCCCGTAAGGATTGATGAAGATGGAGTATTAGCAAAATATCAGAAGCCTTCGCCTATCGATGGAAATTTCAATCCTGCTTCGTTCCAACCACGTCGTTTATATCGTTCGGACTCGATTTCCAGTTCACCACATTTTGGCTTCCGGAGTGATAAACCAAAGGTGTGTGTAATCCGAAAATCGATACAGTCACACGCTTGGCCGGTTTAGGATCCTGTGAATGTTACCTTGATGGTGATGCTCGAAAACAAGTTTCAATTCCCGGAAAAATTAAATCCTAGGGCATCGTTCCCGGGATGGTTCATCGCTAGGGTCTTTCTCTCTCTCTCTACTAGGCTTTGACGCTCTTATACGAGCTTTCACCTGCTCTCAACTTAGTGTTTTTGAAGCACTTGCACTGTTATTAATTGAGAGCTTTTCTATGCCAACCATTACATGAATTTGTGTATTGTGTGGCAAGCACACTGATAATCTTTGCTCACGGAAGTGGAGAAAATTTCCAACCCGAAAGATGTTCTAGACTGGACCGAGAATCGAACCCACCGCCTCCGCCTTGGTAATACTGTGCCTTTACTGACTGAAGACAGTTTTTGGCTACAACAGCTAACATTTGACCTATTTTTCTAGTCTATCAACGGGCCAATCTTCAACAGACATCACGAGAAATTCCGGCCCATGCCGCCATGCCGCCATGCCGTTTCAATTGATCTGACCGTTGCCCCAAGCTTGGTGTTCTGCGTTCAGGGCGCCAGCGATTATTAAGTTCCGGGTGAGTTTGATGATGTCTTTCCGGAGGACCACTGATGACCCGTCCCTGATGTTGGTTTGCTTGGGGCAGTAGGCCGCGATGATGTTTGGGCCGATGGCTTCGATTGTTTTCAGCTGGAAGTTTGGTAGCAGATGGCAACTGATATTCCGTCTTGCAGCGATGGCCACTCCCCCATCCCCGGAGCAGGTGTGGTCAAGTCTGACGAGCCGGAAGTCGGAAAGGGCTTCAAGTGCGTCTCGGTGATGATAGCAATGTCGATCTTCTTGGTGTTGAGGAAATCGAGTAGCTCTCTTTTCTTGTTCGTCAGGGAGCAAGCGTTCCAATTTGTAATTTTTATAGCTTCACGGCCCATACTTGGTGACGAGTGATAAGGCAGCATGAAGCAATTCAGATCGAGTCTTGCAGGTGCACAGGATGACAGTCACCTTTGCAACCAGCGTTACTAGTTCCTCCGATGTACACGAAGATTCGTCAACTGAATCGCCTGAGCAACACGGGCATACGATAGTCCAGGCGCCGAGGCAGAATCTTGGTTTGGCAGGGCCGCTGCAACAGTGAGGCGATGCTGAGGGGGTGGCTCGTTGATTGTTGAGGAGTTCATCCGTGATGGCTGGTTGCTAGTAGGCACCTTCTTCCTGACGTTGATGAATTCCGTTCGCTTGGGGCAGTCCCGAGTAGTGGCACGGTGAGTCACGCACTTCGGCTCGGTGTCATCATCCATAGCACACTTGTCGCAGCGTAGTTTCATATGACAGTTCTTCGTGCCATGGCCCAAGGAGAGGCAACTTGTGCATTGGGTCACATAATAGTGTTGTGGTTTGTAGGATTCCCATTAGATATTGTCCTGGAACAGGTCACGTATGATGCTCTTCAGCGCAGCAAGGGTAGTGAAGTCGACCAGAAATAGTTGGTCACGATAGTTGGTAATCGGCATAGGCCGTCGATACATTGAGTGGACTGCCTCTGGTTTCAATCCAAGCCTCACCAGTTTATCTTTTACGGCAACCGCTTCGTACGACGGTAGTCCCCGTAAAACAACCTTCAATGGTTCCACCGAAGGAAAATCGTGGGTGTAAAACACCACCATGCTATTCTTCAGCAGGTCACTGACCGACTTGTACTGCTGTAGGCTGGAGCACATGATCTTTGTTTCTACGCTACAGATCTTGAATCGCGGGATTTTTGCTTACTGAGCAGAACATCATGAGTCTAATCTCAGGCCCATCCACATTCAAGATTCGTCAATCGTTTTATTTGTTAATATGACTACATGGTAATAACAGCAACTCGGTGATTAAAAAGGTGCTCGTCTGCCTAGTGGCAAACGTTTTTGCTTACTGAGCAGAAGACCGTGGGTTTAGTCCCAAGCTCCTTCGCGTTATATGATCGTTAGGACATCAATTCAGCTTATCGTTTACCAAAACGAACCCTGCTGCAAACCCAACCCTCTTATCCAACATCCCAGTGATTCCTCGTGGAAGTGCAGAGGTGTTCTCGGCTTCCATCAAAGCGAGTGTCATGTCAACACAATCCTTCTCATTCCTTTCTTGACCTGTGTTCGGGCGCGGCCGGCGCTGGTATTGCCTACTTTAAGATCACCAGTTTTTACACATTGAGGATGATTGCTAGTCCCAAGCATCGTCTATTGGTTCTCTGTGTAATTACAGCTGATCTGGCAGTAACAGAGTAGCAACCGTGGGCGGTCAATCAAGCTCAAGCTCAAGCTCAAGCTACAGATCTTGAATCGCGGGAACAGTTTGAGTTTTACCAGTTCATCCCTAAGCTGGGCGACGTCCTTCATCGGGGTAAATAGCGGGAGAATCCACTTCTTTTTGTCAATTTCATCGGCGTCACCACCACCATTTTCTACTCAGAGCACCGAGAATTGGTTGCTCTGTAGGAGCCGAATTGCTGCGTCATCCGAAGCCGCGCTGGTATCCGTTTGGGCTTTCGTACTAGGGCTCTCCGATGCAGTAGTAGTAGAACGCTTGCGTACCATGCTCTGTTTATGGGGTGTTTACACTTATGCTATTTCACTAGCGCTAATGAGCTAGCTGCTAGCAAAATAGCTCACTAGCATAATATAAACAGGGCATCAGCGTCTACCAGCATGAGATTTAAGGAGCAACTGAAATTTGTGCACTAGCGCAAGCAAATCCGTACAGATGTAAACACCTCATTAGTGGCAAGTGCAATTAGAATTGCCAATGCGCCTGTCGATAACGAGACTTCCACGACGCGAACGTAGCAATAAAACGAACTAGAAAAAACTCGATAGCAGAGCGAACGAACGAACGAACGAACGATACTGCTTGACAGCAGGGTGGCCAGATAATTTTTTTCATTATCGGTAATTTCTCAAAACTTTTATCGGTACACGCTTTATCTGGTCAACTCAAAATTGAGTCGCATGTACTCATCTCAGCGGCAAGTAGGACTGCTCAAAATTGAGTAGCCTTATGTTGACTCACTTTTGAGTAAACGACGTTCTCACGTAGACTGAGTCAAATCCACTCGGCGATATTTACAGTTGCGAGGAGGGTTTTTGTTTTGATTTTTATTCAAGGAAATGGAAATTTCCTGCTCCGGATTCATTCTACCGGAGCAGAAAATAGTTCAACACCGTTTCTCTAAGCTATTACTAGTTACCTGAAGGTATTTCAGCCTTTTTTTTTTTTTTTTACCTTTATTATAGAGATTTTTAGCCATAGGCTAGTTCATCTCTTAAGTATTTCAGCCGGTTTTAAGTAACCTTTCTCAGGACGATTCCTCCGACATGACTGGCATTTTTTCTTAGTCCAGGATTTTGCTGCCTGAGTGGTTTTTACTCAGTTTAACATTTCTGGTTTACTCAGTGTTTGAAAACTCGATACATCGGACGAAAGTGAGTACGATCGACTCACCCGGTGAGTAAGCTGAAGTTAGCGTGTAGTTATCGGTAGGCCGTCTTAAGAAGGTTTTCCCGATACATGAAAGCTTTGTGTGCGGGGGGGGGGGGGGGGGGAGACTCTGCTCCAGAACAATACACTGTTCTTCAGTTTTTCTGCTTTAACCATGTCGATATCAATATTTCTAATTCTAATGCTAATTCTGACTACACGGAAAACAAAACATTGGTATTGCACATTTTTCAAGATTACAAAAAATCTGTGATTCTCGGTAGAAAAAGTGAACAATCGGTAGTTCTGGACACCCTACTTGACAGTCTAGCAACCGATGATGAGATCAAGGGACTAAATCCTCACACCTCTATATAGATTATCATCCGAAGTCTCTCCTTTCTTACATATTCGACGACAAAAGTGCTTGCCAAAAATGCGCCCCTGAATGGGAAATCTAGTTACTGAATCTAGTCTGTGAAAGGCAAATCGCATATCGTGTGGCATCAATATACATGGCATGTTGTGAGATTGAGGATGTACGAGAAGATTTTCGCTCCTGGATGTGAATTGTTTGGCTCTTTTGTTTAATAATAATATCCAGGAAAAAAAAAAAAAAAAAACTGAACAACAAAGCCTCTGAATGATTTCTTTAGGTTGTCGATATTTTGCTTTCGACCTGAATATGCATTCAAAGCGAATTATTCCCACTTCTCTCAATGTCTATATGAGGATTTTAACTTCTTCCTACCATCGGAACAGCGGAACAGTTGATGTCTAGAATATATTTTTGCCCAAACACGTCACGTTTTGAAGGTACCGCTCTCTCTATGTATTGGGATATTATTCACGATTTTGGTCATATACTGCCAACCTTAGCATGTGTCATTATTGTTGTTGTCTATAGAAAATTACTCAAGGAATATTTGTCTAAAACATTTTGATGATCCTCCCCTTATTTCAGTGATTTAGAAACAGTCGTTTTAAAACGTAATAGAGTTCGGTCGAGATAGCTTACAAGATGAGAAATATTAGTACAAACTTATCCAGGCCTCTGTCGTTCGGTAAATTTTGAGCTACAGAACTTTTCGGTAAAAGTTAAAAATCAGTGAGAAATCCAATTTTTAGAAAATTTATTCCGAGCTTGTACAGAATTTGTTCAGTTTGCCCCATTTATTGATGAAAAATAAAATTTATACATTTTCTTGATTTCTCACGTGCAACGGTCATTTGAAAATTTTACCGACTTGTTCTGCTGTTCAAAAACCCGGTAAAATCCTACCGACTTCGGTGATCTGAATTAAGTGTGTACGCTGGTAAATTCGTCGCATAAATCGTAGTTTACATAGTGAATTAAGAGACACGGTAGCCCAAAATGTGAAAGTTTTATGGATTTTGTTTCCGTCTTACGTAATGATCAAGTCCTATCATATTATGGAGACTTATAGTAACATCGCTTGATTATAATTTGCTTTGTGAAACTTAACAGCTTCATCGACGTCACCCGGCCTTTCTTTATGGTTGCAATAACAACGCGATCTAAGCTTGTATGATGTGATATGAGGGGCTTGGTGGCCTTAGAGCGACCAGTTTTGCATACTGAGGAGAACATCTTGATCGTTAATTGCTTTATTTGTTAATGTGAATATATTGGAATAACAACAAACCGATCATTGGTGTGTTGTAATAAAAGGAGCTCGTTTGCATAGTGGCAAACGATTTTGCTTACTGAGCAGAAGACCGTGGGTTCAATCCCAAGCTCCTTCGCTGATCGCTAGGACATCAATTCAGCTTTTTGTTTACCAAACGAACCCTGCTGCAAACCCAACTCTCTTACGCAATATCCCAGCGATTCCTCGTGGAAGTGCAGAGGTGTTCTCGGCTTCCATTAAAGCGAGTATCACGTAATTACATTTCTACCCATTCCTTTCTTGACCTGTGTTCGGGTGCGGCCGGCGCTGGTATTGCCTAGTTTGAGATCACCAGTTTTTACACATTGATTGCTAGTCCCAAGCATCGTCTATTGGTTCTCTGTGTAATTACAGCTGATCTGGCAATAACAGAGCAGCATGCTCATGCTCATGCTTCTCTCCTTATTTCAGTGATATTGCTTAGGTGGAAGTTTTCATTACGTTGAGCTCCTCCATGTTGCAACCTCGTAGATTTCATATACGCCTGTAAGGCACTTCAGCCTCGACAGGAGTGCGGTGTAGAAATCCAACATGACCTCGGCTGGCATTGAACCCAGACCTAATTGAAGCCTCTGTGACAGTATCTTTCAGTGGCAGCAAATCTCCATTTTCGTATCATCAAAAACCGCCCTGCCACACCGCCAGCTGACGCTCGGTCGGCACACAGTCGTCAAGAACTGTGAAATGACGGTCAAAAGTCATTATCTCGCGAACCTTGCAGGTTAGACTAGTAGCGTCTTCGAGAATGTTTCGGGATATAAAAAGCTCCTTATTGAGATCAATGAATAATCCCTTTAGAAGTGAGATTCAAAATTTATTAATTTTCAAAACTGTCTTTATTAAGAATCGGGGTCTTGGGCCAAGTTTTAGAAATTATCAAAACAAGAAACTAGGTGCCCATTTCTTCATCTCATTGCAACGTTTTCCGTGGAAAGTCCCTTAATAAAAGTTTTTACTTTATAATAGCTTGAAATGTTCTACAAAGTTGTTCAAAACATCAAAACATATAAATTTGTTGAATATTGTAGCACATTAGATCGCAAAATACGTAAGTTATTATTAATTTTGCTAAAAATATATGACTTTTTGCCACTTAATTACGATTTACTACCATTTCTTACCAAATATCACGAAAAAACCAAAAGGAATAGAATTGAATAGAATTGAATTGTGTTTTCTTCAAAACATTAAACACTTCTTGCAGATACATGCAGACCCATTAATTAAATGTAAAATATTGCTTGATATGGGATGTTTTTTTAGTAAAACCCCTTGAAAGTAATTTTTCGGAATAAAAATGTAAGGTCATTTTGAGAGCAACGGACGGGAACTTTTCATATCCAGAAACTTTCTCGAAGACACCACTAGTCTAAAATGCAACATTCACAATATAATAACTTTCGGCCGTCATTTCACAGTTCTGGACCACTGTGCGGTGTTCTTTGTCGATAGCAACCGGATAAAAAGCTTTGTTATCAATTTTCCCAAGAACGGAAAAATCTCAACCAAAATAGATCCTAAGCCCCGATTGCCTCAGACTGTATAGTGTATATACAGTGCGACAGATTCCGTCCGTATACGTCCATCAGAAAATGAATAAGAATCGCTCATCAAAACACATCACAACGCACCGGGAGACCTCCATCAGTTTGAAATTGCGAAGGTAACGGGATGAACAAAAAAAAAGTCTTCCCCCCCGGGAATTACCTACCGACCGTTCGATGATCCCTTTTCCACCCTCCTCCCCTTCGGACTTCGGCTGCACGATGCGACATGATAAGAATAAAAACCCTGCCTGCGTGGGTGTTTTGTTTCTTATTCAGCTGTTTTTGAGCACCTTATTGCTTGCGTGTTATCCTCCCCGGCTTCCTTCTTGGCTTGCGCTCTTGGAAATCGTTGAATGCTTAGTCACTTTTCGGTTTCTCCGGGTGGAGAAAAAAGAAACAAGGGGTGAATAAATTTACCTCTTCCATTTTCCCCCCGCCGCGCACCCTTGGACAATCCCCAGCGCAACAGGAGTAAAACGGAACGAACATGCAACTCCACTCATTTGACAGGACTTCCACCAGGGAGGTACCTCGCTGCGCTGCTGTAGAAACAGGCGAGGTGGAATAACAACATGGAAGTCAGGCGAAAGTTTCGGCAACAACCTGAGGAAAGTGTTTTTCCCTCAGTTGGTTGGAACTCGCTCTCTCGCGTCTCGCAACCGTAGTGGGCTCTCACTCTCGTGTGGCTTCGACCATTTGCGTGGGTGTTTTAGGAATCCTTGCTCCGGTGAGCGTTCTGTGTTGTGTGTATTTACCCAGTCATAGTTAGGAAGGACCTTTTTTCTGTTAGCTATGCGTGAATCAATATGGAACAAATTATGCAAAAGTGCGTTTTGGTCGAGTCGTGTGCGTAATGCAACCTTGGTTTACACGATTGTGCGTGTGTGTATATTTTATTTACGTGTTTCAACAACAATGCTCGAGAATGAAGTTGATTGTGAATACGCTTTGTTCGATAGTTAGTCATTCATTGTACTGCAACATTGCAATCTCTCTGTGGATTGAATAAACGGATTTGATTTCATGTTTTCGCATAATGGTTGAAATTGATTGACACTTTTGAAAGTCCATGGAAATGAAAAATAGATTTAACGAACCATGATTGGGTAGATTGAGAGGCATCTCAATAGCTCAGTCAGTAAAGGTGCACCATACCACGCCGGATGGGTTCGATTCCCAGTCTGGTTAGGTATATGTTTGAATTTGTAACGTTGTAATTGCCAAACAAATGCAAAAATGGTGTAGGCTTAGAAAGCTTCCTGTGATCATGCAGAATTGACAATTAACTTGCGATCATTGCAGTTCACTAAGCTATCTGAATGCAGAATCTTTGGAAACTTTTATACATTCCAATGTCCACTAATCTATATAATCAAGAATGCAGAAAATCCAGAGTCAAGAAAATAGTTTCGAAATGTTCCTGGAAATCTTCCATGATCCAGATCCAGATTCAGGATACAAGCTAAATCATATCAGAATGCAGGAAGAGTCCATAAGCACTAGTTCAGAGCCTTGAAGCGGCATCACTTCACCACAGCCTTAAACCAGCACGGCTAATGCTAATAAACAGATTTGATTTGTTTTCCTTCGAACTTGTTTTCCGTACTGAGTACCAATGTTACCGACGTTAAGGAGGCAGCTCCAACACCTGGACCCTACCTATCGAACCATCAACTCATGGACCGGGGACCATAAAAAATTGTTGATAGAAGTGTTGACATCAATTTTCATTAAAATATCTAACTCAATATTCGTGATCAGTAACCAGTTAAGTCTGGTTTATAGCAGATTTATTTTTCACTCATATTTATCTATGTGCTCAGCAATTGGTGGTCATCATTGAAAGAAATGTTCTGCAGATTATTCCCAGATTTGGCAATCGGCAATCAATTGAGTGCGGTCGCAATCTCTCGATCAGAAAACTTGCGAAAAAGCTTGGTTTTCCTGCAAGCACTGTTCACAGAGCTTTAAAATCGATCGATACTCGTTTGACAACAGCTAGGAAGACGGGAAGCGGAACAAAAACGGATTTAAGGAAACATCAGCAGGACATGTCGGTGAAACACATATTATGGGGAACACCAGATCTTTCGGTACATACTGTTGCTGGTAAAATAAAAATTTCACCATCTTTCGAAGAGAATCGACAAGGAATGAAGTCATTGAAGGTGGTACGTGAGTTTAAGCGAAAAAACTGCTTTTGAATTTATAAAAATTGATGACGTCCCCTTTCCCTTTCAACTTACCATAATTACCTTGAAACATTCTTTGTAATTCCCTAGAAATTCTCCTAAGAATTACTTTGAAGTTCCTTCCTAAAATTCCTTTTAAACTACATGTTTCAATAAATAAATTCCTGTGAAATTTTTCTTAATTATTTTTAAAGTAAAAGCGCTCCTCCATAAATGTTTAGGAATTATCATTTAAATTCCCTTAGAATTTTCTTCTGAATTTTCCAGAAACATTCCTAAGAATTTGATTAACATTATGCTCCATTGTTTTTGGAACCACCTTTAGAAATCCCCTTGAAGTTCTTTTATGAATCTTCTGCAGTATTCATTTTATATTATCTTCAGAACACCACTTAAATTATGTTTATAAATCTCTTCGAATTCTCATTTCAATCCATCTGGATTCTCTCAACTCAAATACAAGTCTCTTCAGAATGGCGTAGGAACTCAATTCAGAGCTTCCTTTCCTCTACTTTTTCGAATTCACCTCAGCATTTCTTAGATCTACAGTGTATCTCAAAATTGATCGTATTTATATTTTAGAAAAACGGCTCTAAAAGCAAAAGTTAAGAAGATACGTCTCTGAACTTTTGGCAGCTGAATCAACATAAATTTAACAATTATTGTCTCAGTATGAGGCATATTTGGTTGATTGTACAAAAAGTTAGAGCAATTTAAGGAAAACACCTTTTTTTATAAACCTTGTTTTCTTGAAATGAAATGAATTTATCTTCTTGAAATTTTCTCATTTTTAGTCGTAGTAAGGATCATTCATATGCCATTAATTTTACTAAAGTTTGACCACTAGGTAAAAATTAAAAATCGAGCGTTTTACAAAAATGAATCTAACTTCATACAGGCTCTTTCAATAAAGACCAGAACTATAGCAATAAATCAATAAACAACTGTTCAACCACCAGCCACGATTAAAAAAAAATTATATCTATTCACCATGTTTCAAGAAATTGTTCTCTAGGGTGTCTTTCCTTGATTTTTTTTAGGAACCGTCCACATTGTTTAGATAAACACTTTAAATCTTTTAAAATCTACCTTAAATATCCATAGGAATTCTCGACAGAGTTCTTTTTGAAATAATTAAATTTTTAGATCCCTGAGAGTGATGTGCTTGAACGCGTTCATACTTTGTTCAGCATCTTTGAACCGAACCGAAAGATTACACTTGCACACCCTCCGTTCTGTTTTCGTTTTGCAAACATAACCGAACTATGCGTTGAACGAGTGCAAACGAACCGAGCGAATGGGCGAAACGAACCCTTCGTGTGTACGAAGAAAACGCTTCGTGTAGGTTTTTTCGTAGCCAAAACTAACGAACGGTGCGTGCAACTTTTCGAACGGTGTTGTTGTACGGCACAAAAAGATTAAACGTACATAGAAAAATTAAAACAATATTAGATTGATGTGAATATAACGTCTTCCTCCGTTAATTTCCGTTTAGACGGAGCCATTGTTGGACTGTTGCTGTGGCTAAAATTGTTCTTGAAATAAGCAACAATTCATAATTCATAGCTTAAAACCAAACACACCTTACCTACACAGGAGCTTAGACAATTTAGACAGTATTTTTTGTAACTTTATTTAATCCGCATTTAAGCACTCTCTAGACCACACGGTAAGAAAAAGGTACCCAGAAGTAAGTTTTTTTCACCCATCTCAGCACTATATTACACACGGAAAAAAAATATCACCCAAAATGTGTGTTCTTTTTACTTAATTTTGAGTTGAGTCTCTCAGTTGCACCCGTTATTGTTGTCAAAAAAGGAACAAGAGATTCGACCCAATGATATAGTTCAGACCAATAAGTTACTTTTAGGTTAATTTCATATTCTCAAATTTACGTAAAATTAACTTAATTTTGGGTAGAATATACTTAAGAGTAAGTATTTTTTTGCTGGTGTTGTGTGTGTGTGTGTGTGTCATCCTCTATCCCTCACCCAGCCGGGGGCGTTGGACAAGTAGAACTGCGAATAATTTGATCAAATCTCATGGTCCGTAATGGTGCCCTTTATGTTGTGAAGACATTCCCTTATTCACACTAACTACTCAGGGGGTAGAAGGTCAAGAAGAGCCACCGCCGCCAACTAAAGCTTGAACCGGGTACCTGGGACTCCCACGATATACCCGCGGCAATCGTCAGCAGACGATGCCCTGTGCGTATTTAGTATGTAATATGTTTTATTTGGATACACAAAATGTTTGAAGTCATGCGTCATCTAAACCATAATTTGCATCGCCACAAATACACTTGTCAACAATCTTCAACTGGAACGTTCTCACCAAATCCACGCATATTTTTTTTCCCTCCACTCCAACCACACAACAACCAAATATCACTTTTCTTCACTTTTCTTTTTCAAGTCACTCCGTGCACAAAAGCAATGCACATCTCAAAACCCTGACAATAGTTTAGCGCACTTCTCATCACCGCGTAAATAAACAGAAATTAAAATTTTCACTCGCGATTCCACAAATTTCTGGTCCGGGAGAAACAATCAAACCACGCCAATTTTGCAAACATGATGAATCATGTTTTCTTTTTCAAGAGTAAGTATTTTTTTGCTGGTGTTAAATGGAAACTATTTTAAGGCTGTCCACGAGACAGTTGCGATCAGCTGACTTTTTTGTTTACCAAGAACTTTTGATAGATCACAGTAGAACTGGCAATTTATTCTCATATGAATTTCTGCATTTTTTATGTTAACATTCAGCACCATAAACACCAGATCACACACAGATTTCTAGCTGTCAGTTCCACTGAGAAACGTCTCTTGAATCACCTTATATGCGATTCACTCAAATTTGGGTTATTGGGATGAACCCGGGAATTGAGGGAAAACTATTTAATTTTGGGTGCTTTTTCGTCTCCGTGCAGGAAGACAAAAGTAGGTAAAGGTGGTCAAAGTAGTTTTCATTTACTTGTGTGCAATTCGTATGGAAAATTCACTCTCTTTCTACCTAAAAATAGGTTAGTTGTACCCAAAAGTAGGTAAATATGATTATACTCAACCATGGCTTCCCACACTTTACTACTAGTTAGGTGATTTTGCTCCTCCGTTTTTGCCAACATTAGAAGGAGAAAAGGAGACACAATAGTCAAAAATAGGTAAAAGTGAACTGTCCGCTGGGTACTTTTTTCTTACCGTGTAGAAGATACGGATGGTGATGACATTTTTTTTTAACTAACAACGTATTTCTGTTTCCGAACTGTTTTATATACACTTATTCCTTGGGGTGTTTACACTTATGCAATTCCACTAGCGCTAATGAGCCAGCTGCTAGCAAAAAAGCTCACCAGCATAATGTAAACAAGGCATTTGCGTCTACCAGCATGAGATTTCAAGAGCAACTGAAATTCGTGCTAGTTGACTAGTACACTAGCGCTAGCAAATCCGCACAGATGTAAACACCCCATTATACATGTTATATTCACATCAATCTAATAGCAAATTTGTTTATTATCGGGGTTGGAACCAGTGTGAAACCGAACTTTTTATTAGTGCGAACCTGAACCTGAGGTAGGTTTTAAAAACAAACAATCAAGCTGACGTTTGTCGGAAACAAGCAGAGCCGATCTTGATACCCGATCCAGGTTGGAACTGAATAATAAACAAATTCGCTATAATATTGTTTTAATTTTTCTATAAGTTTAATTTTTTCTGTGCCGTACATCAACGCCGTTCGAAAAGTTGCACGCACCGTTCGTTAGTTTTGGCTACGAAAAAACCTACACGAAGCGTTTTCTACGTACACACGAAGGGTTCGTTTCGCCCATTCGCTCGGTCCGTTTGCACTCGTTCAACGTATAGTTCGGTTATGTTTGCAAAACGAAAACCGAACGGAGGGTGTGCAAGTGTAATCTTTCGGTTCGGTTCAAAGATGCTGAACGAATAGACAGAGCATCACAACCGAACGCAGGGTGCTCGTTCGTTGCTCGCTTTCGTTCCAGGTGACATCACTGCTTTCAAGTTTCAAAGCTTAGAAAAAAATTTAGGAGAGTAATCTGGGATTTTTTTTAAATAATATGAACAACCGGGAAATTTGGGAGATTTTCACTGGGAGAACCGTGAAAAACCCAGAAATTTCAAAATGAAAACTCACTGGGCACCCTGGGTATTTTTTTTAAAGTAGGCCTGCTTTAACGTAGGACTATGTCTGTGATTTCTACACTTTGTAAAAACCGAAAATGGAACATGTAACGAAATTATGAAAGATTTTGAATGTTAATAACTCAACTCTACCTGGACCAATTTCAATAAATTTATCACCAATCGATTAGAAATATTTCTGCGCATCTTTTAAAATCAAGGCTTAATCATTTTTCACTATTGAAAATTGCACGAAAATGCAACTGATGCTATAATACTTAAAATTATCACCGATTGCCTGTGAAAAGCGCATTCCCTAACACATATTTAAAAGTTGAATTCCATCCGGTCTCACCAAATTATGTTTATTCAATCACCGCGTGGTGAGTGGTGGTGTTCTTCAGTACACAACGAAAGGCTCCCCGCCAAGCAGCTAGCTATGAAGGCTGCCCCCTACTGCCCAACAAAATTCATATCAAAAGGTTCTTTTCAGGGCAATCATAGTCATACTAAAGAGTAAAAACAGAGAGAACCCCGCTCAAATTCCTATTCCTACACAAAACACAAGCTCCTGCTGCAGTTAACAAACAAAATTTATTATATAAGACCACGTAGTCCTGCGTCACCATTGCGTACAACCCTATAGAGCTGTCCCTTTTAGTTTTTGTAAATCACCCAAGAAATATCTTCATAGAATGCTCATTTTAAAAGATAGAATGGAGAGCCTTCTATGCGGTGAGAACAAAACCTTTGTAATCAGAAACCGTCAAAAGTTGATTCTTTGTTAATCTTTGTAAGACCTATATAGCCACGGCGCTAGAGATTTTCTTCTGTTATCTGACAGTATATGTGAGAGTTTTGCATATTATCAACTTGTATGATTAAGTGCTCTATGTTTTCTAAGCTTTAGTGTTCGATACAAATACAAAACTAACCAAGGATTAATTTCTTGAAACATATTATTGAGAAGGATATGATTGATTGGTCTTGCCTTAAGCTCACTATCGCCCTACCGTTAATACGTCACTGCAAGCCCAATGGGTCTGGGTTCAAGTATTTTATTCAATTGCTCATTTTGATTAGACGTTTCCGTTTCCATTCAATTGGGATTCTCTGAAATTTCTGTTGGGATTATATGGAATCTATCTTGAGAATATGTATAATCTATGTCCTAGTGAGATTCTCCAATGTTCTTTTATTTTGATCTAGATTGAATCTCATTGATCAAACATCAAAAAAAAAAAAGATCGAATTGAATCTTCAGAAATACTTTGGATTCGCTAGAATCCTTCTTAGAGTACTTTGGAGGTGTATATGCTATGATATTCCATGGATTCTCCAAAATTCCAGCAAGATTTATCTCCATAATTCCACTTGGAATTCATCGGAATTCATTGTTACGTTCTTCATCTCCTGTTAGCATTCTATGGAATTTCGATTGGGATTCTTTAGAATCTTCCTTGGAATTAATTGATGTTCATGTTGGACTGAAAATGACACTTGGAATACTCTAGAGTTCCATTTAATTCTCAACAGAATCGAACTTGAGGTTCTGTTCGAAACAAATCTATGTTTCATTTTTCTCATGCATATCTATCTACTTTCATCGAATTCTATCTTTTTGCATGACATTTGCAAAATTTTCATCAATCTTCTTTCTATCTAAAGAGTGTCCCAGAAAGTATCAGCACAGTTTATAATGGGAATAGAATAACGTTAAAGGGGTTCCCACATCAAATTACATCACGGAAAAAATGCTGTAGAAAATTACCCATTGGGTATTTTCTCTTGAAAATCTGGGTAGAACTAGTTTAGAGTGTATTGTTTACACAGTATTTTTATCGCTGTCAGTTTTTCGAAAGTTGAAAAAAATTGCGTCATCCGAAAAGCAACGTCGCGAATTGATTTTGCGCAAGCACCTGGAAATTCCTCATCTCTCTCATCGGGACATCGGCAAACAACTCGAAATCGTGCAGTCAACGGTGAGTCGTCTGATTAAAGGAAGGAGAAATGCAGTCAGAATGGATGCTCTATTAGTGATCAGGAGCACAAGCGTGTCGTGAAAGCGTTTAAGCGGAATCCCAATGCTTCTGATCCTGAAGATCCGGAAAAAAATGCCATGAGATCAACGAGAACGATCACAAACGCATGGTTGGGACCTTTAAACGGAAACCGACCTTTAACCGAACCTCAGTTCGAGATGTGGCTAAAAGTTGCTTGTGAGCAAGACTTTCGTGCAGAATACCAAAACTCGAGCTGGACTACGTACGTTTAAGGTTCAGTCCCCAAACCGTGATGAGAAACATAATACGGTCGCAAAAAGCCGTGCCCGAAAGTTATACGACTGCTGCGTAACGGATGACGAGACATATGTGAAGGCGGACTTCAACCAGATTCCAGAAAACCTGTTTGTGACTGCCAAGGATAAGTGTGATGTTCCCGAGAACCTCCGGACACAGAAGATGTCGAAGTTCGCCAAGAAGTTCTTAATTTGGCAAGCGTTTTGTACTTACGGAAAGCGGACTACACCTTTCGTTACCGCAAGCACCATGAATGGACAGGTGTATTTGGAAGAATGTCTCCAAAAGTGGCTGCTCCCTCTTCTGAAGACTCACGACGGTCCGATGAAAATCTGAAAAAATCCGTAGAAATTCTCCGGAATTTGAGAACTTAAATTTTAGTACTGCTTTGAAGTTCGTAAAAATTGTTGGAAGTTCGAAATTTTGAGAATACTCTGGAACTGCTATGATGTTTGTAAAAATTCTTGAATGTTCGTAGAGCTTCTGGAAAAATAATAGAACTTCTGGGAAATTCTTAGAACTTCTATAAAATTTTAAATTTTTACTGGGAAGTTTGTGGTGCTTTTGGGAAACTTGTAGAATTTCTGGTAAACTCGTAGAACTTCAAGTAAATTCGTAGAACTTGTGGGAAATTCGTGGATCTTCTGATAGATCTTCTGAGAAATTCTTAAAACTCCTAGAAAATTCATTGAACTTCAGGGAAATGCTAAGAACTTCTAGGAAACTTGTAGAAATACAGGGAATTTTTTAGAGCTTCTGAGAAAATCGTAGAACTTTTGGGAAAATTTCAAACTGTTGGGAAGTTTGTTGTAAGAAGTTATTCATTCTGAGAAATTCGAACAACTTCTGGAAAATTAATTGAACTTCTTGAAAATTTGTAGAACTTCTGGGAAATTTATAGAACTTATGAGAAATTAATAGACCTTATGGTAAATTTGTAAAGCTTCAGAGTAGTTGATAGATCTTTAGGAAAGTTCATAAAGCTTATAAAATATTCGTAGAACTTCTAGGAAAATGTTGAAACTACTGGAGAGTTTGTAGAAATTCTTGGAAATTTGTAAAGCATCTGGAAAAATCGTACAACTTATGAGAAATTTGTAGATTGGACGACCACACCGCGATCAGTTTCATTACGGCTTCTTTCAGCCAGTCACGCTAAAGTATTAGAATATAAAAAGTAAATCAACTATTAGAACCCAAAGAGTAATTATAATTAATCAAAAAATAACCTTGCTAACGCCGTTATCTCGTTATCCTTCTCCATTCCTTGTAATATTTACCTCAAAATCTCTTCACACCAAAAACAATTCTAAAAACGGCCTCAACAAGTCGAACGCAAATTGAAAACAATCCTAGTCAGATGCTCGAAATTTTCATATCCGGATTTCCCATACTTCAAAATCCTTTATTTATCGGCTGGTGGGCCAACCAAAACTTTAAATCGATATATCCCCGTAAATATGGCTCTAATCGCGAAAATAGGGGTGTTCAGATGCTCGAAATTTTCATATCCAGATTTTCCAATATAATATATTCCAAAATCTTTTCATTATCGGCTGGTGGGCCAACCAAAACTTTAAATCGATTTATCTCCGTAAATATGGCTCTAATCGCAAAAAGATGGGTTTTCAGATGCTCGAAATTCTCGAAATATTCCAAAACCCTTTCTGTATCGGCTGGTGGGCCAACCAAAACTTTAAATCGATTTATCTCCATAAATATGGCTCTAATCGCAAAAAGAGGGCTGTTCAGATGCTCGAAATTTTCATATCCGGATTTCCCAGTATAAAATATTCCAAAATCCTTTCGTTATCGGCTGGTGGGCTAACCAAAACTTTAAATCGATTTATCTCCGTAAATATGGCTCTAATCGCGAAAAGAGGGGTGTTCTGGTGCTCAAAATTTTCATACCCGGATTTCCCAGTGTAAAATATTCCAAAATTCTTTCGTTATCGGCTGGTGGGCCAACCAAAACTTTAAATCGATTTATCTTCGTAAATATGGCTCTAATCGCGAAAAGAGGGGTGTTCAGATGCTCGAAATTTGCATATCCGGATTTCCCAGTATAAAATATTCCAAAATCCTTTCTTTATCGGCTGGTGGGCCAACCAAAACTTTAAATCGATTTATCTCCGTAAATAAGGCTCTAATCGCGAAAAGAGGGGTGTTCTGGTGCTCAAAATTTTCATACCCGGATTTCCCAGCGTAAAATATTCAAAAATCCTTTCGTCATCGGCTGGTGGGCCAACCAAAACTTTAAATTGATTTATCTTCGTAAATATGGCTCTAATCGCGAAAAGAGGGGTGTTCAGATGCTCGAAATTTGCATATCCGGATTTCCCAGTATAAAATATTCCAAAATCCTTTCGTTATCGGCTGGTGGGCCAACCAAAACTTTAAATCGATTTATCTCCGTAAATAAGGCTCTAATCGCAAAAAGAGGGGTGTTCAGATGCTCGAAATTTGCATATCCGGATTTCCCAGTATAAAATATTAAAAAATCCTTTCGTTATCGGCTGGTGGGCCAACCAAAACTTTAAATCGATTTATCTCCGTAAATTACGCTCTAATCGCGAAAAGAGAGGTGTTCAGATGCTCGAAATTTTCATATCCGGATTTCCCAGTATGAAATATTCCAAAATCCTTTCTTGATCGGCTGGTGGGCCAACCAAAACTTTAAATCGATTTATCTCCGTAAATATGGCTCTAATCGCGAAAAGAGGGGTGTTCTGGTGCTCAAAATTTTCATACCCGGATTTCCCAGTGTAAAATATTCAAAAATCCTTTCGTCATCGGCTGGTGGGCCAACAAAAACTTTAAATCGATTTATCTCAGTAAATAAGGCTCTAATCGCGAAAAGAGGGGTGTTCAGATGCTCGAAATTTTCATATCCGGATTTCCCAGTATAAAATATTCCAAAATCATTTCTTTATCGGCTGGTGGGCTAACCAAAACTTTAAATCGATTTATCTCCGTAAATATGGCTCTAATCGCGAAAAGAGGGGTGTTCAGATGCTCGAAATTTTCATCTCCGGATTTCCCAGTATAAAATATTCCAAAATTCTTTCGTTATCGGCTGGTGGGCCAACAAAAACTTTAAATCGATTTATCTCCGTAAATAAGGCTCTAATCGCGAAAAGAGGGGTGTTCAGATGCTCGAAATTTTCATATCCGGATTTCCCAGTATAAAATATTCCAAAATCCTTTCGTTATCGGCTGGTGGGCCAACCAAAACTTTAAATCGATTTATCTCCGTAAATAAGGCTCTAATCGCGAAAAGAGGGGTGTTCAGATGCTCGAAATTTTCATCTCCGGATTCCCCAGTATAAAATATTCCAAAATTCTTTCGTTATCGGCTGGTGGGCCAACCAAAACTTTAAATCGATTTATCTCCGTAAATAAGGCTCTAATCGCGAAAAGAGGGGTGTTCAGATGCTCGAAATTTGCATATCCGGATTTCCCAGTATAAAATATTCCAAAATCCTTTCGTTATCGGCTGGTGGGCTAACCAAAACTTTAAATCGATTTATCTCCGTAAATATGGCTCTAATCGCGAAAAGAGGGGTGTTCTGGTGCTCAAAATTTTCATACCCGGATTTCCCAGTGTAAAATATTCAAAAATCCTTTCGTCATCGGCTGGTGGGCCAACAAAAACTTTAAATCGATTTATCTCCGTAAATAAGGCTCTAATCGCGAAAAGAGGGGTGTTCAGATGCTCGAAATTTCCATCTCCGGATTCCCCAGTATAAAATATTCCAAAGTTCTTACTTTATCGGCTGGTGGGCCAACCAAAACTTTAAATCGATTTATCTCCGTAAATAAGGCTCTAATCGCGAAAAGAGGGGTGTTCAGATGCTCGAAATTTTCATCTCCGGATTCCCCAGTATAAAATATTCCAAAATTCTTTCGTTATCGGCTGGTGGGCCAACCAAAACTTTAAATCGATTTATCTCCGTAAATAAGGCTCTAATCGCGAAAAGAGGGGTGTTCAGATGCTCGAAATTTGCATATCCGGATTTCCCAGTATAAAATATTCCAAAATCCTTTCGTTATCGGCTGGTGGGCTAACCAAAACTTTAAATCGATTTATCTCCGTAAATATGGCTCTAATCGCGAAAAGAGGGGTGTTCTGGTGCTCAAAATTTTCATACCCGGATTTCCCAGTGTAAAATATTCAAAAATCCTTTCGTCATCGGCTGGTGGGCCAACAAAAACTTTAAATCGATTTATCTCCGTAAATAAGGCTCTAATCGCGAAAAGAGGGGTGTTCAGATGCTCGAAATTTGCATATCCGGATTTCCCAGTATAAAATATTCCAAAATCCTTTCGTTATCGGCTGGTGGGCTAACCAAAACTTTAAATCGATTTATCTCCGTAAATATGGCTCTAATCGCGAAAAGAGGGGTGTTCTGGTGCTCAAAATTTTCATACCCGGATTTCCCAGTGTAAAATATTCAAAAATCCTTTCGTCATCGGCTGGTGGGCCAACAAAAACTTTAAATCGATTTATCTCCGTAAATAAGGCTCTAATCGCGAAAAGAGGGGTGTTCAGATGCTCGAAATTTTCATATCCAGATTTCCCATTATAAAATATTCCAAAATCCTTTATTTATCGGCTGGTGGGCCAACCAAAACTTTAAATCGATTTATCTCCGTAAATATGGCTCTAATCGCGAAAAGACTGGTGTTCAGATGCTCGAAATTTTCATATCCGGATTTCCCAGTATAAAATATTCCAAAATTCTTTCGTTATCGGCTGGTGGGCCAACCAAAACTTTAAATCGATTTATCTCCGTAAATATGGCTCTAATCGCGAAAAGATGGGTTTTCAGATGCTCGAAATTTTCATATCCGGATTTCCCAGTATAAAATATTCCAAAATCCTTTCTGTATCGGCTGGTGGGCCAACCAAAACTTTAAATCGATTTATCTCCATAAATATGGCTCTAATCGCAAAAAGAGGGCTGTTCAGATGCTCGAAATTTTCATATCCGGATTTCCCAGTATAAAATATTCCAAAATCCTTTCGTTATCGGCTGGTGGGCCAACCAAAACTTTAAATCGATTTATCTCCGTAAATATGGCTCTAATCGCGAAAAGAGGGGTGTTCAGATGCTCGAAATTTTCATCTCCGGATTTCCCAGTATGAAATATTCCAAAATTCTTTCGTTATCGGCTGGTGGGCCAACCAAAACTTTAAATTGATTTATCTCCGTAAATATGGCTCTAATCGCGAAAAGAGGGGTGTTCAGATGCTCGAAATTTGCATATCCGGATTTCCCAGTATAAAATATTCCAAAATCCTTTCTTTATCGGCTGGTGGGCCAACCAAAACTTTAAATCGATTTATCTCCGTAAATAAGGCTCTAATCGCGAAAAGAGGGGTGTTCTGGTGCTCAAAATTTTCATACCCGGATTTCCCAGCGTAAAATATTCAAAAATCCTTTCGTCATCGGCTGGTGGGCCAACAAAAACTTTAAATCGATTTATCTCCGTAAATAAGGCTCTAATCGCGAAAAGAGGGGTGTTCATATGCTCGAAATTTTCATCTCCGGATTCCCCAGTATAAAATATTCCAAAATTCTTTCGTTATCGGCTGGTGGGCCAACCAAAACTTTAAATCGATTTATCTCCGTAAATAAGGCTCTAATCGCAAAAAGAGGGGTGTTCAGATGCTCGAAATTTGCATATCCGGATTTCCCAGTATAAAATATTAAAAAATCCTTTCGTTATCGGCTGGTGGGCCAACCAAAACTTTAAATCGATTTATCTCCGTAAATTACGCTCTAATCGCGAAAAGAGAGGTGTTCAGATGCTCGAAATTTTCATCTCCGGATTCCCCAGTATAAAATATTCCAAAATTCTTTCGTTATCGGCTGGTGGGCCAACCAAAACTTTAAATCGATTTATCTCCGTAAATATGGCTCTAATCGCGAAAAGAGGGGTGTTCTGGTGCTCAAAATTTTCATACCCGGATTTCCCAGTGTAAAATATTCAAAAATCCTTTCGTCATCGGCTGGTGGGCCAACAAAAACTTTAAATCGATTTATCTCCGTAAATATGGCTCTAATCGCGAAAAGAGGGGTGTTCAGATGCTCGAAATTTTCATCTCCGGATTTCCCAGTATAAAATATTCCAAAATTCTTTCGTTATCGGCTGGTGGGCCAACCAAAACTTAAAATCGATTTATCTCCGTAAATATGGCTCTAATCGCGAAAAGAGGGGTGTTCAGATGCTCGAAATTTTCATATCTGGATTTCCCAGTATAAAATATTCCAAAATCCTTTATTATCAGCTGGTGGGCCAACCAAAACTTTAAATCGATTTATCTCCGTAAATATGGCTCTAATCGCGAAAAGAGGGGTGTTCAGATGCTCGAAATTTTCATATCTGGATTGCTCCTTATAAGATATTCCAAAATCCTTTCGTTAACGGCTGGTGGGCCAACCAAAACTTTAAATCGATTTATCTCCGTAAATATGGCTCTAATCGCAAAAAGAGGGGTGTTCAGATGCTCGAAATTTTCATATCCGGATTTCCCAGTATAAAATATTCCAAAATCCTTTCGTTATCGGCTGGTGGGCTAACCAAAACTTTAAATCGATTTATCTCCGTAAATATGGCTCTAATCGCGAAAAGAGGGGTGTTCTGGTGCTCAAAATTTTCATACCCGGATTTCCCAGTGTAAAATATTCAAAAATCCTTTCGTCATCGGCTGGTGGGCCAACAAAAATTTTAAATCGATTTATCTCCGTAAATAAGGCTCTAATCGCGAAAAGAGGGGTGTTCAGATGCTCGAAATTTTCATCTCCGGATTCCCCAGTATAAAATATTCCAAAGTTCTTACTTTATCGGCTGGTGGGCCAACCAAAACTTTAAATCGATTTATCTCCGTAAATAAGGCTCTAATCGCGAAAAGAGGGGTGTTCAGATGCTCGAAATTTGCATATCCGGATTTCCCAGTATAAAATATTCCAAAATCCTTTCGTTATCGGCTGGTGGGCCAACCAAAACTTTAAATCGATTTATCTCCGTAAATATGGCTCTAATCGCGAAAAGAGGGGTGTTCTGGTGCTCAAAATTTTCATACCCGGATTTCCCAGTGTAAAATATTCAAAAATCCTTTCGTCATCGGCTGGTGGGCCAACAAAAACTTTAAATCGATTTATCTCCGTAAATAAGGCTCTAATCGCGAAAAGAGGGGTGTTCAGATGCTCGAAATTTGCATATCCGGATTTCCCAGTATAAAATATTCCAAAATCCTTTCGTTATCGGCTGGTGGGCTAACCAAAACTTTAAATCGATTTATCTCCGTAAATTACGCTCTAATCGCAAAAAGATGGGTTTTCAGATGCTCGAAATTTTCATATCCGGATTTCCCAGTATAAAATATTCCAAAATTCTTTCGTTATCGGCTGGTGGGCCAACCAAAACTTTAACTCGATTTATCTCCGTAAATATGACTCTAATCGCGAAAAGAGGGGTGTTCAGATGCTCGAAATTTTCATCTCCGGATTTCCCAGTATGAAATATTCCAAAATCATTTCGTTATCGGCTGATGGGCCAACCAAAACTTTAAATCGATTTATCTCCGTAAATATGGCTCTAATCGCGAAAAGAGGGGTGTTCAGATGCTCGAAATTTTCATCTCCGGATTTCCCAGTATGAAATATTCTAAAATCCTTTCTTATTCGGCTGGTGGGCCAACCAAAACTATAAATCGATTTATCTCCGTAAATATGGCTCTAATCGCGAAAAGAGGGGAGTTCAGATGCTCGAAATTTTCATATCCGGATTTTCCAGTATAAAATATTCCAAAATCTTTTATTAATGTGCTGGTGGGCCAACCAAAACTTTAACTCGATTTATCTCCGTAAATATGGCTCTAATCGCGAAAAGAGGGGTGTTCAGATGCTCGAAATTTTCATATCCGGGTTTCCCAGTATAAAATATTCCAAATCCTTTCTTGATCGGCTGGTGGGCCAACCAAAACTTTAACTCGATTTATCTCCGTAAATATGACTCTAATCGCGAAAAGAGGGGTGTTCAGATGCTCGAAATTTTCATCTCCGGATTTCCCAGTATAAAATATTCCAAAATCCTTTACGTATCGGCTGGTAGGCCAACCAAAACTTCAAATCGATTTATCTCCGTTAATATGGCTCCAATCGCGAAAGGAGGGGTGTTCAGATGCTCGAAATTTTCATCTCCGGATTTCCCAGTATAAAATATTCCAAAATCCTTTCTTTATCGGCTGGTGGGCCAACCAAAACTTTAAATCGATTTATCTCCGTAAATATGGCTCTAATCGCGAAAA
Organism: Ochlerotatus camptorhynchus; assembly: GCF_037179485.1. Classification (NCBI taxonomy): domain Eukaryota; kingdom Metazoa; phylum Arthropoda; class Insecta; order Diptera; family Culicidae; genus Ochlerotatus; species Ochlerotatus camptorhynchus. Next base: position 2,149,979 of record NW_027041014.1, on the reverse strand, counting down.
GAGGGGTGTTCAGATGCTCGAAATTTTCATATTCGGATTTCCCAGTATAAAATATTCCAAAATCCTTTCGTTATCGGCTGGTGGGCCAACCAAAACTTTAAATTGATTTATCTTCGTAAATATGGCTCTAATCGCGAAAAGAGGGGTGTTCAGATGCTCGAAATTTGCATATCCGGATTTCCCAGTATAAAATATTCCAAAATCCTTTCGTTATCGGCTGGTGGGCCAACCAAAACTTTAAATCGATTTATCTCCGTAAATAAGGCTCTAATCGCAAAAAGAGGGGTGTTCAGATGCTCGAAATTTGCATATCCGGATTTCCCAGTATAAAATATTAAAAAATCCTTTCGTTATCGGCTGGTGGGCCAACCAAAACTTTAAATCGATTTATCTCCGTAAATTACGCTCTAATCGCGAAAAGAGAGGTGTTCAGATGCTCGAAATTTTCATATCCGGATTTCCCAGTATGAAATATTCCAAAATCCTTTCTTGATCGGCTGGTGGGCCAACCAAAACTTTAAATCGATTTATCTCCGTAAATATGGCTCTAATCGCGAAAAGAGGGGTGTTCTGGTGCTCAAAATTTTCATACCCGGATTTCCCAGTGTAAAATATTCAAAAATCCTTTCGTCATCGGCTGGTGGGCCAACAAAAACTTTAAATCGATTTATCTCAGTAAATAAGGCTCTAATCGCGAAAAGAGGGGTGTTCAGATGCTCGAAATTTTCATATCCGGATTTCCCAGTATAAAATATTCCAAAATCATTTCTTTATCGGCTGGTGGGCTAACCAAAACTTTAAATCGATTTATCTCCGTAAATATGGCTCTAATCGCGAAAAGAGGGGTGTTCAGATGCTCGAAATTTTCATCTCCGGATTTCCCAGTATAAAATATTCCAAAATTCTTTCGTTATCGGCTGGTGGGCCAACAAAAACTTTAAATCGATTTATCTCCGTAAATAAGGCTCTAATCGCGAAAAGAGGGGTGTTCAGATGCTCGAAATTTTCATATCCGGATTTCCCAGTATAAAATATTCCAAAATCCTTTCGTTATCGGCTGGTGGGCCAACCAAAACTTTAAATCGATTTATCTCCGTAAATAAGGCTCTAATCGCGAAAAGAGGGGTGTTCAGATGCTCGAAATTTTCATCTCCGGATTCCCCAGTATAAAATATTCCAAAATTCTTTCGTTATCGGCTGGTGGGCCAACCAAAACTTTAAATCGATTTATCTCCGTAAATAAGGCTCTAATCGCGAAAAGAGGGGTGTTCAGATGCTCGAAATTTGCATATCCGGATTTCCCAGTATAAAATATTCCAAAATCCTTTCGTTATCGGCTGGTGGGCTAACCAAAACTTTAAATCGATTTATCTCCGTAAATATGGCTCTAATCGCGAAAAGAGGGGTGTTCTGGTGCTCAAAATTTTCATACCCGGATTTCCCAGTGTAAAATATTCAAAAATCCTTTCGTCATCGGCTGGTGGGCCAACAAAAACTTTAAATCGATTTATCTCCGTAAATAAGGCTCTAATCGCGAAAAGAGGGGTGTTCAGATGCTCGAAATTTTCATCTCCGGATTCCCCAGTATAAAATATTCCAAAGTTCTTACTTTATCGGCTGGTGGGCCAACCAAAACTTTAAATCGATTTATCTCCGTAAATAAGGCTCTAATCGCGAAAAGAGGGGTGTTCAGATGCTCGAAATTTTCATCTCCGGATTCCCCAGTATAAAATATTCCAAAATTCTTTCGTTATCGGCTGGTGGGCCAACCAAAACTTTAAATCGATTTATCTCCGTAAATAAGGCTCTAATCGCGAAAAGAGGGGTGTTCAGATGCTCGAAATTTTCATATCCGGATTTCCCAGTATAAAATATTCCAAAATTCTTTCGTTATCGGCTGGTGGGCCAACCAAAACTTTAACTCGATTTATCTCCGTAAATATGACTCTAATCGCGAAAAGAGGGGTGTTCAGATGCTCGAAATTTTCATCTCCGGATTTCCCAGTATGAAATATTCCAAAATCATTTCGTTATCGGCTGATGGGCCAACCAAAACTTTAAATCGATTTATCTCCGTAAATATGGCTCTAATCGCGAAAAGAGGGGAGTTCAGATGCTCGAAATTTTCATATCCGGATTTTCCAGTATAAAATATTCCAAAATCTTTTATTAATGTGCTGGTGGGCCAACCAAAACTTTAACTCGATTTATCTCCGTAAATATGGCTCTAATCGCGAAAAGAGGGGTGTTCAGATGCTCGAAATTTTCATATCCGGGTTTCCCAGTATAAAATATTCCAAATCCTTTCTTGATCGGCTGGTGGGCCAACCAAAACTTTAACTCGATTTATCTCCGTAAATATGACTCTAATCGCGAAAAGAGGGGTGTTCAGATGCTCGAAATTTTCATCTCCGGATTTCCCAGTATAAAATATTCCAAAATCCTTTACGTATCGGCTGGTAGGCCAACCAAAACTTCAAATCGATTTATCTCCGTTAATATGGCTCCAATCGCGAAAGGAGGGGTGTTCAGATGCTCGAAATTTTCATCTCCGGATTTCCCAGTATAAAATATTCCAAAATCCTTTCTTTATCGGCTGGTGGGCCAACCAAAACTTTAAATCGATTTATCTCCGTAAATATGGCTCTAATCGCGAAAAGAGGGGTGTTCAGATGCTCGAAATTTTCATATTCGGATTTCCCAGTATAAAATATTCCAAAATCCTTTCGTTATCGGCTGGTGGGCCAACCAAAACTTTAAATTGATTTATCTTCGTAAATATGGCTCTAATCGCGAAAAGAGGGGTGTTCAGATGCTCGAAATTTGCATATCCGGATTTCCCAGTATAAAATATTCCAAAATCCTTTCGTTATCGGCTGGTGGGCCAACCAAAACTTTAAATCGATTTATCTCCGTAAATAAGGCTCTAATCGCAAAAAGAGGGGTGTTCAGATGCTCGAAATTTGCATATCCGGATTTCCCAGTATAAAATATTAAAAAATCCTTTCGTTATCGGCTGGTGGGCCAACCAAAACTTTAAATCGATTTATCTCCGTAAATTACGCTCTAATCGCGAAAAGAGAGGTGTTCAGATGCTCGAAATTTTCATATCCGGATTTCCCAGTATGAAATATTCCAAAATCCTTTCTTGATCGGCTGGTGGGCCAACCAAAACTTTAAATCGATTTATCTCCGTAAATATGGCTCTAATCGCGAAAAGAGGGGTGTTCTGGTGCTCAAAATTTTCATACCCGGATTTCCCAGTGTAAAATATTCAAAAATCCTTTCGTCATCGGCTGGTGGGCCAACAAAAACTTTAAATCGATTTATCTCAGTAAATAAGGCTCTAATCGCGAAAAGAGGGGTGTTCAGATGCTCGAAATTTTCATATCCGGATTTCCCAGTATAAAATATTCCAAAATCATTTCTTTATCGGCTGGTGGGCTAACCAAAACTTTAAATCGATTTATCTCCGTAAATATGGCTCTAATCGCGAAAAGAGGGGTGTTCAGATGCTCGAAATTTTCATCTCCGGATTTCCCAGTATAAAATATTCCAAAATTCTTTCGTTATCGGCTGGTGGGCCAACAAAAACTTTAAATCGATTTATCTCCGTAAATAAGGCTCTAATCGCGAAAAGAGGGGTGTTCAGATGCTCGAAATTTTCATATCCGGATTTCCCAGTATAAAATATTCCAAAATCCTTTCGTTATCGGCTGGTGGGCCAACCAAAACTTTAAATCGATTTATCTCCGTAAATAAGGCTCTAATCGCGAAAAGAGGGGTGTTCAGATGCTCGAAATTTTCATCTCCGGATTCCCCAGTATAAAATATTCCAAAATTCTTTCGTTATCGGCTGGTGGGCCAACCAAAACTTTAAATCGATTTATCTCCGTAAATAAGGCTCTAATCGCGAAAAGAGGGGTGTTCAGATGCTCGAAATTTGCATATCCGGATTTCCCAGTATAAAATATTCCAAAATCCTTTCGTTATCGGCTGGTGGGCTAACCAAAACTTTAAATCGATTTATCTCCGTAAATATGGCTCTAATCGCGAAAAGAGGGGTGTTCTGGTGCTCAAAATTTTCATACCCGGATTTCCCAGTGTAAAATATTCAAAAATCCTTTCGTCATCGGCTGGTGGGCCAACAAAAACTTTAAATCGATTTATCTCCGTAAATAAGGCTCTAATCGCGAAAAGAGGGGTGTTCAGATGCTCGAAATTTTCATCTCCGGATTCCCCAGTATAAAATATTCCAAAGTTCTTACTTTATCGGCTGGTGGGCCAACCAAAACTTTAAATCGATTTATCTCCGTAAATAAGGCTCTAATCGCGAAAAGAGGGGTGTTCAGATGCTCGAAATTTTCATCTCCGGATTCCCCAGTATAAAATATTCCAAAATTCTTTCGTTATCGGCTGGTGGGCCAACCAAAACTTTAAATCGATTTATCTCCGTAAATAAGGCTCTAATCGCGAAAAGAGGGGTGTTCAGATGCTCGAAATTTGCATATCCGGATTTCCCAGTATAAAATATTCCAAAATCCTTTCGTTATCGGCTGGTGGGCTAACCAAAACTTTAAATCGATTTATCTCCGTAAATATGGCTCTAATCGCGAAAAGAGGGGTGTTCTGGTGCTCAAAATTTTCATACCCGGATTTCCCAGTGTAAAATATTCAAAAATCCTTTCGTCATCGGCTGGTGGGCCAACAAAAACTTTAAATCGATTTATCTCCGTAAATAAGGCTCTAATCGCGAAAAGAGGGGTGTTCAGATGCTCGAAATTTGCATATCCGGATTTCCCAGTATAAAATATTCCAAAATCCTTTCGTTATCGGCTGGTGGGCTAACCAAAACTTTAAATCGATTTATCTCCGTAAATATGGCTCTAATCGCGAAAAGAGGGGTGTTCTGGTGCTCAAAATTTTCATACCCGGATTTCCCAGTGTAAAATATTCAAAAATCCTTTCGTCATCGGCTGGTGGGCCAACAAAAACTTTAAATCGATTTATCTCCGTAAATAAGGCTCTAATCGCGAAAAGAGGGGTGTTCAGATGCTCGAAATTTTCATATCCAGATTTCCCATTATAAAATATTCCAAAATCCTTTATTTATCGGCTGGTGGGCCAACCAAAACTTTAAATCGATTTATCTCCGTAAATATGGCTCTAATCGCGAAAAGACTGGTGTTCAGATGCTCGAAATTTTCATATCCGGATTTCCCAGTATAAAATATTCCAAAATTCTTTCGTTATCGGCTGGTGGGCCAACCAAAACTTTAAATCGATTTATCTCCGTAAATATGGCTCTAATCGCGAAAAGATGGGTTTTCAGATGCTCGAAATTTTCATATCCGGATTTCCCAGTATAAAATATTCCAAAATCCTTTCTGTATCGGCTGGTGGGCCAACCAAAACTTTAAATCGATTTATCTCCATAAATATGGCTCTAATCGCAAAAAGAGGGCTGTTCAGATGCTCGAAATTTTCATATCCGGATTTCCCAGTATAAAATATTCCAAAATCCTTTCGTTATCGGCTGGTGGGCCAACCAAAACTTTAAATCGATTTATCTCCGTAAATATGGCTCTAATCGCGAAAAGAGGGGTGTTCAGATGCTCGAAATTTTCATCTCCGGATTTCCCAGTTTAAAATATTCCAAAATTCTTTCGTTATCGGCTGGTGGGCCAACCAAAACTTTAAATTGATTTATCTCCGTAAATATGGCTCTAATCGCGAAAAGAGGGGTGTTCAGATGCTCGAAATTTGCATATCCGGATTTCCCAGTATAAAATATTCCAAAATCCTTTCTTTATCGGCTGGTGGGCCAACCAAAACTTTAAATCGATTTATCTCCGTAAATAAGGCTCTAATCGCGAAAAGAGGGGTGTTCTGGTGCTCAAAATTTTCATACCCGGATTTCCCAGCGTAAAATATTCAAAAATCCTTTCGTCATCGGCTGGTGGGCCAACAAAAACTTTAAATCGATTTATCTCCGTAAATAAGGCTCTAATCGCGAAAAGAGGGGTGTTCATATGCTCGAAATTTTCATCTCCGGATTCCCCAGTATAAAATATTCCAAAATTCTTTCGTTATCGGCTGGTGGGCCAACCAAAACTTTAAATCGATTTATCTCCGTAAATAAGGCTCTAATCGCGAAAAGAGGGGTGTTCTGGTGCTCAAAATTTTCATACCCGGATTTCCCAGCGTAAAATATTCAAAAATCCTTTCGTCATCGGCTGGTGGGCCAACAAAAACTTTAAATCGATTTATCTCCGTAAATATGCCTCTAATCGCAAAAAGAGGGGTGCTCAGATGCTTGAAATTTTCATATCCGGATTTCCCAGTATAAAATATTTCAAAATCCTTTCTTTATCGGCTGGTGGGTCAACCAAAACTTTAAATCGATTTATCTCCGTAAATATGGCTCTAATCGCGAAAAGAAGGGTGTTCAGGTGCTCGAAATTTTCATGCCTTGATATACCATTATAAAATATTCCAAAATCCATTATTAATCGGCTGGTGGGCCAACCAAAACTTTAAATCGATTTATCTCCGTAAATATGGCTCTAATCGCGAAAAGAGGGGTGTTCAGATGCTCGAAATTTTCATATCCGGATTTCCCAGTATAAAATATTTCAAAATCCTTTATGTATCGGCTTGTGGGCCAACCAAAACTTAAAATCGATTTATCTCCGTAAATATGGCTCTAATCGCGAAAAGACGGGGGTTCAGATGCTCGTATGCTCAGTATAAAACATTAAAACATCTTTTATTTATCGGCTGGTGGCCCAATCAAAACTTTAAATCGATTTATCTCAGTAAATATGGCTCTAATCGCGAAAAGAGGGGTGTTCAGATGCTCGAAATTTTCATATCCGGATTTCCCAGTATAAAATATTCCAAAATCCTTTCGTTATCGGCTGGTAGGCCAACCAAAACTTTAAATCGATTTATCTCCGTAAAATTTCCGTAACGTTGGTAGATCACGTTTTAATATTTTAATAAATGATTGGGAAATGTTTTACACGAATGTAGTAAAAATCATGTATGTGTGTAAGGATGTATGAACCTGCGAGTAGCTTCGTTATGCAACAACTTCCTCATAAAAGATCGAACGCTCTCGTATCTTAATTGGCAAAAAGCGGGTTTGTTATGAATTCAAGGATGGAGCCTACCCGCAGACAATGTTTGCACACCATTTTTAAACGGCCAAAAATCGATCCAAGCGAATGCACGAGGAATCTCGGTCCTCATCGTTTGCATGCGAGCGGACAATTTTGTGGTTTTCTTGTTTTTGTGCAAGGTCAATTAATATTCATTTCTGCGGCATATTAATTTTACTGCTGTTTGCTGGCACTGGCGAGCATTGAAAGTGATTTGTTTGCCATTGAATTGCTAATATCGAAATTAATGGGGCGACGGCTAATTTGACATTGTGAAATTACTTCGATACATGTTATGTTGATTTATCAAATTTGATGAAAATTAGACTACAAGTTTACGGCCTGCCAATAATTTTCCTCCTTACATCAACCACTAGACTCGATTGGCACATTTCTTGCTCATTTCATAGACTGTATGCTATTTGCTGCTCTGGTATGTATGAATAAGCTACTCGAAAAACTGGGTTAAGCTTTTCCTAGGGAGTGAGTGCTTTTCCAAGGCAATTCAAAAGGTCGTTCAAACCGTATGAAGAGATTTCATACTAAATATTCTAGAATGGATCTTTCTTTTTTAGAACCAGTTCAAAAAATTGAGATTAAGTAAAAGTATGAAACGAACATGTGATTTGAATAAAGAAAAAATAAGGTTTTTATCAGAAAGAAACTGCATGCACCTGTGCTCAAATCAAAAGTAAGCTCTTCCACCCTACCGAAGCAAAATTGAAATGAATCACTGCAGTGGAAAGGAAATTCTTTTCTATGCCGTTCTTCATCGCTCACCTCAGTGTGGTACAGACAAGTTCTGGAAATGGAAAAGCTTCTTGCATTCAAATATGCAAACACAGTCTTCCGCCATCCGCCTGCATACGCCGGTAGTATCTGCAAAAGTTTAAAAACTGATCCCATTTTGCTTGAGATTTGAGCGAATGAATGAATGCTAAGGTATTCCTGCGAAAAAAAAAAACCTTCTCTGTATGTCTAAAATGCACCTATGTAGGTAGGTACCTGCCTGCAATCTAAATATGATACATTCCGGTAACGCGAGAAGCGGAAACATATCGGCGCTTCCTGCACGGCCGATGAGAGCAACTCAAAATTGAGTAAAATTTAGTTATTCGATTTTCCAGGAAACACTTCTTGAATATTAAGAGTTTACTTAGTGTACTCCTAGACTGAGTAAAATTTTGGTCGACTTTCCTCATATGCAAGCAGTTTATCCCGGAGAAATGAGAAACATTTTATTCACTCACTAAGTAACCCTAATAAAATAATACCATAAACGAAAGATAGCCCAAATGGTAGAACTATTCCACAAATAGTTTGGATGATACCCTGAACATGTCGTTGAGCAAAATAAGCATACAATTCTTATTAGGGAACCCCACTTTTAGCCATTTTGAGTTGAATTCGCCTCAGCAGCTGAGTTACTTTTATCGGCCGTGTAGCAACTCTACGATGCGCGATGCCAAGAAAAGTGGGTTGTGTTTGTTGAAGAGCAGCTCAAATGTGGTGCAGTAGAGTGTTGTACTCCATACCGATCCGTTGCACTTATATGTATATTCATAATGCACACACACACACAATGCGTCATATATCAGTGTCACCAAGAGGGAGCACTGCATGTGTTAAGCAACTGGGTACGGAAAAGTCGCATGCAAGAGCGATGTTGTTCTTCGTCGCAATGTTTAATGGATTGGGGAGTGCTTTTGAGCAAGATGAAGCGGATTTCCTCCCGTTGCAATGATTTATGGGATCCTATCGATCCTACCCGAGGGACTTATCATCATATTTTTCCTAGTAAAAGTTTTGATGAGTTTGTAAAACGTACTTATGGACTTTCTCCAAAACTGTTTGCAAAATCGATGGATGAGATATTGGCCTGGAGTTGTCATCCTGTTTTCGATATGGTGGTAAACGTAGGGAGACGCTTCAGGATAACAGGAATGTGCGTTTTTCTAGTTGCAATGTACTGACTTAGGACCGATAGGACTACTGAGGGATCATCCATAAATGACGTAGCATATGTTTGACCAATTTTAGCCCTCGTAAGGGGCATATTTTGTAGGGCGGCCGAAAAACAGTTTGTCTGGAAACCTGGGGGCTTACCCTTCAAATGCTAGCAAGGGATGTTACAAAAAAAAACATTGTGGCGGCATCTCTGAAAAATGTGATTTAGAGGTTGCTCCGAAGAGATTTTTGAAAAATACTCGATTTTTCATAGTACATATTATTTTTCTAAAGCATCAACATTTAGTGCAACCTACCCAGAGTTAACGTACACGTGCATCCATCCCGCGTGATAGAGACACGCTTTCTATAAGATCGTAGGTGCCTGGTACATTTCGAGACGTATTATTTCGCGTTTCTTTTTTGTTCCTACATGCCTCATTCGTGTCACATGTGCTGTGTCTCATGAGCTAAGCTCGGCGAGCTCCAGGGAGATCGGCAGCGTACCTACGTCCTGCGTGCATGCTAAAAGTGGCTGCTAAAGAAAACAACAGAGAACTGTTGATCGAGTAGTCCTGTCACATTCTCGTGTTGCTGGTACAACTGATTGATTTCAATCAGTTGGTATTCAGTTTTTGAGGGTTGAAAGATTGTGGTTTTATAGAAGTATTTCAAGCGGAAGATGAGTTAAACGATTACGAACCAATTACCGACGGAGTTATTTGTTACCGATCCATGCGCATGGAATTTTCATGGTTCAAAATATTGATTTAGCACCACCAAGTTCAAACGATTTCAAATCAGCTCCTGATCATTCTCACAAAATTTGTTCTCATTAGGATGCGAACTCATACTGCACTTGGCCCTTTGAAGTTTATGTGGGAATTGAAAAATTGAACGTTAGGATAATTAGTTATTAATTGATTAGGCAGATCTGACATGGTTCATTTACTACTCAGCAGACAACATTGGAATAATAGGAAAACAAAACGAGGCTATTATGTCATAAGGGCAAGATGCAGTGTGTTGCCCTGAAAACAGCCGATTAATCCTACCAGCAAGCTATCAACTTGGAAATTAATTAATAACAAATTTTCTTGACATTCAATTAAAAACAAAGTTGTAGCTGGGAAATTTTCACGTAAGAGGGGGGGGGGGCTCTGATGGACAACTTTTCCATAAATCATTATGGTGTAGGGCTAGAACGATGAGGACAAAAAATACACTTTTCTTATAGTAATTCCCATATAAACTTCAAAGAGCCAGTGCAGAATCAGTTCGCCATTAAATTAGTTCAAATTTTGGGATCAGCCTGATTTGGATCCGATCGATCTTGGTGGATCAAATTGATAGGTATTTTGCAGCTGGCAGAGAACCAATAGCTCGGAGGGCCCTTTAAAAAAACTTCGTTGTTGAAATTGATTCGTGCCGACATCACTAGTTAATTCAAACATGTACTTAAATTTGAGAACTGTTCAAATACATTTAGATAAAAAGCATGGTGTGTTCGTTCCAAGTAGTAATCAACCTGAAAATATGATGAGAAATAAGAAAACTGGATTGTAAATTTTGGGATGAATTCAACATATTTGTCACACTTAACGGTCAGTATCTGAATCGAAAACTATGTTTTCCAAAATGTTTATTTAGTAGGCTCAATATCTTTGAAAGCTCTGCGGAGCCGAAGGACTAAACAAATATTACAATGGAGATCTAAATCGATTTCCTATATTTTTGTTTGTGCTTGCAACGCATCGAATCTCGACAGATCCGCAAACCCTTTCTGCCGAGGATGCTGATGTACGTTTTTGCATGATTTATCGGCCTTTTGAGGGCACGTCCATTATCACCACCTCTTCATGCAGCACCTCTACCACTTCCTCTGTTGATTTGCTGGTGCTGTCTGATAATGCACCTACAGCCACTACACCAGGGTACGAACTGCTATCCGAGTTGCAAGGAATTTTGTGGTTCTTCGAGAAACTTCGTGGTACTTCAGGGAACTTTGCAAAAGTTCAGGAAACTTTCTTGAAGTGCAGATTTTTCTTTAAAGTTCAGCTAACTTTGTAGAAGCTCACCGAACTTCAGTGAACTTCGTAGAGTTTCATTGAACTGCTTCGGTAACTCTTCTTCTTCGTACCTGAAAAAGTTATAAGACAACGACACTTCATACACCTCGCAGCTCGTAATTGACAGTATGGGCTGAATGAGGCTATTCATACTGTCGCTAATGTGATTAGTAACACTTATGCTTCGTTTGACTCTAATGTTCCGTTAACTGTTTTCACTAGAACACTGTCCTGATTTTGAATGTTTCTTTGGTATTATTATTATATTTTGTTTAATGCATTAAGACCAACATATGTCAGATGAATCATGAGCTAAATTTAGTGAAATTATTTGAAGTTCTGAGATCATGGAAAAGTTCAGAAAACTTCGTAGAAGTGGGAACTTTATATAAGTTTAGGTATCTTCGTAGAAGTTTATTGTTTAATGGCAGGGAACCTCTTTATTATTCAGGGACCTTTTTTATAACTTCAGAGCTTTGATGAAACCTCATAGACTTGACATAGTTCAGAGAATTCCGCTCAAATTCATGAAATTTCGTGCGCCGAACTTTGCGAAAAATTAACCCGAAACGTAGACGTGAAGCAAGCTTTGATGAAGTTTTGTGGACTGCGTAATAATTCGAGGAGCTGCGTATAACTTCATAGAAGTACAGGGCATTTTGGAAAAGTTCAGGAAATTTCGTAAAGATAGAAAAGTTCAGGGATCTTCGTTTCAGTTTAGGGAACTACATAGCAGTTTGTCAGAGATCTTAAAAATCTCAATGAAGTTCCTTTTGGACCATTGTTTAATTTCAAGGTACTTTGAAATTTGAGTAAATTTTCTAAAACTTAAGGAAATTTTGTAGATGTGCAGGAAACGTTGCATAAGTAACAGGATATTCTTTCAGATTGCTCCTTAGACAGCCAGGAAGTTTTAAAAGATCAGCATTTGTTGATGTTCTTCTGATCTGAATTACAAGTTACTAAAAAAAAGGATGACTTAAGAATGTGCTTCAAATGGATAGATCAACTTTCAACACGGTATTTTCCAAATTTAAACCATACACTCTAGCAACATGGTGATTTGATTGGTTGATCTGTTGCAGGTTGTAGCAATGGCTGTACCACTTTCTGGTTTGTTGTAGCGAGATGGTGGCGCTTGCTGGTCACTTTGTGGAATTGGTGCCGATACTCAGTTGCTTCCTTCTGACACTGTTGGTATACAAAGGCAAGGTCGCCCATTATCTAACCGAAAAGGTTATTTCTTCTTAGCGATTACGGACATCGACGCGAAAACGATGCCATCGAAACCCGCAGAACAATGGTCAGCGGAAGCCACCTAGATCGTACCGTGCAAACCAGAAAGCGAAAGAAGGTCGGTGGACTTGGTGATATTAATAATTGGAATGGTAAATATATCACTACACTGGTCTACACGCTCATCTGAGTTAAAGCCAACGATGCCCGCTCATGTCATTATTTTGCTGCAGCTATTTCAAGATAAACATTTCAAAAGGTCCTATTTGCATTGAACGATTCTCTTCATCGACTTTCTCTTCCATTAATAACTCAACTTCAAAAGCATTCCCTGCTGTGTTCAACGTTCTAAGCACAAGATATGAACTGCTGCTATCAAATTGTGTGGCAAAATTAGTACCAAATGCATTTGCGTAGGCGTGGTTATCAAAAGAGAAAGTCGATGAAGAGAATCGATCAAAGCAGATAGGATCATTTGAAATGTTCATCGAGATTTAGCATAGATCACGCCATCACCCAGTGGGTCACCGCTTCTGTTAGAGAATTTATCTGAATGCTCGATCACATGAGGCACATTAAAAAAATCTGAACATTTTTAAAGTAATGGTAACAAAGTACAAGTGAAAGCGTAAATGTAATACGCCAAGAAAAAAATGTTCTGCAAAAAATTCTTCCACCCATTGAATTATCATAACATTGCTGCATTCGTAGTATTCCGATATAATCTATTCAAAATACGTAACATCCCATCTAACAATGTATACCAGTTGTGTTGCCGATGAATGGTTAAATTACCTTGAAAATGTGTGAACGTCTTGCAACGGTCAAATCCCCGTACTTAACAATACCGATACACTTTTTGTAGAATTTTTGTCCATTCTATATTTTGAAAATTACGTGTCAAAAGAGGTTAGCCATGCAAGTGCAGTTAAGTGTTGAACCGGAAAAATAAACAATGAATATTCTAATTGACCGGCAAATTAATGGCTTTTGCTATTAGAGGATTTCAAGAATTTAAACACTGCAAATATATGCTACCTTTCCTCTAAAATATGAATGGTTTGTGCAAACGCAAATGAAATGTCGGTCAAAGCAACCAAGTTTCAACAGCCTGTATTTCGCTTACCTACACCTTCCAGAACTTCGAGCTCTGCAGTTCTAGCATTAATCATAGCCCATGAGATGTGACACATGAGATCAGCGCGAGCCTCGCGCACGCCAGGATTTTTGGGTGTCGCATTTGTTTCTCGCTCGTATCTTATTCTCGCGTGTCTCTTTCTCGCTCGTCACATGTTGTTTTCGTTGCGACGGGAGACGGTTTGTTAAGAGTCTCGGCAGCACATTTTTGCACACACGAGGAAAATGTAACTCTGAACCTAACCCTTTCATATGTTTTACAAGTTCCTTGAGGTCCTTACTTTAAGATAAATATTTGTCATGGGCTGCTAGATGCTGATTTTTTTCATGACATCAAAAGTAGGTATCGAAATATGACTTATAGTTGAGTAAGTACAGGCTAAATATTGGTGCCATTCAAAACCGCAAAATATATATGATTTATATGGAGAAATAATCATGTAAAGAAATCAAACTTTTCATATTTTGAATAAGATTTTTTTTTGTGTATCGGTAAGTAGGTCAAGCTTGATCAAGAGTCCAGCTAGAACTTAAATGTATGGTGCTAAAAATCTCACTAATAAGGCAATTAAAATAATAAACAAAAACTTAAAGGTATGGAAATTTGAAAATATTATGCAAAGCTTAGAGGTTGAGAAGAAGAAGTATTTTTGGCAATTAAACTAAAAATCGAATAAATCATTATCTACTTACGTATCTACTTAGACCATCAAGTTATTACTCTTATTATGTATAGAATTTTGCATACATTTAAGTTAAGAATATAACTTATGGACGACGAACATGATTCGATTCCGTTTTATTTTGGTGGCACAATCAGCAAAGGCGTCAAAGCATCGTTGGAGCTTCTTTGTTATTTCACGAGGCATCCTACCCTTGACGGTTATTGCGGTATCATCTGCGAACAGGAAGAACACCCAACCGTCTCCGAGGGGAGAAATGTCAGAAGTGTAGATGCTGTAAAGCAAAGGGCCCAACAGATTTCCTTGCGGAACTCCTGCTGGGATAGAGAACGTGTTTGAAAGGCACTAATTCAACGATACCCTGAACGACCTTGGCTGAAGGTAGTTACGGGTGATTTTAACAAGATGCAAAGAAAAGTTGAAGTTACGAAGCGGATATAGGACAGACTGTGGTATTTTATCCCTTTCTTGACGATGGTCGCAATACCACCCCCTCTGGAGCTGGTACGATCAAGCCGAATGATGTTGTAGTCCGGCAACCAGCAACTGTCGCCGGACTTGAGGTGGGTCTCGGTGAGGAGGCCTACGTCGATGGTATGCTTGCGGAGGAAGTCCGCAAGGTCGATGGTTTTTGCTCTTAAGGAGCAAGCGTTCCACATGACTATGCACAGTGGTTTAGACGCCATAATGCATAGCCAGTTTCACGATAGTTTCAAACTGTTCGTTCTTGTTGGTGCACTTGCGGAAAGCGCTGGTAACATGGACGTCCATCGAGTACATACCTCCTAGCGTTGGCGGTGTTCTCCAGGATCCAGGGGGAAGTGGAATTTGTTCACCGGGCGTTGGTTGGGTGGGGGGGGGGGGGGAGCGGGTTGCACTCGCGGTCGCTGGTTGATTCGAAGAGGTGGAAAATCGCCTGGCCCGAAAGTCGCGGACTTATTTTTCTTACGTCCTGGTTGGCTGGTGGTCAATGCATCCTTTCGGATACGCTTGAACTCCTCACGTTTGTGGCATTGCCTGTCGGAGCCCTGATGAGCACCACCACAGTTGACACACTTGATAGCCTCAGGACTGGGCAGTCGGTGGAGGCATGGTCCTTGGTGCAGAAGCTGCAGCATGGGTTGATGTTGTAATTTCGGGTGCCGTGCCCGAAGTTGAGGCAGCGCTCCCTGGCGTCGTTAGCATTGGAGCTCAGTACGGAAAACAAATCTCGCGTCACTTTTCAATAGGTCCTATCTACATTGATTGATTCTCTTCATCGACACTCTCTTTTGTAAATAACTCGGCTTCACAAATGTTTCCTACCGTCTTCGTCGAATTAGATGCTAGATTGTTGCTTCTTCCATCGAAAATATCCGGCCGTGGCGATTCAAAGTTGATCAAGCTGGATCAAAATAATTTGTACCCATGCTTCCAGTTTGATTACATGAGCATTTTGTGTGGTCGTTGGTTCTGAATATGGACAGGCATATGAATTCTATTCCTACTCTTTACTGTAATAAGATTGGTGGCCCTGAAAAGAGCCGTTTTGTTGCCAAAGTTGGTGATGATTTAACCTCCGAAACCAAACAGAGTGCGTCTCTGTCACTTCAAAACGTAGATGACATCCATGGCCGCTTACGCTTGGCGTGTTTATTGAAGGTGACAGCATCACGGATCTCATTTTTCAGGAATATCTTCAGCTCACCTCGTAAATCAGACCGGAGATACGTCAGACACCGCCACGGCGAGCCAGACGACGGATGGTGGTTATGTCGAAGAATTTGCGTTTGGTTCTGAATATGGCGATGAATGTGCAAAATATTACGCAATTCCATCCTCCCTATTCGCACGTGCCCGAGGATTGGAGGCGAATGCCACTTCGACTTGTTTCGTCTACTTACTACTCTCTGACGACTGTGCTGGGGAAGCAGCATATGCATGTAGGTAATTGGTGGATTTGTTAGTTAATTCGACGCGTTTGGACAATGCTGGACATTTACCAGATTTTCAATAGTTTCTTGTTGAAAATCAACATTCCGAAGCATTGTTATCGATGCGTAGCCAAATTGCTGATCGATTGGTGATAAAATTATTGAAATTTGACCAGGGCAGCTGAGTTATTAACGTTCAAAATCTTCCTTAATTTGTTAAATGTTCCATTTTCGGTTTTCACAAGGTGTACTGCCGGTAATCGCAAGTCAGTCCCATCTGAATTTTTATAAATTTTGAGTTAGCATCATTATCAGTTTATCTTTCTATGTTTTTTGAGATGTGCTATTGAAAAAAGGTGGTTTGTTCAAGAAAAATGAAAAACAATACCAAGTCAAATTGTCCCTCAGCGAAAAGTAACCGCAAGTCAGTCCCATTAGAAAAAATATGTTAGAAATGTTAGACAACACATCGCATCATGAGATTTGTTTAAAGACAGATTTGCCCACTTCCCCTATGGTATCTGGAACATGTCCGGATGTGGCCAATATAGTTGTTACGATACTCAGTTTGACCGCCAATCGATATGGCTTTGAATTATCATGTGATTTGATGTATCGCTTGATGGATTTTGATTTAAATGGATTTACCACACCCCCGGGGGTACCTTACATGTCCGGGTGTGGCCAACATGGTGCTGTTCACTCATTATGACTCTTATTGATCTTATTTTTGAATTCTCATGTGTATTGATTTATCGCATGGTGGGTTTGGCACGTTTATGAAAAGCTCTGGTCTGATGAAGAGCCATACTCACCGGAGTATGTTTCGGCCATTGCTCTGGAATCAGCGAAACAAATCCAGAAACATTCAATAACGTTCTATGGGACCACGGTATCTTTCTACTGTTCAATACTGTGCTAAACTAATGCAGCATCGTCATGGAATTGTGACTGACTTGCGGTTATTTTTCTCATTCACGTTAAATGTAATCGCAAGTCAGTCTCACTCAGATTTTGGCCATAAAATAAAAATTTTACGATATTTTTTCAATATTTTTGAGTAAACATAGATGCATTCTATCACTTTGTACGTTTATTTTTAAATTTATCCCTCCAACATAAGTGTCAAATCAGAAAACTTGAAAAATCTTTGAACGCCGTTTTCCCATTTCCAGTTTTTTACAGATGGGACTGACTTGCGATTATGGGCAGTGTTACTACAGTAGCCCCATATAAAAATCAAAGACGTAGTCCTACGTCAAAAATATGGCGAAACAACAGGCAGATACAAGGAGGAGGTAGTTATCAAACAAATGCAACCAGTTAGTACCTAACCACGACTGCTGACACTGGGAAGCTACTGCAGGTCTATTGCTGCTACTACTATCGCCGGTGGGCATTTTAGGTCGAGTCCTTCCTATTTTTCAGATTGTAGCATTACCCGAGTAGCATGATGATATTGCAAACAAGATTCATCTTCCACTTGCCGGTTGGATACTTGGTTTCGGCAAACGTCTGCCAGAATGACGCACGGTAGAGAACTGTCTTCTCCTGGATGGACAACTTCTGCCATCAGTCACCCTTCTCCTTCTCGTGGAGTGGCTAATCTTCGAGTGCCATTTTCTTGAAGCGGATGACCGGCAACCAGCTTGTTGAATAATATATTGGAATTAAGTTTCACGACCTTTTCCGTCCTTGACTTGAAAATGTAAACACACAATCTCAAAAATCAGGTTTGCCAAACTCATGGGTTACTGAGACTGCTGACTTGATTGCCACACTTCAGTACGTTCGGTACAACGCTTGACCTAGCTTCCGGCACAGATTGGGATGTACAGAGTTGAATACCCCTTGAAGAAAATATTTTTTTTTATAATTTAATTTAATTTAAATCATTGAAACAAATATTAACACTGATTTTTTTGCAAAAAAAAAACAAAGATGAAAAGATTTGTTTGAGCAAAATCACTGACTTCAATTTGGTAACCCTGTTCAACATCCACCTAGACACGCACCAATCCGATTGGGAGTTTATTTTGTTAGACCAGACTAGGTTTAGGATCCGTTGAGAGCCACCCTAACAAACTCGGCGGTTGGATTTTGTTACAACCATCAACGTCTCGTGTCTACACATTTATTGATCGCCCGAATTCACTGCAACCTAGGGATGTGCCAACCCAAGTTGAAGCTTGATTTGTGTTAACTATATAGGGCCAAAATCATGAGTAATTTTCTGTTAAGCTAGCAAAAATGCCACATCAATCATTTGAGGTTAGGTTAAGACTTATACTTAATTAAAGAGACTGTCAACCTGTGGCTGGCACATCTCCGATCAATCATTTATTTGAGCAACCGAAAGCTCGCAACTCTATCTACAATTTGATTTATTAACAAATATCCTCAAACTACACCGATTAATTAAATTGTACGAGACTTCATGAGAAAAATCATGCTTTTAAAGTGATGAGAGAGGATTCGGAATTCCCTTTGGGATTCCCTGATTTTGCTGGATTGAAATTTAATTTTATGAGATTTTTAATTTTCTTCAAAGGTAGTCGACGCTTTTAAAGCAAAATCATTCCCTTATGCAAGAAATCAGCACTCCAATATGAAAAGTCATTTGCGAACATTTGTTCAGTTAGAACATTTTCCGACTCCAAAATCTCTACGATTTAGGATATTGATTTTTTTTATTAGTCACAGGATTTGTGTATTGTCCCGGAAGCTTGCATCTGTGATTTCACCTGAAATCAAATCTGAGTTCCGGATTAATTCACATTGATAACTGATCATTTTTCCAAGCCCAAGGGTATGGAAACAAATTAAAAGCCCTAGATTTCAGTGGTTGTAGCGGTAAAATTTGTCTTTGGGTTCATTTAATTGCTCGAGTTTCAGTATTCTATTTCATTTTGGGAGAAAGTATGAGTGTATTAACTTCTAGGTATGAACATTGAATATTTAATAGAACTTATAAATGAAACAAGACTAACTAATTCTCATAAAATCATAACTTACCAATTCCGCTGCTATGATCTAAACAAAATTAGTCCTGTATGTTCATCTGCCTCCCTGCATATGAGTCGTAGTTCATGCGTTATTCTTCCTTGAATTCAAGTGTCGGTAGCTTATAATTGTATAAATTTTCCCTTAATTGTACACCGAATTCACAAACACTCTTCCCCAGCTTCCCGCTACTTGAGCTGCATACTGCAATTATCCACGAAAATTTGCAATTCGCCGATCTCACTATCTTCGGAACGACTAGCTAGTTTCTCCTGCGAAATTCACAGTAAAAGAACACTGTTTTCTCTGTCGATACGCCAAACAGCTCTCGCACACAAACACACACACACTTATACCGACGCACGCCAACACTTGGTCGAACTTCAGGGAAGCGAATCCTCCTTCCACTTGCGCTATATGTGCAATGCGCTCGCAATAGCCCGCTTCTTGCCCGGCCTCCCTTCGGCTCACAACATCGCATTCCGCCAGCACATCCTGCCTGGCACCAGAAAGAGAGAAGCACCACCAACACTTTCCGTTTCCTTTGCACCAATTACCCACTAGGACTCCGCTACGACGGCGTCGACGAAGGAGCCTATTCAACTTTCACCCGAAACAACAACCGCTGCCAATCCTTCTGCTTCTTCTTGTTGTCGTTGCTATTCTCCTGCTCGCCAACCTCGGCAGGATGGGTGGAAGGTGGTTGAATTTTCACCACCCACTCTTCGAATCCAACCTGCGCTTCACACACTCATTCCCTTCGGCTGCTGCTGCCGGACTGCACTGCGACCGATATGCGTTCCCCCTGGGGTGGGGTGGTTCATTCAAACAAAGCGGGCGCACGGACACTCCACCAAATTCACATTTCCACCTTTCCACCTATTCCTCTGTTTTCTGTGTGTCTCTTCTGCGGGGGAGGAGATCTTGCGGAAGCGAAACACCGATTCGACTCGGACCGCGATAAGAATGGAACTGACGGCGACCGATGACGTTCGGGAACTGTTGAGCTGCCGCTGGTTGACTCTTTGTGGTGGTGGGTGATGACGACGGATTTTTTGAGAGCGAGAGGGAACTCACAAACACTCGAGAGTTGACAGTGGCATTGCAATGGCAAGGAGGGTACCCTTTGTGTAATCAGTGCGCTCCTGCTCCTGCTGACTTGCTGATAAGGGGAAGGTGCGAGGCATGCGCGAAACGATGCCCTGGTCTCGTCGGTCGGTTATCAAAGAATTTGGTTTGCATCCCGGGAAAGGTGGGTGATGTCAGAATGGTTGGGACTTTGTTTCTGACGTTGACTGGCAGAAGTGACTCAAGTGACATTGTCACTGGATTTATTTGATAAACATTTTTTTTTTTTCATTAAATGGAAAAGTTTCACCGGGTAATAAAAAGAGTTAGGGACTGTTCTCAAATTACATCATGCAAGGGAGGGGTTCTTGAAATGTGTTTTCATAGAAAATGTTTGATTTTTTTTTCACATACAATTTATTCAGTTAAAATGAAGAATTCTCATGGATGAAGAACTGCCAAGGCGTTGGTAGGAGAAAAACCTCGAGAAAGAACATTTTAGTCTGACTCTTTACTGGTTGTTTGAGGAAACATCATCGTTGAAGGATTCGATGTTAAGGCAGAGAATGTAAACAATGATTTATATTTAGTACAAATAAATAAAAATGTATGACCTATTATGTGCTAACGTCGTGATATTTATGGAGATCACAGGGAATGAAATTCTTAGAAAATTCCTAGATGTTCATGAGAAGAATATGAAGAGAATTCAGAAGATGATTTAAAGGAAATTTAATGCGATCACCTAGGTTATGCTGAGGAGAATTATTGAGAATTCTTAGTTGTTTTTAAGCAAAATTTCAAGGTTATTCATAATCGTAAAGTTAAAACTTTTTAGCTCTAAAATAAATTATGAGTAAAGAACAAAAATAATTAATAGAATTATGGCCATGCAGTGAAGTATTTTTAGGAATTATTAGGCATTTTTAGTATTGTTTAGTGAATTACGAACATGAGTGCTGTTGTCGTTAAAGACACAGATCAAAATGGCACTAACTTGATCAAAATTGTGGTGTTAAAAAACTTTCAATCATATATAATCGTACATTTGACCATTACCAACAGTATGTTGAGAGACATATCTTAATAGTTTGTAGCGCACGACTCGCAACCTGCGAGATTTCGACCACTGAATAATCTTTCTGTCTCAAGAATTTAAGCTTATGCGCCACCTCCGAAGAGAACCACTCGTCGAGGTTTGATTTGTCCGGCAATAAACCCAACCTCAGAGTGGGATTATGTATGGAAGAAACCGAAATTTAATTTGGAAAAACATCATTTGATTGTACTGTAGTTGAGTTATAAGTTTTCGTGTAATTGTGCTATAGTGGATTGCCTCAAGGGAGCCTGGTTCTCTGAGTTCGGATGTCAGACTTTCGACGTGTATCGAGAGTCTAGTCACCGTGGGCGAGTTTGAACCCGGTTCGGCTGGCGAATACCGGGGGAAAATGCTGATAATGTGTCCGTTGCGAGTATTGGTCTCTGAAGGATGCCTCGCTGGATACGCTCAAGACTAGATAGGAGGTAACTCGTGACCGCGAACAGTTCCTGGGGACAAAGGTAATTGCTATTAGATAGTTTAGCAAACAGTGACAGATAGCGGACATGAAGATCCGGTGGAGGTTCCGAACAAAGAGTTGTTAGGGTTACGGTATGTAATGTGGGTCTAGTCCTTTCATTCGGCCTATCACGCAAATAAATAATTAATTAAGGAATATTACACAAAAAATAAGGAAAATATTGATCACTGATGATTGATAAATGTGTACCACACACAAATCAATTTATATCACAACATTTCAATACATTTTCAGCTCTCGTAAGTAATAAAACTGGTTGAGAATATCACTCTGTTCGGAGTTTTTAGCCGCCATGACTTCTAAGGTTAAGATGGGAAGGTTGCACTGACGATCATCAAATGGCCTGATTATGGCATTTATTGAATGGAATTACCTGATAATACACACTAGACGTAAAACTCACAGTTACTGTTTGAATATTTTATGTTTATTTTAATTGTTTAACAACGTTTTCACAAGTAAATCATGGACCCAACTTTAGGGACACATTTCTTTTCTATGTTCCTAACTTTGGCCCATGAAATTCATTTGACAGCATATAGCAATAAGAGTAACGTCAACAATGTGGTTTGCATTTGGATGATAAGGAACGAACAGGAAGGGAGATTTTTTCTGCCAAATCTGTATAATGAACATCACAATGTTTTGATTTAGATATTCTGCGGTCGAAAGACGATAAGCGAAATTTTTAATTTTTAATTTTTAACTTGAGTGATTTAATGTAGTTTTCGTAAAATTTTCTCTAAGAAATGTTTTGAGGAATGAAGAGTATTAAGTTAACAGTGATAGTGATAAAAAAAAATACATAAGAAAACGTTACCAAGAGCGTTTTTTTTGAGAATCAAACAGGATAGGACGAAGTTGCATCCATAAATAGACCCAATTTGGGGACAATAGACCGATATTACATACATTTCCCTGGTGAGTTTTTGTCTTAAAAAAAGTAAGTTTTTCAACTTTTTGCGGTTCCTGATAGCAAACGACATGATAAGCATATCTAAGCATACCATTTAGCAGTAGAATATCGTTTGCAGGTAAATTAATTGATGAGTTATGATTAAAAACGTAATCTATGGCTGCATATTAGACCGAGGTTAGGGACGTATACCTTATATCGTAGACAAATGGTTAGTTACAAATTCGCTGTTGTCGTCGTTGTAGGCACCGTCGTAGGCGCAGTCGTTGTCGCCGTAGGCAGTACCATTTGTGTATTTAAAATTAAACATCATCCGCTGAAATTCTATGAATTATCGTGTATCTCTGTTGTTCATTACATACCGTATGCGTGATAATGTTTGCACCATCGTACAAATAAAGGTCCCGTTTCACCTGTGCATACAATGCCTTGGTTTTCTTTGCATGCACGTAACCTATAGCTCATACCGTAGTAGGCTGTGTATGAAAGAAAATGATTTACTTTGTTGACAGTTGCACCGTGAAGAAGTGGCAGCGTATTCGTGATTTGTCCCACGCGCAAATGTCGAAACAGACATTTCAATCGCCGTGGGAGTGTCCCGGTGGACCGTCAAACGGGTTTTAGACCGAGAAAAGAAAGGACAACGATGTGGTGAAGGTGGCCACAGGTCGTCCGAGGTCAGCTCGGGTTCCGAGGGTAATTGCTGCTATCCAAAGGAAGATTTAGGTGAATCCTGTGCGTTCAATAAGGAAAATGGCAAAGGAACACGGGATCAGTGACTTTACGGCACCGAAGATCGTAAAGGAAGATTGCGGGGCGAAGTCGAGGGCACGGAAAAAACTCACATGATTACCAACCGCATCCGGAAGCTACGAGTCGAACGATGCAAGAAAATCTTGAACTTCCTTAAGCGAAAAAATCCAGTAATCCTGTTCACCGACGAGAGCATGTTTACCGTCGATCCCGTATCAAATTCCAGAACCGACCGGTATATTAGTTCTTAGTTAGGCCGACGAACTCAAGAACGTGTATCCGAGTACAGCAAGCTTCAAACATTGACCCGTACCTGGAGAGAAATGGATCCAGACTACATTATTAGACCATTATTAGAAAGTATAATTGAAGGATCCCCCCAAATGCCTCCAATGTTCATCAAATTCCTAAATTATAGATAAAAATGGAATGATCTCCTCAAAACTGATCTACTTGACTGTATCTCTGTTGTTCATTATATACCAAGCGAAAACTTAATCATCTTTTTCACCCTGGATATCTTTTGCTTATGTCGTTTTCGTTTTTGCGGTGTAGCACCGGTGTAGTGTAAGCAGGAATAAGCGCGAGTCTTTGACAGCTCAACATCATTTGTTTGTAAACAAAGGTGCATCCTATATCTACACCCTAAAATATTTCGGTGTACGGCAGTGTAGCACCGGTGTAGCTACACCGCAAAAACGAAAACGACATTAGTGAGCAGAATATTATGGGTTTAATCCCAAGCTCTCCCACAACGGAATAAACCGACATAGTTGGGTTCCATGCATTTCGGAAAGGTTGTATGCGTGATCCAGTTTCGTAGACATTTTTTTTTATTATTATAATCACTGGGGTGAGATTTGAACTCGTAACTTTGGTGAGAGAGGTACGGATGCTAACCACTACGCCGGAGTCGTCCCCCTTTTGGAAGACATTGTTGGCTGCTTTCGGGGACGTCTCTTCATTAACGACTTGGATAAGTAATACGTTTATTTAGACAAATGTGGCGTACGCCTGATCCAGTTTGGAAGACATTGTTAACTACTTTCGGGGATTTTATTTCATTGTGATAGCTACTTGTAACTGATAATCGTTGGTCGTAGCTTCTTGTGATGTAAGGGGCACGGTGGCCTTAGAGAGACCGTTTTTGCTTACTGAGCAGAAGATCATGGGTTAGAACCAAGCCCCTTACACTTTTGTGCGTAATGAAATCCGGGTACGTAAGGGGTTTTCTGTAAACTAGTTGAAAAACGCAAATATTAAATAAGAATATCATATTAAACAAAGATGAAGAGCCAGGTAGGCTAATCAATTAATATGATAAATCAATGTACCACCATAATCAACAGAAATAAACATAATTTTACTACTACTCGTTGACGGCATTCTTGTAACGAATTTTGGAGGATACAGACGTTGAGAAGGAGCAGCAGAAACAATAACAGCAGGATTGGAAGCAGCCGCAGCCGTGGGAGCTGCACCATTAATTCGTGTAGCCGTGGCCGAGGCTGGAAACCTCGGTCCGATCACGACAAAGGCGTAGTTGGTACGATAGTTTAAGTATAGTGGATTGACTGAAGAACTGAAGAATTTTTTTGAAAAATAATTGCCATTAATTACAATTACCATGAACTGATGGATGGTAGATAAGAATTGAATGATGACTGAAGAAATTTTGTAAAATGATTGCTATGACCTGATGGATGGTAGAGTATGCAAACAAAATTGTTAAAATTACCTGATGAATGGTAAATAATAATTGCCTTTACCTAATGGATGGTAGATAAGAATTTCCATTACCTGATGGATGGACTGAAGAAATTTTGAAATAGTTAGAATTGTCATGACCTGATGGATTAGCAAAATTTGCTTTCTTGACACAAATTAATTTGAACCAAATAACATCAGCACTTAAATCAGTGCCAACATCTCAAATTTCAGTTAGCCTACAGTTTCTCACAAATAAAAGCCCACCCCTCCAAATTAACAGTGCTAGGAAACATTCATCTACCTGAGGATGTCAATAATTTTCATGAGTGAGCCTTTATTCTTGAGAAATCAACGGCCATTGTTTACAAATGCAATTACACCCTCTTTGAAATGTTGGCAATGGCCAAATAAATAAAGTCGGTCAACTGCAAACACTGTAATACTTACGTCAAAAAATATCTTGACAAATAGCAGGCCAAATAATGATTTTGTAGTATTTGGCCAGATAATTGTTGGTCAAAAATTTGACAACCCAAGTAACAATTTGAGTTTTATGAGGGTTCTGTAGATAATGACTTGTACTTGTAGAATGCTTCAAAACCTCGATAAAACTAGCAATGATACTTGGGAAGTGTAATGGCTTCGGTAAACAAATAAGGCAAATAGTATTATTTGGCAATACTTATCGAGTGAAATATTTGGCGTGTGGGTAAACAGAATGATTTCAGCATGAGGATCCTACCATCGGACGATATCTTTTTTAACCTTCCAAAGGCTCTCTAGCGTCGATCCAGGCGGATGCCCACGAGTCTTTGAAAGCTTTGTCGACCCATTATTTCAGGTCTGCAGCTGGTACCGCATTGATTGTGGTATGCCGTGGACTGCTTGCCGGAGGCCGCCAGGTGGTCGGCTTCGACGTTGCCACCATCTCCATACTGACCCGGGATCCAAACAAAGGAAGCCTCCCTCGCCTGTGGTATTCTCGTTCAGGTCTATTGCTTTATGGCAGTATGCAATATCTTGATTGCCTGATTGTATTTAGAGGCTAGTTATTTATTTAGTTGGTCCTGGGATAGACCTAAGAGGAAGAGGAGACAATATGGGGCATTTTTTAACCAATTTTCTGTCAAACGCGAACCAGCGTCTGATTGGTCGGGTGAACGTATAGAAACGCGGTAATTTTTACAACAGGGAATCTATTGTATTTTGACAGTCGACTGCGTCACCCATAATGAAATAGTTTTTGCACGGTCGTTTCCGCGAGAGAAGAAGAACAAATTACACACAAAAAGAAGTCAGTTGTCTCCTCTTCCTCTTAGGGATAGACATGTGATTTCAATGCCGTATGTCAGTTTTGAGTTTATAATGGCCTTGGCCTTGCCTGATCTTGCAGCTGCCATTTGTCTCGTCAAAGTGTTTCGAAAAGGATAATATCCTATTAAATCCTCCTTTAGCTCAGTCGGGAAAGGTGCAGCTACAAAGCAAGACCATGTTGGAGATGGCTGGGTTGGATTCCTGGTCCGGTCTACGATTATTTTGTGTTGGAAAATTTCTCGACTTTCCTGGGCATAGAGTAGGATTGTACACAATTAATCATTTCGTCCAACCATTTTCCACAGAGATGGCGCTGTTCCGCTGGTAGGAAGTGATAAAAATCCCCATATAGAAATTGAGAGAAGTGGGAATAATTCGCTTTCGGTATGTAAGGCTGATGTAAAATTTGAAATTATCGCCCCACAGTGCTCAAACGGTTCCAAATTGGGTCTTGATTAGCCTTCCAATATTTGAACTCATTTGGTAAGAATGAAGAAGAATCATTTCGATCCATGTCACTGCAAACAACAGCAGTGACATCTGATGGAACGTGAATGCAGAAGCTTGACAAAATGATTAATTATACTAATGCAATTAATAACTGTGGAAGTGCATCTAGAATACTAAGTTGAGAACACGCAATAAGCTAATATGCAATAAGCAATAAACTTCAAATGCCAAGAAGAAGAATAAGAAGAAGAATAGAAAGAAGAAAATTTCCTATTAAAGTAGATGCCCAGGATGCATACTGTCCTCTTGCATGGGATGACATCTTGGTTAAAGCAAGGCGCTTATTGGTTGGTGTAATTGCTGGCAGATGAGGGTAATGGTACTCTTGTCCGCTGAGATACAAAACCCGGTGGAGGAGTCTCATCGGAAGACCGCTGCACAAAGGGAAATTCGTAGTGCTTTGGCCGTGCTCCTGCCTAAGACAAGAAGCATATGGTCCACATAGACGAAAATGTATATTCCTTTCGGGAGGTAGCTGAAATCTCCGTTCATTCAGATGACGAACAAGTTGACTTAGTCCTGCAGGACATTCGTTGCTTCCCGGAAGATCCCTGAACGATGGTTGTCGATAATGGCCTGGAAGGTTCAGCCATGAAAAATGTTTTTAAGGAAGTGAAGGATGTGTCCGCGAAAGTCCCAGTCCACCAGGTGAACTATGACATATATGTAATCCTTGCGAATGTCCAAGGTAGCTAGATCGATAAGCGGGGGGCGACGCTGGCGTAGTGGTTAACATTCATACCTCTCACGCCAAAGTCACGAGTTCAAAGCTCACCCCCGGACAAGTCACGAATGACCCAAGAGTGTTAAAGTGACTATAATAAAAAAAAAAAAAAAAAAAAGATCGATATGCTGATCGGAAGCGAAGGCGTTGTGTATGGTTTGACCGAGTGAGTTGCAGTACGTGCACAGGCCGGAAGGCATGTTGACGTTGGCCGAGGAGATAGTTGCATTCGAGGAAGTGCATGAGCCGAAAAAATATCGAAGAGGATTGTAAAATTAATGCCAATACTTCATTGGAGCAAACCATTAAAGTGTTTTGCAGAGAGACTGTAGAATGTTGTGGAGAATATTCCAGAGGAATACCAGAAAAAATTTCATTATTTTTTAAATGAAATTTTAAAAAGAACTCTAATGAAATCCTGGAATACTTCTCAAGAAATTATTGAAAAAATTGATTGTAGACATTGGCTTAAGAAACATACCAAAAGTTTTTGAGCAGACTTAACAAAAGGAGTCAAGTTCACCATTTCCAAAAATTGGCTGTAAGTTGATTTTCATCGATTTTTCGTGAAATTTCTAATACAAGCTCGTTCAGCTTGTTATTGTTGAGACCACTTAACATTTTTTTTTATATATTAAATAAATGTTTGTAAATAATTATGAATGTTTGTAAATGTTAATGCTAAAAATGGATAAATACTCCGGAGTAGCTAATAATAAGAGCATAATTTGTTAAGGAACTAGCACACGGCTAAAAATCTCTAAAATAAAGATCTTAAAAAAATGTTAACACAGTTCACAGTCCAACACACACTACACAGCAGTATGAAGTGAGCCAAAGGAGGAAAACTAGAGTTGCCATAGATACAGGGACTGGACCCATAAAAAAGGGAACAAGAACAAAGGGTATAGGAAAAGAAGGATCAGGCTACCGGGTCGAACATTGATAAGCGTCTTTCTTATCCAAAGCTTCGAAGCGTCAATTGGACTTCTAGCGCCTTATACGACACCAGAAGGAGTGTGATACGCCAATTCGGCGTACGATCCTTCCTTCTCAAATTCGGCGCAGGCATTACCCCGACTGTCACGGCAAAGACAACATTATCGCACTTCGAGTGAGTTTGGTGAATCGCTTCCATCCGGTCGTGCTTTTGATTTCTTGATCGAACAAAAATATATGCCCATAGCCGACCGTGAAGAGTACTCTTTCATGCTCGAGCTAGCGCCAACATATAAGAGGTTGTTGTAGAACCCACCCTCAGTGATCCCCGTTGGCTAGACATATACATATAGACATACACAAATTTCATACATTTTTTTTTTAATTTATACAAAAGAATAAATTATGATTTTCGGCCTTATTGATCAGGTACAGACGCCTTAACTTAGTTCTTGCAAGCCAGAGTTACCTAAACAAAAAAATTAAAGCATCCAATTCAAAATTTGGTAAACATTACAATCAAAATATCAGAGCTCATACAGTTGCTAAAAGCGAAACCAACAAACTAAACAGCACCATTACTCTAGTGTCCCATTTCATTGAAAACAATCCACCCGCTGTTCTATTCTGTCTGACAACGGTGATAAGAAAACGTCAACAAACGCGGCAGGCCAGCGAAAGCAAATGGCAAGTGCGTAGGTAAGTGTAACGCAATATTCTTCCATGCTCTCATGTGTTTACGACAACCGGAACGTGAAGTGAAATCTGAGTAGTACCGTGCGGGACCGAACTCCATCCACCTAAGAAATGAATCGTGTATATTTTGTACGACGTGTACGGATTTCGATCCCGCACGGTGCCTCCGCATCCACCCTCGCCACCACCGTCGTGCTCGGTGGAGTGCCAGCGGACATGCGCACCGCGTCAAAGAGAATCCAAACAAGCGGCAAGTGTCTCGTCAATTCGTCATGAGAAAACAGTTTCGTAGTTACGCCATACCACTAGGGCACCGTCGTCGTCGTCGAGACATTCTCACCATTCTCACTCTCTCACAAATATTGATTTCCGGTAGTAACAGCTCCGCTCCCTACAGGGCTGTCACTGTCGCTGACCACCCAATTTGATAACGACGATGACCAAAGATTGCTCGCATCGCGCTGACACAATCGTTCTTTTGTTGTTGTTGATGCTTTGTTTCACTGTTTTGCTCTGTTTCGCGACTTTGCAAACACAAAACAAGTGCATCGGATGCATATTTGCCGAGGAAGCAGGAAGGGAATGAACGGCGAATGTGCAGTGCAGTTATCAGCTGTATATATAGGTTGTGTGGAATGATGCCATGCAGTGAAAGTGATATGAATCGGGGGTGTTTCGTTGTTATGAACGTGTCGGAGGACCAGGTCAGCAGCGTTCTGTTGCAACATGATGGTGATATGATTTTATATGGCCGGAATTCAGTCATTCGAACGAGATAGTAATTGTGATGATAAGCGTTGATGGTGTAGGATGATTAAGAAAGAGTGTATTGATAATTGAATTTGATTCAATCAGAATGTCCAAATGGAAATGACGATGTTATAAGATAACAAGGTTGGGCCTTTCGGTACCCTTGAACAGTCTCCGTTGATTCATTTATGCTTTTCAATTAATCTACTTTATCAATTCTTAAATTGCTGATATTTCCTAATGATCTTGATAATTTCTCGTATTTCAGCTTGGAACTAATGCTTAAAAGTGCTTACTAACCCTTGCAATACTACACATTTTATTCTTTGTAGAATTTCAATCAATTTGCCTGAATCTGATTTCAACTGATCTCATTTAGACTGCAGTTTTCAAACCTTTGCAGGTTGGTAACTTTTTTGGTATCGCTATAGTAAATTCAAAAATCTTATCATCCATCGTTCAATTAGTTTTCAATTAGCTAATTTGTGATCGATTGTTGCTAATTTCATACCAATTGTTACAAATAAGTCAAAATTAGAACAAATCGATTGAATTACTCTTAACTGACATAATCCCAAGCCATTAAAACTTCCTTATTTTATCTTATCGAGGTTCTAGAAGAAATAATGACAAAATATTAGCCCACGGCAAAGTTCGAGTGGAAAGATACGTCATTTTAAACTGCTCGAATGATTTGTTCCACTGACACATAACATCTGTCAATTTCACTTTCAGAGAGTCAAAATCAGCAATTTTATGATCCGTGAGCGTTCATTCCCTTTTTTAAATAGTGAAGTGAATGGAAGCAGTCGTGCCGAGAATCAGTTCCTTGATTCGACCCTGTTTTTATGATAACATTTATTAGAGTCAAGATTAATAGATACATAGTTAAGCTGGTTCAATAATTATATTTTACTTAGAGTAAAGACGGTTTATTAGTTTATTTGCATATCAAGGCCTGAACGGATATCCGTGATAAACTAGCCTAATAGCTAAACATCACGCCAATAAATAATAGAAAAATCCGGAACTTGTATTTCAACTGTTGGTCAAAAAAGAAATCTTTTACAACAATACTCACACCAATAAACAATGTTCCCACCTCTACTGACTCTATTGAACTTGTCTGTAGAGTTCTGTGTGTTGTACGAAATTCACACATGCGCATCAGAGTTCTCCTGGAGCTTCGCTATAAAAGCTATTTCAGTAAACTTGAACGCATCTGTTGACAAGCTATTCACCTGAAATTTCTGCCATCTATGTGAAACTTTCAACTGTTGTGTAGTGAACTTTTGGAGTGAAACATTATCTCATTTCCGATAGGTGCAAGCTGCTTGCTTTTCTCTAATAGGATAGATTTCTTTTGGAAGAATTTTTGGAAAATCCAAAATAAAAGATTGCCCAATTTATAATAGTTATTTCCCACGTACTCTAAAACTACTAATTTATAATTTATTTAGACTGAATTTCGGCTTCGGCACCTGATTATGGTGAAGGAAGTGTTACTGCTACTTAAAGCAACAACAAATTTAAACAGCACTTTTCATTGCTCAATATTACCTGTAAATTTTCTACTGTGTTTGATTCTTATTCCTCTTCGATCCTTGTTTGTACCCTACCCAAGGCAACCTTATAAATTCCTCTTCGACCCTTCAGATTCTTATAGTAATTTGCTTGGTAATCGATTTTGAGACGGAATATAAATTTCTATGTAATTATTCTTTTTAGATCCTTGCTTGGACCTTACCGAGGTAATTCAGCTTGAACATCAATTTGGAAAACTCCTCTTCGATCCTTCGAATTCCTATAGTAATCTGCTTGGAAGTCGATTTGGAGAAACTTTGTTCTGCCATCATGGCGACCAAACGCAAAAGAAAAGGGCAATCGCTTGATCCCCTTCTGATGAAATTAATGTTAATATGATATGCTCGCGGATCTTCTTCTTATTCGCATTTCAAGCTTATTGCTTAGTGCATATTAGCTTATTGCGTGCTCTCAACTTAGTGTACTAAATGCACTTCCTCAGCTATTAATTGAGAGCCTTCGATGCCAATTACCAATGCACGAATTTGTATATTGTGTGGCAAGCACAATGATACTCTATGTCCAGGGAAGTCGAGAAAATTTTCAACCCGAAAGATTCCCTCGAATCTTTTGGGTTCGGCTCACGGATGTTCCAGGAAGAATTCCAATAAAATTTCCCGGCTTAATACCAAGAAGGAAACGGTCCCCCCTATTGTGGTAACCACTTACAATTTCCATGCTCTTCGCACGGAACTTTTGAACTTCGTTAAACTCAAGTTTTCACTTCCAATTTACCGTCGGAGTGAGTGCCGTATATTGACTAAAACCTTGGATCTAGTCTAGTGAACTAAACAACCTTAAGGCCTTAGAAAAAGCAAGCCTTATGCTCCATGTCCACGTGAATCGGAAATTCTTCAGAGAGACTTGGGGAAATTTCCGAAACCTCACCCTGTGCCGTAAGTGCCAGGGATGGGGTCACGGAACAAAAAATTGCTACATGCCAGCTAAATGAATGAATTGTGGTGATTCCTCTTACGCAAAGGACGACTCTGTGAAGAAAGATCCTAGGAAATTTAAATGTTCAAATTGTGGTGAAAACCACACATCCAATTTTCGGGAATGTAAGACTCGCAAAGCGATCCTACAATCTCGTTCTAAGGCAGAACGCACCACGTTCCCGAACAGGTACTGATTCTACATTCGTACACGTAGGTACAAACAGCTCCCCTACTACAAATTCTTCATCCATACCCGCTGCTAACAATGTTCAGCAAGTAAATGAAGCTACATATGCTGTTTTTGCAGATGGTAGAAATCGAAATCCAAATTCTAGACAACGTAATTCTAACGGAAATTCGGATGATTTGGATGTGTGTAGCATTACTGCTCCTAAAATGGAATTTTTTCAGAAATCATTAATCGAAATGATTACTGATATGCTAAAAACTAAATCCATGATCCACGCTATTCAAATTGGAGTTAAATTTAAGAACAATATCGTCATGTCTTTGAAATTCAGCCATGGATTTTAAATCATTAAATATTTTAAATTGGAATGCTCGATCTCTTAAAGATAATGAAGACGAGCTATTTAATGTTTTAGGAGTTCAAAGCGTGCATAGAGCCGTTATAACTTAAACGTTCCTTTAACCGTTAAGGTGAAAAGGGACGTAAATTATTTCATTTATCGAAATGATCGCCTTGATGGACCCTGTGGTGGCGTTGCCATCATTGTTCATAGACGAATCAATATTTTTCATCATTTGAACCCAAAGTGTTTGAAACTTTGGGAGTTACTGTTGAAACAAAATTTGAACAACTTACGTTTATAGCTGCCTATTTGCCATTCCAGTGTATAGACCAGCAAAATAATTTTCTCAAGGGCGACCTTCAGAAATTGATAAATTTAATTTCTTCATTATTGGTGATTTTAATGAAAAACACAGCTCATGGAATAATGCTCAAAGCAATTCTTATGGTAATATTCTGTTTGATGTTTGTTGTGCAGGTTATTGCACTATTCAATATCCAAACAGCCCAGCATGCTTTCTTTGAGCAAAAAATCCCTCAACCATTGATTTGGTCTTAACGGATTGATGTAAAAGTGGTAGCCAATGTTCTGATCACCTTCCCGTAACTTTTGAAATATCCCAAGAAATAATTTCTAATCTCAACAACTCTACTTTCAATTAGCTTATTGGGATAGGGAATTGGGAGATATTAAACATTTATGGGATATAACTTCGATCCAAATATTCATGTGCAAACTAAAGATGATCAGAATTGGTTGGAAATGCTATCTAACATGAAGCTTAAGGGTAATAATTTATTAGCTAGAGAAAGGTCTTTAGAAGAGGTTAGGTAGATAGTTCCGTTAGAGTACGTCAGTATGAAAATTGAATAGAAGTTGAAGAAACTGAAGAAAGCGAAAAGGAACAAGGAAAAGATTATATTTTCTACGCGATGGGTCGAAATATGTTCAAATATGAAATATGTCGGGGGTGTAGAGATTCCGATTAACATTGATTCGGGGGCGGATGCTAATATTCTCACCAAAACAGTTTGGGAACAGATGAAAGAGGTGGGTGTAGATGCGCTAGACATGTCTACGGACATTGATCGCAACCTCATTGCTTACGCATCTACTGCTCCAATGAAGATATGCGGCATGTTTAGTACCAGAATCGAAGCTGATGCTAACAAGACGAATGCTAAATTCTATGTTGTGGAAGATGGTCAACAATGCCTTTTGGGTGATCATACGGCCAAACAGTTGCAAGGACTCAAGATTGGGTTTAATATAAACTCAATCCAAACAAAGCGACCGAACCCTTTCCCCAAAATGCGTGGAGTAGTGATGGAAATTCCGATTGATGAAAAGGTGCAACCGATGCAGCAGCCCTACCGGCGTCCCCCAATTGCGATGGAGGAGAAAATTGAGGAAAAACTCCGTTCATTGTTAGAGCAGGACATTATCGAGCAAGTGAACGGGCCATCTCCGTGGATTTCACCGATGGTTCCAGTAACAAAGGATTCGGGAGAAATTCGTCTCTGTATAGACATGCGTCAAGCAAATCAGGCAGTTCTCCGTGAAGCCCATCCTTTACCACTCGTTGACGAACTTCTAGGATCAGTGAATGGAGCAGTTCGATTTTCGAAAATCGATATTAAGGATGCGTATCACCAGGTCGAGATCTCCGAGCGATCGAGACCAATAACAACCTTTATAACTAAATATGGGCTATTCAGATAGATAGTTTTTTTTTGACCAACTGTTATTTGATTAAATAAAGCCTTGTTGACATAGTTTTCATATTGTTATTTCTAAAAACAAATAGATATAAGCGTCTTATGTTCGGGATAAGTTGTGCACCTGAGCTGTTCCAGAAAGTTATGGAATCACTTTTAGCTGGTCTGGAAGGTGTGATTGTGTATCTGGACGATGTGGTTGTTCACGGTAGATCAAGAGAAGAGCACGACAAAAGGCTTTGCGCGACTCTACAAAGATTATCTGAATACGATGTTCTTCTCAACAAAAAAAAAAGTGCGTATATGATGTCGATACTTTGGAATTTTTAGGACACGAGCTCTCCGTCAATGGGGTGCGTCCCACCGAAAACAGGATCGCAGCCATTCAAAAATTTCGAGAACCACAGAATGTGTCAGAGCTGCGAAGTTTTTTGGGGCTGGCTTGTTACGTTGGTCGTTTCGTACCAGATCTGGCATCCCAAACAGCCTGCTTAAGGGAGCTACCTCGTGCTGATGTACCATTTAAATGGACAACGAAGGAAAGCTCAGCGTTCAAAGCAGTGAAAGAAGAGATCGGCAAGATAGAGTACTCAGGATTTTTCAACCCCAAAGATCTCACCAAACTTATGACAGACGCTAGCCCTACAGGACTAGGAGCAGTTTTACTGCAGCAGAACTCTCATGCGCATATTAGAGTCATTGCATATGCCAGTAAGGCTTTGACGGATTTAGAGAGAAAATACTTTCAAACGGAGCGAGAAACTCTGGCACTGGTATGGGGAGTTGACAAATTTAAGTTGTATTTACAAGGCACGCGATTCACATTACTGACGGATTGTAAGGCGTTAAAGTTCATGTTCAGTCCGAAGTCGAAACCGTGTGCCAGAATAGAGCGGTGGGTTCTAAGATTACAGGCTTACAAATACGACATCGCGCACATTCCAGGAGCAGTTAACATTGCTGACGCACTCTCTCGACTGTCAATGGCAACTTTATCACGAGAATCATTTGATGAGTCGGTGGAGGGTTACATTCACAGTATTGTCGAAAACGCAGTACCGATAGCAATATCCTTCGTCAAATTAGTTGAAGAAACTAACAAGGATGAAACAATCCAAGAAACCTTGCGAGCACTCCATATCAAATCTGGATTTTCAAACGAATACAAACCGTTCGTAATCGAGCTTTGTGAGGCTGAAGGACTTTTATTGCGGGGCAACCGTTTAGTTATACCAAGGACGTTACGTGATCGTGGCCCATGAAGCACATCCTGGAATAGCAGCAATGAAGCGTAGGCTGAGACAGAAGGTTTGGTGGCCTCTGATTGATAAGCATGCGGAAGAGTATGTAAAGCGTTGCAAGCAATGTATTTTGGTATCATCTCTTGGACCTCCTGAACCACTTCGAAGAACCAAAATGCCAGAGAAGCCCTGGAACGACATCACCGTTGATTTTATGGGACCACTGCCTTCGGGGCACAATCTTCTAGTAATGGTTGATTATTTCAGCAGGTTTACAGAAGTAGTCGTCATGAAACAGATAACTGCCAAACGAACTGTACAAGTTTTACATGAAACCTTTTGCAGATTTGGTGTTCCTGAGTCTATTAAGTCAGACAATGGACCTCAGTTTGTGAGCGGGGAATTGAGCTCTTACTGCAGAGAATATGGTATTGAATTGCGTCATACAACACCGTACTGGCCACAAGCAAATGGCGAAGTGGAGCGCGCCAATAAAACAATACTAAAACACCTGAAGATCAGTCAGGACTCAAACAGCCAAGATTGGATCTGGGATCTGGGAACAACCGGAGTTGCGCCTTCTATGCTGATGTTTGGACGGGTGCTGCGGGACAAGTTGCCCACATTTCAGGAAAATACAGTAAGTTTGGATAAGGAAGAAATTCGTGACCGAGACTGGACCCGGAAACTGGAAAGCTCAAAATACAGTGACAACCGTCGAAAAGTCAAACTATCTAATTTAAAGGAAGGAGATGTAGTTGTGACTAAAAGAATGGTGAAGGAAAATAAACTGTCCACCACTTTTACGCCGGAAGAATTCAAAATTACTGAAATATCAGGACCCGATGCAACTCTTCATTCTACACAATCGGATCGCGTCATTCATCGAAATATCAGTCACCTAAAACCAATTGAAATGTATCCAATTCCGAATGTAGAGGTGTTGCAATCATCAGGCGGCACTTTCCAAAATGGACAACCCATGCATCCTGAGAAAACGTTAGTGAGCGTTGAGAAAGAGCAGCAAAGGAATAGATTGCCGGAGCGACCATCCCGTACTGTACGGAAGCCAGGTTATTTGAAAGAGTATGTAGTGAAAGCAGTTCAAGTCGATAAAGAGTAGGAGGGGTGTTGGGTCACCCTATCAGAATAGGCCCTTTATGACGGAAGCAATAAACTAGGGAATTGGCAACCGTGCAGAGAGAGTGAGAATAAGACAGAGAGTTGAGGAGACGAGTCAGTCGGTGAAGGTAGCGCGTGTAAAAGGTGGAAATATATATATTGGATTATCTACAAATCAGTGTCTTAATATTCGATCCGTAAGTCGGAATCCCAAAGTTGTTGCGTGCTGTACCATCATCAGCAGTGTTAACGGCTACTCCTACCGTGAGATGATGTTAATAATGCTCTTGAATCTCTGACTACTTCTATAGTTGTAGCAAGAGCCGCCTCAGTAGCAAAATGCGAGGTTAAACTCGATTGAATTATAATAGATGACAATCTTCAGCTCTTGATCCGCCAGAAAAATGTCCGTAGGAGGCAATATCCACGAACACGCGATCTTGCCATGAAAGCTATCTGGCGGGAATTTACAAAAACAAATTAAATAGTGATCACGTCGAGTTATTAACGAAACCGAAAGTCGATGAAGAGAATCACTTGCACCCCTACTTCCAAGTTTGGTTGCAAGATTACAACTCTGAAGAGCATTTTGTGTGGTCGGTTGTGAATATGGCGATGAGTGTGCAAAATGTTACGCAATTGCATCCTGCCTATTCGCAAACGCCCGAAGATCGGAGGCGAATACCACTTCGACTTGTTTCGTCTACTAACGACTATCTGATGACAGTGTTGGGGAAGCAGCATATGAATGTACGTAAAAAATCAGCAGTCGAAAGCATTAAAATGTTTCTTATCGATTGGTGATAAAATTATTGAAGTTGGTCCAGGGGCCGCTGAGTTATTAACGTTCAAAATCTTTCACAATTTCGTTACATGTTCCATTTTTGGTTCTCCCAAAGTTTATTCCCATATTTAAATCACAGACGTAGTCCTACGTCAAAAAATCCTTAAATCGATCACTAAATGGTGAATTCCACAGGGCTGTGATACATCTTATAATTATTTGCATGACGTTTACCATTAGATATTTATTTGTGTCACTTGTTTGTTTTTTTCTTTTATCAACAAATTCACAATCTTGTTTCCTTTGTATAATATTATGTATTCCATGGATGATTTTGTTTTTTTCGTCCACCTTTTTTATTATTTTTATTGGTATTTATTTTTGTTAAATTTTACTTCAATTAACTATTTACACCGACTTACCCGCTTAAGTTGATTTTTTCTTCTTCATTCAGCTTTTAACCCTTAGCTAACAATTTAAATTGTATTTTACCGGATTTTATAATCACCATCTATTAACCTAAGGAAATCAATCAAAATTCAACATTTGACTTAAATTTTCACCGCGTTTTCAGCGCACCTTTAACATTCTACCTTACATCTGATTTGATTTTCTTTAGCTAAAAATATATAAATATACGGCTTTAGTTCTCATTATTACTTTTATTTGCACAAGGTATGTATGTTGCACCCATTAGATATGAGTTCTCTAGCTTTGTCTGTGGTATTTGATTCTTCCTTTGGCATGTTTGATTCTCCATTGTTTCATGTTTGTGGTTTGTGAAATCTTCATTTGTTTGTTTGTTTTACGTTTATTTTGATTAGCAACACCAACACATACACACATCGATTAGCAGGATTGGTTTGATTCGTATAGGGTTTACTCTGTATGAAAGCTGCCGTTGTTCGTTTCTAGGGTGATCGGTTTTATGATTTTTTTTTTCTTCGGGCCTACTATGATACACATTCCATGGAAATCATTATGGATTTAATGAGCTTCGTCTATACTCACAATGTGTTTGAAGTAACAACAATCAGATGGATCATTTCGGTCTACAGCAGCTCATTTTCCAATTTTGGCTCGAAAGTGGAAAACAAGCTACTCCTTCGCGTCCCAACTGCCGGCCGGCATATGTCTCTCGGTAAGCAGATCCCTATCTAATCAACAAGTTGTGCTTCGCTCGTGGTTGGATCAAACATAGATATAGATGTTGTCACCGTGAGTATTATGTACGGAGGGATGTAGAGATTATAATCTTCAATTAATTAGCCTGATTGTGTTGTTTCTGCTTGCTTCATCGTTTGTAAACGTTCGTCCCTACCTAGTGAAAAGTGGATAAATTTATTCGCTTTTGTATGTACAAGAAACACATCTAGAGAAAGACAGAGAGCGTAACATACAACTTGTTAGGTTCATTCTTATAAGATTACCCATTAGGTACGTGGTACGGTACGTGTGTGCTTACATATACGGCTGTGAGTTTGCGCTTGTGTATGTATATATTTTAGACGAGTTAACAGAATTTCGAGAATATGAAATTTTCTCGGCTTATAAGTGTCTCTAATCCTGAGAGCGTGTTATGAATATGCTAATCTCTTACTTCTTACACGTTGCCATCGTTTCTAGCCGGCCGTGATTTGCTTGGCTTGGATGGACGACACAGCGGTGACAGGTCGAGCGACGTCGCTTCGTAGTTGGCGTCATAAATTTTTACACCCCTCTGGGATGGAATGTTCTCACTGTCAACCGAGTCAAAGGATGCTTGGATGCTTACCGAGAGTGTTGTTACCATGGTGCTCTCGCTGTCAACTTTTGAGCTGAAGTTAAGCTCTCAGGTGACATTTTCAAGCAGCTATTTGGATACGGGATGAGTTTTAATCCCTACTGGTAATGGTGTTTTCCCTCCGAGTGGTCCAGGATTAGATTAAGAACATCCTGGATTAGCTGCATGATCGTTGAAAAGTTTCACCAGTTTTCGTTGGTTGATGAGGATGTTTTGCAGCTTTTTGCCTCCATCTAGATCAACATTTCAAAAGGTCCTATCTGCCTTGATCGATTCTCTTCATCGATTTTCTCTTTCGTTAATAACTCAGCTGCAAAACCTTTCCCTATTGTATTTGACGTTTTGGACGCTAGATAAGAACCTCCTTTATCAAACTATGTGGTAGAATTAGCGCGAAATATGTTTGCATAGCAGTGGTTGTGAAAGGAGAATGTCGATGAAGAGAATCGATCAAAGCAGATAGGACCATTTGAAATGTTCATCGTGACATCATCTTCTACTCGAAACTGATTAAATTCACTTCTGCATTGTAATAGTTTGCTTCCACAAAGTCCCAGCACCTGTTGGGGAATTCTCAGCTGAAAATTGAGCTGAATAAATTCACAACAAATGCAAAAAGTTCCCACGAACACATGCGACGTTTCATAGCTTTTAATTCCTTTTTCGGCATGTCACACGTAACACGCTGCTTTAATTATACGAGAACAGGGTTGTTGGTGCGAATTTGAGTGCACCGGCCCGGAATAATTTGAATCCTCCACTGCTTATTCAGTGCATCCCTACGCTTTGTGATCCTCGAAAGTAGGTTGGTTGGCGCCATGATTAACGCTGCCGTGCTTTTTCGCACAAAAAAGGGTGGAATTATAATCGTGTCTCCAAAACGGGGAATACATGGTATTCTTGTTCCGTGACTTGGCTTTCTAAAAGATTAGATCCCGACTGTTTACTCGTTGGGTGTAATATCACTAACCACAGAAATTACCATGAAATATTTGCTCAAAGCACACGACTGACATCCGTCTTCGTGTTCGCGGAAAACGTGAATTGGAAAAGAACATTCGATTTTTATCATTATCTACCAACACACTGTTCAACGTATTTTTCTGGATTCCCCTACAATAATCTTGAGAATTCCCAAACTTTTGCAGTAAAATTATAAGAGATCCTAGCATTATTGCGACATTTACACCCGTTTAGACTACTCCAAAATACACGATTATCACAGTCGAATCTCGCACACGATTTCGCTACCTACAAAGTTGTTCTACTATCCAGGTCAACTTACATTTTTATATGGGGTTTCAATTACTGGCATCATCTCATTCTAATGGACTTGCAGCTTTGACAGCTGTTTGTTTTTGTTTTGTTTTGCGCATCGTTGATTTCGTTTTCGTATGAAGTGAAGAGGACTTTTTGCTAGCTGAAACCGTTCGGTAAGTTTTCCTCGCTGTTTTCAAGCTTAAAAACACAATTATTAATATTTTTGACTAGTGTTTAGACACTCTCGACATGGAAAATCCTATCCGGGACGACGACCGTTCCATTGAGGAGGATGACGAAGAGGAGAAGCCATACCCGGAAGAGCGCCTGTTAAGATCAAGGGGGGGAGGTGGTTGTCAAATACGAACAATCGTCGCCTACCTCGCATAACTGGTTCCAAACGTAAACAAGTCATAAGAAACCTACAGCGTTTGTTTACGTTTGGAACCAGTTTCATACAAGATGATCAGTAGGCTGATTTGACAGCATGTCCCCCCCCCCCAGGTTAAGATACGTTTAGACTATCTGATTTGTTGGTCTGATTCGAGTGGACTGCTCGATAATTTTGTCGGATACAATGTTTGGATGCGTTCACACTTTTTCGACATGATGATTAGATTTGTTGTTTGACTTGTCGAACGAAATGGGTTTGTGTTTAATTTTCATTCGACTCATTCAGCAAAATAGCCAGTGTGATTGGCAGAAAGATGTCATAATGGCTTTGATCATGGCATGTTCAACTAAACAGTGTTTATATAATGTATTATATAATAATAAGCATGCCAAACGGCAGGTCTGAGAGCCAACTAAGAAATTTCAAGAGCTTCAGAGAGGTTCGGAGATTTACGGGGAAATTTGTTGAACTTTAGGGTAGTTCGTAGATCTTGAGAATAGAACTATAACCTCAGAAAATTTTACAGAAATTAAAAGAAATTTGCAGAAATTCAGAAAATTTCACAAGAGTTCAGAAAGAAAGAAATTTCAAAAACTTCAAGCAAGATAAAGTAAATCTTTTAAATTTGTCGAACCTCTTAACGAAATCCCTTTATGAAGAGCTTTGAGTGTGTTGGTTTATTTGCTTTAAATTCCGTTATGATTGCTTATCTTTTGACAGATACGCCAAGTGGTGTTGCGTACTTGGCACTGATGAAGTCTGAAAGTACACGGCGAATGAGAACGACTCAAATTTGAGTTTAGTTCACTCATAATCGCCAAAACTGCAGGAACTCAGCGATGAGTAAAATTTGCCCCATGGTTTCCTGTGGAAAACCTAAAAAATCTGCCGGAAAATGAGTAAATTGACGAAAATTTTATTCAGTCTCGGAGTTGCACCAATAGACTGAGTGAATCCAATCTTTACTTTACTCAAATTCAAGAATTTTTCCCTGGAAAATCCTGGAAAAGCCTGGGAAAACATGAGGCAAATTAACTCATCGCTGAGATCCTGCACTTTTGGCGATTATGAGTGAACTAAACTCAAATTTGAGTCGTTCTCATTCGCCGTGTAGTAGACGAAATACGCGTATCTGTCAAAAGATAAGCAATCTTTCAGAATTTATGGAAGCCCAAGAAATTTACAGAACTTTAGAGAAGTTCGGAGATCTACTGAGAAATTTATTGAACTTCAGGGCAGTTCGTAGATCTTCAGAGCAGAAAAACAACTTTACATAATTTTTAAGACATTTAAGGAACTTCAGAAAAATTTAGAAAGATGATAGCAAATCTACTGAAAAATGTGCAGATGTTTAAATAAATTTTCAGAATTTTATTGAGTTTCTTGGATTTTAAGAGAAATTTACAGAAGTTCAGGGAAATTCGCTGACCTTTAGATTTTATTTTCTTCCTTTATTTAGGAGATTTTTAGCCGTAGGCTAGTTAATCTCCGGCTGATCTTTAGAGATATTTGCACAACTTCAGAAAAAAAATATTGATCTTCAGAGAACTTCCTTGCAGATATTTATTAAATCATGAAAATCTACGGAGAAAATTACGGAACTCTGAAGGAGTTCGTAGATTATTAGAAATTAAGTGAACATCAGAAGTATTTAAAGATCTTTAATCTGCATGGCGTCAGGAACTTTGTAGATTTTTAGAGAATTTTACAGAACTTCTGAAGAACACACAGGACTTCTATGAAATCTGCAGAACTACCGTGAAATTTGCAGATCTTCAGGAAGGTTTGTAGATCTTTAAAGATATTTTTCCAGAGAACAGAAACAAAAGTTCTGGAACGTCCGAAGGTCTTCAGAGAAATATGCAGAATTGAGATCTTAAAATAAATTTTCAGAACTCAAGAGGATTTATAGAGAACTTTTCCCACTAGTTTGTCGAAAGTTGGTATCCACATCCTGGCCAAGTTTTGAAATCCTTTTTCGTCTTCATATCGCAATTCTTGAAGGACAAGATGAGCCAGATCCCTGCCGGTGTTCCCCCTGAGCAACCATTTCCTACTCCACAAAGTTTACCTTCACCTTCTCATTTTATTTAAAATAATAAAAGCAAATGCGCCTGTGTGGAAGTATTAACTTTTGATTTCTGATACAATTTTGTTTTGAAATTTAAATTGACAGTTCTTTCGACATGTGCAAGCAGTGTGAACGCCAACAAACAGGGAGGTTCGACAAAGTGTGTCGAAAGTAAAA
Source organism: Ochlerotatus camptorhynchus (assembly GCF_037179485.1). NCBI lineage: Eukaryota > Metazoa > Arthropoda > Insecta > Diptera > Culicidae > Ochlerotatus > Ochlerotatus camptorhynchus. The sequence goes on along the minus strand of NW_027041014.1, from coordinate 2,106,263 downwards.
TCGAGTTGGCGGCGATCAAAATCAGACCAAGAAATCAGATAGTCTAAACGGACCTTTAGATTCTGACGAACTCGAAAAAGAAGCAGCAAATCGTGATGCACTGAATCTCGGAATGGAAATCGGTGAGGAAGGTGGTACAGGTTGCTTGGACCAAAGCTCAGAGAAGTCTAGTGGATCGATCGACGACGATGAAACTACTTTGTTCGTCGTCAGCCTTGTTGTGTCGCTGCGCGACTTCAAAGGACAAACTTCGGCGGGGGAGCTCGATACTTGGTTCATATACGCTGATACCGTCGAAGAATTCCTGCATAGCGTATGGGAAAAGTCCAAAAAGCATCTCATCCGACACATCATAGCTGTTTGTGATGATGAAGGCAACATCACCTACAACTGGAGCCCGAAGGAGGTAATCGATGAAACCGATTTAGTTCATTTTGCTTTGTTTTACGACAAACAAAATCGTCGAGCAATGACAGTGGATAAACTAACAACTAATATTCTGCAAAACTGGCGCACCAAATCTTCTGTCGAGTTGCTTACTTCACAAATATTCGCTGACAGTCAATTCGAAGACCGTATGAAAAAAAAAAGTAGAGATATCATTAATTGACACAATTTCAAGAAATCGAGGAGGTGCTGCGGCTACGGAATACGCTCAGGAGTTTGCGAAAGAATTACAACTAAAGCACGGACACATCTGGAATGGGCATGAAATAGCGTGGAGCATCTGGGCAAATACAATTTTAACTGCACCAGCTCATCAGCACGAGGCATTGAAGAATGATTCGACTCCACCTGCTAGCTGGTTGGATCTGTTTTCAATTAAAGAAGGCGAACATATTCAGAGAATCCGTCGAGAGTATCGTGTTGCTCACAACGTGAACGATGGCTACCATGCAGATATTACGAAAATTATGGATGCATTCACTGCGGTTCCAGAAATACATCAAGAGCAAACACAGAGGATTTCCGCTTTGGAACGACTACTGGAAAATCTGATGCCAAGGAGCCAACTGGGTGAATCTTTCATTAGTTCTGCTGAGTCAGCTTTAAACGTGAAGGAGAGTGAGTTTTCCGCTTCCATTTCGTCTAGAGTACAAGATGCTGAAGATGTTGACCACATGATGTAAGATTTTACGAAATGGGATGTGAAATAAAATACATGCATTTGTTGTGGCTTATCCGAAAATAGGTACAAAAGAGTTTTATTTGGTCAAACCAGAAATGTGTTGACGGTTCATCTTATTTGAAGTCCTCTTGGTGCTATTTTCTTCAAATTCAAACGCCGACAGGTTCGATTGATCGTTTACAGTAGGATCAAACTTACCACCTTTCATATATCCGCACTTCCGGAACAGGTTGTTCATATTATAGTTGGAAAAATGTTTCATTATTTTAGCAACCATGTATTTGAGGTTGATTTTTCCACTTTCATCGTATTCACGCTGAAGCCGGTTTTTGCACATTCCGAAAAGTACCTCGATTGGGTTCATATGGGGACAATAAGCTGGTAAGAACACCAAATGTATCCCTAGTGATCTAAAATAATACACCAAATTGGGGTCACAATGGATTCGTGCCCCATCGAGAATCCAGAGGGAATGGAACCCTGGATGGTGTTGAACATGTCCACTGTTAAGAGCAAACATTTTACAACACTCAAAGAATTTAGATCGTGTGAATATTCCTTCAGTATGGCAAACTTCTACCATTCCACCTTGCCCTGAAAAACTCAAAAGCGATAAAATGCGTTGTTTAGAAAAGCTGATATGTCCTTCCGAAAAGTAATCGAGATTTGTAGTTATCATTCAGGCAAGGAGCACTTGCGCCATCGAGGCGACGCCGCTACCAGCAGCCAATGATCTCGACGGGAACGACGCGTGTTTGACAGGAACCGCATTCCTACTGCTTCTGCTGTTGCTGCTGCTACCTGTTTACCCGCCGTCCGAAGCGAAAATGAGTTGAGGCACATTAGCAGCGCTGTTTTATAACTTTTCTGATTCAAGCAGCCCGATGTGCAACCAAATTGTACTTGATTATGAGGACTGGGTTTGGGGAGAACGTTTATTTCATGAAAACAGTGATAAAATTATCACTTTTTATTTGTTCATTTTCAAAACAGTTTGTTTTATGAAAAATTGCAAAAAAAGTTTATTGCAACAGCTTACGAAAGGTATTTTCTATCGATTGGTGTATTCGGACTTTAATTTCATCTATAAATGACAAAGCTTATAGCGTTCAAAAAATTACACCTTTTCGTGACGGTCGCAATTTCAGATTTTCGATTTACTCCCAGTACCTTCCCGTAAGACGTACACCTCTATTCCCGTTTTCGTACGAACCGGATTCGTTAGAAACGAAAGCAATTTCCCATTCCCGTTTTCGTTCGAAGCAATTCTAACTTTCGAACATCGTTCGTACGAACGCTCATAGACGTCTTATCACAATTAATTCGGAGTTTTGACTGGAATATGAACTCTGGGGACTACAAGATGGTCCACGGGAAGATCCGGAACATCCGTAAAAGTTGTAAAGTTATGAAACTGATCCTAGAGCTCCGTGAACTTTCCGAAAATACTCATACACGTCTTATCAGAATGAATTCAGAGTTGTGACCTGAATATTGATTGTGAGGACCACAGGATGGTTCAAAAGAAGATCCGGAACATCCGTAAAAGTGGTCAATTCATGCAACTGATCCTAGAGCTCCATGTTTTTGTTTTAACCTTTCATACACGTCTTACTACAATTAATTGGGAGTTTTGACTAGAATTTCGACTCTGGGGACTACAGGATGGTCCACCGAAAGATCCGGAACATCCGCAAAAGTTGTCAATTCATGAGACTGATTCTAGAGCTCCATGAGTTTGCGAAACCACTCATAAAAGTTTTATCAGAATGAATTTGGAGTTGTGGCCGGAATATGAACGCTAAGACGGAAAATGGACCTTTGGGACCACCTGATGGTTCACCAGGAAGATCCTGAACATCCATAAAAACCGTATTTATGAAGACAAAAATATTAGCACCATAACCATCATTTTTAGGTATATGGTGTCTTGAGAAAAGCTTATTCGTATTTTTTTTTTCTTTTTCCTTTGGTTTGTTTTTTCCGTCGATCTTGTTTTCCGTGCTGAGCACCAATGCTACCGACGTGCCAGGAAGGCCACCCTAACCTCTTGTAAAAACATTATTCTAAATACTTTTAGAACTTTTTATGACGCATATTTTTGCAGAAGTCACTAATTTGAATCGCCCTAAATATTTAAAAGTTATGGCTAGTTTTTGATAAAAAAAAAGATTTTTTTTTAAATTAAATTAAATACTTTCAACAAAAACGCTCTCACAGTTTTTCCACAAATACTGAAAAAAACCACAATCTTTTAAATGAAATTGAAAGTTTGAAAATCGGTTTGCTCCATTTAGAGACATTGTCATTTTAATAGAACCATTTTTTCGAAGAAAATCTCCATTAATTTTCTAAAAATAAAAAAGATGGCAGCCTGGTTGCTTCAGCAAAAATATGCGTCATCATAAGTTCTAAATGTAACCAAAACAAGGTTTTTACGAGAAATGAACTTATGAAAAGATATTCGAAGAAATCTGTTTTTATGGGCCATTGTAACCTGCTTGTTTAAAAAATCATAACTCATGAACCTTAAGAGACAAAAATTTGGTGTCTTGAGCAAAATTGCTTCGAATTGATTGTTCTTCAACTTTTAGAAAATTGCATTAGTCTATCTCAAATAGTTATGTATTTTCAAATCTCCAATTTTGTGCACCACCCTAATTTCACTAACATAAAAAGATCGGCCAAACAATATGAAGAAACTTTCCCGAAGACACTATATACCTAAAACGGTTTGGGCGCAAGCATTTTTGTCTTCCTAAATACGGCTTTGAGATCATTGTGCAGTGGATGGTCTTCCGAAAGATCCGAAACATCCGTAAAAAGGCTCAATCCATGGAACTGATCCAAGAATTCCGTTTTTTTTTCGTAAGCTCTCATAGACGTCTTATAATTATGAATTCGGAGTTATGATCGGAAAACAGACCCTGGAGACCATGAACGCTCCTCTGGAAAATAATAGACAACTCATCAGAATGAACTCGGAGTTGTGACTGGAAAATGGAACCCAGGGTCTATTGGATGGTCCTTCGGAATATCCGGAACATCCATTAAAGTGGATAGGTAAAAAAAACTGATCTAAGCACTCTATGGTTTTTTAGAACTGCTCATAGACACATTTTTTTTTTTTATTATCATGGATGATTTCTAGGTGGTATTTAAGTAATTAATAACTTCTAGACACTTTTAACGGAATTTTTGAATATTATTCCTTGGATTTCATGAACTTATTTCCTTTGACTTCTTGGAGATGTTTCATTGGAGTTACAAGTTAACGATGGGCTTGCTTCAATGTTTATATTTTTAATTCATCGCATCAAAATTTAATCAATAAGCCATTTGAAAACATCGTCTTATTGAGTTATTATTAATATTAATTTATGAGTGGTTTTGAAAAAACAACAACCATGGAGCTCTAAGATCAGTTTCATGAATTAAACACTTGCAATGACCTTCCGAATCTTTTAATGGACCATCCTGTGGTCCCCAGTATAAACTGTCTGGTCAAAACTCCGATTTTATTGTAATAAGATGTCTATGAGTGCTTTTTAAAAAATCGTGGAGCTCAAGGATCAATTTCATGAATTGAGCACTTTTAGGGATGTTCCGGATCTTCCGGTGGACCATCCTGTAGTCTCCATATTCTTTATTCTGAACACAATTCCGAATACATTCCGACAAGACGTTTATCAGTGGTTCCGAAAAATCCGTAGAGCTCTAGGATCAGTTTAATGAATTGACCACTTTTACGGATGTTCCGGTTATTTCGGTGGACCATCATGTAGTCCCCAGAGTCCAAATTAAGGTCACAACTCCAAATTCATTCTGATAAGACGTTTATGAGTGGTTTCTAAAAAACGCGGAGTTCTAGGATCAGTTTCATGAACTGACCACTTTTACGGATATTCCGGATCATCCACAGGATCAGACTTGTGTCCTACCGGAAACTGAATAGTCCCAAAAGGTGGCCAACTTTCTGCTTAACAACTTCACAGAAGACATCAGGAAGTTATCTCTTAAAATTGCCCGACAATAAGTGTTTGGACCCAATTAGCTCTAATCCCATATGCTACGTGTATTCGTTAATGCCGGTTCCCATAGTGCGGTCCCTATTAACCGTACTATAGCAATATATATGGACGTAGGTAATTCAAAACCAACCCACTTGGTACCATGAATTGCTTAGCAAAAGGTAGCATGTTAGCATTTTAGCAACAAGTGTATACCTATGAGTTACATGAAAAAAGGTCGCATTTTCTTATTTTTTATTTAATATATTGATGAGCCCTCAAGAGCATTTTTAATGTAAAATTTTCTGATCTTTCCAAAAAAATTATTGTCAGAACTATAGAACCGTGAAATACATTTAAAAATGGCAAAAAACTACCAACATATAATATCTACTTTTAAACCGCTACATCTCGAAGACGGGTGTGACTTAGATTTTTTTTACTTTGGTGCTTTTTTATTGTAAATTTGGTGTACTTTCATTATATAAAGTCAAAACAGTAATTGGACCAAGTTTTGGATATTTTTCCAAAAACTTGAGTTTTTTTAAATTAGAACTTTTTTACCCATTATTTCTCCACCTTGACCTATAGTGCAGAAGATGAAATTTGTTGTCCCCTAAAACATATCAACAAATAAAAAAAAATAAAAATCCTTTTTTAAGAAAAAAATGTTTTTAAGATTTTATTTGAAATTTAAAAAAAAAAGTTGGGTATTTTTAGGGTGCATATTCTTTTCAAATAGTCTCATCCATTATCTGCAATATTGCCCAGTAATTCGAATAAATTGTTTTCTGAATATAAGCTTGATATGTTCATATAGCCCCTTTTCAAAAATAAGGCAGGATTAAAATTGGTGATATTAAGATGCAAAATGGCATTATCGGTCAAAAGGAACGTTTCCGCAAATTTTCAACCAAAAATTTCAACAATGTTATTGTTTTGTTGACACCGTTTGACAGTCCACTTGACCGAAAAATGTCAATTTCGTGCGCGGTCTATGCTTCGAATTGTTAAGAAATGTCAAAGTGCATCTGGTACCACTAACACTGTTTATTTTCGAAAAAGCTTGCGTTCGAACGGGTTCGTACGAAAACCAGAATGCCGTTTTCGAAATCGTTCGAATCGAGTCGTTCGTACGAACGAACGATTCGTACGAAAACGGGAATAGAGGTGGTAGTCTACGTCAAAAGCGATGGGTAAATTTGCATAATGGTTTCCTGTGGAAAACTTAAAAAAATATGCCAGAAAATGAGGAAAATTGACGAAAATTTTAGACAGTCTTGGAGTAGTTCCAATAGATTGAGAGAATCCATCTTTACTTTCCTCATATTCGAGAATTTATTCCTGGAAAAACCTGGAAAAACATGAGGCAAATTTACTCATCGCTGAGTTCCTAATTTTTTTGCAATTTATGAGCAAACAGAACTCAAATACAGGTACAGGGAATAATTAAGCGAATCAATCGATTTATAGAAAATATTTACTTATAGAGCACAGAATTGTGGAGAGTTGGTGATTTTAATGAAATTCATTGAGATTTTTTTTACTTAAATGTTATTTTTATTAAAAAGAACTGCAATTTTTCTAGCTTCAGATGCCAATTTGAAGTTATTTTTTTGAGTTGAATTTTAAATGGACTAAAGAAACATTTTTTTTCAAAATTGTGTCGCTTGGTGGCATTGAACTGACCCAAACATCACCAAATTCAACAAATTAATAGAAAATGATATGCTCAACGACTTTGGCTTTCCTTTTTCTTTCCTTTATTTAACGTCGGTCTCTGTTCCGCAATCTAGTGCCAATCACCGACGGACATCGATTGCCATCCATTGACGGCAATCGAATGTGCAGAAAGGCAGCTTCCACACCTGCGTAGGATATCGCACCTATTCAAACACACATGGGTCGGGACCAACGGCTTTACTTCCCTTCCGAAGGAAGATATTCAACGACTTTGTCGACCGGAAGACGATCCAAGTTGGTGCTGAACATTTATTAGCATTTTATTGAAGCGATGTCTGACTGATTTTTATTGTTATTCTTTTTCTTTTTCTTTTTTTAATCAGTCAGACATTGCTTCAATAAAATGCTAAAATACAGGCCCAACTTGCATCAACTTCCAGTCTTCGACAAAGTTATTGAGTATATAAATTATTATTATGTTAAAGGGACGTTTGCAACGCCACCGAGTGACAACACTTTGAAAATGTATTTGTTTTTTTTTTTTAATACATTCGTTCTAATCGTTCCAACCAGCCATATACGCAACATATTCTCGCAAAGTTCTATCTGACTGGTAGAACCACCTACAACCTCCTGCTCCTTCCAAAAATGAAATTAATGCTACCCATAGGTATACAAAACACTCCGGCGCGTCGGAGCAGCTTTACCGGTCCCATCGCAGCTAGCAGAGCAGTACCTACCTAGTACCAAAGACAACAAATCATGAAGACTGACAACTCTTCCATTTTCTCATACAAACGCTATGAGACAGGTACAATCGCGTCATCTGCCGCTCAAAGGTAAATGTTTCGAACGAATTTGATAGGAAAGATTACATCCTCAGAAGAAGGGTTTGTGTATTTGCTCATTTTTCTATGCGTTGTTTCCACCTTCACTCAAGCGCAGCGCTACTTTATCTGTCGCTTGGATTCCGGCAAAGTTACCAGTCTTCTTGATTTGTTGTCTTCGCTAGTACCCATATAGCAACATCCAAGTTCTCATCCAACTGAAACGATAGAAGTGAGTGTGCTCCACGGGGGAAAATGTTCATCCACTTTAAATTCAATTTCCGCTATTTACTACACGGCGCCGTCGTCGTCGCCGTCGTCGTCGCCGTCGTCGTCGTCGTCGTCGTCGTCGTCGTCCTCGTCAATGATGACGACGTTTTCGTTCGTTTTTTTTTTAAGGTGATCACCTCGTACCGAATTAGTAGGATTTTTTTCCTAATGAGTCGTTATCGTTTGTGATTTCATCATGTATCTTTTTAGTTGGTTTTCAGCAAGGACTCGTTTGACATTATTGCATCGTTTTTTTTTATGGTTTTGATATCTGTGTGTGTCCTCATTATCGTTTATGAGTGTCACTGCCACATGAGTATTCATTAATGTTCGCGATTTATCGCGGTAAACTTTATAACACCCTTAACTCATAACAGCTTCGGTAGGTCCTATTTACACGTTTTTACACAAATTACTCACTAATTACACAGTGATAACTTCCTTAATGACACGTTTGCTTCCTTGTACGTTTAATCGCAATTAAGTAAAATCTACTAACCTACTCTAAACAACATGATACTCCACACGAATTTCTCACTTTCAAATCCCGTCCGACATTGCGTGCGTTGGAAAATCCTTTTCCGATTCCGTTCGTTAGTTTATCACTTTTGAAAACTGTACAATACATACATACCTACCTACCCAATCGAGGCAGCAGCAGTGGCGGCGGCGGTGGCGGCGGCAGCGACGTGACTTGGCGTGGTGCCGCACTTACGATGACTTTTCTAATCCCATCGAAGGTCGAAGAACGCGGAAAAAGATGAAGCACTAGAAGTTATTACCAATTCAACATTCATGACTCCGGGTCCCCGTGAACCGCGCCACTCCGGCATGGCTAGGGGGGTGGAGGGGCAGTCTGGGAAGAGTAATAAAATTTAGCATTCTACACATTTCTTGCTGGCGTTGGCTGCTGCCACCAACCCACTCAACGCCATGAAGCGACAGACAGCAGCGACTCCACAGGTGGTCTTGGCTCAAGTTTTCGGGCAGGGAATTTGCTACTCCGGGTAGTTTCACAGAGAGCAGGCGTTGTTGTTGTTGTTGTTGTTGATGGCGTTGGCTCCCGTACGACGATGGCTGCTGGTGCTGTTGTGGCTCGGCTCTTTCAGTTGCTCCGGTTGTTGCTCTGTTTGGGCGGAAGGAGAAAAACAGAAACGGAAATGATAGGCATTTTCTGGCAGGAGACGAATGGTGCTGTAAAATTTCAGTGTGTTTGTTATGTGTTTTCAGCACAAGCGGGCATCGTAAATTTTTATGACGGTGGTTTAAGTTTTTTTTTGGCTAGATTAGATGTAATGGGACTTGTTTGAGGCAAGGGGTTGCCTGATTTTGATGACTAGAGTTGTTTGCTTTTATCATAGATCAGATTTTTCACAGCAGTTGTTAGTGGATTTCTCTCCTTCAGAATCATCTGGTCATTCCTAGTTATGCTTGGCAACTTGTGATGATGAAATTGACCCTGAGGACCCGAAACAAGCTACCGTATTCATGTAGATTTATGTAATAAGAGGGATAATCCAACTTTTTTTTTGAATGCAATTAGGCAAGAAGTTCTTGATTTATCACTATGTTGTCAAACTATTTCTGACAAAATTGGCCCGTATCGGATGAAGTATCTTAATCCAATCAAAAGCAAATCAGATTTCATTATGAAGTTAATCGAAAAATCGAAACTATAAAAAATCCCAGAATAACTAACTGGGAGCAATCCAACTCAAAACATATAGTTGGAGTCAATAAATTGAGAGGGTGTTCAAAAATTCTCAACAGCTTTCAAGCTTGCTCCAACAAGTTTATTACGATAGCTGTGCTGCAAAGGAACTGCTGCCAGATTGAAAAAAAGTTTATTTCAAAGATCAATCAAATGTCTTTGGAACTCTTAAAGAATGAGGACGGCACTTTTACTATTCCTGGGGAAGAAACATTGAAATAATGATGAAAACACACTTTCCATGTAACGAACATAAATTGAAAACTAGACTACACGTGAAGTGCAAACTGGCTCTGAAAACAGAGGACGGAACTCCAGACAACAATGATATTGCCCGGAAAGACGCTCATAATCTGACAAATAGAATTTTAACAAAAAATGAGTCTATTGGGCGATTGATTCTTTTGAACTTTTCAAATAACCAGGTAGGGATGGAATTTTTCCAGTATTACTTCAGAAAGGAAAAGGAACTTTGACACCCATTCTCACATATTAAGATTAAGTTATACTTCGATAAACTGGCGTCAAGTAAAAGTGGTTCCTAAGGCTAATAAAAATGTTAAAAATTCATCTAAATGCTTCAGGCCGACCAGTTTATCATCCATTATGCTAAAGAGTAAGCAACCAAAGCACCCTTAAGTGGATTAATGAAATACTTTCTAAAAGATAAATCTCAGCAAACCTTAGATACTCATCCACAACCGTTACAGCTCTAAAAGGATGTCCTCAAGGAGGTGTGCTTTCATCTCTATTGTGGTGTTGACGAACTTCTCAAAAACTTAGAAGCAAAGGGCTTCGAGATTATTGGCTTGGCTTGTGATATAGTCATGATAGCACATGGAAATTTGACAGTGTCATTTCAAATAGAATGCAAACTGCTTCAAATTATGCTTCGTCGTGGTGCGCCAAAGAAGGGTTGAATATAAACCCGTCTATAACGACTATTGTACCGTTCACACGGAATAGAAAATTGTCCATAAATAACTTAAAGTTTAAAGGAACATCTTTCGAACTTCCACGCCCAGCCTGCGAGTAATTATTGACAGTTAGCTTAACTGGAATTCACATATTGAGCAGGCTGTCCTACCAAACACTTTTGGTGATCCGATTTATTTGACGATTGCAAGGCCTCATAGCCTAGTCAGTAAAGGCTCGGTATTACCAAGCCGGAGGCGGCGGGTTCGATTCCCGGTCCGGTCGAGGTGAATTTTTTCGACTTCCCTGGGCATAGGGTATCATTGTGCTTGCCACACAATATACAAATTCATGCATTGATATTCGCATCGAAAGCTCTCAATTATTAGCTGTTGAAGTGCATTTAGAGCACTAAGTTAAGAGCACGCATAAAGCTAATATGCACTAAGTAATAACTTTGAATTGCGAATAAGAAGAAGAAAGAAGATCCAGAATATCCTACGAATTATTGGTTCTGTCTAATCTAATCTTCTTGGTATATGTTCAACATCATAGAAGCGCAAAATATATCAAAACGGCTAGACCTACTGTGCAGCATTTAAGGGGTAAGATGATTCAGAAACATCGGAAAAAAACTACGCATTATGGGTTTGGTGGCCGAAAACTAATGAAAAATCAGCTCTGAAGAAGCTGGAGAGACTGCAAAGACTTGCTACTATCTCAATAACGGGTGCAATGAACAGTACACCAAGTATGGCACTAGATGCTACTTCCATTTCATCAATTTATCCAATTAGAAGCTGAAAGGAGCGCTTTAAGGGTTCAACGTTAAATGCCTTAAAATCTAGGCTAGGATCATCTCAGCAATTCATAGGACCAAAACCATTCTGCGGAGTTTCTGCTTGTTCTCTTAAAACAGAGATCAAGAAATGAGAAAAAAATGAAAGTGGAGACCAACTGTAACAACACCTCCATTGCTAGGCAGTTGAAAAGGTCCATAATTCCGAACATTTCAATGACTAGCAGAATTATTGAATTATCAAAGAAAGATCTCAGTGTCTGTACTGGTTTGTTAACAGGACATTGTCCATGTAAATATCACTTGAAGTTAATAGGAAAACTTCAAGAAGATATTTGCCACTTCTGTGGCATGGAAAAGGAAGACTCTGAACACCTGCTATACTCTATGCTTCAATAAAAGACATATTTTTCTGAATTAGAGGCTGGCAGAACTCTTTGATATTTGAAATGCTGGTCAAAGTAATGGTCGCAGTGATGAATATACCCAACACGGAAAAAACCGTACTCACATTTTCATGTGAATTGGAGTAGGTACGTCTCCAGGCTGTGTTCAGTGGTGTTCATCCAATGACCCGTGGCCTACATGCAGTCCACCGAGTGAGTTTGTACGGGAAGCAGAACGCATTCAGTCTGTGGAATGTATGAAACTAGCTTTTATCAAAATAAGATTCCCTTGGATTTCATATCAAAGTGCTTTTGGAACTTCTTCTTTTTCATCCTCAAAATTAATATTCATACATTCTATTGAATTCTCCTCAAAACTTCCATACACTATCCTTAGATGTTGTGAGTTTTGACTTTCATGAAATTTAACTCAAAACTTCTGCTAAATAACCTCTCCTTGGCGCTGTCGAAAATATTCAATTCTTGTTAAGATTCTTTTGGAATTGAATTAACTAACTAACATTGCTTTTGAATTCTTATCACAATTCTTTGGAAATTAATGTCAGGATTCCTAAGAAGTATTGGTCAGCATGGCACAGAATGTACTACGAGTTGTGGAGTTTTGGATATTTATTGTAACTATCCTCTGAATTTTCTGTGAGTTCTTCTCAAAAATTCTTTAAAATTTTACTGGACATTTCCGCACAATCCCTTCGGAATTCTCTTCAGAATTGCTATGTAATTCTACTTATCACTATCTTAAAATTGCCCCTCACAAAGCCTTTCAAATTCTTTTCTGAATTACTTTCAAGTTTCATCGGAATTCCATTTTATTTTTTTTGCTTTGATTTCATCCAAGTTCAAGACAGGTCCCAATTTTGTTTTCAAGCTCAAGGTTTCTAAAGGAATTTCTTACTACAATATTTCACTTTTCAAAAGGCGTTCAGCATAGCAGCCTTTGGATAAGTTTCATGATTCTGTAGCTCGGAAAACTTCGTAAGTCTCGATGAGGCCTTGGAAATCTTTCAAGATTTCCAACTTCAAAATATGAACTTAATTTTAGAGCTCAGAAAATCTGTTACAATTTATGGAAATAAGTTTTTTAATGATTCGTGATCTACCTTTTTTTCAAGACCTAAAAAATTTATTTGTTATTTATGCAATAAGTTATGAGCAAAGTTTTTTTTTTTTTTTTCCTTTGGTTTGTTTTTTCCGTCGATCTTGTTTTCCGTGCTGAGCACCAATGCTACCGACGTGCCAGGAAGGCAGCTCCCACACCTGGACCCTACCTATCGACCCATCAACTCATGAACCGGGGACCAACGGCTTTACTTCCCATCCGAAGGAAGGCGTGATCAGAGATGTTATGCCTCAGAACATCCCGGCGGCGCCGACTGGGATTGAACCCAGGCCTTCTGGGGTGAGAGGTAATCACGCTTACCACTACACCACCGGCGCCGTTTATGAGCAAAGTTGCTGATTAAAAAAAATTTAAATTGCCCCTTTAGCGTGTCTCCCATCCCAAGTAACAATTTGGGTTTTATGAAGGTTCTGTAGACCATTATTTAGTCTTGTAGAATGCTTTAAAACCTCGATAAAACTTGAAATGTTACACCATTTCCGGCCTCTACTCGTCGTCCCCTTTCCGGAAATATCAATATTGTAGGGTATTTGCCAGTTTTTCTTGAAGTGATGGCCGCCATTTTGGATACCAAAATGGTGTCTGGTATCGATTTCCGGCCTCTACTCGTCGTCCCCTTTCCGGAAATATCAATATTGTAGGGTATTTGCCAGTTTTTCTTGAAGTGATGGCCACCATATTGGATTTCAAAATGGTGTCTGGCATCGATTTCCAGCCTCTATACGTCGTTCTCTTTCCGCGAATACCCATACTGTAGGGTATTTGACAGTTTTTCTTGAATCGATGACCGCCATCTTGGATTTAAAAATGGCGTCCGAAATTGATTTACAGCCTGTCTACACGTCATCCCTATTCAGTTTCGTATTCTCACATTGCACAGCCACATCTTATATGGACAAGCTTTCCACACATAACATATTAAGGAAGTTCATGTGCACACTAGCACCGCGTAGTGAGAGAGTTCTCAAATAATATAACCACCATCCGAAAGGACTTGGTCATCTGAACAACTTTGCTCAAGACAGCAACGTTGTATATGGCCAGGTTCTCGAGATACAGTTTATATAGGAAGTTCACATGCACACTAGCGCTGCGTAGTGAGAGAGTTCTGAACTAATGTTTCCACCATCTGAAAGAACTTGGTCGCCTGAACAACTTTGCTCAAGACAGTAACCTTCTATATGGCCAGGATTTTGAGATACAGCTTATATAGGAAGCTTATTTGCACACTAGCGCTGCGTAGTGAGAGAGCTCTGAACTAATATGGCCACCATCCGAAAGGACTTGGTTACTTGAACAACTTTGCTTAAAACAGAAACATGGCCAGTACCACGAAATATTCTATGTTGGACCTAAGATCCATATATTATAACGCCCGCCATAAGTAACATAACAGTGAAGCGCCTCTAGCGGCGTAGTTCCCAATTAAACCTGAATCCAATGACACAGGCTTGTTGGTCTATCCTAGTAAAACATATTTGTCGAGGACAGTATAGCTTTATATATTGAAACAAATGAGATAATCCACCACAGCCCCTATTAGTGAAAATCCCATAAGGGGTATCCTTATTCGAGGATAGCCCGGCAATAAGGATCCAGCAACAAGGATTCCTGACTGTATGTTGTTCACGTTTCATCCTTCATGTCAAAGATTGATCCATCACGTGTAAAATTTATTATTTCTCAGTATGTAGATTGTATAGAAACGCTAAATTAAACCAATACCAGCGCTGCGGTCCGAACATGGCAAAAATAAATATATGCGTGAGCGATGATCCAGGATGAAGTGTGCTACGTTTGTTTGTCTGTGTAAAGGACTAAATATCAGCATTGTGGTTTGGCATTTTGGGGAAGAAATAGATTGATTGTGATGAAGTTTGGGCTCGATCGGTTCGGTTAGTTGTTTGAAGGCAAATTAGTGTGTAAAGCCGAACTCGGAATGATGATAGTGTGGTTTATTTGTTTTCCAGGCCGGTGGGAGAATTTTGCAATCATGGTGTATCTGATTGAGGTTGTGGTTTTGCGCAATGCGATGGAGTTGACGAAAATCCAAAGCTGCTCTGCGAAAGGTTGTTTTAACTGATGATTTGATATATTATTCACCTGGCTGGTTGTGTTTAAGCTACCTGATGATGTAGAGTAATAAAGAAACTGGTCCGAGCATCTACCCGAGCAAAGCTGGAGATCATATTGAAATCAAAATTTGCAGTTATGATGAAACTTTTTTTGATTACTCCTGTTGATCTTGTTTTGTATGAATTAACAGTTAACACAGCAACATTGAGAGCATTATTTTACACCGTTGAATCAAACTGAAAACTAATCCTGCTATCTATTAAATCAATTTGATTGCTGATTTTGATATCATAACATTTAACTGGAAACGGGATTCTAGCGAAATGGTTAGCATCCATACTTTTTACGATGTAGGTCCTGAGATCTTATATCATCCGTCAAACATGCAACAATAGTATTTAGTTTTGTTGGTTTTCAAAATGGTGAGTTGACAACCTGGAAGGAGCGGAATACCTAGCCCTGGTCCTCATAAGTTCCTACTTCACGCCTCCTCGAGTCATATGATAACAAAAGACTACCAGCTGAAACATGGACACAGCTGGGTGGCGTAGCCTGGGCAATGTTGCCAGTCCGGCAATAGCAAAGTGAAGAGGTGCGACTGGCGCGGAAACCATAGAGGAAATGCTTTACCAAACCTGAGCGTCTGTTCATCATGGAGGTGCGGCTCAAAACGGCGTCTGTTCTCCATGTTAGGAGCGGCTGATCACCGTCCTAGTGCCAGCGTGGGACTCTAAACAGAGCTGTGCACGATGGTCCCCCGGCGAGACAGGGGGTTTGGGCAGGCCCAACAAGCAGCCCTGAAAAAAAAGTTGCAAATAGGTTAATCTATGACGAACTTCAACCACGCAACTTCGAAGTCGTAGCACTGCAGGAACTTTGCTGGATGGGACAAAAGGTATGGAAAAGCGGGCATCGAGCGGGTACTTTCTACCTGAGCTGTGGCACCACCAACGAGCTGGGAACGGGATTTGTAGTGCTGGGTAAGATGCGCCAACGCGTGATTGGTTGGAAGTCGATCAACGCGAGGATGTGCAAGTTGAGGATTGAGGGCCTTTTCTTCAACTACAGTACCATCAACGTGCACTGCCCACACGAAGGGAGACCCGACGACGAGAAAGAAGTGTTCTATGCGCAGCTGGAGCAGGTGTACGACGGCTGTTCGCAACGGGACGTCAAAATCGTCATCGGCGACATGAACGCTCAGGTAGGACGGGAGGCAATGTATAGACCGGCAATCGGGCCAAACAGCCTGCATGCCGTATCGAACGACAACGGCCAACGATGTGTGAACTTTGCAGCCTCTCGGCGTATGGTAGTTCGAAGTACCTTTTTCCTTCGCAAGGATATCCACAAAGCCACCTGGAGATCACCTGACCAACACACAGAAAACCAAATCGATCACGTTCTAATCGACGGGAAATTCTTCTCCGACATTATCAACGTCCGCACGTACCGCAGTGCGAACATAGATTCGGACCACTACCTAGTTGCAGTATGCATGCGCTCAAAACTCTCAACGGTGCATAACACCCGTCGAAGTCGAACGCCGCAACCCAACATTGAGCAACTACGGGACGCCGGAGTTGCCCAGGACTAAGCGCAGCAGCTGGAAGTTGCACTACCCACGGAAAAGCAGCTTGGCGCAGCTTCTCTTGAAGATGGCTGGAGGGACATCCGTTCAGCCATAGGTAGTACTGCTGCAGCGACAGTAGGTACTGCGATCACGGATCGAAGAAATGACTGGTTTTACGGCTAATGGAAACTGTTAGTAGCGGGGAGGAATGCAGCACGGGCGAGAATGCTGCAACACCGCACGAGATTGAATGTGGAGCTATACAGACAAGCGCGGAACAGACAAAGCTCGGTTTTCCGAAGGAAGAAGCGTCAGCAGGAAGATCGAGATCGCGAGACGATGGAAAATCTGTACCGCGTAAATGACACACGGAAGTTCTATGAGAAGCTAAATAGTTCGCGCAAGGCTACGTGCCGCAAGCCGATATGTGCAAGGACTTGGACGGTTACCTTCTCACGAACGAGTGTGAGGTGATTGAGTGGTGGAAGCAGTACTATGACGAGCACCTCAACGGTGAAGCAGCAGAAAACGAAGGTGGCACGGCAACAGACCTTGGAGCACGCGCAGAAGACGACAGGCTACCGGCCCCTGATCTTCAGGAAGTTGAGGAGGAGATCGGTCGGCTGAAGAACAACAAAGCAACTGGTGTAGATCAACTACCAAGTGAGCTATTAAAATACGGTGGTGAAGCACTGGCTAGAGCGCTGCACTGGACAATTGCCAAGATTTGGAAGGAGGAGATATTACCGGAGGAGTGGATGGAAGGTGTCGTATGCCCAATCTACAAAAAGGGCGACAAGTTGGATTGCTGCAACTACCGCGTGATCACACTGCTGAGCGCCGCCTACAAGGTACTCTCCCAAATTCTATGCCGCCGTCTGTCACCATATGCAAGAGAGTTCGTGGGGCAATACCAGGCGGGATTCATGGGTGCCCGCGCTACCACGGACCAAATTTTCGCGATTCGGCAGGTTCTGCAGAAATGCCGCGAATACAACGTGCCCACACATCATTTGTTCATCGATTTCAAATCCGCATACGACACAATCGATCGAGATCAGCTATGGCAGATTATGCACGAGTACGGATTTCCGGATAAACTGACGCGATTGGTCAAGGCGACGATGGATCGAGTGACTTGCGTTGTTCGAGTATCGGGGACACTCTCGAGTCCCTTTGAATCTCGAACGGGGTTACGGCAGGGTGATGGACTTTCGTGTCTGCTGTTCAACATCGCGTTAGAAGATGTGATCAGAAGAGCTGGGATAGACACGAGTGGCACGATATTCAGGAAGTCCATCCAGCTCCTTGGCTTCGCCGATGACATTGACATGATGGCACGGAACTTTGAGATGATGGCGGAAACGTACATCAGACTGAAGGCTGAAGCTAGACGGATTGGACATGACATGAGGGACATGAAAGGAAGAGGTTCTAGGGAAGACAATGTTAGCCTCCAACCCCGACTTCAGATTGACGGTGACGAAATCGAGGTGGTTGATGAGTTCGTGTATTTGGGCTCACTGGTGACCGCCGAAAATGATACCAGCAGAGAAATTCAAAGACGCATTATGGCAGGGAATCGTGCCTACCTTGGACTCCGGAGGACGCTCCGGTCGAATAAAATTCGCCGCCGCACGAAGCTGACTGTCTACAAGACGCTGATTAGACCGGTGGTCGTGGAGGACCAACGCGCCCTTGGTGTTTTCGAACGGAAGGTGTTGCGTACCATCTACGGTGGAGTGCAGATGGATGACGGAACGTGGAGGAGGCGAATGAACCACGAATTGCACCAGCTGCTGGGAGAACCATCCATCGTCCACATTGCAAAAATTGGCGACTACGGTGGGCTGGGCACGTCGTAAGAATGCCACACGACGACCCAGTGAAAATGGTTCTAGAAAGCGACCTGACAGGAACAAAAATAAGAGGCACGCAGCGGGCAAGGTGGATCGACCAAGTAGAAGGTGACCTGCGGACCCTTCGCAGACTACGAGGCTGGCGAACTGTGGCCATGGATCGAGTAGAGTGGAGACGACTTTTTCGGACAGCAGAGGACAACAAGGCCTTAGCCTGATTGGTAAGGTAAGTAAGTTTTTCAACAACAGTAAAACTTGAATTTATATACCAGGTAGGTAAAATGTATCTTGATGGATGAAACCAAATCTACCTCACAATCTAAAATAGATTCTCTGTAGCCAAGCTGTCTCAATGTGTTCGTTTCGACTCATGCGGTGGATTCATTTTGGCAGAGACAGACTTAGATTCTTATTCTTCTTCACTCCTTTATTTAATGTCGGTCTCTGTTCCGCAATCTAGTGCCAATCACTGACGGACATCGATTGCCCATTGAGGGCAATCGAATGTGCAGGGAGGTAGCGTCCACACCTGCGTAGGATATCGCACCCATTCAATACACATGAGACAGGACCAACGGCTTTACTTCCCTTCCGAAGGAAGTCGACCTCGACTGGGATTGAACCCAGACCAATTGGGGTGGGAAAGCAGTCACGTTTACCACTACATCATCGGCGCCGGAACTTAGATTCTTGATGGGATCGACTCTGCGGTTGAATTTGCCGAATTTCAGTAAGGATCGATGTCAATCATACAAGGTCTGGCGCAACTGGCTTATTGGTATTAGTGAAATGTGGAAATGTTTAGTGGTGTTCGATAGTTTCATCGCAATCACAAAACTGCATCTATAACACTCATTTGACAGCACACAATAAGCTAATATGCGATAATCAATAAGCTTGAAATGAGAAGAAGAAGATGTTAATTGTTTCGAAACGCATGAATGAGTTCATCCACTGCTGTGTCATGTGATATGGTTTTGTGTACTAAGAAAGACGTTTTCTCGCATGACTGTTTTGGAAAGCATTTTTAAATTTTTTTTCTCTCGCTTCATTTAGATGCAGAATTGCAAAACCGATCGTTGATATCAAGTCCCGCATAATCGGGCAAAGAGCTCACTGTCAGCGGAACGAACTCAACCTTTTGACATTCTACTCCTATATCTTGATGGTCGGTGGGATGCATCAACGAATAAATCACTCGAAATTGTTTCTCCGTCACACCTGAATTCCACTGATGAAAGTTCCAAGAGTTCCAGAACCCTTTCCGAAAGCGCAAAATGCTCCCACAATAGAACACAAATTAGCGGCTTCAAGGAGCAGAACAGAAAAACTCATCTTTATGACTCTTTTCAGTACCTAAGTAGCTGCTGACGGGTTGCACCTTCCCACCCACCATCCGTACTCTTGAGAACAGATTCCCATAGAGAGCTAGAGACCATCATCGTCAGCCGGAATCGTTACCGTTATTTTCTATCAACATTTCACTTCCGGGAAACTGAACGGGGGTTCCGCTTGTTCTACTTTCGCTTCCAACTATCTCTCTCTCTCTCTCAACCCTCAACCTAGTATAGGTACCTAGCAGCAGCTACTAAAGCGCTCATCATAACAAAAGAATACGAAGGAGGAAACTTTATACAGAGTGGCGGTGTAGCTCCATTTAGCAGAAGCACACACAATTGGTGGGCTGGAAGATGCTTCTTCTTTCAAACAACCATGTTGCTCCTATTGTGAGCTTGGTGGAGAGCACTCCGCGAAAGCAGAAATAATAGAAATAGCATCAATGATTCTTTTCAGCGTGAAATGGCAGATGGGAAGGAGGGCTTTCAGACTGTACGAAGGTGGTTGAAATTAGACCTGGGCACCGATTATTAGTCTGCGTGCCACTGTGATTCCCCCACTCACCCCTAGAATGATAGATTTGGCTATGAGAAGCAGTAGCTACACAAAAGAAATTTCTCTAAAAAAATGTTAACCTTATATTATGTATTTTTGAATATATTGAAAAATTCTTCAATTTACTGAAAAAAAAACTTAATTTAATAAAATTAATATTACCCAATCAAATTTAACCTAACACCAACACAGCCAGTTCTTGAAAGCATCATGTAAAATGATGGATTTACCTCCACCATTTTTCTTGTCTATTCGATATATGTTTCACATCAAAGATGCGTCACACAAACCAAAACGGCCAGGCCTACTGTGCAGCATTTAAGGGGCAAGATGATTCAGAAAATATTAGAAATCTTCAAATTAAACACGATGCTTCAGAATCCAATCAATGAATGAAACGTGGACATCTCGTAGCGGACGTTCCGTTTTTCGTAATTATATGATTGGTTGTTTGTTGGAAGCATCTAGGCTAGAAAGAGTAAGTGATGCTACATTTTTTTACTCTGACGGTTGGGACATAAACACTAACTCTTGTTCTAGCCTTGTATGACTTACGATTATAGCGCCATTTCTCGCTTTCTGAAAAATAAGAGGAAAAGGCAAAGGAGAACTCTATGAACATAAACAACATTTTTTATTTGAAATATACCTACAATATAAAAATTCATAACGGCATAAAAATGACTTTCACGACCCTGCCGCCGATGAAAGAACCGGCACCCAGGTCTAGCTGAAAATTAGATTTCAACTTTCTTGGATCAATAAAGAAGCCTAACGAAAAGCTACACTTTCTTTAAGATGTCTAGATTTTATTTCAAATCTTGAGCTCAGCTAGAAAAGTCATAAATTGTAACCGGGAATTTTTTTTGTAACCTCCAGAGTAATAAATGGAGCTTTCCTTTGTCCAAAAAACACTCGGCAAACATTACAAATTCAATCCATGTTCCACACCAGTTCAAACAAAACACTTGTCAGAATTCACACTCTGGCTGGCCACTTCAAGTAAATTACTATCGTCAATATTTGACCTAGAGCAGCAGCTAACAACAATGACGAGGACCGTCTTCAATCTCATACTCATCCATCCATCTTGCCTAAGCATCGCGAACGCGAGCACTAGGGTGGGTCAAGTTTGTCAACCCCCTGCTCTCCACTGCTCGTTCCCTCTGTATTAAGATCGCGATAAAACCTGAACGAATTTGATTACGGAAAATATGCAGAACAACTTTGCCGAAGACTGCAAATTGATTCAACTTCTGTGCAAAAAGCTATTATTCCATACAAACTTAAAAGTTCTCCCGGAAATCCGGACCGTAACCAAATTCGTCCAAATTCGACACAGTTGCTGAGGACGTCAATACAGATCGAAAGAGCAGTTGGTTGTAAAGTTGACCCACCCTGGCGAGCACTCTAAAACCTCTCGTTTCTCATTTTTCACCCTCCAGTGGACGTTCGAAGAAGACGATTTCCGCTCTCTGCTGCCAGGTCTTTTGCCGTTTTTCTTCATTTCGCAGCCGGCAGTCGGCCATAAAAATTCAGCACGCTATCAAGTTATTAAATCAAATCCACATTGAAGTAGCAGAGTATCTTCCTGGCAGGCTACCGTCGGTTTTCCGAGAGGGAGTGAAGGTAGGACAAAATCGGGCAGGAGTATGACCCATCCGGATTGACCCCACTGGCTGTCGGTCGTTCTGCCGTGGCCTTTAAATTATGGTGACGACGATGACCGTGGGATGCAACCCCGGGGGAGTTTTGATTTATGCGTCAGATAAGATTAATAATTGAGTGATTCTGATGGAATTACTGCTGCTCCTGCTGCTGTGAAATAGATTATGCCATACAAAAACTGACATGAATTGTTTGGAACCCGGTAAAGGTTAATGGGGAAGAAAATTGAGAGATATGAAAAATTTGCCACCCACTGTCAATTAATGACCTTGTTGATCTACTGGAAGCAGAGTTGATGTACTGAATATTTTGACATTCTGGCAGCTTCAAAAACTTGATATTCAAAGGCAAGATCTAGGTGAATTTAATTGGATGTTTGCTCAGATCCATATGCAGGTAAAACATCTAGATGTATTAAAATAATCGTTCGCCCAGAAAATTAATCGTTTTGCCGTCACTGACAAAGTTTTTTGGCATAGTTTTTCTATTCTTAGTCTCACGTTTGGTCAAAATTGAGCGATTTTTGAATTTTTGACAAGCAAATTAATAGTTTTGTTTCGTTTCCCATACAACATATAAAATTCTCCCGCAATAACCAAATTCGTTCAAACTTGATACAGGTGTCAATACATTTCGAAAGAACAGTGGGAAGCAGGAGGTTGTGATCCACCATACAAACTTAACCCACCCCCGTGGCCATCCTGTTAGTGAAATTCTCTATCTTTGAACTCTGGAGGGCTTGAATGTGTACTTTTGTTAATTGATACGGTGAAATCAAGAATGAAAAAGATGCTGCTTATAGGAAATTCCATAATCCATGAGATCTTCAGGGAAGTTCCAAGAGAACATCAGGGAAGATCCAAGAGAACTTCCAGGAAGTTCCAAGATAACTTGCAGGAAGTTCCAAGATAACTTCCAGGAAGTCCCAAGAGAACTTCCAGGAAGTTCCAAGAGAACTTCCAGGAAGTTCCAAGAAAACTTCCACGAAGTTCCAAGAAAACTTCCACGAAGTTCCAAGAGAACTTCAGAGAGTTTCCAAAAAAACTTCGGAGAAGTTCCAAGAGAACTTCAGGGAAGTTCAAAGAGAACTTTAAAAAAGTTTCAAAAGAATTTAAGGGAAGTTCAAACAGAACTTTAAGAAAGTTCCTAGAGAAGTTCAGGGAAGTTCCAAGAAAACTTTAGGGAAGTACCAAAAGAACTTCAAAAGATGCTGCTTATAGAAAATTCCATAATCCATGAGATCTTCAGGGAAGATCCAAGCGAACTTCAGGGAAGTTCCAAGAGCACTTCAGGAAAGTTCCAAGAGAACTTCAGGGAAGTTCCAAGAGAACTTCAGGGAAGTTCCAAGAGAACTTCAGAGAATGTCTAAGAGAACTTCAAGGAAGTTCTAAGAGAACTTCAATGAAGTTCTAAAAGAACTTCAATGAAGTTCTAAGAGAACTTCAATGAAGTTCTAAGAGAACTTCACGGCAGTTCTAAGAGAACTTCACGGAAGTTCTAAGAGAACTTCAGGGAAGTTCTAAGAGAACTTTATGAAAGTTCTAAGATAACTTCAGGGATGTTCTAAAAGTACTTTGGGGTAGTTCCAAGAAAATTTCAGGGAAGTTCCAATTAAAGTTCAGGGAAGTTACAAGAAAACTTCATGAAAGTTCCAAGAGACCTTTAAGGAGGTTTCAAGAGAACTTCAGGGAAGTTCCAAGAGAACTTCAGGGAAGTTCCAAGAGAACTTTAAGTAAGTTCCTAGATAACTTCAGGGAAGTTTTAAGAAAACTTTAGGGAAGTACCAAGAAAAGTTCAGGGAAGTTCCAAGAGAAGTTCAGAGAAGTTCCGAGAGAACTTCAGTGGAGTTCCAAGAAAAGTTCAGGGAAATTCCAAGAGAAGTTCAGGGAAGTTCAAAGAAAACTTAAGGGAAGTTCCAAGAGAACTTCAGGGAAGTTCCAAGAGAACTTCAGGGAAGTTCCAAGAGAACTTCAGGGAAGTTCCAAGAGAACTTCAGGGAAGTTCCAAGAGAACTTCAGGGAAGTTCCAAGAGAACTTCAGGGAAGTTCCAAGAGAACTTCAGGGAAGTTCCAAGAGAACTTCAGGGAAGTTCCAACAGAACTTAAAGGAAGTTCCTAGAGAATTTCAAGGAAGTTCCAAGAAAACTTTAGGGAAGTACTAAGAGAACTTTTTGGAAGTTCCCAGAGAACTTCAGTGAAGTTCCGAGAAAACTATCTTGGTACTTCTCTGAAGTTCGCTTGAAACTTCCCTCAAGTAATTGGAGGCAAACCAGCCTCAGGCTGAAAGTCTCCTAAATAAAGATAAATCAATCAATTCCCTCATTATGAAGAGAACTTCAGGGAATTTCCAAGAGAAGTTCAGGGAAGTTCCATGGAGTTTCCAACACTTTCACGTTCATTGAGCTACCAGTTCACGGCACTTCCAACATGTTCACGGAGCTTTCGATAAATTTATGAAATTTGCAACAAGTTCACGGAATTTCCAACAATTCAAGGAGCAACGGACAAGTCCAAATTTAATGAAACTTCCTAAAAGTTACCGAAACTATCGGAATGATGCTGAAACATCCCTCAAGTTCACGCCACTTTCAACAAGTTCACGCCACTTCCAACAAGTTCACGGAACTTCCAACCAGTTCACGAAACATCCTACAAGTTCACGTAACTTCCAAGAAGTTCACGGAACATCCGACAATTTCATGGAATTTCCGACAAGCTCATAGAGCTTACAACTATTTCACGAATCTTCTGACAAGCTGATTAAGCTACCGACAAGTTCACGGAACTTTCAACATGTTCACGGAACAATCGACTAGTTCACGGAGTTTCCAACAGGTTCAGGGAATTTTAAACAAGTTCACGAAACTTACGACACCTCCAAGGAGCTTTGGAAAAGTTCATGGAAGATCCGAAAATTTAATGAAACTTCCGAATCTTTAATAGAATTAGCGTTATGTTTCTGGAACTTCCGACATGTTCACGGCACTACCAATATGTTCACAGAACTTCCAACTAGTTCACGATTCTTCCAACTAGTTCAATAATCTTCCGGAACTTTCAACAAGTTCACGGAACTTTTGACAAGTTCACGGAACATTCGACAAGTTCACGAAACTTCCGACAAGTTCAGGGAACTTCCGACAAGTTCAGAAAACTTCCGAAAAGTTCATCGAATATCCGACAAGTTCATGGAACTTCCGACAAGTTCATGAAACTTCTGGAATTTCCAATAATTTCACGAAACTTTTGAAATTTTTTTGGACCTACGGACAAGTTCATGGAAGTTACGAAAATTTCACGAAGCGTCCTAAAAGTTAACGGAGCCATCAGAAGATTATTGGAACTTCCGACAAGTTCAAGAAACTTTAAAAAAGTTCATTTCCAAGAAACATTTCATGTTTGATCATGACCTTAAAGCACTCCAGAAGTCTAAATTCTAGTCTACAGTTCCTTCATAAATCTTAAATTGTTACTTGGGTTGAGCTACCAACAAGTTCACGTAACTTCTGACAAGTTCACGGAACATCTGACATTTTCATGGGACTTCCGACAAGCTATTTCACGAAACCTCTGACAAGCTGATTTAGCTACCGACAAGTTCATGGAACTTTCGACATGTTCACGGAACATTCTATTAGTTCACGAAACTTCTGACAAGTTCATGGAATTTCCGACAAGTTCATGAAACTTTTGATAAGTTTTCGGAGTTTCCAACAGGTTCATGGAATTCACAACAAGTTCACAAAACGTTTGAAACCTTCACGGAGCTATGGAAAAGATCATGAAAGTTCCGAAAATTTCACGAAACTTCCGAAACGTCAATAGAACTATCGTAATGTTCCTTTAACTTAAGACATGTTCACGGCACTACCAATATGTTCACGGCATTTTCAACATGTTCACGAATCTTCCGACAAGTTCATGGAACTTCCGAGAAGTTCTTGGAACTTCCGAGAAGTTCATGGAACTTCCGACAAGTTCATGGAGTTTCCAACAAGTTCATGAAATTTCCATCAATTTCAAGAAACTTTTGACTAATTGATGGACCTACGGATAAGTGCATGGATGTTCCAAAAATTTCACGAAGTCAGATATCAGAATATTCTTGGAACTTCCGACCACGCTATTTCCGACACGTAGCTCCCGAAATGTTTATGAAACTTTCAACAAGTTTGCAAAAATTCTGACAAGTTCATTTCCAAGTAACATTGCAATGGTCTTAAATCATTCTACAAGTCTAAATCATGGACAGTTCCTTCATAAATCCTAAATTGTTACATGGGTTGAGGTACCGACAAGTTCGCGAAGCTTTCGTG
Source organism: Ochlerotatus camptorhynchus (assembly GCF_037179485.1). Classification (NCBI taxonomy): domain Eukaryota; kingdom Metazoa; phylum Arthropoda; class Insecta; order Diptera; family Culicidae; genus Ochlerotatus; species Ochlerotatus camptorhynchus. The sequence goes on along the minus strand of NW_027041014.1, from coordinate 2,080,008 downwards.
GAGTTTTCATGGAGCTTTCGACAAATTCACGGCACTTCCAACAAGTTCACGGAACTTCCGACATATTCATGAAACTTTTGACAAGCTCATGGAACATACAACATGTTCACGGAGCATTCGACTAGTTTCCGGAATTTCCAACAAGTTCACGAAACTGTTAACAAATTCACGAAGCTACAGACAAGTACATGGAAGTTCCAACAAGTTCACGGCATTTCCAAAAAGTTCATAGATCTTCCGAAGAGTGTACGGAAGTTCCAACATGTTTATGGATCTTTTGACAAGTTCACGAAACTTCTGACAAGTTTATTTCCAAGTAAAATTCATCACCCAAATTTTATCATTGTCTTACAGCGTTCTACAAGTTTATATCATGGTCTACAGTTCCCTCACAAAACCCACTTGGAACTGTTACTTGGGATGAGCTACGGACAATTTCGCTAAACTTCCGACAAGTTTATGGAGCCTCCGAAAAATTTACGGAGCTTTTGACAAGTTTATGGCACTTCCGAGATGTTCATGGAACTTTCGACAAGCTCATGAAGCTTCTGACAAGCTTACAGAATTTTCAAACAAGTTCATGGAATTTTCAACGATTTCATTAAATTTCTGAAAAGTTAACAGAACTATCAGATTGTTCTTGGAAGTTCGGGCAAGTTCAAGGAACTTCCAATAAGTTCACGGAGCTTCCAAAAAGTTCATGGAACTTGCAATAAGTTCACGGAACTTCCAACAAGTTCACGGAACTTCCAACAAGTTCACGGAGCTTCCAAAAAGTTCACGGAACTTCCAACAATTTAATGGAACTTCCAACAAGTTCACGGAACTTCTGGTATGTTTATGAAGCTTTCGACAAGTTCATGAAGCTTCAGACAAGTTCATTTCCAAGTAACAATGCAAGTTTTATCATGGGCTTACAGCATTATTATGGAGTTTATGAAGCTGCCGACAAATTCACGGAGCTTTTGATAGGTTCAAGGCACTTCCAACAAGTTCACGGAACTTCCAACAAGTTCATGAAACTTCCAATAAGTTCACGGAACTTCCAACAAGTTCACGAAACTTCCAACAAGTTCACGGAGCTTCCAAAAAGTTCACGGAGCTTCCAACAATTTCGCGGAGCTTCCAAAAAGTTCACGGAACTTCCAACAATTTAACGGAACTTCCAACAAGTTCACGGAACTTCTGGTATGTTTATCAAACTTTCGACAAGTTCATGAAGCTTCAGACAAGTTCCTTTCCAAGTTACAATGCAAATTTTATCATGGCCTTACAGCATTAGTATGGATTTTATGGAGCTTCCGACAAATTCACGGAGCTTTTGATAAGTTCATGGCACTTCCAACAAGTTTATGGAACTTCCGGCAAGTTCTCGAAACCTTTGACAAATTTACGGAGCTACATGAAACTTTCAACAAGTTCGCGAAGCTTCCAACAAGTTCACGAAACTTCCAACAAGTTCAAGTAACTTCCGTCAAGTTTACGAAATTTCCGACAAGTACACGAAACTTTCAACAAATTCACGGAGCTATTTCATGGATGATCCCAAAATTTCTAGAATCTTTCGACAATTTCTGTTGGGGCGATTCCCATCGATCGGCCGACTAAATGGACTGTATCGTTGAAATAAAAATGCACTGTTTTAACATAACTTATTTGATAAAAGAACTCCGAAAAATTACATGATTGTTCTTCAACTGTGCGTTTTCGTTTTTGTGCGTCAAAGTTGGCAGCGACACAGCGACGACCGAAACACAGAAATCATCGCAGCAACCGTGCTGCTGGTAGTAATAAGTTTTTTCACTTCACGTCAAATCGCCGAATCAAATGGATGGATTTCGGCGAACATCTTGCCCCGCGGCTGCGAAGCTGAAGTCAGGTTCTCGTTGTCCTCGATTGGTAATGGAGCCAGTTTTGAAATTGATCGCTTGAAGATTCCCGAAGAAGTCTTTACATCCACTACACGAATTAAAGAATCTTTTCCTGGGTAAGTGTTGATAACTACTCCCATCTTCCAGGTTTGCGATGGAAGATTATCCTCAATCAAGAACACAAGTGTTCCCGGTTGTACGTTTAAAGTCTTCGTGATCCACTTACCACGAGTCTGCAGTGTCGTTAAATATTCCCGAGACCAATGGCCCCAGAAAGGTTCCTTGAGTTTGTCCAAGTATCTCCAACGAGACAGACGATTGTCCGGTGTACTCAGGCAGGAAGGCTTCGGAACACTTTGCAATGGTCGGCCAATCTGTAGATAAGCTGGTGTGATTGGCAGCGGTTCGTTCGGATTCTCAGACACATGGAATAGTGGCCGTGAATTCAATATGGCTTCGACGTGCGTTAAGGCAGTAGAAAACTCCTCAAAATTAAGACCTGTGTTCTGTAGTGTCCTCTTCAGGTGAGTTTTTACGCTTTTCACCCCAGCCTCCCATAAACCACTGAAATTTGGAAGTTCCACTCTATTATACACACGTACCACCACAAATTGTTCTTCCTTAATGCGGCTGGCAACTGGCCTCGTGACACGATATCAGCAAGATTGTCACTAGTTCATACATACTTCCACGCATAAGCATCGGTGAGGACGTTTATTTGCACTACTCGATTACGAACGAACACTTCCAAGCTACCAGGAGCTCTCTTCAACCAACCCAACACTATTTGGCTGTCTGACCAAAGCACAGTAGCTGGCGGTTTCAGCTGAATAGTGTCAATTACCTTCACGACAAGACGAGATAGTAAAAGAGCAGCACGAAGCTCCATCCTCGGAATGGTCACTTCCTTCAATGGTGCAACTCTAGACTTAGCACACAGCAAACGCGTACTTGCCGAGCCATCCTCCATGAAACAGCGCAGGTAAATGCATGCTCCATATGCTACAAGAGAAGCATCCGCAAATCCATGGATCTCCATGCAGGCGGCACCTCCGGCAACAACACAACGAGACACACTTATTTGGTTAAGTTCAGGCATTGAGCGTTGGAAGTCATTCTAGTCTCGAAGAATTTCTCCCTCTAACTCATCGTCCCAGTTTATTCGACTTGCCCATAACTTTTGCATTATCGTTTTAGCAATCACTATCACCGGAGACACTAGCCCCAATGGGTCAAACAGTTTCGAAATGGTCGATAGCACATCCCTTTTAGTAATCAGTTTGTCTTCTTTTTCGGTGGGCCCAACAAGAAAAAGCAAATTGTCTCCTCGTGGGTCCCATAATACACCTAGGACCTTGGTCGCCTCACTAGCACTACACTCTTGAAATCTAACAAGTTTCTCTTGATCTTCTTCAGGTATGTTTGTTGCACCACTTGTGAATTTGAACACCACTTTCTTATCGGGAAACCACCTTCAGCTAACAACGTCGTGATCTTCCTCTGAAGTTCGACGGCTTCGTCCTCCGTGTTGGCTCCTGACAGCACGTCGTCTACGTACACATCCTTTTTCAACACTTGGGAAGCGATTGGAGATCGCTCTTTTTCAACTTCAGCCAGTTGCACAAGACACCTAGTCGCCAAATATGGTGCTGATGCCGTCCCATTTGTGACCGTAGTCAACTCAAGCACTCGGATGGGATCGCACGGATTCTGGCTCCAGAAGATTCTCAAAAAGGCAGTCTGGCTTTCATCGACACGAACCTGTCTATACATTTTTGCCACGTCACCAGAAAATGCGAACACGTAGCAGCAGAATCGTAGTAACATAGCGAACAGATCGTTTTGCACGGTTGGTCAAGTCTTCAGAACATCGTTCAGCGAATATTTGGTGGATTTTGAACTTGCATTAAAACCACCCTCAGCTTCGTTGACGAACTGGATGGTTTAAGCACAGCGTGGTGTAGTAAGTAATACCTCTTCGTTTGAGGCAAGTCGTCCTCCTCACGAATCTCTTTGCAGTGCCCAATGAACGCTGCGTATTGTCGCTTCAACTCTGGATCTCGAGACAACCTCTTTTCGAGCTGGAGAAACCTCTTCAACGCTAGCTCTCGATTGTCATCAAGCTCACTTACGATGTCCTTAAATGGCATTTGAACTACAAAGCGGCCTGTGCCATCTCGACGATGAGTTTCTAGGAAGTGGCTTTCAACCTCCATTTCTTCACTGTTGTGTGGTGATGAGTCCCCGACCTCTTCGACTGTCCAAAACTTCTCAATAGCATCTTGCAGCGGATCGTGCAATGCAACGTTTGATAGAAGAACAGATTGACTCACCTGAGTATATGGATCGAAGGTACCGGTAATAATCCACCCCAGGTCGGTCTCCCGGAGAGAAGTAGTTCCATTTGACAGCTTCACTTCGTTGGTTCTCAGCAACTCCCAGACGTAGTTTGATGCCAAGATCAGATCCACGTCTTTTGGCTCCAAGAAACGTGGATCCGCCAACTGTATTCCGCTTTGTTAAATTTGTATGTTCATATATACAATTAGGTTTTCCTTCATATCATCAATCGGTGTCCGGCCATTTGGCCGAATTCCATTTAGACGAACGCCAATTGGTTGAATATTCAAACTTCAAGCAGACTAGCACTTTACGATCCTAGACATACACAAATATTTGTTTTCCGTCGACCTTGTTTTCCCGAGTATCAATGGGAGACAGCTCCCACATCAGAATCCTACCTATCGACCCATTAAACTCATGGACCGGGGAGCAACGGCTTTACGGCCGTGATCAGAGATTGTATGCCTCAGAAAATCCCGACGGCGCCAAATTGGGATTGAACCCAGGCTCTTCGAAATGAGAGGCAATTACGCTTACTACTACACCACCGTCTCTGGTATAATCATGTCATTGGCATGGTTAGTGTTCAAGTAGCTGGAGCGCCTCTCGTCGAAGCACCTACAAGAAATGCAAATCACGAGTTTAATACTTTTATGGGATTTTTCCTACCTATAATCATGAGCAGCTCTTTCGAATTTTACTTCTTTCGTTATTTTTACAATGCGAATAGATTTGAACAAAAAATGAAAATTATTGCTTCAGAAGTATGAAGTCAAAATAAGATTTGATAATTTTAGGAGATTTTTCCTTCATTCAAACATGAGCAGTTCTTTGCAGTTTTACTGTCTCTAGAATGTTTCGTTTGAAAGACACAAATCAAAACTGCTTTAAACAGGAATCGACTGAACTGAAATTATATATTAAAAAAACTAGGCCTTGGATGCCGAAGACATCAAATAGCTCCGATGTCATCCCGAGCAGGTAATAATTTTGTCCAGTTTGATTAAATATATGACCCACTGTTCACCAGTAAATACCTACTGTGCTGTTTGCAATCATGGTGGCATTGGAAGACTATCCACTTGTTGTAAAAACCCCACATTTTCAGGGGAAAATTAATTCACGCTAGCAAAGCAAAAAAGCAAACCCGGATCGAATCTCCTTAAAATTCATACAGTTTAATTTGCTCGACCTTCATCGGAACCCGATTGAAATGAATGCCTAATCGGATAAGACTAGCCGGAATCCTACATGTCCCATTACCCATTCTACAATGGGAAGTCGTAGTAGACTCCACCCACAGCCAACCCAACGAACGCTCAGCACGAGCCGAAAAGTTCATTTGCCTAATGACGTTTTAGGAACAACAAAATTTCCAAATTTATCTCCAGACTTTTAACCCGCTTTTGCCAGCATCGTTATCGGAGATGTAAAATCAAGTCGGGGAGGGAGGGAGGGTAGGGTATAGATGGCATAATTTTTGTGTTTTGGGTCGTGTTTCACCCAACCCAAAAACAACTCCAATTTCCTGCCTGTTCGCTTTTTATCTTTTCCTTTCGGGGGTCGCGTGGAGGTCTATCCTCACTCAATGAAAGGGGGTAATTAATTTATGAGGGTACACGAGCTTTTTTCCCTGTTGATAATTCTATCGCTCCGTCCGCCCGACCCGGAATTCTCGTGACTCTTTCTTAAGCGAAGCTCAATCCGTGACGTTAAAGTCGCTCAGCAGGTGTCCACCATCGTGGAGTACTTTCAATGTTTTTAATCTCTTTGCTTTTCCCAAAGGGTTCAAGTTCGCATACCTACTTGACTGTCAGAATATGCTTTTTCGCAAACTGTATTTCCAACTTTGACACACATTCACCGAACCGTCATCAACAGACGTAGACGAACAAGTCATAAAAGGTTGACGTAGCCTTTTATTACGATGTAAATCTGCTGGGAGGGTACAAGCCATTAGCCAAAGGAGCAGCCAATGCTTCCAAATTCTTGGTTTAACATTGCCGGGGAAAGTGTATCTGTACTATCCCGGCACATCGAGCAAACATCCAAAGACGATCCCAAATTTGACCCAGTTCAAGTGCCTTTCAGTGTTGAATTATCCCACTATGCAGCTGCTGGGCGGATGGCAAAACTTTTGTGGTTAAGGAAACGAAATTTACGCACACACTCAGATGCTAACACTGCCAAAAGATCCAATAAAATATAGGGACAAAGTTTCCAACAACCCTCCCTCTACTTGACGGAGAAGAAATGGAAAGTGGTGCTTTTCTGATGGAGCTTCCAGTGAAACAAGTTCTCCCATGAATTTAGCACTCGAACAAGGAACCCTTTCAAAGGGATTAAGTTCAAGATTTCGCTTGCCTTCTGTTCTACGACCATTAAAGCATTTTAATAGCAATTAACAACTGAAACTATGGGGGAGGGGGGGAATCCTTCGAGATGATTTAACATTGCAAGGACGATCCACACTGAACTTGACTACTTCTTGATGATGGCAGTTGGAAATTCAATTAGAACGGTTTTTGCTGCTAAATACTACATACAATTTGAGCTGCAATTCATTACGGCCGATTATATCCTTCACTGCAAAATTGGCCTTCCGCTTGCAAATGAAGTCGTATTCAGCAGCTCTGGTTATGTTTGCTTCATTGCACACATTTTGCAATTGCCCCTTGAGTTCAACTCGATTAAGATGCAGTCCCGTTGTACACCAGTTCGGCTGAATACGAGGCCGTGAGGGACGACAATGATGTGACTGGTGACGCTGAGTAGATAAAATTAAATAACCTGTCAGTGAAATCAAGCGTACACAACTGGACGACTTGTAGATGTGGCATAATTGGGGATAGATTGAAGGACTGCTGGCACTGCAGGGATTGAACCAAGACCGTGGCCATATATCAACATAGATAGGGTAGTTGTGTTTTGCTATGTGGTGATACGTCATTTGGGAATCTGCATCAAGCATTGCACAGCTGACTATTCGAGCTTACTAGGCTCAACTAGGCAAACTAGAGGTACAATTATTCAAAGAGCATATTTGCTTCAGATCAATCATACGACTACAAGAAATTAATAATTCTCCATCAGAATAATGTCATAATCTTAAGTTCTCTTTGAGCAGCTGACTTATTGAGCTTCTTCTTCTTCTTATTATTATTATTATTATTATTATTATTATTATTATTATTATTATGCTTCTTTTTGAAGAGACAAACCAGCCTAAGGCTGAAAGTCTCTATAATAAAGACAAAAAAAAAATCTTCTTCTTTTTCTTCTTCGCATTTCAAGCTTATTGCATATCGCATATTAGCTTATTGCGTGTTCACAACTTACTATTCTAGATGCACTTCCACAGTTATTAATTGAGAGCTTTCGATGCCTGTACTATTTTTGCATTTGTATAATTGTGTGTCAAGTCCAATTATACTTCTATGCCCAGCGAAGTCGAGAAATTTTCCAACCCAAAAAATTCCTAGACCGGACCGGGAATTGAAGCCAGTCACCTCCAGGATGGTTTTGCTTTGTAGCTGCGCCTTTATCGACTGAGCTAAGGGAGGCCCCCAATTCAGCTTACCAGGCTCATAATCTCACAATGATAAAACCAAAACTGCAATTATTCCAAAAGTTCATCTGCCTGCAACTCCAATCAATTTAAAATTCTCCATCGGAACATTTTCATAATCCTAAGTAAGCTCACAATGAAACACTAGAACTACCATTATTTATAAAACCTGATCAACAGACTCTGAGGATGACTCCAGTAGCACACTTATCTCTGAACAGTTATGGTTACTTGTATATAACATATTTCAGTCACAATCAAGTTGCAGCACCATATAAGACCTTAAATTGTCAAGCGTCCACCCAGAGGGGCATCCACCCTTTCCAAGGTTGGATTTAGTCTTTTGTCACTAGATCTAGCGTCGGTTCGAAACACAGACCAGCTCACTCGGAAGTAGGGTGTTTAGCTCGAATTGGATCAATTCCAACTCATAAGCGTACCATCCCACTCAGAGATTGGATTTTCAGATCCAACTGGACCACGCCAACTCACAGCGGCACCACCAAACAAGAGGATGAAATCAGCGTCCATTCAAAGACGCACCAACTCACACAGAGGCTGCTGACTAAGCCTAACGTCAGCTGTCAATGACGTCTGGACAAAGACATCTACACTTAGAACTTCGATTTATCAGAAGAATCACCTTCATCACCCTCATTGCACTAATTCTTCAAATGATATACGGACCTTGAGAAAACATTCAAGAACTTGATTAAAGCTAAAAACCGCAGTTACTGGCGTCGGTTCGTCGCAGGGTTAACGCGGGAGACTTCCATGAAAACGCTCTGGAATGTCGGCAGGAGAATGCGAAACGGGACGTCATCGGTCATCGAAGACACGGAGTATTCGAATAGGTGGATTTTTGAATTCGCGCCTAAAGTTTGTCCTGATTCAGTGCCGGTTCAAAACAACGTACGTGATCCTCCATCGGGTAGAAATGAAATGGAGTCTCCTTTTGACGAAGGACTACGTCTGTGATTTCTATATGGGGGTACACTTTGTGTAAACCAAAAATGAAACATGTAACAAAATTATGAAAGATTTTGAACGTTAATAACTCAGCTGCCCCTGGAACAATTTCAATAGTTTTATCACCAATCGATTAGAAATATGTCTACGCATCTGCCAAATTTAAGACTTCATGATTTTTCAAAATGTCACTACTGAAAATTGCACGGATGTGCAACTGTTGCAATGATATTTAAAATTATCACCGATTGCCTGCGAAAAGCGATTTTCCTAACACAGATTTCAAAGTTGAATTGCATCCGGTGTCACCGAAGGCTGTTTATTCCATCACCACGCCGTTAGTGGTGGTGTTCTACAGTAAACAACGAAAGACTGCCTGCAAGCAGCGATCTGCAGCCCACATGAGCATCCATAGAAGGAGGAAGAAGCCACACCGCTATTGATCGGAATCAGTAGCTCTTCGTGAGTTGCTGTGGGCCATCTATGTCAAACGCGTCATATAAACAGAGAGAACCCCGCTCAAATTCCTATTTCTACACAAAACACAAGCTCCTGCTGCAGTCAACAAATAAGATTTATTATATAAAACCACGTAGTCCTACGTCACCATTGCGTACAACCCCATAGGGCAGTCCCTTGTAGTTTGTCCATGGTGGACTTCTCACTTGCTCTCCTTTCATGCAACAATACTGCTCCGGGAATGGATTGAATCAAGTTCAACTTGCTCGAAAACCTCTCAGACGTCGCGAAGAGGCGCTTGTTTAACTTGTTCAATCAATTTCTGGAGCACAACGTTGTTTCGGATGATTGGAGGCAAATGAGAGTTATTGCCATCAAAAAACCCGGTAAGCCCGCGTCCGAGCATAACTCGTACCGTCCCATCGCAATGGTTTCCTGCATTCGGAAGTTGTTGGAGAAAATGATTCTTCTTCGTTTGGACAAGTTGTTCCAGTCGAATGGCTTACTCTCAGATACGAAATTTGGATTTTGAAGGGGCAAGAGAACGAACGACTGCCTTGCGTTGCTTTCTACTGAAATTCAACTGACCTATGCTCAGAAACAGCTAATTGGCTCAGTATTTTTGGATATTAAGGGGGCTTTTGTCTCTGTTTGTATCGATGTCCTTTCGGATAATCTCCACGATAGTGGGCTTTCACCAATTCTTAACAACTTTTTGAGCAATTTGTTGTCAGAGAAATACCTATATGAGCTTTTCTCATGGAAACTTGACAACTTCACGAATCAGTTACATGAGCCTCCCTTAGGGCTTAAGCCAGTTCTTTATAATTTTTATGTAAAGGACATTTACGATTGTCTTGCTGAACAATGCGTCTCGCTAAGGAAGCTTGCAGATGATGGCGTGGTTTTCGTTATAGGACTCTTAGCACCGGCCTGCAAGGACCATTGCTAGATACCTTGAACAATTTGTCTATTTGGGCTAAGCTTAAGCTGGGTATCGAATTCTCTCCGGGGAAATCTGAGACGGTTGTTTTTTTCTAGGAAGCATTATCCAGCACAAATACAGCTTCAACTATTGAGTAAAACAATCACTCATATATAAAGAGAGAGAGAGAGAGAAAGATTAGTAGCTTTTGTTTTAAATCGGCGGCAAACACACACATTTTGAAGCTGCAGCGGATTCAATACTTAATTTTCGCAATCAAGTACCGCCACGTCAGTCAAGAGAAGCGATTTTTCACAGATGGGTCCACCATAAATGCGTCCACTGGTTTTGGAGTATTCAATGAATTTCATAGCACCTCCTATAATCTTCAGAAACCCTGCTCAGTTTACGTTGCGGAGCTAGCAGCTACACCATACGCGTTAGAGCAAATTGCCTCATTTCCCCCTGACCAAGGAATCAAAAATATCTCTAAATGACAAAATGACAAGCGATCAACGAACCGAATGATAACGCTATGTCAGAAGTGGAAAGCAATAATGATATAATCTTCTTCCTTCTTTTTCATGACAAGCAGCCCGTGCGACATAACTCACTCGGGGCGGTAGAAGGAAACGAGCAAATTGTTGGCAAGCTGCTTCACGAAGTAAAGCCGAAGATGATACACGTGTATTAATGGGAATTTTGTTATGTCTTTTCTCGAATCATATCAAGCTATGTCCTCTTCTTTGTATATTGCAACAAAGCAGGCAAGCAATATATTATTATCCTTCTACAGAGCGAGTTTGTCATGGTAGCCGTAGCAACCGTTTTGTCTGTATCGTTGGTTGCTTTATGTGTTTGGATTCGCTGCCCCTGACCATTACTTCATTTACACGGGCAGCCTTAGCTGCACTGAAGACTATTCGTTCATTGAGGCCGATGAAGCACTCGTCGTATTTCCTGTTTGGAATACGATCTACCCTGAGTGCGTTATCTAATTGCTGTTACACTATCACCTTGGTTTGGGAATGCGGACTCGTTGGCTAAGGTGGGCGCTATGGAAAGCGACATTTTCGAGCGACAAATCGCCTTCAATGATTTTTTTTCTCAATTGCTCATCAGCAAGTCCTCAGCAACTAACGGCGCCGGTGGTGTAGTGGTAAGCGTGATTACCTCTCACCCCAGCAGGCCTGGGTTCAATCCCAGTCGGTGCCGCCGGGATGTTCTGAGGCATAACATCTCTGATCACGCCTTCCTTCGGAAGGGAAGTAAAGCCGTTGGTCCCCGGTTCATGAGTTGATGGGTCGATAGGTAGGGTCCAGGTGTGGGAGCTGCCTTCCTGGCACGTCGGTAGCATTGGTGCTCAGCACGGAAAACAAGATCGACGGAAAAAACAAACCAAAAGGTCACAACGTACGCGACGTGATCCTTGAAGGTTAATTTTGTATCAATCAGAATCCCCAGGTCCTTGACTGTCGAATCACGTTGTAGATTCACACCTTCCAAAGCATAGCTAAAATAGAAGAGTGATTGCTTGCGGCCAAATGAAATAACCGAACATTTGGACACGTTCAGCGACATTCGATTAATATGGCACCATTCAGCGAAGGCTTCCAGTTGTTGTTCCAGAAGAAACGCAACTTGTGGTTGCTTAATCATGTAGTAAAGCTTCAGGTCATCGGCATACGAGAGTTTTAGGCATTTCAAGATGAAATTGAGATCGTTCATATACAGTAAGAATAAAAACGGCCCCAAGTGACTTCCTTGGGGAACACCGGACCAAACCGGAAAGGAGGGCGAAACGTGGTCTCCAATTTTGACGGACATACTTCGACCGGTTAGGTAGGATCAAAGCCACGAAAGCAAGTTACTGTTCATTCCCAGCTTGTCGAATTTAGCAACTGCGATTTGATGATTCATTTTATCAAACGCCGTGGATAAGTCTGTGTAAATAGCGTCTACTTGTTGACCATTTTCTATTTGGCGGATCACGAACGAAGTGAAACAAGTCAAATAAGTTGTCGTCGAACGGTTAGGCATAAATCCGTGCTGAACAACCGAAATGTAGTGTGCGTAGTTCTGAACCAGCTTATGCAGAACGATCACCTCAAACAGCTTAGAAGTGGCGCTCAAAGCAGCTATGCCCCGATAGTTCGAAACAATCCGCTTGCAGCCTTTCTTGAAAACTGGGAAAACATACGACTGCTTCCAACAGTTTGGGAATACACCAGTAGCCAAAGAAAGGTTGAATACTCTTGCTAGTGGTGTTGCAAGTGTATCCGCGCAGCATTTGAGGACAAGTGATGGAATCCCATCCGGACCACATCCCGTGGAGGATTTTAAATCCTTTCAGGCTGATATAATCATATCGTTCGTGATCACGAACTGTAGGCCAGAGGCCGAAAGTCGAGGAACATTTCTGGTGGCGACGGCTACATCCTGCGGGTCGATGTGTTCATTAGTGAAAACATTGCTGAATTAAGAACGGAACAGGTCGGCGATGTCAGTGGTGGAATCAGCTTCGAACAATCCGTTGGTCATCGTAGAGAGCAGTCCGGATTCCATCCGTTGGTCATTGGCGTAACGCCAAAAACTTCTGGAATTTGTCTTGAAGCGCCTTTGCAGATGGTCCTGATATGAGTTGTACAAACGATTATTAAGTTGGTTGTATTCAGTGCTCGCCGCCATATATCTCGTTCTCGTGGAGTCCGTGCGATACTTGCTATGTCGTCTGAGAGCTGCCCACTTCACAGTCTTAAGATGCTTGAGGTCAGCATTTTTGCGACACATTCAACAGGGCATAACTTTTTTACCAGTGGGTAAAAATCAACCAAATTTTGCACACTTTCTCATTGATGTGTATTGTGTACATGCTGTCAAACTCGAAGTCGTGTTTTTCGATTCAACGAAAATGGAGGTGAACCAACGCGAGTTGAGAGAACAAATTCTTTCCAAACACCTGGAATTTCCTGACCTGTCGCACCGGCAGTTGGGAAAAATGTTGAACATTCACCATTCAACCGTCTCCAGAGTGTTGAAGCGGTTCCAGGAGTGGTTGACGTTGGACCATGGCAAAGGAGCTGGAAGAAAACCGGGACCGGAGAACAAAAAGACGGAGGGAAAGGTGAAGCGGATGATTAAAGCAAATCCCAACGTCTCAAGCCGTGATTTGCCTAAAAAGATCGGCATGTCGCAGAGCTACGTCCAGAATGCAAAGAAGAGAGCTGGACTACATACATACAAGGTACAGAACTTCCCAAACCGCGATGAGCGGCAACAATCGACGGCTAAAACTCGGGCACGGAAGCTCTACGAGAAGATGCTGACAAAATATGGCTGCTGTGTGATGGACGACAAAACGTATATAAAAGCCGATTTTAAGCAAATTCCGGGGTTGGAGTTTTTCACCGGCAAGAGCAAGTTCGATGTGGACGACAAATTTAAGAAGAAGAAAATGTCGAAGTTCGCCTCCGAATATCTCATTTGGCAGGCCATCTGCTCTTGCGGACTGAGGAGTGAGCCTTTCGTGACAAAGGGCACAGTAAATGTCGAGATCTACAAATATGAGTGCCTCGAGAAGCGCCTTTTGCCGTTCTTGCAGCAGCACGACGAGTCCAGCGGTGCTATACGCATCAAGTAGCTTCCGTGATGCCAGGATAATCGAGGATCGTGATGTAATCGGTTTACTCGATCAGGGGGAATATACACAACGCATAGGTAGAGTGTTGCATCGACAGTGGCAATTGCGATCCATATTTGCTCAACCGCCGAGCCATCAGGAGGGTCGAGCGTACGGGATTTAAAACTCGAGTGAACAGCCAGCAAAACACCACTTCCAGTGCTTTTGTTGCTATTCGAAGGCGATCGGTCTTGTCGATAAACGGAATATGATTCGCCAAACAACTGATTCGTTGAGGTATGTCCATTAAGCCAGGTTTCGGAAAGTGCGTAAACATCATAGGAACCGTCGCTGAAGGCCAATTGGTACTCGGCGAGAGAGCTGTTGATCCCACCAACATTTTGGTAGTACATCAAGACATTCGAAGAAGCAGGTGCAGCATTACTTGCTAGAGGCGCAGTCCTAGGGATTGAAGATTCGTCAGAGCGGGGATTGCCGTTACTTATAGGATACTTGTCATGATAGGCAGCTTGGAAGACCCCATCGCCAGCGCTAGACTCAGGGCCGGGACGACTTGGATGGCAGCAACGAGAGAACTGCGACAGGTTTTCGATGATGGCTGGAGGCGCGACTGATCTAGGCGGGTCAGGGGCTTCCGTACTGCTTTGTGTCAGGCGTCCCGGGTTCGATGGCGGTGATCTTGGTTGCGTTGGAGAATGGTGTGAAGACGAAGCGTAGAAAAGTGGTGGAGGACTAATTGTCGGTGTATTGTAGCCAATAGTGTCCTCCACGAGACACACGCTGGAAACGGAATGTCGATCAGGTAGTGAAAGTATATGATATTGAACGTACTTGCCTGGAAGAGCAGGCTGGAGGACCTCAACTGCAGACTCGACAACAGGACCGCGACGACTAAGATGAGCGCTGGCAGCAAGAGACGGGACTGTGTCGGGCTGAGAACTCTCTAACACGATCGAAAATGCCATTCCAGGCAAACGAAACATCTTACTTCATTGCTTCTTAAATACGGACCCGGTCAATTAAGCACAACTAATTGTGGGCATTACCAATTAATAGATCGATATTTTAATTTTTGTCCATTGTTAATTTATATGTTATAAAAGACAGCAAAAAAGGCTATCTTCCATTTCATTCCACTTCATTAATTTGTGTATCCATGACAACGTGCAGAATCGGAACCTACCTAACTAATAACTTAAGAATATAGTAAAGCAAAGAAGGAAAATCAGCCCTGTGGCAGGCGCGTAGGCAACATGTTATACCGTGACAGCGGGTCCAGCACAGCAAAATAAACGATTTGAGCCCGGGACATGCTGTCTACTGTCAAACGCTGCTGTTGGTATAGGCCTTGTCACTGGCCTGGAAAATCCCCAAAGACTTTTTAGCCATCATAATGAAGTACAGTACTTGTTCGCTAACTGGGCGTTCTTTAACTGGGCTGCTTTTTAACTGGGCGTTCGTTAACTGGGCTTCAGCAGTTGTACGTCAAAAATAGACATCACATTTAGTTTGACATTTAGTTGTCATAATTTGTGAGGGGTATTCGAATGGAATATTAAGTGTTAACATATATTAATTTGAACATTATTTCATTTCACACTGGAATCAAGTTTTGAAAGCGTTTTTAACGAAAGCGTCAAGCCTTTTTTCTTTCCCGTGTCGTGGACATTTACCACTACGACCAGTGTTTTGATCTATTGTGGTGTATCCTCTTTTTGCTATTTGCCGTGTGTTTTGATGATCAACCACTATTTAGAGTGATCTTTATCATTGTTCATCGGCCTTATCCTAATATGGAATAGCACTTCGAATGAAGTTTACAACTTTATTGGGTATACTGGGCCAAATTTCCACAGGTAGGTAATCTACTAGGACAATGTCCTGTTATTAATCCAGTGTAGGTGCTTAGATCTTTTTTGAAAGATTGAGAAACCTTTGCGATGAATCGTTTAGATTGTCGCTGTTGAGGTGTTATTCCAATTGGATTGCACCTTACTTTTTTCCCAGTTCATTAAAGCCTTCCTAAATTCGCGAGTTGGGATGCTGTGAAAATAACAATAACAAACTTTGCACTGTGTCAATTCAATGAACGTGGATTTTTTCTAACGTCGATCAAACAATCCATTGAAGTTCCCCTCAGTGTTTTTGACGTTTGACAAGCCAGCCCGGTTAGCGAGTGGAATTCGATAACTGGGCTGCTCTTTTAGCCCTGTTAGCGAACAAGTACTGTAATGAAATTGGGTTGTTTTTCGACTTTTGACCTTTTTATTTGTGGACTACACTGAGGCGTAATAAAAAAAAAATTGTATTGAAATAGCGTTAGGTTTTAAACGCTTATAACTTGGCCATTTATTGATGGATTAAAATGCATTTACACCCTTTGATTTTGAATTGATGTAAGATTTGTTTGGTATAAAGATTAACGTGATTTATCATTAGTAAACTATTGAAAACTGAACAAACTTTTGGATCGCAATCAACCAATTACATGCCCGCTTGCTATGACTATCGAGAGAACTGTGGTTTTCGAGCAAGACGTGCCTCAATGTTTTGTGAATTCTTTTTCGGGATCAGTGACTTTACGGCCCGGAAGATCGTAAAGGAAGATTGCGGGGCGAAGTCGAGGGCACGGAAAAAAAGTAGAATGGTCTGTGCCTAAGGGCACGAACGGAAGCTTGACGTAGGACCGCTAGTGGACGGAATAAATGTGAAGAGCATTTAGTTCATTTAATTGATCAATTATCTATTATATAAACTCTTCCCGTTTTTGAATTGTAGGCGTACCAATTTTGTAGTATTTTTTTTAAAGAGAAAGTTGATTAAGAGAATCAATCAAAATCATTCGCACTCCTGCTTCCAAGTTTGGTTACAAGATTACAACTCTGGAGAGCATTTTGTGTGGTCGTTGGGGGCTTGTGGTTCTGAATATGGACAAACAAGCACAGATAAATTCTATTCCAACTCTTAATTACTGATGCAAGCTTGATGGCCCTGAAAAGGGCCGTTTTATTGAAGAGGACATCCATGGCCACTTACGCTTGGCGTGTTTGTAGGTGACAGCATCACGGACCTCATTTTCCAGGAACACCTTCAGCACACCTCGTAGATCAGACCGGAGATACGTTTGACACCACCACGGCAAGCCAGACGACGGATGGTGGTTATCTCGAAGAATTTGCGTTTGGTTCTGAATATGGCGATGAGTGTGCAAAATATTACGCAATTCTATCCTCCCTATTCGCACGCGCCCGAGGATCGGAGGCGAATGCCACTTTGACTTGTTTCGTCTACTTACTACTCTCTGACGACTGTGCTGGGGAAGCAGCATATGCATGTAGGTAATTGGTGGATTTTTTTAGTTATTTCGACGCTTTTGGACAATGCTGGACATTTACCAGTTTTTCAATAGTTTCTTGTTGAAAATCTACATTCGATGCGTTGTTATCGATGCGTAGTCATATTTCTGATCGATTGGTGATAAAATTATTAAAATTGGACCAGGGGCAGCTGAGTTATTAACGTTCAAAATCTTTCTTAATTTGTTACATGTTCCATTTTCGGTTTTCACAAAGTGTACCCCCATATAGAAATCAAAGACGTAGTCCTACGTCAAAACTCACATGATTACCAACCGCATCCGGGAGCTACGAGTCGAACGATGCAAGAAAATCTTGAATTTCCTTAAGCGAAAAAATCCGGTAATCCTGTTCACCGACGAGAGCTTGTTTACCGTCGATCCCGTATCAAATTCCAGAACCGACCGGTATATTAGTTCTCTTCCGGTAAAAGACCGATATGCCGACGAGCACAAGAACGTGTATCTGACCAAGCATCCTGCTAGCGTTATGGTGTTTGGATTGGTGGCTTCCGATGGCAAAAAATGGACCCGGAGTTCATTCCAGAAGGCGACAAGGTCAACACGGAGGTCTACATCGGGATTTTAAGTAAGTATGTTCTTCAGTAGCCATCACTGTTGTCAAAAATAGTGATTTTAGTGACCATGGTGACTAAATAGTGACTGATAGTTGTAAAAATAGTGACTAAAAAGTGACCCTGAATTGAATTAAAAAAAAAAAAATATTGAAAACTCTTGGGAATTTCTGAGGAGCACAACTCCTGTGAACTTCAAAGGAAAATTCCAAAGGGCATTCTGATAATAATGTCATAAAGTGTGTGGGAGAAAACAAATTCGGAGCATAAGTCCTTGGAATTTGTTTGAAAATACTTAAAGAAGGATAACAATTAAATCTGAGAATAACTCCTCAAAGGAATTTGGAAAATAAATTCAGGAGAGTTTTCCAAACAAATTATGAGAAGGAATCTAAGGAAATTGTGATGAGAAATGCCAATGAATTCTTAGGAGTCTTTGAATGTGAGTAGAATTCCAAGGGAAGGAGTGCGATTCAAAAGGAAATCTGAAATGAATTCAATGAATATTCTGATAATCTTTCCAAAGGGTGTCTTATTGTGGAGAATTTCAAGGTAATTCCGATAAAAACTAAAAGAAAACTGAATTCGGAGGATAGCTTCATCAAAATTTCCGTTGAATATGAAATGGACTATTCTGAGAACTTCCCAAATTTTTCCTATGAAGTTCTCGAAATGTTTCTGAATACCACTGTCCTTCTGTGAAGTTTTCGAAATTTTTCTAAATTTCTGGAACTTTTGTGCTCCCGCAATTTTTATGGAATTAGAATGAAATAATTAGGATAGTTTTGTGATTTTCACTTAAGTTCTCATGATTTTTCTGAAGGTCATGAAACTTCCATTAAATTATCGACACTAATTTAAAACTTCTTCAGGTTGCCCTGAATTTAACAGTATTTTGTAACAACCCACAACTTTACTGAAATTAATTGATTTGCCTTGAAGTTTGGACAATTTTCCTCAAGTATTCTAACCATTAAAAACGCTCACTTATTTTCCCTGAACTATGCTTACCTGAAGTTCTCTAAATTTTTTTGTCCGGAAAATTTTCTGATATTTATTTTATATTTAAAATTCCCTGACGTTTTAAGATCAATCATAGAATTCTTGGAATACCCCATAATTCCACGGAATTCCTTGTAAGTCGCTGCAAATTTGCTTGGGGTTATTCTGAAGCTATTTGATCGTCCTCGAAGTACTCGGAACTTCGCTGAATATCATGAAACTATCTAAATTCTAAGTTCTATCGAATTTCTTGAAGGTATTTATCGCTGCTTGCTAAAAGTTCTCGCATATTTTTTAAATGAATGGAACTTCGTTGATATTCTCTAATCAACTTAGCTAAACTTACGTATTTTTAAAATTTCTTGATATATCCATGATATACCACCCTTAAAATACCCTCACGTTTTCCGAATGTCCATATAATTTTTATCACGTTCCAGAAGTTCTATCGGAGCTTTGTTGAAGTTTCCGGAACTTCTTTAAGGTTTCTACAATTTTCTTTAAATTATTTGAACTGCCCTTGATTCTCTGATCTGTCTTGATGTTCTCAAAGCTTCCCATAAGCTCTCAATTCTATAGAAGAAAAAAATTCCCTGAAATTCTTTGGACTTCTTTGAAGTTCCTTAAATATTTATGAAGTTTTCATAAATTATGGTTTCTGTACTTCCCTGAAATTTTAGGAACATTTAAAGGGTTCCAAATTTTCCTAAATTTATGATTATAGATATTTAAATTGCTCTATAAAGTTTGAACTAAAGTCATGGAAACTGCTCTTAAGGTGCTTAGATTTTTTTTTTTAATTTGCAATTCTCAAGTTTGCTTAACACCTGTGATGTGCTCTGAAATTCTAGGAACTTCATAAAAGTTTCTGAAAATTTAAGAATGTTAAAAGAACCGATTTGAGGATCTTAAAGCTTCCAGTAAGTTCCCCATAATTTCAATGTGTTAACTTTCCTTATGTTCCCGCAGTTTGTTTATGGAGCTTTACTGAAATTCTCAGAATTTCCTTTCATTCCTCAGAACTTCTTCAAAGTTCCTACAATTGTTGTGAAGTTAATGGGACTGCAATGAAGATCTCTAATATTTCATAAAGTTAATTACGAACTTGAAATAAATCATTTAATTTTTTCTTTAATTCAGTCATTTTGAAAATTTTCACTATCATGAACTTGTACATGGAATACGAAACTACAAGACATTGAATGTTTTTAGATTTTGGACTTACTCAAATTAGGTACGTTTTTTTCAAACTATGAACAGTGAAAAATTAAGTTCAACATTCATTGGATTTGATTACAAACTTGTTTCTTTAAAACTGATTGCTATGTACTAAAAACGCTTGGGTTAATTACTGTTGATCTTCCAGAAAAAGCATATTTTGAACGCATTTAAAAAAAAAGTTTATAAGCCTTGAATTTATCCGTTAAAGTTCTGGGAAAACCTGGAAAAACCAGGAAATTTTATTAAGAAAAATTAGTAGACAGCCTGTAGATAGAGAGAGACGATTAAACGTCACAAAGCAAACAATGGTCAATAATTGAAATAAATTCACGCTAACATAGTTGAAAATAGTGACTGATTACAAGAAAAAGTGACTTTAGTGACTTGACCTTAAAAAAAGGGACTTTTTAGTGACTGGCTTGAAAAAAGTGACCAAGTCACTAAAAAGTGACTCACTACCAGTCCTGATGTTCTTCCGTGGATCAAAGAACAGTGTACGGTCCGAAGCCAAATGTTGTATTTCAACAAGATGGGGCTCCGTGCCACACCTCGAACCGCACTCAGAAGTGGTTGCAGGGACATCTTCCGTTCTGGGCGAAGAATATGTGGCCGCCATCCAGCCCCGATCCTAATCCGCTAGATTACTCAATATGGCACGTCATGAAGGCCAAGGCCTGTTCTAAACGCCACCCGAGTACAGCAAGCCTCAGACAAACATTGAGCCGTACCTGGAGAGAAATGGATCCTGAGTACATTATTAGAAGCTGTCGTGCATTACGGAAGCGTGTGGAGGCCGTAATTGCAGCAAGTGGAAACTCGATCGATGATTAACATAGTTTAAGATTCTGAGAAACATCCCCCCTTTGTGTGAAATAATTTACATGTCTTCTGAAGGTTTAAATATCCAGAAAAGACTCTGCTAGTTTCAGACAAACAACGCTAGATTAAAGATCTGTTTGTTGAACTCAGTCACATGAAATGATTATATTCACAACAAACTGCAAGTTTTTTCCTAGTCATCACCAAACTACTAGCCAGGCCATAGATGTCTATTCCACCCTTCAAGCTTAAAGTGAATGATAAAGCAACAATCGGGGTCCATTCTACTGCTGGGGAAACCATTTCTAGTTACTGTTATGAATAATATGTAATAATCTATTCTAAAGAGTACACGTCAGATGAACAAAGAGGATAAGGAAGCGCCCCTCATCGTCGTCATTCTTCCGAAAGATGGATGGTGCTCTCGTTTGTGTGCTGGCTGCCCAGCTTGAATGGTACGGTTTTCTATTCGGTCCGATCGACTCCCCTGCAGAACCCAGACCTTCCTCTGTGGACCTCAAGAAAACGATGAAGCCACCCAACGAACCACCGGCCAACAATGAATGAAGACGACGATGACGATGAAAAGCTGAGAATGCACTGCGCACTCTTCCCATCCGCTTCCCGTGCAGAAAAGGGGTTATCCGAAAAAAGGTCCCATACAGCCTTATCTTTCCTGCCCGTTCGCTCCGTATCACCATGGGAAATCCGCTTCCTTTGACAATACATTGCGTTTGGAGGGGTTTGTGTAATAATCCATTTATGATTGGTTGGTAGAGAAACGGCGAGATAGGTGGATAGGTGGAAAATGGAGTAAAGAAGAGCAGCAGTTTAATTAAAATGCTCTCACTCATTTAAAGTTGTTAGGAAGATGACTTAGAACCAGCATCATCCACTGCCGGCACTCGCAAGACGACCAAGACGACACGATGGCAGTACGTCATCTTCAGTTCCGTTTGTCTTTCCTGATTCTGGTCCTGGTATAGAGGGAAGAAAAAACGAGACGGTTGAGATCTCCAAGAATGGCACCCACCACCGACTGACTGACTGACTGCTTGCGGGAGATGGTGGTCGAGTTGAAGAATCTTAACTCCTGGAAGTGAGTAGTTATTGAACGATCTTGATGGCTTCCTCTATCTGGGTATTTTCATCGTAGAGGGAGGAGGTGATGGTGGTCGATGTGTGCTACGCTCGACGGAATTGAGGCTAACGAGGAGATGGATGATGCTTGATAGTTGGTGGTACTTAGTCTAGTATATAGTGGGGGATGCAGGCAAATTCAGTATTGGAATGATACGAGCATTTCCAGAGCCACTTTTGTCCAGACTCTTTCAGATTTGAATGAAACTTTGCACATTTGTTGGTTGCTACCCGAGGTATCATTTTCTATTAAAAAATTAAGTGCGAAGGCTTTGCCTAATGAAGCATTAGAGCTTTTTCAGAAAAATGTCTCAACTAAAATACATATCAACAGTTCTTTTCAGGGCAATCATAGTCATACTAACGAGTATAAACAGAGAGAACCCCGCTCAAATTCCTATTCCTGCACAAAACACAAGCTTCTACTTCAGTTAATAAATAACATTTATTATATAAGACCACGTAATCCTACGTCACCATTGCGTACAACCCTATAGGGCTGTCCCTTGTAGTTTTGTCTTTATTATTCTTTATAACTATGGGCCGAACATTAGGGAACCAGTTACCGCCGCAAGCACGTTAACCCAGATTTGAGTAAATTGAATAACTGAACTGAGTGATTTTCGTATAAAAAATGAGTAGCGCCAGAATAGAGTGTCGATAATAGCTTCTTTTATCGATGTATGTGTTGAAAATAGCTGGAAATGTCTATACATGGCTATGTGGAGGCAAAGAGAAAATCTACGAAGAGAATCTCTCACTGTTACCACATAACATATGAGGAACTCTATCATCAAAAATCGACCCAATTTCAGTGATTTCAAATGGTATGGAAAGACATCGATCTGTCAAATTGATTATACCAGCTGTATAATGAGAAAGGCAGTCAAGGAGGTAGTAAATTCTACTAAAATAATAATAATTGTTCATAATTCTATGACTTCTTAGCAATTCTGATCTTATGTCTTTTATTATCGTTAACTATTTACGATCTTTATTTATAACTATATAGCCGGATTGCACAAATTCATCACCCTGCTGCACACAGCAAATCATACATTAAAGTTTTCATTTTGAAAAGTAGACATTTTTCGCCATTATGTTATGTAACCATATTGTAACTGTTTATAGCCCAATTTTGAAAGCGTATATGTTTTTCTGTAGTTATGGCAAAAAAGTGGGGAAACTCCACGCGAATACTTGTTTAATTCTTCTCAATCTTAAATTGCGCGGGTATACTTTTTTATTTTATTTCTACAAACATAGAAGAAGTGCCATCTTTTTCGAATCGTTTGGAACCAATTGCATCAACCTTTGATTTGATTCGTAAGAGGAAAAATACGACCGCGTAAATTAGGAATTTACTGCATACATTTTAAAGCCCAGAGAGAAGCAGCAACATTTTTATTAACCCGGTTACACACATTTCAGGTCATCCAGGTCTTAAATAAGATGGGATCCGTTCCTTTTATCAACAGTTGTGATATTGCATCATATGCTGAAAATATATGAATTATCGCGTATTTCTGTTGTTCATTACATACCAGGTGAGGGCTTAATCATGTTTTGCCGTCTAGTGTTTTGGTTTTGAGATGCTCGATAACCTTAGAGGGATCGGTTTTGCTTGATGAGCAGAATATCATGGGTTTAATCCCAAGCTCTCGCACAACATAACACAATACAAACATATTAAGTATCATTCTAACTAAAAATATTTATTTGCATAATATAACCTGGAAATTTCAGGGTTACATCTTCCTTATTGGGAGCTGAGGAGACATAGAGCTGCATCATATTGTATGTAAAATAATTATTATTTTCATTGCAGAATACCAGTTTTTTGTATCTATATAAATGTATTTTCATTATTACGTATTTTAATGTTCTGATATATTTCATTTCTCCATTACATATTTTTACTAGATATATAAATAAATACTGGGTTGGGAGGGAGCATCAGGGTATCATTTGACTTGGAACTGGACGATTGGAGTGGTATGACAACCGGAGTCTAGGAGGGAATAAACACTATCATTTTCTTTATCCTACCGATTCGATTGTGATGGTGTGAATTCTACTCCAACAGTTTCATGGAGATTGACGCGCCCTTCTTAACAAACCATCCTGTAGGAAGCTTAATAAGTATTGCGAATTGCGTTATTCGATTTGTTGGATCGTATCGTTGGAAGGAGATTCTTAAATTCCCGTGGATTTCGCGTAAGTGCCTCTGCTTACGGGTCCACCCCACCGTTTTTGGCCCTTCATACAGCGATATTGTGAATTCAGATCGGTAGCTCAAATTGATCTTGCTATTAAGTGGAGCTGCATACAAGACAAGATCTTCGAAGGGATGGTGGCTACCTTACATACATACATACATACAGAGAGAAGCAGCAACATTTTGCAACAAGTGACCCGGTTTATGCGCGCAGTGTTTCGAGGTGACTATCGTTCCAAAGAATTTCGCAAGCAGGACGATAAATCAACTCGAGCGCTTCGATACCTGTAATACCCAAGGATTCAACCCTCCATAAGTTATTCAATTGCGGTCGATTGAAAAATTTTGCTCACATCCGAACACAAAAATCTACTCCAATTACTTTGTACTAAAAAACGTGAAATTGATCTAAAAGGCAAAGAGGGGCTAAACAGGATCCTAATAAACTTTTTTCTACCACTATGGCTAAAGTCCCAGGCTGAGACTCTCAGCTAGCTGTATCAAAGTTACCAGGACCGACTATTTTTTGACTAGCAACAGTAAGCACTATTTACAAACCAAAGTAATCGTTTTGATATATTTTAAGTAGGGTCAGTGTACTAGTTTTGACATAAGTGGTCCAGTTTTAGCCCTAGGGCCTAACTCAAATTTGAAATAATTTTGCATGGTTTTATTTGCGTAGATTTATGGCAAATATATGTTCAAAAGTAATGTAAAAGTGTTAAATTTAAAATAGGGCCAATCCGAGGCCTACTAAGGCCTAAAACGACTAAAATATATACGTACCCTAATTAACAAAGCACAAGCAATAAAAAATCTCAAATTGGCCATTAAACACTACAGGGGTGCACCAATAAACAAACAACAAGTTGCAATAGAAATGAAGAAAAAGGCAATAAACAAATAAAAAGTTTCTTTTAATAATTTGAATGTGAGCGGTGAAAATGGCAAAAAGGGCAATAGTAAATACAAAACGCTCAATTAAATAAGGATGAATCTCCACTAAATTAGGAAACTTGAGCACTAAATAACTCACTTTCGTCACCTGCAGTTGAACATATTTTCCCATAAAAGTGGCAAAATGAGCAATGTCATATTGAATAACCGCAATAAATAAATCTAAAATGTCCCACACAAAGCGCACAGTTATCACTGTTTAAATCCAATTATGCTGTAAAATCGTGATTATTTCCACAAGAAAAAAATGAAAATATCTTTTAAAAACTGAAAAAGTTCCAGGATCCAGGAGATAAATGTATGCTTGAACATGAGGATGAGCCATCGTAAAATATGAATCGTTCTTAAAGAAAAGAAAATAATTCATGCAGGAAAGTAAAAATGAGCAATTAAAAACGAACCCTGCGCAATATAAAATAAAACAAAATTCCAATGATATTCAGGAAATATTCCTTTAAATTGAAAGTTTATGAGCCAATAACCCCGATCAATTTCCATATGGTATTTTCAAGACAGCGATAAGTAGTGATACTGTGTCTTGGCTAACAAAGTCGATGTCGATAAAGAAGATTAACGAATGTGGGTCTCATTGAAAAAGGTACCATTAAACAAAATCAAAAGAGCACTAAAAACAGCTGTTTAAGCAATATATACGTCACAAAAGAGCACTAGAAAATGCCATTTGAGCAATATAAAGGTAAAAAAAGACACAAAAAGCACAATGAATGTCCCAGGGAAAATTTCAAAAACGCTCAACAAAAAATAAGAAATGAGCAAGAAACGCAGTTAATTTAATCGATCACAGACAAACAGACATAACACATTGAATAGTTTCCACTGTAAACCATCTTCACTAAAACATAACCGCCATTTGTTGAGAACACTGTCACGGGTAGCACGCTCAACAGATGGCAGTAGTGTGTCAACGTCTCAATTGCTCAAATTGCATTTTCTAGTGCTCTATTGTGACGTTTATATTGCTCAAACAGCTGTTTTCAGTGCTCTTTTGATTTTGTTTAATGGTACCTTTTTCAATGAGACCCACATTCGTTAATCTTCTTTATCGACATCGACTTTGTTAGCCAAGACACAGTATCACTACTTATCGTTGTCTTGAAAATATTATATGGAAATTGATCTGGGTTGTTGGCTCATAAACTTTCAATTTAAAGGAATGTTTCCTGAATATCATTGGAATTTTGTTTTATTTTATATTGCGCAGTGTTCGTTTTTAATTGCTCATTTTTACTTTCCTGCATGAATTATTTTCTTTTCTTTAAGAACGATTCATATTTTACGATGGCTCATCCTCATGTTCAAGCATACATTTATCTCCTGGTTCCTGGAACTTTTTCAGTTTTTAAAAGATATTTTCATTTTTTTCTTGGGGAAATAATCACGATTTTACAGCATAATTGGATTTAAACAGTGATAACTGTGCGCTTTGTGTGGGACATTTTAGATTTATTTATTGCGGTTATTCAATATGACATTGCTCATTTTGCCACTTTTATGGGAAAATATGTTCAACTGCAGGTGACGAAAGTGAGTTATTTAGTGCTCAAGTTTCCTAATTTAGTGGAGATTCATCCTTATTTAATTGAGCGTTTTGTATTTACTATTGCCCTTTTTGCCATTTTCACCGCTCACATTCAAATTATTAAAAGAAACTTTTTATTTGTTTATTGCCTTTTTCTTCATTTCTATTGCAACTTGTTGTTTGTTTATTGGTGCACCCCTGTAGTGTTTAATGGCCAATTTGAGATTTTTTATTGCTCATTTCGCTTTTTTTATTGATGATTAATTGTGCTGCCTAAAATAATGTCAAGCTTTGCGTGCCTCACTGGTACCATGGTGGAGTGAAGAGCTAAGACAAAGTTCGCACAGATCGTCAGATGCTTATTGGATTTTTCCATAGGAGTAAAGAGTTGCAGAGTCGTCGTCAACGTCAATGCTTACTGAGCATGCAACCATATATCTGCTTCTATTTCATAAGAGCCAATGTCGCAAACGCAATTTTTTCGCGTAAACCACCACGATGATTATGTAGAGGGAGAATCCTCCTATCCGATAGAATCGGTGGCTTATATGGATTGACTGTGAACTACGAGAAATTTACGAAAGAAGGCATTGTTTACGTTTTCGACATTGGTTCTTGCGAACGTTTTTTTTTTT
Organism: Ochlerotatus camptorhynchus; assembly: GCF_037179485.1. NCBI lineage: Eukaryota > Metazoa > Arthropoda > Insecta > Diptera > Culicidae > Ochlerotatus > Ochlerotatus camptorhynchus. Next base: position 2,052,771 of record NW_027041014.1, on the reverse strand, counting down.
GGTTCTAAACTGCGCTAGATTTTTTTTTTTGAAAATGCTTTATTTACAGTTTTATATATACATTGTCATATAACTTCTTAATGAATCAGTACTTCTATTTTCGTCAGGAACTTCTAAATTGTACATGATGTATCTTATAAACATTTTCAAAAATTTTGATTTAATACTTCTTTCACAATTTATTGTGGGAAAATGTAAGTTCTCAAAAAAAATAATATGTTGCTGACTTATCACGTGAATGTCTCTATTAATTGTTTGCCACATATTGATAACCCTTTGGCACGAAGAAAACTTATGTTCTATTGTTTCACATTGCCCACATGTCTGACAATTTGGATCATCCCTTCTCTCTTGTCGGAAAAGCAGTTGTTGATATTCTTCCATATCAGCTTCCAATTTCTACTGGAACGTGTAGTGGCTCCAACCGCTGGCAGCTGGTTCAAGAAAAGCTGATAGATACGTTTCGCCTCTGGTTCATCTTGAAGTTGTTGTGGGATCCCTTGGAGAGCAGCTTTAATAGTTTTGATGTGCAAGAGATCCGATGGAATGGGTTCAGATTGCATGTATCGATCCAGAGATGGTGTCACGTTTAATGTTCGAAGATAACGATTAACTAATAGAGCTTTTGTCTTGAGATCCGGAGAGTGTAAGCCCAGACCTCCTTGCATTTTCGGCCGAATTATGTCAATCAATTTAACCCTTTGCGCAGGCACGCCATTCCACAAGAAGAAACCAACTTGCTTGGTAAACATAGCTACGTACTTATTTGGCATTGGAAGAATTGAAGACAAGTACCATAACTTAGAGCAAATAAAAGTATTGAGAAGCATAACTTTTTGCGTAATGTTCACTAAACGTGGACGGTGCATCCGTAGCAGGCCATTAACACTACGGTATACTGCTTCCCAGTTCTGCGTGACAGTATCTTTTATACTGTTTTTAAAAAGGACACCAAGTACTTTAATAACATCCTTTTTGATGAGCCCATCCCAGTGGGGCAGCTGTGCTCCGATCTCCATAGCTTCCGTTTTTCTCATATTCAGCTTTGCTCCTGCTGCCATTCCAAAATGTTCAAAGCACTGCAGAATTGGTTGAATCTTTGAAGGACATCGTATTATGACTGTGATATCGTCTGCGTAAGCGATTACACATTCTCCGGGAGCATTGCATATTTCGGCTAGATATAGATTTGTCAACAAGTCCATTAAACGAGTATTAAACCCCATTCTTCTCATGTTCGATAACAGATATGAATGGTTGACCCTATCGAATGCGTTGCTTAGGTCAAAGGCGATAACGATTCCACCCACTGCTTCTTGTTTGGAAATTGCAATGTGATCTCTGATTACACAAGTCGCCTCAAAGATTGTGTGTTTTCCATTGCTACACTTTTGATGAGAAGAAAGCACTGCCGTTGATATTTTTTCAATCCGTTGTTTCATCACTCTGCTGAATATTTTGTAGTCTACATTCAAGAGTGTAATGGGTCTAAGAGAGTTTAGGCCATTGCCCACTCCTTTTTTCCGAACAATCACAATCACTCCGTCCTGTAGATCGTCTGTTACATGCCCGTTTTTAATCTCGTTCAGTACCATTAAAAACTGTAGTTTTATTATTCCCCAACATTTCTGGTAGAACTCCTTTGTAAGGCCGTCCTTACCCGGCGATTTGTTTGCTGCCGAACCTTTGATAGCCGAAAAAACTTCATCTTCTGTCAGATCATCCATAATCCGATCATTCTCGTCGTTATTTTCATCCAACGTTCTTCTAGTGTTGAAACGTGCGTCCGCTTCGATGTCTTCTTCGTCGAAAAGGGTTTCGTAGTGCTGTTGAACATATCGACTGATTTCCTCCTTGTCCGTTATTCGCTGACCATTTATTTCCAGGGATGCGATGGTAGTATCTCGTTGTCTGCTGACTCTATCCGCGATTTGAAAGATTGAGATGTCTACTCCTCCTAGGAACGTAGCATTCGTCTTTTTTCTCGATTCGAAAAATTGCTTCTGCTTTTGTAGCATTATTGCTTTAATCCTGTTGATTTCGGTGGTGCAATCACGATCCTTGTGTTGTTCGTAGGCCCGATTTAGGCAGGAATAATAGAAACCCATGGTGTTGTTGAATGTTTGCACCGAAATTGAATTTTTCCAACGGAAAAATGAAGCAATCTTCCCTTTTACGTATAAAGACCGCCAGTCAACCCACGATTGATAATTCCGTTTTTGGCGAGTCCAGTAGCTCCATTTTGCCCGCAACTCAGTCATGTTTTCTTCGCTCCGTAGCTGATTGTTGAGCTTCCAAAAAGGACGCTCGATAGCTTGAGTCCTCAAAGGTAGGACTATTCGGGAGATAACAGCTTTGTGATCACTGAAACAGTTTGCTTCCAGCCTACAGTATCGTACATTTGGGAGGCATGCCGGAGTAACATATATCCTATCAATTCTAGACATTGACCGACCTCGAACAAATGAATAATCGATCTGTGGATTGAACTGTTTCCATGCGTCTTTCAGGTTTACACTGTCGCATAATCGTTTCAACATTGGGCTCATGTTTGAAACGCCCGTCGCATCATTAGAATCAATGATCGAATTGAAATCAACCAACATTATCGTATGAGTAGGATGATTTTGCAAGTAAAAAGGAACAGTATGATTGAAGAACTCTTCCCGAATGGATCTGTTGTTTGATCCCGACGGTGCATATAGATTGATAATTTTTATCCATTTTTCACCATTTCCCAGGTGATGCATATGACCCGCGAATCCAAACTTCGTTGTACTATCACTGACTACTTCTTGCATTGCAATTATATCTAAATCTAGAGTGTGTACGAACGATCGTAACGAATTAATTTTGTTTGTATTGCTTATAGGTACCATTTAAGTTGATAGTTGCGAAGGTATAAGTAAACATCGGTACAATATTTCCTTGCTCCATTACAAACTAAATCGTTTACTTGCCCTCGTGTTTGCTCTTCGAAGAGCGTCTACTTCGCGTGTTGTACGATTCCGGTGTCTCGTCATCCGATATCTCCATTGGTTTCTCTGGTTTTCTGGTGAGAGAGTTTGATCTGCTGTTGGTCGGTGTGATGCGTAAGCGGTCACTCACGGCGCTCATTCCCTCGTGTCCCTTCGATATGTCCGTTGACTTGGAGTTTGGAGGCAAAAATTTGCGCCTTTTTAAGATCTAAAAGTTATTTGAAGACTCCTTTGCTGAGAAATTCGAAATAAGAAAACTAGAGCAAAACAACTGTTTTTTTAGAGCTACCCTAACTCAATTCAAGAAAATATCTCTAAATCGGCCAATTTAAGAGATACAAAAAAGTTGTTTCATAAAAAGTTGCTTTAAATTAGCTCATCTATAACTTTGCCGAAGAATGTATACCTTAATTTATTCAAACAAATAAGTTAGATTTTTGATTTTAATGATAATAGGAACCACCCTAGAATTCATTGTCATAAAAATGAGGGCATAACTATTAGGAACAACTTTGTAGAAGAGACTTTTAGTCTAAAGTTTCAATTTCAGGCTCAAAACATATCATTCCACCTAAATCTGCATTCTGGACCACTGTGCACTGAGGCAACACAAAAAAGGGGTCAACTTTTAGTCAGTTATTTTGCATGTGGTTCCACATATGTTATGTGCTGTTACTTAGGAGCTAATGCATAGACTTCTCTACCACCGTCTAGTAGTAGTCTAGTAACACATTTTCACTAAAACATGCGTTTCACTGATTGAAAAAAAAAAAAAACAAACCGCTGTCAAGTCGAACACTTTGACAGTGGATTTCGAGGTTGAAAATAATAAACAAATCGATTTTACACGGCTACACTAGCAAGGTTATATTAGTGATATCTTTCGGCAAGAAGTCAATTGTTCGGCTTGTAATGACTTGCCTTGACAGGTCGTTATATGTGTGGTCTTGAGATGATCAATTTGGCTTTTATTTCGATTCTAAAAACATCATGGTTTATGTTATCTCTATCAACCGGATATAAAACACTGTCTCTTTCCTTCTCATAAGAAGTGAATGAAGGAGTAAAAAGAAGCGCGATTTCACATGCCGATCCATTGTAGATCGAGGTTCGTCTTGGAAAGAATGCAGTTGCATCCATTTATAGACCCAATTTGAGTACAGTAGACCAACAGTACCTCCACGTACCTCGCAAAGTTTTCATGTTTTACAATTATCAGTCGTGCCTTATTAATATCCAAATAATAAGAATATCAACACTTGCATGTTGACAGTGAAATATCGACTGCAGCTCAATAATTACAGAAGATACGGCATACACTGTAATAGAAGGCTTCATATTAGACCAAGGTTAGGGACATACACCCTATGTGGCAGTCCGTAAGCAACCACAGCCACTGGGCTGAAGCTGAGCTACGGATGTCAATATGCCGGACGACTAACCACTAGGCAGACGGACGGTAGGACTAGAGTTGGGAGTGTAGAATCGTGGAAGACAACAGAGTATCGTAAAATAAACGTTCTTATAAAAAGCTCTTATTGGCGATGACGACACCGTCGAAAAATTGTCTCTTCTAGAAAAGATTGATCTTATGGGATTTTTCGATGGAGTGAAAGGATAGTACCGTAGAGGTAGCTCTAAGACCAGAAGGTCCTGAAGAAACGTGCTCAACTTTTTGGCTCAGCTCTGGTACTTTCTTCGGTGCCAAGCTAATCGATTCACCCCTCGAAACGTACGAAAATCCACTAACCCCTCATTTTATCTGTCAAAATTTCATAGCGAATCAAAACAAACATTGTGTTGTACTAGAATTTCGACTAGAATGGGGTACGTTAATCGTTTGCTTGGGACCAATAGGCTAGTCAAGTAGTGAGCCAATTAAAAATCGTTAGTTTCGTATTGATTGTTGATAGTACGAAGTGGTGAATATTTTTCACCCAAGCGGCACGAAGCTTTTGAATGGAATTCCTATTGAAATTTGAAACCAATGAAAGTATAGAATTGATAGTTAGAAGACGGCAGTGTGAAAATTGCATATCGATAGGAGATAGCGAGCTAGGACAACTTATTAAGGCAGGTACAAATCGGTTTTGTCGGTCGTTGATTTCACGCAGAAGTAATACTAAACATAGTCAAAGTAAGATAATTTTGTTTGCTCCGGAATTGAAGGAGAAACTGTTGCAAAAGGAGTCCTTGACGCTAGACGATGTAACTCGAGTGGTCAGTTCGTATGAAGCAGTGAAATATCAATCACAGCAGATGAAAACAGCGTTATCGAGAACAGAACGTTCAGCACCTAGCTATTGGATGAATAATGGCACTAATGCCTGCAAGATTCAAGGTTCGTAGAAAAACCCAACCGGCGAATATTACCGTTGCGGGCGCAAGAACCACTACGGAAATGATCCGAAGTGTCCAGCTGAAGATCAAAGGTGTAACAAATGCAACAGAGTTTTCCATTTCTATAAACGGTGCAGAACAATCACACTTCCTCAAAAGCGAAGAGCGAATAATCCTACGGAAGGGGTGTTTGGGAAGAAACTGAAATCCCAGAGTATCATGCGAGTTTAGGACAGCGAGGAGGAGAATCCGGTACCGCCAAATTTCATCTATAGTATCGGAAATGGGGACGAATTTCTCTGGGTCAAAGTAGGAGGTGTCATGATCCAAATGTTAATTGATTCTGGAAGTGCCAAGAGCATTAATGATGACAGTCCGTGGGCTTACATGAACACTCATGGGGTGAATGTGGAGGAGTTTTGGGAAGAAACCGATCAAATTTTCCGTGCGTATGGTCGTGATTCGGAACCGTTAGCAGTAGGTGGAATGTTTGAAGCAGTTATTTCTGTTGAGGATACCGGAAAGCGGACACAAAGAAGCAATCGCATTTATGTACTACAGGGTGGTGCACAGCCCTTACTCGGGCGATTGACTGCTACCAAGCTAGGAGTATTGTCAATCGGTTTACCTAGTGTCCAATCTAGTTTGAACCAGGTTGTAGACGAAAATAGGCCTTTTCCTAAAATCAAGAAAGTCAAATTGAGAATTCCTATCGACAGAACTATAACTCCTGTTGTGCAAGATGCCAGACGCCCGCCTATTGCTCTGCTTTCACGTATTGAAGACAAATTGTCGGCACTTCTAACTACAGACATAACTGAGCCAGTCACCAGAGCCAGTGAGTGGGTATCACCGCTAATGACGATAGTGAAGGAAAACGGAGGTCTTCGTCTATGCGTAGATATGCGAAGTGCAAATCAAGCTATACGACGAGAACACCACATGATGCCAACTATCGAAGATTTTCTGCCTCGCCTCAAAGCTGCCAAATTCTTCAGCCGGCTTGATATTAAGGAGTCCTACTATCAACTAGAGCTCGAAGAGGATTGCCGAGACATAGCGACGTTCATTACTCACAAGGGAATTTACCGGTTTAAGCGATTGATGTTCGGCCCGGGTGCCGGTTTGTAGTGTTCCAAAAATAGTGATTTGCCTTGGAAGCAGGAGTTGAAAAGTGAAATTTCACGAATACGGCGTGGTTTAGTGAGAATCGAAGGAAAATCAAAAAGGTTTTGCTGTGCAAGGGCAGGTCGCTGAAGGAGCTTCTGTCGTTGCCCGACGAAGGCCCCATGGGGCTACCGGTGCAGAAAGGTGATTCTTGAAGTGAGCTTGGCGAATTGTGATCGATTGCAGTGAGTTAATAGCGGAAGCTAAGAGCTTATTGTAATTGTATAAAAAAAAATCGCCATCTTGGGCCAAAAGTGAAAAATCCAGTGGTCCGGCAGTGGTGCGAAAAACGGTCTGTAATAGTGTAAGTGAGTGCAAGAGTACGCAATGCGTGGATTTATGGTAGTGTGCGATTTCTCACGTGTTTCGTCTGACGAGCCGAGTGGAAAAGGAGAAAGAGATGGAAAGCGGCTTTGAAGGAATAAAAAAAACAGGTCAGCAACATACGGTATGAGAAGCACCAACGGTTAGTAAGTGAGAATGTGTTAGTAAAGTTTATCGTATTTATTGGAAAGAAAAGCAGGAAAAGTGATCGAAGCAACAGTGCCACGAGCGGGAGAGCCAAATAAGTTGGCTGCTTGCTCGCACAACGTGCATATGGATAGGCAAGCGGAGGGGAATGTAGTGATATGATTGCATATTTTCAATTGACACACACAGCTCATTGCGATCGTGAATGGAGGGTGTACAGTATACCAGTGTGTTTTAGTGGTATTGGAGTCGCTAAGCAGAAGAAACAGTGGAAATAATTTCATCAGAACTTTAAAAGAATAGTATTGGTTTTAAGGGTGAGTGTGAGTGTGGTTAAAAGTAACCACAAGTGAGAGAGCTTGGTTTAGTATTAGACGGATGCAGAGCGGTATTGGAGAAGGCAACAGATCCAAGATGTTCCTACTAGGTAAGGTAGTCTTATTAAAAATAGGCTCAGACACTGGTTTAGGAATGGCAATATGGTAAGTCGTTTTTTGTTCTTTTTTTTATGGCTATGCGGAATTATGTTTCATTGGGAATACATTGAACAGACTGAATTTACATTGATTGATTGATTTTACATATAAAGACTGATAAAAGATTGAATTTTACATATTTGCATTATTATTTATTTAATTCAAATAAACGACATTTGTCTCATGTATATAAATAATAATGGATAAATCGGATAAAATAACTTTAAATTTATCAGAGATTAACAGGAATCTCGAAATACAACAAATATTGGGGGATGGGGGTTGCCTATTTGGGTCACTGCTACATCAACTTTTCGGCATCAACACATCTGGACGCGAGTACCAAGAGTCGATTAAGGTGCTTCGAAGACTAGTGGTGATGCATATTAGAAAAAACTTAGATAAATTCATGCCAAGTTTGTGCACTGACTACAATGTTCAAGGAGAGGAAGCTGCAAGAAAATTGGAAGATTCATTGATCGCTTTGGAGAAGGGTGAAACATGGGGCGGAGAGGAAACGCTGGTAGCGGTTTCAGAAATTTTCGAAACCCAAATAGTGGTAATTCAAAAATTTTCCATTTTACAATATGGGAATAACAACGGACGTGATAACAATTCGTGTTGGATCTACTATCATGAGTATGGTCAATTTCCTGGAGCAAACGACAGATGCAACCATTACGATAGCGTTATTTATTGTTCGGAAGAAGATGGAAACGTTTTGTACACGCACAAATTACCGAAGCTCAATTGGTGCACTAGAATGCAATCCATTACATCTCGCAACGGGGAAAGATTTAATTTCTTCTTTTATGAGGAAACTACTGACGCGCTATATTTATCGATTCAGCACCAAATGAGAGGAAACTCAACTTTTCCATTAGGGTTGCAAGCTAAGATACTCCAGTACGATTGCGATGTATTTTTCGACCTCAATAAGGAAAGCATTGAGAATAATGCTGTGTTGAGGCAACACAATGAGATAAATAATGCAACCTGGAAGTTTTTGTTTGCATCCTGCAACATTTTGGAAAAGAAATTGCTTATCGTCAATGCACAGGGCGACAAGTTGGCAGAATTATCTCCAGCATCACAAAGAGCGAATCTGATGCAGCGGTGCATTCTATGTTACGATGTAAAGCAAGGTATACTGGGAAGTTGTGTTCGAATCAGGAAAAGAAGATTGGTTGATAGCACTGAGGAATCAAGACAGGAAGCCCCGACGAAAAGAACACTAGGCTCTGCACGAGGTGGTTCACCGGATGAGGAAGACAATAACAACAACGGTATAATAGCGTCGTGGAACGTAAGAGGATGTTGTAGAGTAGACAAAAGGAACACGATTGATCAGATTTTACTGGAACATAACGTACATATTGGCCTTCTACAAGAGGTAAATACAGAATGTACTTCAATCGTTACGGAAAATTTTAGGTGGCATGTAATGAAAGCAACGGAGAATAAGCAGAGAGGATTGGCAGTTCTTATAAGAAAGTCAGCTGAGATAGTAATTGGTAGCATCGAAAGGATAAGCAACAACGTATTGAAATTGAAAATTTCAATAGGAATCGGAACTGCTCGTAGACAATGTACCATTTTTAATGTGCATGCTCCTAATAAGGGTTTATCAAAATTCTTAACTGAATTGGGCGGCGCCCTGTTGAAATGTGTACATCTGAATGAGGTTCTTGTCTGCGGAGATTTCAATTCTCAGTTAGGTTTAGCCGATGTGGGCGCAGATGAGAAGCACCTAATTGGAAAATTTGTGGGTCATGAAAAATCAAACGAAAATGGAATTCAACTTAAATTTTTCATGCGTACGCACAAGTTGGTTGCAAGAAATACCATGTCTCATCCATCATTACTTCAAACATGGATTTGTAATGGAAAATCATCGCAAATTGATCACGTTCTGAATACTACCTCCTCAAAGATTTTCGTTAAGAAATTGAGAGGACATTTAGTACAGGAATTTCAGAGCGATCACAAGTTGATAACTTTTAAAATTCAAATCAGAGGAAACCCTGTTTCAAAAGCTAACAAAGTGTTTACGAAACAAAGAGAGGATTCTACGAATACTTTAGGCGTTTGGGACGTAAAACTACTGCAAGATGGTAATCTGAGGAAAAAATACCAAGAGCAACTGACTAAGGTGTCTATTAACGTTGAAGACCCGTCACTTTCAACTTCGGAAGCATGGGAGCAATTCGTGGGAAAATTGAAAACAGCAGCGAGGTCATCAATTCACACCCTGTCAAAAATTCCAAACTCTCCGAAGCGAAGGCGAGCGATGGCCAAATTGAAAAAGAGTATCTTTTGGAAAAAGAGGCAACCCTTGAGCGAGCGTAAACTACGGAACTTCTTCAGTCCGCATCGTGCTCTCTTGCCGTGCGGATCTATTTGCTTTTTGCTGAAGGAAGTGTTACTACTACCTAAAGCTACAACAAATTTAAACAGCACTTTTCAGTGCTCAACCTGTAAAATTTCTACCTTGTTCAACTTTATTCCTCTTCGATCCTTGTTTGGACCCTACCCGAGGTAATCCTTCTTGGATATCGATTTGGAAAATTCCTCTTCGATCCCTCAGATTCTTATAGTAATCTGCTTGGAAGTCGATTTGGATAATCGCATAATCGCACTTTTCAGTGCTCAACCTGTAAAAATTTTCTACCTTGTTCAACTCCTCTTATTCCTCTTCGATCCTTGTTTGGACCCTACCCGAGGTAATCCTTCTTGGATATCGATTTGGAAAATTCCTCTTCGATCCTTCAGATTCTTATAGTAATCTGCTTGGAAGTCGATTTGGATAAAAATTTACTGCCGCCATGGCGCCTAAACGCAAAAGAAAGGGGCAAACTCTTGACCCCCCTTCTGATGAAATTAATTTGAGTAATCAATTTGATTTGCTCACGGATGATGAGAATGATCCATCATCCAAGAAAAATTCTAGTAAACTTTCCCGGCTTAATGCCAAGAAGGAAAAGATTCTCCCTATTGTGATAACCACTACCGATTTCCATGCTCTTCGCATGGAACTTTTGAATTTCGTGAAAGTTAAGTTTTCACTACAAATTGGACGTCGGGGTGAATGCCGTGTATTGGCTGAAACCTTGGACGGATTTAAATGTCTTCTCAAGTATCTTACTGAGAAGAAGCACAAATTTTTTACTTACGACACCAAAACTGAACGTGTGTTCAAGGTTGTCATGAAAGGACTGCCCAGTGGTGAATCCCTGGATCAGATCAAAGATGAACTGGCAAAATTACTTGGAGTTGTGCCACTCCAAGTAATCAAAATGAAAATGAAATCCCGTCCTGGCGATTCGCGCAACGGGATTTCAAATGATTTTTATTTAGTTCACTTCAAGTCTAGTGAACTAAACAACCTTAAGGCCTTAGAAAAAGCTAGCCTTATGCTCCATGTCCGAGTGAAGTGGGAACACTTCAGGAAGACTGGAGGAAATTTCCAAAACCTCACCCAGTGCCGTAAATGCCAGGGATGGGGTCACGGAACTAAAAATTGCTACATGCCAGCTAAATGCATGAATTGTGGTGATTCCTCTCACGCAAAGGACGACTGTCCTGTGAAGGAAGATCCTAAGAAATTTAAATGTACAAATTGTGGTGAAAACCACAAATCCAATTTTTGGGAATGTAAGACTCGCAAAGCGATCCTACAATCTCGTTCTAACCGACAGGTAAGAAACGCTCCACGTTTCCGACCAGGTACAAATTCCTCTGCTGTTAACAACGGTCAGCGAGGAACAAATTCTACATTCGTACCCGTAGGTACAAATATCACCCCTGCTTCAAATTTTTCATCTGTACCTACTCCCCTCGCTGCTAACAATGTTCAGCAAGTTAATGGAGCTACCTATGCTGCTATTGCAGCGGGTAGAAATCAAAATACTAGCCAAAGTAATTCTAACGGAAATTTTGACAATTTTGATTTAGGAAGCATTACTGCCCCTAAAATGGAATTTTTACAGAAATCATTAATTGACATGATTTCTGATATGCTTAAATCTAACTCCATGTTTGATGCTATTCAAACTGGAGTAAAATTTGCAAATAATATTGTCATGACTTTAAAATTCAGTAATGGATTTTAAGGCATTAAATATTGTAAATTGGAATGCTCGATCTCTTAAAGATAATGAAGACGAGCTATTTAACTTTTTGCGAGTTCATAACGTGCATATTGCCGTTATAACTGAAACGTTCCTTAAACCTGACCATAAGGTTAAGAAGGACGCAAATTACTTGATTTATAGAAATGATCGTCTTGATGGACCCTGTGGTGGCGTTGCCATCATTATTCATAGACGAATCAAACATAAAATTCTTTCTTCATTTGAAACCAAAGTTTTTGAAACTTTGGGAGTTTCTGTTGAAACAAAATTTGGACAACTTACGTTTATAGCTGCCTATTTGCCATTCCAATGCGTAGGCCAGAAAAAGAATTTTCTCAAGGGTGACCTCCAGAAACTTACCCGTCATAGGTCTAAATTCTTTATTATTGGTGATTTTAATGCAAAACACCGCTCATGGAATAATGCTCAAAGCAATTCTAATGGTAATATTCTGTTTGATGATTGTTCTGCAGGTTATTACACTATTCAATATCCAAACAGCCCAACATGCTTTTCTTCTGCAAGAAATCCCTCCACTATTGATTTGGTCTTAACTGATTCATGTCAACTTTGTAGCCAATTGGTTACCCATGCTGACTTCGGTTCTGATCACCTTCCAGTAACTTTTGAAATATCCCAAGAAATAATTTGTAATCCCAACAGCTCTACTTTCAATTACCATAGAGCTAATTGGGAGCAATATCGAACATTTATGGAATATAACTTCGATCCAAACATTCCTTTGCAAACCAAAGATGAAATTAATTATGCTCTTGAATCTCTGACTACTTCTATAGTTGCAGCAAGAGCTGCCTCAGTACCAAAATGCGAGGTTAAATTCGATTCAATTATAATAGACGACGATCTTCAGCTCTTGATCCGTCTTAAAAATGTTCGTAGGAGACAATATCAAAGAACACGCGATCCTGCCATGAAGGTTATCTGGCGGGATTTGCAAAAACAAATTAAAAAGCGATTCTCTGCCCTGAGGAACAAAACTTTTGAAAATAATATTTCTAAATTAGACCCGAGTTCCAAACCTTTTTGGAAACTCACAAAAATTTTGAAAAAACCTCAAAAGCCTATTCCAGCGCTTAAAGAAGGTGGTAAAATTTTGATCACAAATTTGGAAAAAGCTCAGAAACTTGCTAAGCAATTCGAGAGTTCCCATAATTTCAGTTTGGGTCTTACTAGTCCTATTGAGAATCAGGTTGCTCGGGATTTTCTGAATATTTTCTCTCGGGAAAATATTTTTGATGATTCCTGGGGGACTGATTTGGACGAAGTAAGGTCTATAACTAAAAAGTTTCAAAATATGAAAGCTCCAGGTGATGATGGAATTTTCTATATCCTCATCAAAAAACTCCCAGAGAGTACCTTGTCTTTCCTGGTAAAATTATTTAACAGATGTTTCCATTTGGCATACTTTCCTGATAAATGGAAAAATGCAAAAGTTGTTCCAATTTTGAAGCCGGATAAAAATCCAGCTGAAGCTTCTAGCTACCGTCCAATAAGTTTGCTTTCTTCAATAAGTAAACTTTTTGAAAAAATAATTTTGAATAGAATGATGCTTCACATCAATACGAACTCAATTTTTGCAGATGAGCAGTTTGGATTTCGCCATGGGCATTCAACTACTCATCAACTCTTGAGAGTTACTAATTTAATTCGTTCAAACAAATCTGAAGGCCACTCAACTGGAGTTGCTCTTCTAGACATAGAAAAAGCATTCGACAGTGTTTGGCATGAAGGTTTGATTGCTAAATTGAAAAAGTTTAATTTTCCACTTTACATTATGAAATTAGTTCAAAATTATTTAACTGACAGAACTCTGCAGGTAAATTATCAAAATTCCAAATCTGATCGACTACCTGTTAGAGCAGGAGTTCCTCAGGGTAGCATTCTTGGGCCTATATTGTATAACATTTTCACTTCGGACCTCCCTGATTTGCCTCAGGGTTGCCACAAATCTTTGTTCGCTGATGACACAGGCATTTCCGCTAAAGGAAAAAGTCTTCGTGTTATTTGCAGCTGACTGCAGAAAAGTTTAGATATTTTCTCTTCTTATTTACAAAAATGGAAGATTTCTCCCAACGCTTCCAAAACTCAACTTATAATATTTCCACACAAGCCTAGAGCTTCGTTTTTGAAACCTAGTAGTAGTCACATAGTCACTATGAACGGAGTTCCAATTTCCTGGTCAAACCAAGTGAAATATCTTGGATTAATACTTGACCAAAAATTAACTTTTAAAGATCACATTGAGGGCATTCAAGCCAAATGTAACAAATATATTAAATGTTTGTATCCTCTTATAAACAGGAAATCCAAACTTTGCCTGACGAATAAACTTCTAATATTTAAACAAGTTTTTAGACCGGCCATGCTTTACGCTGTGCCAATATGGTCTAGTTGTTGCACTACCAGGAAAAAAGCACTTCAAAGGATTCAGAACAAAGTTCTGAAAATGATTTTGAAGTTGCCTCCCTGGTACAGTACTACTGAGGTACATAGAATTTCGAATGTTGAGACTTTAGAACAAATGTCCAACAAAATAATTAATAATTTCAGGCAAAAATCGTTGCAATCCTCAATTGCAACGATTAATTCCCTTTATACTTAGATAAGATTTAGTTTTAGTTTTTAGTTTTAAGATATCAATTGTTATACTGACATGCAGGTTAAAAAACCTGTTTAAAATACTGAATTGCCAAGACATGAACAATGTAAAAACACTTAGATATATATCATAACAATTAAGGCTGGTACGTTACTGCAGTAACTGGAGCACCTAGGTTAAAAATGAAATGTAATTTATTTTGAATTTGGAACAAATAAAGAGTTAAAAAAAAAAAACGGAACTTCTTCGAAGCACAGCGCAACTACAGAAGTCTTTGTGATGAAAAAGAGCGTAAGGAGGAATTTGAATTTTTTAACAACTTGAAGCAGTATAAGCCAGGAGAGAGAATTAGAAGAACTTTCAAATACGTTAAAAAATTCAGAAGAAAGAGGCCGCAACTGAGGCGATCCGACATCTCTCTTCAGCATTTCTTGGAATCACCATCGATCAACCTACTTCCTGATCTGATTGGAAATCCAAGTCACGAAATAGTCACAGTGGATCTCCCGGATACGTCTTGTATAGATACAATCATCAAAAGCTGTAAGAATGGAAAAGCAGCTGGTGCGGACGGCATACAAAGCGAACTACTAAAGTATGCAGACGAAGGTACCTTGGAAGAATTTAGGAACCTTTTGAAAAGAGTGTGGGTAGAAAATAGCATCCCAGACAGTTGGAGACGAACTACAGTGATCCCGATCCCTAAAAGCAAAAAGGCGAAGCAAGCGAAAGATTTTCGAAAGATCGTTTTGGCTAGCGTAGGGTACAAAATTTATGCGAGTTGGATTTTAGGGGCCCTAATACAAAACACATCACCTATAGGATCACACCAAGCAGGTTTCCTTAACGAGCGATCAACAATGGATCATATATTTACAGCTCGGCGTATTCTAGAGGAAAAGTGGAATGCAGGTGATGACCTGATAGTGATGGCTTTGGATATTGAGAAGGCTTTCGATAACATTAGTCTTTCTGCTCTGCCAGACGTATTGCTGACAAAAGGTGCCTCCGAAGGGATTGCAAATAGAGTGATTAATTGCATCAATGCAGAGGAGCAACAGGTGCTGTGGAATGGGCAAAAAACTGCGCCTCAAATGAGGTCTAGAGGAGTGAAACAGGGTTGTCCACTCTCTCCCTACATATTTGATTTGATTATGGAGGAAGTTCTTTTGACCGTTGAGGATGAATTGGACGGAAGGTTAAAACTAAATCAGACCGGCAGGTTAACGTTCCCAATTATCCTTGTATATGCGGACGATATTTTGATTATCGCTAGGTCATTAGAGGAGTTAGAGAAATTGTTGCCAGTGCTAGAATACTATCTAGGCGAGGTAAACCTTAAGATTAATGAAACTAAATGTCAAGTCATGGTAAGGACGCCTACTGGAGAAGCACCAAAGGAGCTAAAAATTGGAGATCGCATTTTAAAAACAACATCATGCATACATTATTTGGGAGTTCCAATCACAGAACGCTTAAATAGGAAGCTGACGACAAGAAAACGATCTAGAGACGCTGTTGTTGCCTCGAAAGTCATCTTAGACTTTCTTAAGGAAAGAAAGCCATCAGAGAAGTTGGGTTCATTATTATATGAAACCGTAATAACTCCGACGATGGTGTATGGCTCGCAAGCCACGGTTCTTACGAAGCGGTCTAGGAAATCTTTGAGAAGGTACCAAAAGCAAATCTACGGTCAAATTAAATCACTGTGTCAGATGGAGGATAACTCGTCTTCAAAAGATGGTCCCAGATCGATAACAAAGTGGATCCGGATTCTTCAGTTAAGGTATTGGGGACACATTGTAAGAAGACCTGAGAATCATTTGCTCAAGCTGGCTGCGGAGTATAGATTACCACACAAAAAGAGAGGTAGACCTGCTTTTACTTGGTGGGATACGATTGCTCAGAGTATGTGGAGATTTGAGAACATACCAGTTGAGGAATGGTACGAATTGGCAGACGACAAAGAAAAACTGGATACGAAACTCAAAGAAATATACAATTTGCCCGAATCTGAAACAGATGACGAATGAGGATACTCTCTATCTAACCACCAGCATATAAAACTCAACAGCATATTCACTATCTTTCGGAGAGTGCATCGCTAAGATTTTGGATCACAGCTCTTTCTGCATGATGGGTTTGACATATTTGCTCCGCAGTGTTCGGACGGTCCCGGGTCGGGTCCGGATTGGTCTCCCGGGGTTTGGACTCGTTTAGTGGGGGGGCTGGCTTGGCGCAGGCCGTTGGAGGATTGTATGGGGGTTGCTGTGGGATATCCGGACTTCTTGTTTATTGCCTTCTGGCCTTTTCCGTGTTGCGTTGTTCAAAAGCTCTGTAACTGTTCTTGTGGAGAATTTTCTCAGCTATAACTTTGCAGAATATAGGGATTGATAGTCTTGTGGCATGGGGCTGCTATTTTGTGGGCGACACTGTGTTCTGCAGTGTGACATAGTAGCCATGATGCTGAGCTCTATTCTACGCGTCTGAAACACCAGTGTTGCCTGCTGGACAGTTGAATAATGGGGCGGTAGTTGCTTGGATCATTAATAGCTTTTGATGCTTACAGTCTATCGAAAAGTGGTCTTACACAGAGTTGTGGCTGAGAGAGTTTGCTTCAGGCTCAGTTATCGGTTTTTGAAGCGGAGCGATATGGTTAATTGATGGATGGATATGAGCAGAATGTTTGGTTTTCCCATAGTAATTTCCATATAGACTTTGGACGGTTGGTGCCGTGTCTTTCTCTTACCGGATGGGTTCCGGTTTTAGGGGCTAGTCGGGGCCCGATCTGGGGCCGTTTGAGCGCTGTGAAGCGGAAGTGTTGGATTTTGCATCAGTCTAATGGGCACTAAGAGAGTAGGTATATCCCATTATTCAGGTTCGTCTGGCATACGTCAGGTATAGATTGGACTTCGTCTTGTGTATTGATGTTGCGTTAATCGGCGGAGCGGCCTTTGATGATTCGAGGAGACGTTTAATATTTTGTGAACAAAAGTCAAACGTTGGTTCCAATCGTTAGGGCTGCTGCGAAGATTACCGAATTTACTTCTTTTCATGTCAATGTCAATAGTAATGCTCGTCTGCCAAACAACGACGCTGTCAATGTCAATGTCAATTAGTTATATAATAAGCTTATCAATAGAAAAGAGTGTTAGTCAATTCTAAACTTTATCTAACATTACCCAAAACTCACCTTTAAAATTCTATACTAGTTAGTTTGTAATGTGTTTTAAGTAGGTATCATAAGCATAAATAAGAATAGTTAATAATAATTACCAGAATTTACAAATGATAAAAATTAGTTTCGATAGACTTTTGATAGGACGGCCTTTAATCATATGTTCATATGTTGGATTTTCATTTTTTTTTTTTTCAATAACAAGCCTCAAATTTAACGCACTAAAGTTACATCTCGTATTAGATCATTTCTATAGGAACTAACTTATAAGCTTATTAATAGATATGAGTGTAAATCGATTCTAAACTTTATCTAACCTTACCCAAAACTCATCTTTAAAATATTATACTATTATATTTTCCAACAGCATCGTTAAAATAAGATGATAAATAGCATTTTGAAATCATCACCATCATTTACTCTCACATTGACTCCACATAAACAAAACATCAATCATGGTTACACTGTATTTCAGTTTTTACATACTTTTAATTATGTTTATTGTGATATTGATTAATGCTAATACTAATGTTATCTTTTGTAATTATTTTTATTATTTTTTTATGCAGTATAACTAAATAATTTCTCCTCAATATCATCTACCGTATAACACTACATCGACCAAAATGAATTTGAAATCGGTTGACAATTTTATTTTATTTTTACAGAACATTACAGTTTAATTAACACCCTTATTTTAGGACTGCGATCGAGGCCTCAACCCTTCAAGTTTATTTATCTACTTGGTCTTGTTGGTTTGAAAGTTACACTATTGTAGAAGTATGCAAATATTAGCAAATTTGTTGCAGTATAATTTGTATCTTTCAGATTAATGCCGATCGCGATGGAACCTTGAAGACACCTCAGCGGGAGTTCTGCCATGCCATCTATCGTACATTTCATCCATCATCTTCAATCTGCTAACTTTATTGCTTCCACTTGAAAAATGTTTTATTGTTGAAATTTGTAGCTGATTATGATTTAACTTGAAAAGACATAGAGGTTTTGTGCCTACGGGAGAAGAGGTAGTTAAATTATTTTCACTCCCGCGGGTTTTCCCCTCTATCAATAAAAAAAAATATATTCAACACATCATAATTCCTTCCTATTATTCAGCTACGAATGTAACAACGATGGTGAGTTCACCATGTTATATCTTCATTTTATTCCAGCAGACAGCAATTTCAAATTTATAAAAAAAAATCTACATATGCCAGCAACACTGACTGGGTGTATCCTATGGCTTACCTTCCCTACTAACATAATTCCTAAATTCCCGAGACATTTATGAGGGGTCGTAGAGTTCTCTGCATCTCTCTTAAGTAAATGTTGGACTAACATACCTTTCCTATCCCTACCAGTTGTAAGGACGTGGCCAGGACAATCCTTAACTGTTGGAGCGGGATGTTTCTTTATCTGGGAGATAGTATTTATTTCCTACTTACTATCTGTCCAGTTACAGAAATCCGTCTTGCTCTTATAGTTTTGAATTCGTACCACCTACGATATTGTGCAACTTGTTCGATGCTAATGCTAATGCTAATGCTAATGCTAATGCTAATGCTAAGCGATTGATGTTCGGCGTCAGCTGTTCGCCTGAAATGTTTCAGAAGCCTTAGAGCAGATTGCGACATTACAGTCAATTTTATCGACGATATCATCATTTTCGGACAAACAGAAGAAGAACATGACAGGGCGTTGCAACAGGTTCTATCACTTTCAGAGCAAAAGGGGTGCTGTTGAATCATAGAAAGTGTGTTTTCAAGGCAACGGAGATTGAATTTCTGGGACATGTTATTTCGGAGAAAGGCATACGACCAACTGCAAGTAAAATAGAATCCCTAACAAAATTTCGAGCGCCGAAGACTGCTGAAGAAGTTCGCAGTTTCTTAGGAATGGTAACGTACGTCGGACGTTTCTTGCCGGACTTGGCCACAGTAACGGCTCCTTTGCGAGAGTTGACGCAATCGGGTAGAGGGTCATCAAAAGTCGTTAAAAAGATTGAAGGAAATTATCGGCGATATTCGAATCCTGCACTTCTTCGATAACTCACTGCGAACGAGAGCTGATACATTCATTTGATGTATTCATTTACATTCATTTGCCTCTAACTTTTTTCATCACCAGAATTTTGCAAAATGGTGTTTAGAGCTTTAGTAGGTTTTGTTATTAACAACAACTTTTGTTCATAACTCAAATCTGTATCTCTTATACATCACGAATTAGAGCGGGCAGAACTTGATACTGTTTTTCAGCGAATGTAAAATACATTCACTGAAAAGCAGTAGTGGCTTCTATTCGCTCTGGATCTTCATGCATAATTGATACGGATTTAGGTTGTTGACAAAAGTTGGAGTTAATAACAAAACCTACAAAAGCTCCATACATCATTTTGCAGAGTTCTGTTGATGAAAAAAGTTAGGGGCAAATGAATGTAAATGAATGCACGAAATGAATGCAAATGATTTTTTATGCCTGCCTGTGTTAGTTCAATTTGAAGGTAGTGATGATGAAAATCCACGAATTAAATGCTACGCTAGTAAGAGCCTAACCGCAACGGAGAAACGATACTGTCAGACTGAACGCGCTGGCAATCGTTTGGGCTGTGGAGCGGTTGTCTGTTTATTTCATAGGCCGGAAATTTGAATTGGAAACCAACCATAAACCTCTGGAGGTAATCTTTTCACCGTCTTCGAGACCTTGTGGTACGTCTTACGCTTACAATCCTTCACATTTGAAGATAAAGACAGGAAGGGTTCAAGAAGGAAGGTGGAAGAAGATAACGCAGTGGAACTAACTTGAAAAGAATAATAAGTTTCTCATCCTTGCGGTAACGAAATCGGCCGCAGTGGACGTTGAAAAAATAGAGAACGCGGTGGAAAGGGATCAACAATTACGATTGGTAGTTGAAGCTTGAATATCGCATGATCATGGACCAGGGTGGATGTTAAGGCATTCGAACCATTCCAGAATGAACTCGGATTTGTAGGAGATTTGTTAGTACCTGGAAGTAAGCTGGTTGTACCAGATCAGTTGCGGAAGAGGATGCTGGACCTTGCACACGAAGGTCACCCCGGTGAATCTTTAATGAAGTGTAAGCTGCGGGATAGAGTCTGGTGGCCCCGGATGGATGTTGATATCGCGACATATGTCAAGAATTGTGAAGTCTTTTGACTAGTGCGACTTCCTAGAAAACCAATTGCTATGTCACGCAGAATGATGCTCACAAAACCGTGAGTGGATGTGGCCATAGATTTTATGGGTCCACTTCCGTCGGGTGAATTCTTGCTTGTCATCGTAGACTACTTCTGTCGATATAAAGAAGTAGAAATCATGGTTAAAATATCAGCTAAGGAACGTTGAACGTCTCGGTAGAATTTTCACTCGACTCGGATATCCACGTACGATGACACTTGACAATGCCAAGCAATTTGTTGGTAAGGAGTTTGAACTGTACTGTAATACCCATGGGATTACGTTGAACCATGCTACACCATACTGGTCGCAGGAGAACGGTTTGGTTGAACGGCAGAACCGATCCTTATTTAAGCGCTTACACATAAGCCACGCTCTCGGCCGTGACTGGAAGCAGGATTTGCAGGACTACCTAATTATGTACTACACTACACCGCATTCTTTAACGGAAAAGATGCCAACTGAGTTGTGTTTCAGCAGCATTATCAGATCAAAGATTCCATCGTTGGATTACTGTGAAAAACTTTGCTGAAGACTATAACTTTCTAGCTTTTATAACTGCTGAGATGTAAAGGTTTTTTTTTTTGTGGAGAAACCGTTAAAATCAATTTTGTATCTATAACTTTTTCTATAATATTTCTACATGTTTGGCATAATATACAAAGATGTTAAAAATAGCAAATTACACATCTTTTCACAAGACTGTAAATTGCTATCATTAACAGTTGAAAAGTTACTTACATTTTTTGGTTCAAAATTACCCAACTTCTAATACCAATAACTTCTAAACGGGCAAAAATGAGCAGGCCATTTTTTGAGCAATTGAAAGTACAAGAAAATGCAATGAAATTGTGAAGAAACCAGGCCGCCTCCACGTGACTCTTAATCGAAATACTTAATCACTTTTCAGAATTTGAAATTGCGATTTTGTGAAACCACGGGAATTTTATCGAGTAGGTGTGAAAAGAGGCATACAAATGGATAACGAAGCAATCTGGTTTATTTCTTGTGACTAGCAAAATGACTCTGGATCAAAACCAGACCACCCCCAAACGACCCTTGCCTGAATCGCTTATGTACTTTACATATTTTTCGATTTTGTCAATAAACAATACCAATCTCTTCGTCGACATCACTGATCTCGCCGTTGTCATCTGTAATGGCCAAAAGTTCCAGAGCATTCCCGGAGCACACCTCACTTTTGTTTTTCGGTAGTTCCCTCATGTTGGAAATTAACGTCAGGTTATAAATCATATAAATACTTGGATAAATGTGCATCAAACTTATAACTCTTATACTATCATCAGACTACGAAATTAACGGCGAGAGGTGCAAAAGCCACGGAATAGAAACGGCTCGTAAACTAGTCGATCTATATCCATGGTACTATCTCCCCGTGTCTGTTCATATAGTGCTCAAACACGGAGCGAAAGTGATTTCTTCATTTCTAATACCCATTGGGCAACTATCTGAAGAGGCCCAGGAAAGCACAAACAACGCTATCAAGCAATACAGAACCCACCACACAAGAAAGTTGTCCAGAGAAGCCACGAATACAGATCTTCTTCATCGTCGTCTGGAATCCTCCTATCCGTACATTTCCAACAGCTTTGTTTAACACAAATATTTTGTATCTCATCATAAATTTTGCATCTCACTTTTAGGTGGATTAATCTTTAATTTTATTTTACCATAAGAAGCAGTGAGAAACTTCTCAGAAGACACCTAGTACCTTTAATCAGTCACTTCAGCGTAAATAAAAAGCGCGTGTTTTGATACCCTTGGCACCACTGTGCACTGGGCAGAAGCTGAGCTACGAATGTCAATATCTTCTTCTTCTTCTTCTTCTTCTTCTTCGCATTACAAGCTTATTGCATATCGCATATTAGCTTATTGCGTGCTTTCAACTTAGTGTTCTTTTGTGTTTTTATATTTATGTATAGTGTTTGCTTTTTCAGTAAAAATACCAATATTTTTAGTTCATTTATGACTTCCTAAGGCTTAATTATTATTAATTGAGAGCTTTCGACGCTTGTACCATTTTTGCATTGGTATAATTGTGTGGCAAGACCAATCATACTTCTATGCACAGAGAAGTCGAGAAATTTTCCAACCCGAAAAATTCCTAGACCGGACCGGGAATTGAACCCAGCCACCTCCAGCATGGTCACTGGGCAGACCAACGGTACTAGAGTTGGGAGTGTAGAAGCGTGGAAGACAACAGAGAATCGTAAAATAATCGTTCTTATAAAAAGCTCTTATTATAAGTGAGTCAGTCATTAATAAACCGGGTTATCACACCCTATAATGAATAAAATAAGGCAATATTTTGGCTGTTGACAATCATAGCTTTTTGGTGCGTCGCAAAATTTTACATAAATTCTTTCGGTTACTGAGAAAGTAATTCAATATTGGCTTTGCTATACTGTCGATACTGGACTGCACATTTTCCTATCAGAGTGCTGAATTCTGTCCAGCTTTAAAACATTGAACCAGTGCTCACCTACAGCTGCCGTATCATTCCTAATCATCTTTCGACACGGAAATCAGAAATCCAAATAAAAAAAAATCGAATTTCCTCCCGGAAACAAAAGGCTCCATTAGCGGAGAGTTTCCGCTCTCTGAAAAGTAGAGAAAAAAAATGTCCCTCATGCCATTTCCCACCATCCACTTTGCCTCTTCGGTAAGATGATTCACCTAGATCTCATCAGCTTATATTTACTCATCTCGACTGGGGAAAATCTTCGTTTATCTTTGATCATACAAATCCAGCATTGACATTTCCTGGCTTGCACCATACCATTTCCCTTTTCTCCCTGTCTCTGACTGCCCGACGAGACATCCCAGCAATAATTCATTAAAAACCGATCCTCCCACGCCAGACACATGCGAGCTAGGTACATGTCCGACTCAGACAGCCCCCGCAGTATCAGAAGCCGCGATATATCGGAAGTGGGTGGGAGGTGGCAGAGTGCCGGCGAACATTTACATTCATCCAAGTGAAAGCAAACATAAATTTTTCGTCAATGGGCTCGGTAAATATTGATAAAAATATTTCCACTTTTCTTTCGCTGTTTTATTACCCTCTGCGATCAGACCGCCAACCCAGGGTAATGCAGGGGATGGACATGGGAAGATGCCGTTATCTGGCTGCTACTTCTTTTTTTTTTATCAATTTAGTTCAAGGAAAGCTAAAGAAGACATTGAAAAAGCTTGAGGGAGCATGGTATTTGATTCCCAGAACGAAAGAAGCTGGTGTCTCGAAGGAGGCCAAAGCAGTCGCAAATTGAGTGTGGCTGTTTGGTTGGATGCTATCGAAGCGTATCGAAGGAAATTTTCCGTCATCCAACCACTTGCCTTGGTATCGTCCTTGGGTTTTGTGCTCTCGGGAGCCGGATAATCTTCGATGTTTTTCTTCGCATTTCAGTGTGCCTGCCAGGAGTGTCTTAGGCACATTTTCCGATACATTACAGCAGCCTCCGGAGATAGGCTTGCTTCCTGAACCGGATTATCTCGGCACTGTGTCACTGCCATTAGTTTGGATCGGAGCTATAATTGATTCTTGAAGGCAATCTTCCAATTCCACGAGCAGAAAAATGTGGCTCCAACTATAGCACAAGTTTTATCCAACGCCAGCACTTCCCATTCAACAGGAGTCATGACAAACTCGGACCTGTCAACATGGGAAAGTTGCTTCATCACTTACTTTTCATTGCACACAGTTTCAACTAATAACAGTGAACTAGCAAACTATACTACGCCACCCGCAGCACACAAACTTTCCATACTAAACTCATCCGGCCATTTATGCATGGTTCGTTACCTCGCTTGTTCGGAAACTGCTCACTACGGGAGGTCATGGCAGTGCGCGGTGGTGGCGCTAAGGCTTTCGGTTTTCCGGCTCTCGTACGATGATGGTGCAGCTTCGCGTTGCAATCAGCTGTCTGTGGAAGAGGTCTCTGCAGACCGACCTTTTTGTTTTTCTTATTCTAGCAGAAATTTTAGAAAGTCGACAGAAGACGTGGGTGACACAATGATTACAGAAGGCATGATCTGCTAGTTCTAGTTGGCATAGCTAAATATCGCACAACATTCGATGATATCTGGTCATCATGATTGGTTGATCAGTGGAATACTCGATACGAGATCTCCTGCTTAGAGATACT
The DNA here is from genome assembly GCF_037179485.1 of Ochlerotatus camptorhynchus. NCBI lineage: Eukaryota > Metazoa > Arthropoda > Insecta > Diptera > Culicidae > Ochlerotatus > Ochlerotatus camptorhynchus. The sequence goes on along the minus strand of NW_027041014.1, from coordinate 2,028,047 downwards.
GTTGGAAATTTCGTCAAAAGTTCATTATCGCAAGCGAAACGTTTTCGCTAGGGAAGTTTGGGATGCGAATTTCGCAAAGTGTTATTTCCCGAGCGAACTTACTTGTTTGGGATTAAGGATCAAATGTCAATCAATCAAGCGTTTACTTGTATTTGTTTTCCACATGGATGGTTGTAGGATCTAAGCAACCATTGGTTTTGTAACAACCTTAAAGCATGAGAATAAATATTCATTATCAGTTGTACCTCGGACCGAACCAGACGTTTCTACATTTTGGCGACGAGCGATAAAAGTTACCCACGGATTTGGACACTCCACCCCAGAAAATTTTACTCGGACCCCCGTGAGATGGCTTGGCCTATGGTGAGTACTTGTGATAAAGCAGATTTTCGAGAGAGTTTGCAGTGGAAAATTCTAATGTACCAAACCTGAAATCATTTCCGTGGATAGGAAATTCTTAGGGATGATGTTACCTGAGAAAATTGAATTTCAATTTCTCCCGTAAACCCGGAATTTAACATCCTAAGAAATAGAGGCAGTTCAGGGTATTTTTTTCGGAATGAAAATCCTAATCGCTTAGGGATGATTCTCACTAAAACAATTTTGTTGATGACGTGAGACCCGGTGATTCTGGAAAATTCTAAACAAAATACGCGGAATCCATAGCAACGGGATGAAGTACGCAGTGAAATATGTAAAAAGTATCATTATGTGGAACCCAATGTTTCATGGGATGCAGTACGCAGAAATCCCTAATGTGAAAGAAAGCGGAACCTTTCGTTTGGAATGAAGTACGCAGGAAAATATGAGATATTTTAAGCGGAATCCGACGCTTAAGAATGTAGTACGCAGTAAATCTGAACTTAGAGAATGTTAAATGCGGAACCCAACATTTGGGATGAAGTACGCAGAGTAATACTGTGTATATGTATTTCAGTGCGGAACCTGAGTTTTGTGTAGTACGCAGATCACATGAATTTTGATAAAAATACGTCACAGACGTAGTGTAGCTTGTAAAGTACCTTAAAATGCGTGTTTTCTAGGTAAACCAGTTGATCCCTCCGTTTGCCTACAGTTTAAAGAGACGTTAATAGACGTATCCACGTATTCTCCGTTTGCCGAAGATGCCGACGGACCAGTGTCTGCCCGCTGGGAGAAGTGGCGTGAACATTTTGAAGCATACCTAGCATGGAAGGACGTTGACAATCAGGAGGAAAAATTCAAATCCCTGATGATGTTCGGTGGACCAGACATCCGGAAAGTGGTCAAGCAAGTTCATGTTGACGAATCACACGCTATGGAGAACCGGTACCACATTGCCATGCCAATGTTGGACGATTACTTTGTACCGAGACTCTCGAAAACGTTCGAACGTCAGAAGTTCCGCGAGATGAAACCAGCTGTAGGTGAAAAGTTTGACACTTTTGTCATCAGACTGAAAAAGCAGGCAGCCTACTGTGATTTTGGAGATCAGCTGGAAAGCATGGTAGCTGACCAAATTATTACAACTACAACGGATGTGAGTCTGAAGAGGAAGTGCCTAGAAAAAGACTTTAACTTCAAGGAGATCGTAGCGATCGGTCGTACCCACGAGTCTGTTCAAATACAGATGAGCGATTTGGACAATCGGAACGGAAACTTACAAAAAGTCAGCGCTGTCGAAACGGAGGCCAATGAAGAGTCAATTTTGAAGGTACGCTCCAAACTCGGAGGACCAAGGCGGTTCAGATGTTTCCGATGCAATGGCAGACATGATTCGAAAGATCCATCGTGTCCAGCCAAATCACTCGAATGCAGAAGTTGTGGTCAAGTGGGACACTTTTCCCGCTGCTGTTTTCTAAAAAAGAAGAAGACCAACGGATAACCGTCCCAGTACAATCGTTTCGGAGCTTCCCGTTAACAAAAGCGATTCGTACGAGAAGTATCTGTAGATGGAACCGAGCGCAACTCAGATGTAGTTGATCTTTTCCATCTAGGAGCAGGAAAGAAGCTGGTTCCAGTATCTGTTGGAGGAGTTTGTTTGAAGTTCGTGATTGACACAGGAGCAGACGAAGACGTTTTAAGCGAAGCGGATTGGGCTACGTTGAAACGCGTTGGGTTTGAAGCATACTCTATCAGGAGAGGAAGCAGCAAAGTATTCAATGCTTATGGGATAAAGACACCGTTGTAAGTGCTTGGTGAAGTCGACGCAGAAGCTATGATCGACGGTCGGATTACCGACACTACGTTCTACGTGATCCAGAATGGGAAATGCTCGCTTCTCTCAGGTGACACAGCAGTCAAACTTGGATTGGTGAAATTTTTGCAAGCAGTGAATGATGAATCGTTCCCACATATAATTTATACAGGTAAATTTAAATAAATCTATTCTAAACTTCACATGTGTACAGGTAATGTTGCTAATATCAAAATCGATAAAACTGTAACTCCAGTCCGCCAAAGCCTTCGTCGCATACCATTTCCTCTTGAAGAATTGACCTTGAAAAAACTTCGGGAGCTAGAGAAGCAGGACATCATTGAACGTGTCAATGACGCTTCTGAATGGGTCTCTCCAATGTTAGTAAAGCGTAAAAGCTTCGATGAGGTCAGACTTATTGTAGATCTCCGGGAGGCTAACAAAGCAATAGTTAGAGAAGTCCATCCCCTTCCAACACTCGAGCAAATAACGAAGAAGATGACATGGGACCAGCCATTCCAACTGCTGCTGAACGCACTACGAATCCAACGGAACAACCCTCTACCAGCCAAACTACTACGGAACCTCAGATGGTCTCACGATGCGATGGTCGAAAACGCCCTTTTGAGACTAGCCGAACTACCAGCAAGCGCTCGAAACATGTACCTAAATACTTAGCAGATTACAAACTTTGAATATATTAAATCTTTAAAATATTAAACGTAAGGAGGGAATGTAGGATCTAAGCAACCATTGGTTTTGTAACAACCTTAAAGCATGGAATATTCATTATCAGTTGTACCTCGGACCGAACCAGACGTTTCTACAATGGTATTGGCGTTATCGAGAATTTAATAAATCATGACAAACTAATCCAGCTACATGATACTTTTTTTTAAAGTTTTGATTTGTGGGTAGTATTGAAATTGTGTTGTTTAATAGGAAAGGTAATTTCAGTATTTAAATCCTACTTTGTGTTTGTGTGTTATTCATATGACCTAAACACACTATAGGAGCATCTTAATAAAACGTTTCCGTTTCAATTCAATTGGATTTCTCATGAAGTTTCTGATGGGTTATACGGAATCTTTCTTGAGATTATTTATAATCGATGTCTTAGTGTCTTAGCTCATTGATTCTCCAGAAATACTTTGAGAATTTGCTAGAATGCTTCTTAGAGTGCTTTGGAAAATCAAATGCTAAGATTTTCTATAATTTCTCTATGGATTCTTCAAAATTCCAAATAAGATTTATCTCCTAAATTTCTCGTGGAATTCGTCGGAATTTATTGTTATGTTCTACCTACCCTATTAGCATTCTATGGAACTTCAATTGGAATTCTTTAGAATCTTCCTCGAAGTTATTTGATGCTCCTGTTTGACCGAGAATGACACTTGGAATACTCTAGAATTCCATTTTATTTTTTCGTGCTTGAGGTTCTTGGTTATCCCTCCAGACTGACTCTTGTGAACCTTCAGAGATTGATTTTTTGGTTGTGGAATCATGGAATCCTCCACGGCCACAATATACAAATTTCGATGCCATTTTCTTGCGTTTTTGGCAAACGAGGTTCCACGCGGCTTCGGTGACGATTTCTAATGCTGCCAGAGGAGGTTCTGCACGATTTTTTTAGGTTTGCGATTCTGCCAGCGGATATTCCCGTTTCAACGGAGCTTGCTAGCATTCACGGTGGTGATTTTCGGTGCTTCCAACGGAAGTGTCAGGAAAGCTATACGGTACTTTCTCATGTGGAGCTTCCACAATATTCCGGTGGAGATCTCCGATGCTGCCAACGGAGGTTGTACGGAATTTCGACGGAGTTGTCTCGCGTTATCGGCGGAACAGGTTTAGCGCTGTTTCAATGTTAGCAGTGGAAGTTCTGGGGGAGTTTCTGCACGAGAGATTTTCGTCACTGCCGGAGGAGGTTGCAGGAAGCAGGCTTGCCAAAAGCTCCATCAAGAGTCATCAATAAGCTGAACTCCAGCATATTTTGATGATGATAAATTTTGCTCGCACGGAGCTATACTGCATGCTCAAGCTGAGCTCTTGCCAACCCACATCACGGGCATCAAGAGAGATGCGGAGCTCGTTTTCGGGTGTACATCGATTCTGCCTACCGAGCTGAAATATTAACTTCGTGATGCACTCGCGCAAAGCAGTAAACTTGGAGCTTCGTGATGTATTCGTAGAGAGCTTGGCTCTTGATGGCTGCTCCCAGTGCGCATGAATGAGTGATTTTGTATTGTAATCCCATTTCCAAGGGCGAAGTTTGTTATCCTCACTTTCGCTTCCTAAAAAATAATGGACTATGCATGTATTACGTAACTCCAAAATGGCAATTGTATTCGTAGGGTAGCTCTCTATATTCTGGGCCAACGCCTATATTTTAGGCAAAGCAGAATAGCTTCCATGTTTGTAAACTGAACCACAATTTCGGCATTTCAACTATCTCGTCATCGTATATAGCGGATCTTCCCTTGTGTCGAAAACTAAATACGTAGTTGAGATTCAAGAGATATAGGGCTATTTTGTTGGTATACTTTCGGCGGTTTTCAAAATCTGGGAATCGGGAATGGGGAGAAATTGAAATGGGGAATCTTTTAAATTCATGTTCTCTTAGGACTCAATTCCTCAAAAATCTAAGCACATACAAACAATCGAATACCATCATCTGATAGAGCAAACTTTCTTCATCGAATGGCAATTTTAGTTTACGTGGTAGTGTTTTGATTCTCGAGAATGTTGTGTTTAAAGTAATTGTTCCGCCTATTTCAATTGTTAGTCCAGAAAGATTTCCGAGCTACCGTGTGTGCAGCGAGGGTAGCGAATTGAATGAATGAACATGTTAAAAGGCAACAGGAGAATACGAAAACATCACCAAGGGATAATCCATAAACGGAGTAAATAGTGCTTTTACTAGTTTTTCCATCGTACATTCTAAGTCAGAAATATTATTTCGTTTATACACTCATAAAGCACTTAGCGGAAAAAATGATTAAAGATTTTTGTTACTGAGTTTGAGTAACCCAAAAAGTGGTTGCCAAGTTAAAAAACATCAATCTCTCAAAATGTTACGTTCTCTGGGAATGGTCCTATAGTACATTGAATGTATTGTTGTGTATCATAATATTGAATAGAAGAACCGTGCATCAATCAAAGACCGTGCGTGCTTTCTCCGAATGCATAACGAAGCTCTATATTTTCGCTTTCACCGAGTCCATCCCGAAGTTCAAAATGTTGTTTGGTGAGTAGAGCCGATGTAAATAACGCCTCACCCAAGAACGAGCCCCGCATCACTCATCGTGATGCGTGTTTGTGGAAGTCCAGCTTGAGCATCAATCTGAGCTCGAGCTCTTTTGCGCTCTTTGGATTTGACATCATTGCTCTTTATATGTGAGGGATGAACTAGCTCACGATGAATGAGCATCTATACGGTATGATCGAGTTCAAGGAGTTCAGGCAAGCCTGGCAGGAAGTTTCTCGTGAATTCTGTATGAGAACGAATGAGAACGACTCAAATTTGAGTAGTTCACTCATAATCGCCAAAAGTGCAGGAACTCAGCGATGAGTTAATTTGCCTCATGTTTTCCCAGATCTTTCCTGAACTTGAGAAAAGTAAAGATTGGATTCACTCAGTCTATTGGTACTACTCCGAGACTGAATAAAATTTTCGTCAATTTCCTCATTTTCCGGCAGATTTTTTAGATTTTCCACAGGAAACCATGAGACAAATTTTACTCATCGCTGAGTTCCTGCACTTTTGGCGATTATGAGTGAACTAAACTCAAATTTGAGTCGTTCTCATTCGCCGTGTACTCAACTGAAAGGTACGACGAGTTTTCCTTTCTTGTTTTGTTTGTTTAGCTTCGCATGCATGGAATTTACGTATTCTCGGCAACCTAAGCAGCGACCTTCTTTCTATAGCCTTTTTCTCTAAGGAACGCACACATATGCAGTATTGGTTTGTTTACAATCTTTTGCTGCCAGCTGCTCTAACAATTTCAGTCGAAAGAATTGTCAAAAACTGTTTTGAAACGCTTTTACAAACCTCCAATCTTCTCTAGTGAGAGCGAGTATTGTCGGCAACCAGTTTTTCTTCGGCAACCGTTCCATTTGAACTGCATGTAAATCTGCTGTTCTATTATCGGCAACTCGAAATCAGCTACAATATGTAGTGCGTGTGTTGCATTTCAAGAAAACCTTGCTAGATTGCCTTTCTCAGTGGTAAAAATATAGTCAAATTGAAGCTGAAAGCATAAAGAATCGTTTGCATGCATTCAGCGAAGTGTTTTCGTAAGAAAATCCAGTGAAAATAGTGTTTCAATTTGGGTTGCCGAAAATAGTCTGTCATGCCGAAGCCGTCATTTCCCCTATGTATCTAATAGCGAATTTGTTTATTATCGGAGTTGGAACCAGTTCCAACCCAGTGTGAAACCGAACTTTTTGTCAGTGCAAACCTGAACCTGAGGTAGGTTTTAAAAACAAACGATCAAACTGACGTTTGTCAGGAAAAAAGCAGAGCCGATCTTGATACCCGATCCGGGTTGGAACTGAATAATAAACAAATTCGCTATAAGAGGAGTCAATAGGGGAACTTTAATGAACCAATTTTCTGTCAAACGCGAACCAGTGCCTGATTGGTCGGGCGAACGTATAGACTTCTCAGACGTTTGTGAAAATGAATGGCAGCAAACCTCACTCCCGTTTTATCCCCCTTTGCTCACATGCTGTGAAGCTCGGTGGAATGGTTTGTGAGCAGGGATTCTACTCCTCAGAAAAATGCTACGTTCAGCGAAAAATGCTACGCTTCGCGATTGATAGTCCATGAAGTCTGCGCACCCCTCGCAATGCTGCGTTGCAGTTTCATAATTCAAGCACTATTTTGCACCAGATTTGCAGCTGCTAGACTATTCGGTTTTATTTCTGAGCGGGTTTGAAACACGAATGGAACTCTGTTTCAAATTTCTTTGGATGTATTTATAGATGTTCCTCGTAAATGTTTAGAAAACTTCATAGAAGTTGAATATTCTCAATATAAATTTGGAAGTTTTACAGAAATTTTGGGATTTTCTCAGAAGTTTGACGATATTTTATAGAAGCACGGAGAACTTCATCTAAATGACGAAGATTAGGGGAAAAAAATTAGGAAACTTCAAAGAGAACAGTAAACTTTATGAAAATTTAATTTTAAAAAAAGTTTCAGGGAGTGTCATTGAAATTTACGTAATTTCAAAGAAGTGAGAGGTATTTCTTAAAAGATCGGCGAACATCTAGTAGTTTTAAAAAATTCATAGTATATTATAGAACTTTATGAAAATCCACGGTTCTTCCAAGGGGTGGTCACTATACACACTCATTTTTCACTAACATTTTTCACAGTGTGCCGTAGCTATGCCGGCAGTGCCGAATGTTCCAGTCATCGGACTGACATTGTTTGCTTGTGAATAATGGCATGTTTGGCAACTCGGTTAATTTGACAGTTGACATGTTTTGTTTAGAAGCAACAACACAACTAGCAGTGAAATTAAATCCAAGAGACATGATCCATGCTGATACCGGACAAACTGGTCCGACCTGAAGATCAAGTTCCTCCGACCGCTCAACAAAGGCAACATCGAAACGCATCTAATAACATTCAGAATTTACAGACGCTGCAACAAGCTTCTGCTGATGTTTCAATCGCTGGAACGGGCTCACACTATCGATTCTAACCATCGGACGATGTATTTTTGGAAAACAAGATTGTAAGAAATGAAGTTGACGAAAGCGTGAAGCTGGTCATTGATCAGGCATGGGAGAAGCTCTTCCGGGGAACTAAATCGGCTGCGAAGACCATTGCTACCTATCAACGGACCGAGAAACCGCGGAAGGACGGTTCGAGGTGGCCTAAATCCTGTACCAATGTGACGAAGTGTTCCTATTTCTAAGGCAGGCTGCTTCAGCGGTTTCACCGAGGTGTCAGCAGGTGGATATACGCAAAACGTGGTGCCAAAAGCGATTTCCGATGCATTTGTGTTCGCCGATATTACTGCTCTCACCACCCAGTCGTCGTCGTTAACGTTTTAAGCGACCGTCACTACCAGTACCACTGGAACGGCCATGTGTCCGTTGGAGCAACAGTAGTCGAAAGCCATCATCCCGCAGTCACAGCAAAATAGAAGCCAACTAAAACTAACCTAGACAATTTTGAACTGGCTATCATCGATTGTCTGCAAAAAGCACTTTCCCTAACACAGATTTCAAAATCGAATTCCATCCGGACTCACTGAACGCTGCTTATTCAATTATCGTGTGTGGTGGTGTCCGATCATGCAGCAGCAGCAGCAGTGCTTTCAGCGCGTGGCGTTGAAAATTGTTCTCCAGTACACAACGAAAGGCTGCCCGCAAGCAGCGAGCTGCAGCCCACAAAAGTGTCCATTCACCGAAGAAAGAGGAAGAAGTCGCCCCACTACTGATCGGATTCAGTAGCTCTTCGTAAATCGCAGTGGGCCATCTATGCCAAGCGCGTCACTCTCGTTCCAAACAACATACAGCTCACCAACTTCATCGGTGTTGAACACCGTAATAAGCTCAGCATTACTCAAAATTCTCGCAATAACTGAATACCACATGAACTTGTCAATTAACCAGAACACTTAGAAATAATGTAGCAAAAAATATCTCGAATTTATATTATTGATCGTAATCCTACGTCAAATCTACTGTCAAAATGTGAGCCAAATGAGCATTCTTATTAAAAAATATTCAAAGGATTTCTTATTGCATTGAAAAGCATTGTAATAGGGATGAAATAAATTCAAACAAAACGTTTATAAATAATAAAAAAATAACTTGAAACTTAAAAAACTTATAGCAGCATGTTAACACAAGAGAGTTTTAAGTATAATTAACAATCATATAATAATTTGTGATTGGCTTTATATAGACTTTTCAGTTCGATTAAAATTGCTGATTGCATCTGAAACTGGACAGCCTCAAAACTGCAACAAGTTTGATAGAAGTTTGTATATTCGAAGAACTTATTGCTTGTATCATTAATAACAATTAATTTTAATATTGAAAACGCGCTTTTGTCCACTTTGGTATGAAGTGTGCAATATATCTGTTTTTTAAAGCAATATTAATTTTTTATGAAAATACAATCGCATTAGCTCGAAGTGGTACTGGAAGAAGCATCTAATTTTAACTAGATACCATAAAATATTTTTTTTCTTTTTTTTTATTATAGTCACTTTAACACTCGAGGGTCATTTGTGACTTGTCCGGGGGTGAGATTTGAACTCGTGACTTTGACGTGAGAGGTATGGATGTTAACCACTACGCCGGGGTCGAACCCCTACCATAAAATAATTATCATGTAACGATCAGGAAATTTTGTATAAATTTGTTTTTAACTTAATAGTTTTAAATTATTTGAATTAAATTCCTTAGTGTTGGCAGTAGGAAGACACAAGCATTTTTGCTGAAATCTTTCCTAAGAGGGGTCCATTTAATTTATGGATAAGGTAGGAAAGGGACAGCCGCACGATTAAACGTGTCAAGTTATTTTTAATGTCTTTAGATTCACGATAGGACACGAAGGGTTTCGGGAAATCATGGACTTCCGGTTCGTCCGAGCATCACCTTTTTTAATCTGAGGATCCACGGTCTCGATCATTTCGTCCGTGACTTCCCAACGAACTTGAATTGTGCGCGTTTGTTCGTGGTTGTTGTTTTTCAAATTAAAGTGTGTAATTTAAAGTGATGTCAAGTGTTTAAATTAATTAAATATTTTTGTTCGTTTCCATAGCTAGTAGAAGCTAGAGTTTGTGCGATCAGGAGGCAGACTATAAAATTGTTAGTGATTAGAGTACCCAAGCGCAGCAACTTCTCCCCGACGGACGGAATTTCCCCGGCAATCGTCAACCGGCTGGAAGCGGACAGATCCGTTAAAAAATCTGTCCGAGGAGACTCAGGGGATCTCCGCGTGGACACGGTCCACCCGTCGGTTCGTCAACCTACCGGCACGGCAGAGTAACCGCCATCGCACCGGCGTGTGTAACGCCATTGCTCGAGCTCCATTAATCGGATCACCATCGACGATCACTAACGAGTGCGTCGAACCCGTCGATAGGTCATCGGCTGTGATCACGTTAGCTAACGATCATCTGGTGAGTCAAGCCTTTTTTTTTTACTTTAGAGTGTGGCGTCCGGCGAGAGCGCCACGGAGTGATTTTTGCCAGTCTAAGACTGAGGAGCGAATAGCGCTGAGTTTCCGTGAAACGCTTTTCCGGAACTCGTGATGTGGCATTCCCGCCTTTAAAATATGCGTGCGTAAGGTTTCCGACGCCACTCCATTGTCACCAGGAGCGCAGACTCGTTTAGAGCTGAGTTGCCGATAAGGTGACGTCACACAAATGAACAGATAAGAGCATATGAGCACGTTAGTTGGGAAGAGAGAGATCACACACACAAAGGAGAACGAACACACACAAGTAAATAGAAATTGATAAAGATAACATGTAAATAAATTTACGTAGGATAAGTAATGTTGAAATACCATCTCCCTAGCTTTAATTGATCGAATGCATTTGACATCACTTCGCGTTCTCCGTTGTAGTTTTCGGTTCCCGTCCTCTTGTTTAGAGTTTGAATGTTGGAGAGAGCAGTCCACTTCCAGATCGGGGCGACGTCTAGTGGTAAGTGACGAGACTGCCGATGAGGATAGATTCTCTTTCGTAGAGGTCTTTTTGCTATGGGTGAGCTCTCACCGACTCTCTGAGTGAGTATCGTGTTTGTGATGTTACGGAGATAATAGGGTTTTCCCGTTTTGGACGGTTAGTTGAAAGCCGTAAATCCTGTCTAGGAAATTTAATGGACTCACCCTTAGGAGAGTTTCAACCGGGCAAATTGACATTGGGCGTGTGGTCTCCCTTGTGGAGTGGCGCTTAAGCCACGCGTTTTAAGTCGGATCGTCCGGGCTGGCTACAATCATTGTACATACACTGCTCAAACGAATAGAATTCACTCGAAAAAATTCGACGGTAGTCCGCAACATTCTAGCCATGGTTAGGACAACACTTGGCAAAAATAGTTCACCAGTTCACTGAGATGTCAAACAACGTATGCAAACAAACTCGTAGCGTAGATAACAATAGTCACGCACAAGGCTGGGACATTTTACTCCGTGGCAAGTGTTGGCAGCTTTTGTAAACAAAACAAATCACGTTGCCAAATCGTCAGATAATATTTCCGCGAATCTCTGTATATAGGATTACTAGTTCAGGCTATAGCTGATATCACGGAATTTAGGCTATCTGGATATCTTGTTATAGTACGTGATATCAACAATAGTCTGAACGTAGTTTAATGTCATGACATCAGGGTACGCGTATAAGAATGCATGAGAAAGCTAATAATGTTTGTGACACCTTTTATTTGATTAAACTTATAAATTGATTACAGACTTAAATAATAATGCCACGAATGATTTGTGTGACCTTTCTCGCCGGGAGAGGGTATTACCAACCGGTCAGCACTAGTGTTTATTTCAGTTACCATGGGGATGTAGCCCCGGTCCCTTTCAAATTGTCTCATTATTTATCATTATTGACTGCTTCCGGAAAATTCTGCACAGTGCCCCGATGACTGATTTCACTTAAACCAATGCATGTTTTGAAAAACCCTTCCTTCTGTTATGAAAGTTCACCTAACAATTCTCCATGAGTTTATTCGCGAGAAATCGACGATTGACGTGTTTGTTTACAAATGCAATTACGCCCATATCTCAAATCACTCCGGAATTGACATGTTAACTTTGAAATCAAGGATTTATTTGAAGTTTTCTGCTCGATAGGCCCAAAATGGGCGATTAGGCCAAAGTAGTTCCTACCCTAATCCTATGACCATTCAAAAAAGCGAGCTTCTGGTAAACTTATTTCATGTTTTGATTTGTTGCTGATTTTGCGTTGCGTTTCGCATCGTTCTATTTCGCTTCACTCCATTCCATGTACCAAATGACAAATGGCGTTTGAGCAATTTTTAGTCTGCAGCGGGGTTCAAGCTAAAATGTGTACAGGTTAAAATCGGTCGATTACCGGGGGTTCACGGTATAACCAAAAACTCTACATGTGGGCAAAATTTAATAATATTCTGAGACCCTTCGGCCCATTCTGCCCGAAAAAAAAATCAAAAAAAAATGGTTGCATCTGAAAATATTCTAGGTATCACCCAGTAAGTTACTATTTACACCTCATGCAACACATCAAATTATTCTAAAATTCTTAAATAAGATTAATGACCTGCCAAACTGAGTACCCATGACCATAATGACCGCTTCCGGTAATTTTCTGCGTACCTTCGAGGAAGTTTTCAGGTTCTAACTAGAAAAGACACATCAAATAATATCAGAATTCGAAAACACATTTGTCACATTCTTCCAGGATGTTACCACATTTTTGACAGCTTTTGTACTGTAATGGTAATAAATTAAAAGTAACCCTATTATTGCAGATTTCGAAAGTGTAATTAATTTCATATTTGACTGAGAGTTGATGATTTGAATAGCTCAAAATTATTGTATGTGCTACTAATGTTGCGTGACGTTACAACGATTTGCACTTCTCAGTTTTACTACTCATCAACTACTCATCAAAACGTGTTGATCTACTCAAATCAGAAACTCTCGATCAATTGTTATAGAAAATGTAACGCACTTTTCATATCTCCAAAAATATTTAGGGGTTACTTTTCATTATTTTCCAGTTTTTTTTTTTAATAATGCGTTCATTTTGATAGGCTCATTTGCTGTAGCTTTGCGGAGCCGATATTCATTGTTTAAATCACAAAATTACTTAAAACTAACATTAGTAAAGCGGGGCCGATTACTCGCGGCTATCTCGAGGTTAGGGGTAACAAATAGTAAAAATGGATGGCAGGGAAGGAATTGAGATCACAAGGTTTGGAGAGCAATGTGCTCTTGATCTTAAACTAAGCAACATACTGATGAAAAAGACAAACATGGGGGTACACCAAACGACAGATAACAACTTGGGAGAACACAAAATGACACAAACTACTTAATCCTCAGATCTATCCGTTTTAAAAACACATAAATTGAAATGAAACAGTCTAGATCTCGGCTAGTCAAGACATCTCTAACGGGTATCGCGGGTTGTTTTCGTCGGGCCCTGAGGGATGTGCATAACTCAGATCTGGCAACACGGTATAGGGTACACAACCGATCACAAGTTTAAGAACACCCCCAAAAAACCATGCAAATATGTTTTGTTCTATGATCTCTCATTTTACGTTCAATTTTCGATCTCCATAGGTTATTTGATTGGTATGAATGGTATAGCATAAGCGTCCTACTACTACTTTTATTTCAAAATTTGGCCAACCCAATCCCGAAAAAATCAGTCACGATTCTTCAGAGTAAATTTTGAAAAATATTGTAACTTTGGGTGAACTTTTAGCACACAACATTTGAAAATTATATTAAACAATTTACCTACGAGGAAAGTTCCATTCAATACCTTTCAAATGATCTGAAGAGAACGAAAATTGGACGTAACATGAGAGAGATATGAACATAACAAATTTGTCATATTTTTTGGGGGTGTCCTTAAACTTATGATTGGGAGTGTACATGATCAAACAACATGCTCGATATCACGATAACCACACGCACATAAATTTTTGCCTGAGAGCCCAATTCGATAGAAGTGCGAGTCTAACGAACAGTGATTGGACATAAGCCTTGACATAACGCGTATAAAGTCGCGGCCCATGTCCAACCCTTTGAACCATGGTTTGTTCGACACCAACATCAACAGGCGGCACTGGCCCCAATGATGTAACCTAAACTAGACATGAAAAGTACTAAAACTAAACATCAATAAGTGCAAAGATAGTCATCTATAGTCGTAAAAAAGAGACATTACTAGTCAAACTAAACTGATCTTGGAAAGAAAAAAAAACCAACTAAACCTCTGGCGAAGCAGCTGGCGAGTCAGGTCAAAGTCAAGCAGTGTGGAGACCTCCCGTTGTAACGTCATGTAGAATGTGTCATCTGATGGTAGGCAAATCGAGAATCTCTTGTGTGGAGTAATGAGATATGTAAATTTGCTATCACCCCATTTTCCCCAATGTTTCTACGCTCAGAAATCGAGTGAATGAAAGACTCATGGCGGTGAGCTCCAACTCGGAATAACATTTAATACAGTCCCTGTTTGTATGATCTGCAATGTGTTTGCTTAGAGTTCTGTTGATTAACTCTGATGTCAACATCAAACCAGCCGGACATACTTGGTCGGGATTTAATCCGAGGATAATATTGGTTGGAGCTTACCACCATCAGTGTATTGTATAAGGGGTGATCCATAAATTACGTAATATTTTAGGGGAAGCAGTAGGGGTTTGAGAAAGGTGTGTCCAACCATGTATAAAGTAAAGAGGAGTTTCACTAAAATTTGCAAAAAAAAATATTACATAATTTTTTTTAAATTCCATAAAACAGTTGTTATAAGTAACATATTGACATATAAGCTTCTTCTTCCTCGTCGGTTTCATTGTCTGATTCGCTTTTGGATAAATTTTCACACCTCGCTCACCTAACGACAATTGCATCTGCTGAATCTCTCTTATGAGTCTTGCAGTTTTCAAAAAGTTTGTGCCATTATCCGTCGTAATAGCCCAAGTAATAATTCAGCAGCTACTTGACATCCACTCTGATTTATGATGGATTTATAACAGCAATGAACAATCCATTTAGTTTAAATGCAGCATTTCAATGTGTAAAACATTCCTGGTTAGTAATTCAGCTTATTTCTGATTAAGTCTGTCAAGAATGTCAAAAACTGTCGTGTTTTAAACATTAATTTAAAGCAGCTCTCAATAAACCTGTTCTGTAAATCTACCATAGACTTCATTAGCAATTGTTTATTATTGAATGTGTGAGCAATGCCAATACCAATGCCAATGCCAATGCCAATAATCTGTTGTTGTGTTCGTTGCAAGTTGGTTGTGTTCACAGTTTCGTAAATTTCAGTGTTCGGTTCGGCTTAGAAAAAAGATAGTAGCAGTTGAAAGCAATTATGATACGTTGTATAATTACGTTATGATTAGTCAAAAGCTGTGAAAATTTCCTTATGAACTTGCAACAATTTGTGTCTTGTGAAAATTTCATATCAAAAGAAAGAATTTTTTGTAAGCTTTTTATATTCAAAACAAATTGAGAGGTTTATTTCTTGTTAATTGAGTTTTCAAATCTTTTTTGGATTATTAGCAAGATTCATTTAAATTTTTTTAACTATGTATATTTTTCCAGAAGCGAAAGTTTTTTAGGTTATTTCGATTGGAAATTTCATTTTTGAGTTATGGTTTGTTGTAAATATCAAATATGCCATTTTGAGGGTTTTTTCGCGATCCAAAATGGCCGAATTTAAGTTCAATTGTAAATGATTGATCAAAGCAAACAATAGTGCGTGAGTGCTTCTCACCCAAAGGGCCTGGGTTCATTCCCAATGGGTGCCACCAGAATTTTCTGAGGCATAACATCTCTAAGTAAAGCCATTATTGGTCCCCGGTTCTTGAGTTGATTATGGGTCGATAGGTAGGGTCCAGGTATGGGACCTTCCTCCCTGGTGTCGGTAGCATTGGTACTCAGTACGGAAAACAAGATCGACGGAAAACAAATAAAGGGGAAAAACATGATTCTGATTTGTGCAGTTCTATGTTCAAGCTCTAACAGCAAGTGAACTTCACAAGATGATTCACTTCTGCATGTTTCAATCATACAGCTTTCTCCCACCCTTCAAAACTTCCCCAACAGAGAAGCTCATATTTGATTCACTTCGAATGGCTGCCAAATCAGTGGATAGAACTGACCTACTTTTCACTTCGTTGGAACAGAAAACAAGCAAAGAGCAGCATCAACCCCACAGTGCATAAGTAGATTCGGTAACATTGCAGTTCGCACCGCAACGATGATGTGGTTGATGGGAATTGACCCAATCGGTTTCCGGCTCCGTTGTAGCACCGTCGTCGGTTGTCGTGTAATATGCCAAACCGCCACACATATGGAAAGCGCCATGTACTTTCAGTGCAACCTTAGCTATTGCTCCTCACCTATTTGGTTTCTGATTCTCGTAGCACGGTTTACCAGTTCGATGCTCATCGACCCACCCTCATTGCGGAACCGAACGGGAATGTTCCTTCGCCAACTTTCCAAAAATAGTGTTCGCACAAAGGAACCCGCTTACAAGCCATCATCGTGTAAGGACGTATGCATCCAAAGGGAGTGCATAGAGTATGCTGGCTATACTGTAGCGAACGCGCTGTAATTCGGGGGAGGGAAATTCCGAAACGCCAATGAGAACTGGACCAGCTGCCGGGTGGCGAACATGGTTTTGTTTTTGAGTGAATTGTGCTTCATGTATTAAAGAGTGTACCGGAAGTTTCAAACTTGCAAACTGAATTTGAGACTGTCACAATCAAAAAGAGTATAACCTTAACATAAATTGCAAAAATAAGCTAAAATAATTAAGACACTACACCAAACTGGTTGAGGTGAGTATGAACGGTGCAGGTAGAGACTGGTGTGATGGAAAAACTTGACCAAAATCATTTTATCCGGCAAGTTAATTTTTTAATTTTTGTTTCGCAAATACGGAAATTATGTCCTTCCAGCTTTGTTATGGCAGATGGTTTCAAAATCTTGTTGGCATCAATCCACAGATGACCTAAATTGCATCGATTTGAAAGCTCATGGAGAATTGTTAGGTGAACTTTCATAACAGAAAGAAGGGTTTTTCAAAACATGCATTGGTTTAAGTGAAATCAGTCATCGGGGCACTGTGCAGAATTTTCCGGAAGCAGTCAATAATGATAAATAATGAGACAATTACGCACAAATCTCTCAGGAATTGTGCAATTGGTACGATACTTTAGTTTATAAGCTAAGGAACGAAGTCAATGAGAACGCGTGATATGAAGGTACGCACCCATTATTCCCAAAAACAAAAGAAGCGCTCCGACCGAATCAATTTTTATCTCCATCCGATAGGCAGAAGTGAATTCATTAGCGTTTCAATGCGTTAGGCCGAGTTTGGCGCCAAGAAGCAGCGTCTGATTTTTAACAATATCTCAACGATTGGTTTCTGGTGACCGTTGGCCAAATTTGGATTTTTCATATATAATCCTAAATAGGACCTAGATTATTTAATACTCTAGTAACCTCAAGTCCGTGCTCTGTCACAATGTTTAATTGTGATTAATCAACACTCAAAGGGGTAAAATATAAAATTAAGGGTAAATTTGAAAGAAAGGGAACTTGGAGTGTAGAGCGCACTGCCCACTGGACGATTCTGAAGCCTGGCCAAGTGAGTGGGGTATGGGTTCATTTCCAATGTATATATTGATACATTCAAACCATTGGCATTTGAGATAAGACAGAGATAGGATGCGGAGGGCCCGCTTAGGAGGAGCGTAACTCATGTTATGGCTTCCATTAAATAGTTCAGATAGGCTAGAAATGACAGGTTTATAGTGAGAGAATGTACCATATTGGGAAAGCATAATTTTCATAGGGTTCAGAGCGGCTGAGCTGTTCGTTTGTAGTTTGACCTTCCTTCAAAACCAATTTGGCTCTAGAACAATTTTAAACTTGGTCTGCATTATTCACATGTTGCAATTATTGAAAAGAGCTCGATATAAGATAGCCACAGAGAACAGACGTTAAGGCTCCAAAATTTCTCTAAAAACTTGTGTAAAGATTCCTATTCGACTTAAGCGCCACTAACGGCGACTTCCCCACTTAAAAACCCTCTTTGACAACATGATGGCGCTGGCGTTGCAAAACTTACACTAGACACTAAGTGCTGGATGCGCCAAGCGGCAATTTTCAGCAGATAATTTGTCGATACTAGCGCCAAATTGGTCGAAAGTGATAAATTTATAGAGGAAATCAGGAGATGCTAGCGCTACGTAACGGCAACGTTTCCACTTAACTTTACACAAGTTTCTGACCGAACTTGGACGTCTGGTATCTGTGAGATAGCTTAATACAATTAAATAGAAATGCCAAAATCTTACCGAGTAGTTTAGCTGTTCTGATTTCGGCACAGTTCGTTGAGGTCGGGTATAGTTTCTGCGTATGGATGCCCATTTTGAAATAACTTATATTAGCACAGAGTAATAGTTTTATTGCTACACAGCAAAAAAATAATTTTGAAATCACATCAAAGTGGATGCACTACAATCATGTCGAAAATTTCATGTAATTTTTATGACCACATAAATAAACAAATGCAGTAAAAGCAGCGTAATGTCAGTTCATGCATTGTATTAATGATAATTTTGTTCTTTTTAGCAAGTAATATTACACCATATTTTCGACATGATTGTAGTGCATCCACTTTGACGTGATATCAAAATTATTTTTTTGCTGTGTAGGGAACTTTCTTTTGGGATCGTCTTTTCTTCATACAATTCTCATTAATCATGATCAGTCTTAGAAAATATTATATGTTCTAGCCCCGTTCTAGGTCCGTTTTT
This sequence comes from Ochlerotatus camptorhynchus, assembly GCF_037179485.1. NCBI lineage: Eukaryota > Metazoa > Arthropoda > Insecta > Diptera > Culicidae > Ochlerotatus > Ochlerotatus camptorhynchus. The sequence goes on along the minus strand of NW_027041014.1, from coordinate 2,009,335 downwards.
TTTTTATTATTATTATAGTCACTTTAACACTCTTGGGTCATTCGTGACTTGTCCGGGGGTGAGATTTGAACTCGTGACTTTGGCGTGAGAGGTATGGATGTTAACCACTATGCCGGGGTCGCCCCCATCTAGCTTTGTTTGTTATTCATATCTTATGCATTGCAGCTCGTGAGAGATTACCAAATATAGGTTCTTTTTCTCATCCACAATAGTTTGGGGGGAGGGGGCGATCTGAGAGCTGAATAGAGGCAAATAAAATAGTGAACACAACACCATGATCCAAACGACTAACCAACACATGCGACTCACACTTAACTTGTAATATTTCTTTCTTCCCCGCATGTACCAATATTATCTACCTGAGAACAAATGGGAACACGGCCAGATTTTCAATAGGAAGAAGGAAAAAAACGAGAAAACGTAAGAGAGTAAGCAGTCAGAAAGGATTAGGCCATTTGGAAACAGCCAATTTATACTGGACGGAACTGGTAAGTAGGATAAGAATTGTTAAAGGTGTGTGCTTGCATGATTTACCTATTTTAGAATTACCTATAAGCCACATGAGAATTAATACTCCATTGCAGCATACACCTTATAATGATCACTAACATTCATGTAGTTTCAGCATTATCGACATTTATAATCAAAAGGTGAGTTGCAAGGTATAATTACCATGCATAGATATAAGTTAATGTACCAGAACCTGGACGGACACGAGCCGACCCAGGGGAGGACCCAGATACGACCACCCATGTGTGTCTAGAGTATCGCACGAGCTGACGAGTGCAACGGGAAGGACAGTAGGTGTATAGTCTAGGGGGTTAGTCCCTAGATAAGCCAACTTAGCGGTTGACACAGCCTATACACTGAACAATTACAATATCTCAACGATTGGTTTCTCTTTATCAAATCTTACGGTATATACGGAAAGGTAAATAAATTTGGAAGCCATCAGTAATAATAACATTCCGTTTGATGCTAGATTATGAAAGACTAAGTGCGGGTTTTGCTTAATAGGCCGGAAATGGGATAATTAACCCTACTAATACTTAAATAAAACAGCAAAAAAGGGTTATCTTCCATTTAATTCCACTTAATTAATTTTGGTATCCATGACAGACTCGTATTTCGACTACAATGTGCAGTCTTCATCAGTGTCATTCCCACTAAAGAACTTATCAAAATCAAACCCCCTTAAGTACTCATCCCATAGGTAAAAAAGTCAAGATCACAGGTTTAAAAGTGAAACTACAATATGTTGAATCGGTACCTACCTAACTAATAAAAACCAAAAATTTAGGTAAACTAAAGGAGGAAAATCTATACAACTCTGTAATAAGGAGAATCCCAAAGGCTTGATAGCCATCATAATGAAGTAATGAAATTGGGTTGTTAGCGGAATGCTTAAATAAAACAGCTACTAGAAGTTCAAAAAAAAAAAAATGAACATCGTTAATATGCACGAAGCGTCGTTCAGATTAACGGAGGTCGACGGTGTGGGTGTGTGTATTTACAGACTAACTCCCACTGACTGGCAGTGACATTATGGATAGATTCCTCTTGCAACTATCTTCTATATAAATAATTGCAAGAAGCTAAAATCTGGGAATTAGAAGGTGACAGCTCTATCGCTCATCCAAAAGCCCATTTCAAGAACGCAAGCATTCCGAAGCAATTTTCGTATAATAAGCCCCACTCCACTACAATTCAATGTGGGAAGCATTAATAATGTACTGAAACATTCAATCAAGCTGTATTGCTTGATTGACGCGTATTTAATGAGTTGGAAATGTTTGTCGTATCACTAGTACTAGTACTCGGAAATTAAGTATGAACATATTACATATAAAGGACAAAATGGAACGAACTCACCAAATCTGGCCAAATGAACCCAACAAGCTGGCCTGATGTGTTAGAGGAGAAGTCGCAATTGTAGGCGGTTCGCTTCATGGGGTAATCTGGTATGTGGTAGAACTTGCACGGAATGTCCCGAATATAGTTTAATTTAGTCTTGAAACACCTCTTGGCCGTCCGACACAATCCACACACTGTGGAACTCTATTCAGGAAATTCAAGTAACCGTTCGTCACCAATATCACTTTACTGTTAAAAAAAATCCGAATCAACGCAAAATCCAAAAATTTGACGGAGAGAAAATTTTTCGCTTCCTGGTACAAGCACAGCACTCTTCGATCTCATCAACGGGAGTCTACGGTATCAATAAAAACAAAAATTAAAAATTGCCCGGAATCGAGCAATGAGATGGGACCCATGGGAAGGTGATGACAAATCTAGATAAACATTTCATAAGGTCCTATCTGCATTGATTGATTCTCTTTATCGACATTCTTTTTTGTTAATAACTCAGCTGCAAAACCTTTTCCGGTTGTATTTGACGTTTTGGACGGTAGATAAGAACCTCCTTTATCAAACTATGTGGTGAAATCAGCGCGAAATCTGTTTGCATAGAAGTGGTTATCTTAAGGAAAAGTCGATGCATGATATTGCATCAATACATATAGGACCATTTTAAATGTTCATCGAGAAATGATCTTAAAGATAGAGCACTTAGGGTAGGTGTTCCAGCAATAGTGGTGTACCTATAGTTGCGGTATGGAGGTTGTGCTGGAATAGTAAGGAGGATCCGGATAAGATTACTTTTCATCGGTAGCTCTCCTTAAATAAAGCATATTTGCATATATAAAACTTAAAATATGCCCAAAAGTGACGGAAAATAATTAATTTTCCTAAAGATTTTCACTCCTTTGCACCTATAGTTGCGGTAGTGTTCCTATAATTGTGGAACCCATAAGAAACCAACGCATTCCACTATTATAGGAAACAAAGTTAGCATTACCACAACTACTGGAACAGTTTTTCTATTAATGGAGCGTCCTCTTTCTAAAATTTTATGCAATGTAATATTTTTCTATCAAAATAGAGGTTGAAAGCTATAGATTGACGTATAACAATTGTGTGTACACGTATATTAATTTTTTAATTAATAAATTGGCTTAGTACCTCCACTACTGGCTCACCCACCCTAGAAGCTCTCGTATTTTCATTAGAAAATACGAGGAGTGCTTTACCGGCCTCATGGAGCGAATAGCCTCGACAGAACTGAGACTATCCGTAAAAATAAAGCAGTGACCTGGTAAAAGTGAGGCGATAGTTTCAAGCGTATAATGTATTGCCGCCAGCTCAGCAATATATACGGAACAAGGAGCTTGAAGCATTCGAGAGGCGCTATGAAATTCGTTATGAATACCAAAACCAGCGGACGCCTCTACTAGTAATCCATCTGTGAAGAACGACCTTGCGTTATCAACTTGGCCAAACTTTGCAGCGAAAATTGACGGAACAATCATGGAACGATGATGTTCTGGGATTCCGCGGATCTCTTGCGTCATAGATAAATCAAAACTAACTGAATTGCCGAAGTCGGAGAAGCATACACGGTGGGTTATGTACCCATAGTACAATGACATAAAACGAGGTTGAGGGTTTAGCTCAAGAAGCTTCTCAAAATTTCCGATTACCAATGGGTTCATAACTTCTCAACGGGTTGTAACCGTTTAGTTACAATATCCTAGGTTTTAATTTGTGCATGTTGTTTTTGGAAACTGTAGTGTTTTTTTTGTGTCAGTGTTGGGTTAGTAGGATTAGGATTGTTGGTAAAATTGCTGTAAATTGAAAAATTTATAAACTTGTGTTAGTAGGATTAGATTGAAATTGATATTTTTATAAACTTAATTGGGCGAGACAGGATCGAAAGGGTGTTGTGATCAACTGTGGTAGAAAAACTGAAAAGGCGAAGAAGATGATATGGATGGGTGGTGATAATCTGCAAGGAAGGACAATGGATGATATAAGGAACGAATTGAAAACTGGTCGGGAAAAGAGGGCTTTTGGTAGCTGGGATGGTCAACCATTGCCCAGAAGAATACCGGCGTTCGTTCAAAGTGCAGTGAACAACCTCCTTCTGTTCCGTTCAGGTAACTTAGTTTGACCAAATTTGATCTAGGCTTGGTTTTAAACAACCATTTGTCCTTCAGGATCTTATTACTTGTTCCGCGAATATCCTCACGATCGACACGATTCAACCAAGTCAGTCTCGACTGTCTTGGTCTCAAACTCAAGGACCTTCCACTGTCCGGCTTGTAATTGCCAGAAAGGAGAGAATCCTCGGACTCGGAAGTCCTAATCGTTAAGGAGGAAGACCCTTCTCGGCTCGACCAAGGTGGCCTTGTCACGGACAGCTGATATTTGCCAACGAAGGGAGACGCCGTTGTCAACAGAAAAGGCTACTTCGGTCGCTACATTCCCTGGTTGCGAACCGCCATCGCAACGCTCAAACACAAGCCTCCGATCCGCCATTATCGTGACCACAGCTCCAGTCGCCAGGCACCATCTTCCACACCAGTTGAAGCCACCGATCCACCATTGTCGACGGAGTGATCAAGCCACGGACCGCCATCGCGGTCAAACAACATCGGCCTCAACACAATCACCACCCGCGAGCGCTCGCCATCGTCGAGAAAACACCACCGGTACGTACCAAAGAAGCAGAAACCCATAGAACACACCCCACAATTGCCCAATAAAACCATCCGCAGCATAATACCATTTTAAAAATTTTCTAGACTTTTTCCACCCACACTTTAGCTTTCAATTAATTTCACCATCACTAGAGAAATCCCACAGTTTCTGCACACTTTGTTTCGCGTAGCACCTCCGAATTACCCAGTAGCATGCCGGCCCTGTGACACAGTTCAGGGGTCTCATGCTACTGAGCTAGTTATCCGGGAGTCTTGGTTGAGCCACTAGGGTGAGTCTCATCCATGCTTGGCATGCACAGTTGTACACACCAACTGCTCATTTCTTAATAACTTTTCACTCAGTTGTTGAAATTGGTTTTTATGCAATGTAATTTATAGATTAGGATCATAGTTTAGTATCGATATGCAAAGAGTAGGTAAATCTTAACATTTGAAGCAACACCAATTAATTTTTACACTTAAAACAAATACAGTTTATTACTAGAATTAAAATCAACTTTTTTCACGTATACATAAGAAGCTTAAACTCAACTCTATCAACTGATTCAAAAAGAACTATGTTTCGTCAACTGTCAGTAAAATTATTAGCAAATGAGCACTTCGTGACCAAAACTGTGTATGCCAAGCATGGTCTCATCTAGTCTCAGGTTGAGGAGCCTGAGGGACAATTCCGAAAACCGATTCGAGACTCATCGTATGAGTCGAATGCATGCATCCTAACGCGATACGAAGACAGCGATACTGGATCCGTTCCAGTTTGATGATGTGAAGATCTTGCGGATGGGCTCCCCACCACGTTCCATTAATTGTACGGAGAAATGTGATCCTTTGTTGGCACTTCCACTTCAGATACTCAATGTGGGATCTCCAGGTGCATTTAGAATCGAACCAGACTCCAAGATATTTGAACACATAGAATGAGTGATCGGTTTACCCTAAATTTGAAGCTTCCTTTGTGCTGGGATATGATTCCTAGAAAAAAAACGACCAACTCAGTTTTCTCCGTAGAGAATTCGATACCTAGATGGATAGTAGAGTGATGCAAAATTTGAAATTTTCGCTCCACAATACTTAAACGATTCCAAATCTGATCCTGAATAACCTCTCAAAATTTGAACCCATTTGGTGAGAAACTGAGATGGCACAAACCATTTGAAGTTTGTATGGGAATTACTATGGTAAAACCAAGATTTTTGTTCATGTCTATCTAATAATTCACCATATCGGTTTGTTTCAAAAACTTTCAACTGTACTTGTAGGAAATTTTCCCAGCTACAACTTTGCTGAAGACCATTTTTTGATTAAATGCAAGGATCGAAAGTTATCCATTGTTCAATGCGCTGATGTCTTATGATCATGCTCAATCAACTGATCAGCAGGCAACATTGGTGTTTCTGGGGCGTTGAATAAGACACAAAAATCATGGCTACTATGTCACACTGCAAAATACAGTGTTGCCTACAGAGCAGCTGCTTGATCATGTCATAAGTTTACCAATCTCTTAAATAATTAATAACTTTTTTCTGTCTCGTTTTACATAGAAACAATTTTCAGCAAAGTTGTAGCTGAGAAAATTTTCTGTAAGAATTGCTATCGAACTGTTTTGCAGCTCAATATGGAAAAAGACTAGAAGGCAATGAACAAAAAGTTGAGATTTCCCATAGTAATTTACATGTAAACTTCAAATGGTTTGTGCGAAGTCTGTTTCTAACCAAATGAATTGTAACTTTTGGAGGCTAATCAGGACTCGATTTGAAACCATTTAAGCACTGTGGAGCAAAAAAGTCAAATTTTGCATCAGTCTAATGGATAGCCCAAGTAGAAAAATTGTCTAAGGTTTCCGGTAAGGGTCCTTGCAGGTCGACCCCTTTGGGCCCTGTCATAGACACTACGCTGTCATCTGCAAGTTGTCTCAACGTGCAGTTGTCACTTAGACATTTGTCAATTTCTCTGACGTAGAAATTATTCAAAAGGGGGCTTAAACATGAGCCCTGGGGGAGACCCACATAACTAAATCGAGAAGCTGTAGAGTTTCCATGAGAAAAGCTCATATGTGTCTCTGACAGCAAATTGTGTAAAAATTTATTAATTAATAGAGAAAGGCCACAAGCGTGGAGTTTGTCTGAAAGGACTTCAACCGATACTGAATCAAAAGCCCCCTTGATATCCAAGAATACAGAAGCCATTTGCTTTTTTTTTAGCAAAAGCCAACTGAATTTCTGTGCATTGCGAGGCAGTCGTTCGTTACCTTGTCCCTACGGAAACCAAATTGAGTATCTGAGAGCAGGTGCATTCCATATGAACGCTAATATCGGCTACTATAAATCGGTAGTATTTAGTAGTGCTCAGTCGTAGAAAACCTAATCAGATTAAAGCTGAAAGTCTAACGAATCGTTTGAATACATACAGCGAAGTGATCTAGTGACAAAAATTTAGTGAAATTATCGTATAAATGTTTGTTGCCGAAAACCGTCAATGGGTGCCGAAGCCGACATTTACCCTGCCACAATTGTAAAAGCGAAAAGATTTTCGATGTCTCTCGTCGTCACTGACACTTAAACGATCTGCATTCAAGTTCGAAAGCACCAACGTCGATTGAAATGTGCTACAACGAGTGCTGTATATCGTTCGGAATATTTATAGCAGTGCCTAATTCCCTTCTGAAATCTCATCACTCCAACGGAACCGTTCTCTCTGCCCCATGCATGAGCGACACAATAGTGTGGAAAATTGGCACACGTCAAAAGCGGGAAATCACTTACCTCCTGATGTGCATCCTGATGGTGATTGCACACACACACACACACACACACATACACACAGAGAGAAGGTGGCAGCTGTTGAGTGATGTGAATACGAGTATATGGTGGTGCAAAGGTTGCTCCTAGTATTACAGCTTTCCCCGTCGAAAAGCGGCGCTCCGGTGCGTCCCGAACAGGATCCGCTTGAACGCCTGCCGGAACTCGGGACTGAAGATGGTATAGATGACCGGATTGAGCGTCGAGTTGAAGTAGCCCAGCCAGAGGAACAGCGACATCACCGTATCGTTGATGTAGCAGGCCTCGCACAGGGGCAGAAGCAGGGCCATCAGAAAAAATGGCAACCAGCACACGACGAAGGCGCCGGTGATGATGGCAAGCGTTTTGGCCGCTTTGCGTTCCCGCTTCGCTTCCAGAGTTTCCTTCCGCTTGGAAACCTGGGCGTGCGGGTTCGGGTTGCTGGCAATGTTCAGCGTCGATCCAATGTGGGTGTGAGACCCGCTGAGCATGGTGGGTGAATGTTGAATCGGGGGCATCAGAGCGTTGCTGCTCGTGGGCCGTACTGGTGCTTGCTGCTGTGGCTGTTGCGGATTTGCCTGAGGGACTGCCGATAGCTGATGAGCATTGGTACCCTCGGATGAGGAGTTGTTGTTGTTGTTGTTGTTGTTGCTGTTATTGTTGTGATTGTTATTATTTGCTTCCACCGGATCTGACAGCTGCCGGTGATCCACCTCATGGGAAACGGTGGGGATTTGACTGTTTCCCATGGCTGTTGTCGGTGTCTGTGAATAGAATGAGAGGAAATACTATGTTAGCGGATTATAAGGGATAATGCCTGCAGTTTGTTTCAAATGACATCGATGGAAATTTTATGGACCATTATCCTGCTGTGTCGGATTTGTGAACAGATTTCAAATACGTCGGATACAAAAAAAACAGCTTGGAAGGTACTGCTATTTGAGCGCGGGCCAAAAAGTTAAAAACTAATGAAAATTTAAAACCTAATAAAATTAATTCGTACTCAGTTAACTTAATTTAATGATAAAAACTACAAGGAACAGCCCTATGGGGTTTTACGCAATGATGACGTAGGACTACGTGGAATTGTTATTTGTTAACTGCAGCAGAAGCTTGAGTTTTGTGCAGGAATAGGAATTTGAGCGGGGCTCTCTCTGTTTACACTCTTTAGAATGACTATGATTGCCCTGAAAAGTACCTTTTGATATGAATTTTAGTTGGGGCATGTTCAGAAATTTATCTCTTTTGGAAAATCTTGGCTCTGAAAAGGGTTGATGGTAGTACAGGTTTAAGGCCTTTGGAAGATGATGATGACGTGTAGGCAGCTGGATAAGCAAATCACACCGGAGCACATTACTTCCAAATTCGATAACAAGATCAACAACAAAATTGAGTGCCTTGGACCACATTGGCCACTTCCGGCATGTTCTGGGTGCCCCCGGGGAATTTAGGGGCTTAAAATGACCGAATATCATAACTTAATTCCGGTTTTATAGTTTTTTTTCTCCTATGAGTTTTTTTTTCGGAAATAGGTTTCAGTTAACAATTTTTAGTTTGATAACATTTTATTCCAAGTTAATTCACACACAGAAGGTGTATGAGAAGTGCTTAATGTAAATTCATATTAACAGATTCTTTCGGCGCTTTCGTGGTAGTTCGGAAATCGGCGGTTACCCTTTCAGCCAACCTGACGATGGAATTCCTCCTTTAAATTTACGCCCAACTAGTGACGCAAGGTCTTTAGCAGCTTCCAAGATCTTTTTGGTCGTCTTGGGACTGCCAGAAGCAGCGCACATACAAACCCAATCCCCTAACTGGTTCTCCAAATCAACACTCAACACTATTTCCCTTCCGTATTTCTTGCCGTGGCTTCCCTTAATTTTTGCGTGAAGTGTCGTTTTCGGAATATTGTACCTTTTCTGTGCCTGGTACGCGGTAAGTGATTTATTTCTTACTAAAAGAACAGCCTCTTGAAGATTTTCGACCGTATAACTCTTTTCTTTAGCCATTTTTTCAATCGAATAAACTGATCACTCGGCCAAAACGAAATCGAATTTCAAATCAGCTGCGCGTAGGATGTAGACAAACCGAAGCGCACCTAGCGGCCGTCTTAGGAAACACATAGGTCCAACCATCATCATGCGTTGGTCCAACCATGATCATATTTAACTATTCGAATTTCGTCAATTATTCAAACATTTTAGTGAAACCAATGGATAAATGGCGTACTAACGTGCTGTTTACACCTTAAAGCAGTATTTTACTGCATGAAAATAAAAATAAATGTAAAAAGTATTCCTTTTTTGTATGTTTGAAAGCAAGGCATAATGACGAGCTAATGCGTGGAAAGTGAACTGTTTTGAAAACTCATTGAAACTCAATTGTTTTGAAGTTTTTTCAATAAAAAACCCATGCAAATTGAAGAAAATGAGTTTTTTATGATAGTAAAGTGATCTTTGAAAAAAAAAAAAAAAATAGCGAAGATTGACTAAGCTAGCGATTGAAAAAATAGGTCCAACCATCATCAGTTTTTGGATAGGTCCAACCAGAATCAATTACCCTAGATGGAATCGGAGAAATTAAAAATGAAGGTGGATTTTGCGAGTCCTGTGCAGAGAGCAAGATGACCCGGTTGCCATTCAACAAGAGTCGACCGAGCACAACAAGCCCACTGGAGCGTGTTCATACGGATGTTTGCGGCCAGATAACACCGAAAACAGTAGATGGGTATTAGTACTTCGTGTCGTTTATCGATGACTATACTCATTTTGCTGTTATATATTTGATGAAACGGAAGGACCAAGTGTTTGATTTCTTCAATGTATACGAGGCCATGGCAACGGCATTTCAAGTTGAATCAACCGTTGGTTATACACCACAGCATAACGGAGTAGCAGAGAGGTTCAACCGGACCATTGTGGAAAAAATGAGGACTATGTTAGCTGAATCCGGAACACCGAAATCTATGTGGGGCGAAGCAGTATTGAATGTAGTGTACACAACAAACCTAAGTCCAACTGAAGCGTTGAAACAAAACTGTACCACGGTTGAATGTTGGCACGGTGAGAAACCAGATGTTGGGAAACTGAGAGTGTTCGGATGCCAGTCATTTGCATGGGTTCCGAAACAAAAGAGGAGCAAGTTGGACCCAACCGGTTTGCGCAGTGTGATGCTGGGCTACGCACCAACCGGTTATCGTCTGTGGAATCCAAAAACGAGGAAAATGTTCGTGGCACGAGATGTGAAATTCGACGAGACAAGTTTTCCGTTCAAGACACCAGAGAAATCGCTGGAGGAAGAATCAACTTCGAAGATGGTGATTCCTGAAGTTATTCCAGCCGTTGAAGAGATCATTACAGATGACGTGCAGCCAACGAATGAATTTGAAGATGACCATCAAGAGCTGTCCGAAGATGAGTTTGAAGATGTTGACGAAGTTGCTGACAACACTAATGAAGAAGGCGCATCGGCGCTCCCACCACACTCGAAGAATGGAAATAACTGTGAGGAGTGTGTTCCGAGGTCTAGTGGTCGGGAGCGCAGGACCCCAGGTTGGTTAGCTGATTTTATTGCCCCCTATAGAGCCCTTTCTGCTGCTGATGAATCCCGACAGGTTCCGACATGGTACGATGAGGTTGACGGTCATCCGCACGAGACGGAATGGAGGCAAGCAATAGCTGACGAGCTAAGGTCTTTGAAGAAAAACCAAACCTGGACGATGGTGAGGTGCCCTAATGCAGTGAAGCCTGTGCCGAGTAAATGGGTGTTCACGTACGCTACGAGGCTCGCCTGGTTGCCAAAGGGTACATGCAGCGGAAGCACGTGGACTATGAAGAGACGTTTGCTCCAGTGGCAAAGCTTTCAACTATACGGACGATTCTAACGATTGCGACGAACCGAATCCTGAAGATCCATCAAATAGACGTAACAACGGCGGTCCTTAACGGCGTTCTCCAGGAAAAAGTGTACATGCGTGTTCCAGAGGGGGTAAGCAGTCAACCGTCTTGTTGAAGAAATCGCTATAGAGCATTTCCAGCCCAAAACGCAAACCGGTTGGACATGAGTGTTTCCGATTTGAATGAAACATTTCTCACGTGTTCGCTGCTACTAATGGTTGCATTTTTCATTTAAATATGATTTTTTCCTCCAGAGTAACTATTAAAAAGGGCGTATAAAAAAAAGATAATTTTTTTTTCAAAAAATCATAACTTGAAAACTATTGATCTGATCAAAATGGCATATGAGAAAAAGTTTTAGGTAGTTAAATTATCTTTGCGAAAAAAAATACATTAAAAGAAAAAACTTCGTAAATTAGTATTTAAAAAACGTTAAACGATGATTATCTCAAAACACCTTCCCTTCGATCTTTATAAAAAAAAATTTCAAAAAAGCTGAGAAAATGCCCTAATATTTGGTGAAGAGTGTATGCTGGTAACTTTCTTTAAAAAAAATCTATAATTTTTGAAATTTTTGTTGGTTTTTAAAAGTTGGTGAAATTGCATATTTTTTAGTAAAATAAAAATTTATTTGGATTTTACGCATAATTTTCAAAAACTTTGCACATCAAACTTTTTTCCTAAGTCCAGCCGTTCTCAAGCTAATGCAATTTAAAAAAAATAATTATAATAATTTTCTACATTTTGGGCTATTTTCAAATGTTAGTCGTGATGTCCAGCAACGAGATGTTTTTCCATGAATATATATTAAAAAACAAACAATTCATTCTCAAATATGGTAGCTGTCAGACTTACCCGTTTCTATTTAGACGCAGCGGAAAAGAAACAAGTTTATAAGTAAATACTCTCAAATATACCCAAATAATCAACAAACCCACTCATGTGCCTTTTTCTGTCCTCTATTAGTTGTATACCTGGATAGAATTGTGTATGTCATAACAGTGGCTCAAAACATAAACAGGTAAACAAATATGTTATTAAACCTGTAATAGAGATAAATTATCTAGGTACTTCTCTGACGTATACCATATTGTGCCTTAAGAGCTCATCCCGCGATATCACAACTACATAAAAAGGCACCCCGTGGAGGCTTCTTACACTCACACTTGAAAAAGTTTGCTATAATCAATTGTACCTAATGAAGATAGGTATACTGTAAACATTGTAATTATTCGGCTACATATATATATGTTGCAACACCGCAGAGGTGAATCTCCAACACCGCTAGATTCACTACCCCACGTCTTTGAACTTTGCCATCAGCGGTCCTCACGTTCACCTGTCGGATTCGTCCATCCGAACCCTTGGTTACCGCTTCCACGATACCTCGTCTCCACCACTTCCGGTTCTTTCCATCGACCACGAACACTAAGTCGCCCTCGTTTAGCGGCTTCTGCTCGTCGAACCATTTCGACCGTTGGTTGATCGTCGGCAGATACTCCTTAATCCATCTTTCCCACATCTTGTCGGCAAGATATTGCGAGCGCTTGTATATATTTCGGAGTGCTTCGGCGAAATCCGTAGGTCCACCATCCACCTGCTTGTCGGCACTGGCCACCGTTCCCCGTAGGAAATGATTCGGGGTCAGTGCTTGAGTTTCGACCGAATCCTGCGGCAAGTAGGTCAACGGCCGCATGTTGTTCATATCGGCCGCTTCCGCCAGCGTCGTCACTAGGATCTCGTCCGTCAGCTTCCTTCCGTCGTCCAGTGCACGCATCGCCTCCTTAACCGATCGTACCATTCGCTCCCAGATGCCGCCCATGTGTGGCGTTCCGGGTGGGTTAAAGTGCCAAGCGGTAGCGGGACTGGCCATACTTTCAGCACATTTCTGGTTGATGCTCTCCATCCTTACCATCTCGTTGTTAGCTCCCTGGAAGCATGTAGCGTTGTCGGATAATATGTTATTTGACTTCCCAAACTTACTATGGAAACGAGTGATTGCCATTTGGCAGGATTCAGTTGTCAAACTGTGCACGACTTCGAGGTGCACCGCCCTCACAGCCAAACAGGTGAATACTGCCACCCAACGCTTCTCTTTTCGTCTACCGATCGTTACTTCCACCGGACCCAGGTAATCTATGCCCACGGAACTGAAGGGCCGTAGATAAGAAGTGACTCTTTCAACTGGTAGGGGAGCCATCCTTGGAGATCTTGGACGGCATTTGTTCACCTTACACCATACGCACCTGTTCATCACATTTTGGATCGATGGGCGCATCTTGGGAATGTGGAACCTCTGTCTTATTTCGTTGAATACCGTCTCCGAATTCGCGTGCCCGAACTCTTCGTGGTAGTGCTGGATCAGTTTCTGCGTAATTTCGTGGGACCGGGACAAGATGATCGGATGCTTCTTATCGAATGAACTTTCCCCAGAATTCGCCAGTCTACCCTCCATACGCAGCACGCCTTCGTCGTCCAGTACCGGTGAACTCTTAGAGATGCAACTGCTCTTCCTAATCTTCTCAAGCGGCTGACCCGGCTGGCGCTGCAGATTGTTCGTGAGCATGCTCATTTCATCAGGGAAACTGTCCCACTGTACCTGCCGCCACAGGATGGTTTCGGCCTGCTGAAGTTCTTCCTGCCCAAGTGGTACATGCACTGCCACATAATTCACCGCTGTCGCTTCGATCAGCCGACGTTGCTTCGTCGTTGCCCATGTTGTCACTATCGGCTCACCTCGTTTTTTACGCCGGCAGTTGACGATGAAGCGTACCATGGTAGCCGTCACTCGCAAGAGTCTTGTCCAACGAGAAATCGCTTCAACGTTGATCACCTCATGGAACAACACAGAACCTCGTGCCTCCTCCTCGGTTTCTTCAAACCACTGATCCTCCGGCTGGTACAGGAGATCTGGTCCTTGAAACCATATTCCATCGCTTTGAAGAGGTGGACCTTGCCCCCACTTCGTCAATACGTCTGCTATGTTCAGTTTGGTTGGCACCCATCGCCAGTCAGTAACCTTTGTGAGCTCCTGGATTTCGCCGACCCGAAATGCAACGAATTGCTTGTAGCGATGTTGGTCGGAATTCAGCCAGCTACACACTGAGCGAGAATCTGTCCAGAAAACAGTACGGAGGAATTTGTACGAATGTGTGTCCAGAACGGTTTGACTCATACGGGCTCCCAGAACCGCACCCATTAATTCCAGACGAGAAATTGACTGACGTTTAATCGGTGCCACCTTTGCTCGAGACATCATCAGGCTGCAATGAACATTGCCGTTGACAACCGCTCGCAAATACGCCACGCATCCGTACGCGTGTTCGCTGGCATCGGTAAAGATGTGAACTTCCAGCGAATCGATTTCGGAGCACTTAGCACCTTCGAGGTAGCAACGTGGAATTCGGATGGCTTCCACCTCCGGTAACAGACTGGTCCACCGCTTCCACAGCTCCCAGCACTTGATATCGATTTCCTGATCCCAGTCGCAGTTGGAACGCTGGATGATAATTTTGCCGTGATGGTGAATGGCGACAATAATCCGAGCGGGTCGAAGAAACCCATTACGCAGCTTGCGACAAGTCTTTTCGTCGGCCGTTTTCCCTCGTACAAGTACGTCAACAACTCCTCGCGATGCGTTGTCGAAAAGACAAATTCGTCGGAGTCCGGATCCCAGATTATCCCTAAAACTCGCTCCTTGGAAGTCTGCTTGTCCCGGTTGAAGTGCACCGGTGCGGCTGGTTTCGTCTCTCCCAGACTCCGAATAACTTCTGGCGAGTTGGACACCCAGTTCCGGATCTCGAAACCGGCTTTCCGATGTACCAAGCGCACCTCTTGCGCCAGCTTGACTGCTTCTTCCACCGTATCGACGCTGTCGAAATAATCGTCGACATAGTGCCGGTTTATGATGGCTGCGGCTGCTGCAGGATATTGAGCGGCGAGTTCCTCAGCTTTTCGGTTTTTGACGAATTGGGCCGAACAAGGGGAGCTTGTAGACCCAAACGTTGCCACGTCCATGACATAAATGCTCGGTGAAACGTCCGGAGTCTTCCTGAAGACGAACCTCTGCTTCTGTTTATCCTCGGTGCGAATCTTCATCTGGTGAAACATTTCCTTTACGTCTCCACCGAAAGCGATTCGCCATTCGCGGAAACCGAAAAGAACTTTTACCAGGGGTACTAGCATATCGTTTCTCCAGTTGCTTCATTCTTCTCACGGCCATGGGCAGGCATGGAAAATCATTTGCATTCTTTTCATACATTCATTTACATTCATTTGTCTCTAACTTTTTTCATCAACAACATTCCGCAAAATGATGTATAAAACTTTTGTAGGATTTTTTATTAGCTACAACTTTTGCTCATAACTCAAATCTGTATCTCCTATGCATCACGAACTAGAACGGGCAGAACTTGTTACTGTTTTTCAGTGAATGAAAAAGAAACATTCACTGAAAAACAGTAGTGGCTTCTGTTCACTTTGGTTCGTCATGCATAAGAGATACGATATTTACTTGCTAACAAAAGTTGTAGCTAATAACAAAAACTACAAAAGCTCTTTACATCATTTTGCGGAATTCTGCTCAAGAAAAAAGTTAGAGGCAAATGAATGTAAATGAATGCACGAAATGAATGCAAATGATTTGCCATGTCTGGCCATGGGAAAACTGACCGGGAACTTTGGATCATCTGTCTTCCACAGTAGCCCAGTTTCGAAGCGGTCGCCGACACGTTTGGTAGTCCGCTCAAGTATTTCCCGTGCTCGTTTCTCTTCTGTTGACTCTTGTGGTACCATAACCACCGATTCCTCCAAAGCGTAGTGGCTTTTGAGCAGTTCGTGCAGGTCCTCGTTGGTGATCGCTTGGTGGTAACCGAAATAATTACCTGCTGCAACCGTGGCGGAGGGCGTTGGACCGTATACCGTCCACCCAAACTTGCATCGAACCGCAATTGGTTCCACTGGTGCACCAACCTTCGCGTCCATCGGTGCAAACGAATGGATGTTATTTAGTCCGATGAGCAGTTCCGGCTGTCCGTCGTATGACTCGATTGACAATCCTCGCATGTGTTGGTATTGTGTGGCAAGCTCCTGGTAATCCAACCTCTGACGTGGCAGCATCAGTTTTCCAACCGTACGAACACTATGCAGCAGCAACTTTTCACCCGCATCGGGACTAACACCAGACGCCCACAGATTCATTCGCCGGGAGTCCTTCTCTTCGCGCGTGATATCAGCCGTCCACTTGATCGTCAGCCGCTCCTGTACGCCAACGACGCCCAGCCGGTCAGCGAGTTTCTTCTCCAACAACGTGACGGTGGCACCTTCATCCAGGAACGCCAGGACCGTGATCGATTTTCCACCACTGTGAAGCTGTACCGGTACCATACGGAACATGGCAGTACAGTTCGAACGAATATGTGCACTCATTCCGAAAGTGTGCCGCACAGGATGCATCAGCGGATTGTGGTGCTCCTTACAATCGCCGATGTTGCAGAAAATCCTGAACCTACATAAACCACCATGCTCGTTGAGGCACACGTGACATAGTTTATCGCGGGTCGCTAGCTTCAGTCGGTTCGTGTACGACAGCTTCTTAAAGTCCGCACAGTGCCGAAGACGATGTTCCATGCTTTGACATAGATTACACGGCTTTAATCTCTTCCGGTCGCTCGAACTTGCACCTGGACTATTTTCTCCACTATGGCAGTACAACGCACCCTTTTCCTTCGGTTTCTTCTTTCCGGACGATGGCCCACCTTTGGGCTGATACGCCGGCTTGAAATCCACGTCGACGTTTGCCTCACAGGCGTCCTCGACTATCTCCATGAGAAAATCCGTCAGCGTTCGCAGCGTTTGTTCTCCTTTGTTTCTCCGGTAATGAACCCATTCACGCTTTTCACGGTCCGGAAGCTTGGCAACCAGAGATTTAATCAACAGTGGATTGACGAGGTGTTGCCGTAGTTCTGCGGCCTCCAAATGTCCGCAGAGTTGTTCTACGGTATTTCCGAAAGGAACGAAACTCCTCAGGTTGTCTGGCTTTGGAGGCTCCAAATGATTAACTTTGTCCAGTAGATTCTGGAGCAGTTGTTCCGGACGACCATAGTGCCGACGCAGCTTCTCGATGACCCTCGGAATCGACTCGGGAAGAAGCAGTTGACCAGACACCAGCTCAAGAGCATCGCCTTTGAGGGATTCCTGCAGTCGCATTAAGTTCTCGTGGTCCATGTAGCCACAGGCTTCGTTCGAAGTTTTGTAGGCCGCGTAGAACAGTGGCCATTGCGCTGGTTTTCCAGAGAACTTGGGGAGTTTGAATGTCAACCCCTTTCTCGCGGCCAGCTGTGCCTTTGTCGGTCCAACCTGCTTATGCCCCAGCCCGTTTTGGCTTCTTTCCTCCACCTTCTTAACTTTCTGCGGAATACTTTTCACGGATGGTTCGGTATGTTTGGAAGCTACCTTCGAATCTTCCGACCATGTATCATCCTCTTTGCTATCGTCTTCATCATCGTCCTCATCGTCGTCGTCTTCGGTATCCTCGTTGTCTCCGGCGAGCTTCTTCAAATTTTCTTTAGTTAGCTTCAGCGGTTTCCTGCTCTCTTTGCCAGAGGGTCCTGCTTTGATCCCGTCTTCATCTTTTTATGCATCATGGGTATCCATGTATCACCGATTACGACAAAGAGGCTGAGAAGCGCATGTTATCCTCAACAGAAAACCAAAGAAATCATGGATGGGGTTAAGCGACACATATTCGATCTTTCGGAAGATGATGACCAAGGAATCCTCAACGCCAAGGCTAAGGATTACGATGAAATGATGAGCCAACTAAAGGAAAAATACGCAGATCCGGAATGCACTCGAGAAGAAAAGACACAAGTATTATCCGTATTACCGAAATCTTGGCCTGTACAAAGAATCATGGATGAATTCGGTGTCAACAGATATACTGCAGCACAGGTAAGATTTATATATTTTTTTAAACACCATAAAGGAAAAATTAAATATAATTTTCATTTTCTTTCTTCCCAGGTAAAAGATTTGGTCGCCGAAGATGGAATATTATGTTCCCCTCGTTCCAAAGCAGGACATGGACTGAGAGCAGAGTTACTAGATACAGTTGTGAAATTCTACGAAGATGACGATATAAGCAGAGTTATGCCGGGCCAAAGAGATTATGCCTCTGTAGTGACGGGTGGTGTACGCCAGGTAATACAAATTTTACGGAAACCCATAAAGATATCAATATTAGCTTTACCTCATTTGCAGCCTTACGGCCAAAAAATTGTAAACTTCTTAGTAAATCAGGATCTCATAATGTTTGTGTATGTACGATTCACGAAAATGTTAATCTAATGTTGAACAGCCTGAAAAAAGATCGCATATTGTGTGATCGCACTATCTATATGGAACAACTTCTTTGCGATTTACAATCTAGAACAGACTTTTGCCATCTTCGAACGTGCATGAATTGTTACGATACGTCATTATCCGAAACAAAATTATTAGAAATATTGGAAGAGAAACAAATATTAGAAGTGTCATTTGAACAGTGGACTACGACAGATAGGTGTAATATTGAGTTGAAAACTTTGCCTTCCGAAGATTTTTCATTTTTCTTTACGGAAAAGTTAGACAAATTAATATATCACGATTTTATAAAAAATAAGCAGGCAGAATTCTTAAAAAAAAAAAAAAAAAACAAACACTAGAAGATGGCGAAGTCGTTGTTATTTGCGACTTTTCTGAAAACTACACATTTGTTCTGCAAGATGAGGTTCAAAGCTATCATTGGAATAATTCTCAATGTACAATTCATCCATTTGTCGTTTATTTTAATGATAATGGTACACTAAACCATTTAAGTTTTATGGTTATTTCGGACATTTCAAAGCATGACACAGTAGCAGTTCAGTTGTTTATCTCAAAATTATTAGAATTTTTAAAGTCGCAAATAACAGTCCAATAGTGTATTTTTATGTCAGATGGAGCAGCATCACAATACAAAAACATAAAAAAAATTGCTAGCCTTTGTGGATTTAAAGATAAGCATAATGTAGATATTGAATGGCATTTTTTTGCAACTTCACACGGCAAAGGTCCTTGTGATGCGATTGGCGGTACCCTTAAGAGAATGGCAACCATAGCAAGTTTAGCTAAGCAACACGAGCACCCTATAACGAACCCTAAACAACTGTACGACTGGGCAAATAGGGTAACCAACTTGAATTGGACCCCTACATATTTTGGACCCTTTTCATATATTTTCCTCGCTTACTGTCTAGTTTCTTCAAATTCATCTGGGTTGATGTTGTAATTACATTCTTTCAATTACTTGCTATGTCTCAAGATCATTAGTTCACCTCAAATTGCTTACAATTGCTCAATTTATGCAGTTTTAGAAAATGTTATCGGAAAAGTTTCATGTTTCGACGTTTGTCAAGAGGAATCGGCGTTAGTGTACTTGTTTTAAATTTGGTCTAAAATATACAATTCAATGATTTTTTTTAATCAAATCAGTTTATCTGACTTTGGAAGATGTATTTCACGTGTTTATAAAGATTTCACCTTAAGATTTTACTTTAAAAGTATTAAATAAAAAGTGTCCAAAAAAGATCGTAAAAAAATGTTACCAACTTATTTTGGACACTTATCAAATGAGAATCATCAAAAGAGCGACAAAAAAAATTTCGGTTGGTCGATCGTGCTATTATCTCAGATTTCTGATTAAATTGGTAAGTAAATCAATCAAAATTATATGAATTCATTGTTTTTAAATATGTTTCTTGTTTATCAGGCGATTCAAAATGGGAAAAACGGCAAAACACGTAGAGTGGTCCACTCTGAGTTTTCCTAGTTTTCCTAGTTCCTAGTTTTCCACAAAAGTTTTCCTATCTCCCAAACGCATTTAGCTAAGGGGCTGTTCATGAACTACGTAGACGCTTTAGGGGGGTGGGAGCGCTTGGCAGATGTCTACGGTCCATACAATTTTTTAAATTTTGTGTGTTGAGACTGTCTTCTACGGAAGGGGGGGGGGTTGAAATCTCTCAAAAACCGTCTACGTAGTTTATGAACAGCCCATACAAAAAATAATATGGACTGCAAGCATAGAGTCAGGTCTCCGTATTAAGATTTACTTCTGAATGAGTTTTTTTTATTGGTATGATCAGTTGTTTCCTTATGTTATATTATATTTCCTCCGTTACTCGCGCCAACTTTTGTAACACGAGTACTCACGCGTTGTACTTTGTACAACAGTGTGAGTTTTCCATTTCCATTTTGCAGCCGAGCTACCAATAGATCTGAAATCAACGAGTATTCCTCAAAAAACTTGCTTTTAACTAAACAAGCTAAATATTTATTACAGTTAACCCCCAAAATATGCGGATA
The DNA here is from genome assembly GCF_037179485.1 of Ochlerotatus camptorhynchus. NCBI lineage: Eukaryota > Metazoa > Arthropoda > Insecta > Diptera > Culicidae > Ochlerotatus > Ochlerotatus camptorhynchus. The sequence goes on along the minus strand of NW_027041014.1, from coordinate 1,988,722 downwards.
ATAGAGAAAATGTAAATGGAAACCGCGTAAATGGTGTCCATACTACGAGGGTTCTGACTTAATTGGTTACAACATGGAATATCTCGAGATCCTGACCAGATAGAAAGTTACTGTCTTTGCCAAAGTAGTTCTAGAGATCATAACCTTTTTGCTGGTGGACAGTAGTTCAAAATTTACTCACTACATAGCGCTAGTATACATGTGAAGTTCTCGCATGTGATATATCTCGAAATCCTGACCAGATAGAAAGTCACTGTCTTCGAAAAAGTTGTTCAGGAGTTTAAAGCCTATAGTTCAGAACTTCAACATGTCCAAAATATATTCGTTCCCATTCAGTGTGTCCAAAATATATTATGGACACTGTCCAAAATCAAATGGAAGGGTCCAAAATATGTGAATATCATGATGTGAAAAGAATTATTTTTCGAGTATATATCAATAAATAAAACATCTAGTGACATTTTACATCCAAGATGAGTAGTTTTCGAACACAACCGCATGTAAATTGCATAATAATAATAAACAAATAATATTATTTTGACATAAACGTGATCTCATTTCCTCTAGGGGTCCAAAATCAGTTGGTTACCCTAGTCGTAAAAAAGATCTTCAAACAAAAATGTCATTTTGTTATGTTTCTACAGAAGAATACAAAAAGGCTGTCACGGAATTTGATCCAATTTTTAAGAAAGTGAAACCAATTCCTGTAACTCGAAAATATCATTGCTATATTCCAGTTTCAAACAACCAAATTGCAGTAAAAATATTCTCAATGTATTCAAATAACATGAGTTGTAAAATAAAATAATAAATATATACTGTTTCTTATCTCAACAAATCTTTCATTTGACCACATCAACGTGCTTCTCTTCCGCTGCCTCTAGATAGAAAAAATGTAGAAAATTATTATTATTATTATTTTTTTAAATTGCATTAACATGAGAACGGCTGGACTAAGGAAAAAAGTTTATATAAGCAACGTTTTTGAAAATTATGCGTAAAATCCAAATAAATTAATATTTTACTAAAAAATATGCAATTTCACCAACTTGTAAAAACCAACAAAAATTTCAAAAATTATAGATTTTTTTTTAAGAAAGTAACCAGCATACACTCTTCACCAAATATTAGGGCATTTCAGCTTTCTTGAAAAAAAAAATTTATAAAGATCTAAGGGGGGGTATTTTGAGATAATCATCGTTTTACGTTTTTAAATACTAATTTACGAAGTTTTTTCGTTCAATGTATTTTTTCCGCAAAGATAATTTAACTACCTAAAACTTCTTTTCATACGCCATTTTGATCAGATCAATAGTTTTCAAGCTATGATTTTTTGAAAAAAAAAAAATCAATTTTTTTATACGCCCTTTTTAAAAGTTACTCTGGAGGAAAAAATCATATTTAAATGAAAAATGCAACCATTAGTAGCAGCGAACACGTGAGCAATGGTTCATTCAAATCAGAAAGGGTCGCGACAAAATTGACATTTTTTTTAACGATTTGAGCTGGAAATGCTCTATACGGTCTCAAGCAATCACCTCGCCGTTGGAACGGTCGCTTTAATGAAGTTCTGGTGAGCATGGGATTTCGTCGTTCCCGACACGACTACTGCGTATATGTGCGTGGACAAGGAAATCAAACCGCTTACATCGTTATCTATGTGGACGATTTGCTCGTGGTTGCGGGCGATCTGCGCATTATTGAGGAGATTAAAGATCGGTTGAAACGAGAATTTGAAATGACGGATTTGAACGAACTACATCACTTTTTGGGCATCAAGATAGAACGTGACGAGGAAGGTACTATGTATTTGTCTCAAGAAGCACTAGTCCGAAAAATACTAATACGTTTCGTAATGGACAGCTGTAAACCTGACCACACACCCGCTGAAACTAAGTTGCAGCTTCGAAAGACCACTGAAGGATGCAACTATCCGTATCAAGAACTGGTTGGCAGTCTTATGTTCCTGATGCTGGGCTCAAGACCAGACCTGTGCTACGTTGTGGACTATCTGGCAAGATTCCAAGATGCTACAGGAGAGGAACACTGGAAGCATGCCAAACGAGTACTGCGTTATATTCAAGCGACAAAAGACCTAAGGCTGATCTTTAAGAGGAACCCGCATGAAGGACCGGTCGCTGTGTTTGTTGATGCTGACTATGCAAGCGACGAGGAGGATCGTAAGTGTGTTTCTGGATTCCTGATTAAAGTATTTGGATGTACTGTCGTGTGGTCGTCCAAGAAGCAGCGCACGGTAGCAATGTAATCCACAGAAGCTGAGTACATCGCATTGAGTTCATCTGTTAGCGAAAAGATTTGGTTTACTGGACTGCTATCCGATTTGTGTGAATCAAACTTGTATCCTGTACCAATCTACGAGGACAACCAAGGCGCTCTAGCTATGGCAGAGAAGGAGGAGACGAAACGTGTCAAGCATATAGATGTCAGGTTGAAATTTAAATCGAGAAGCGGTTGCAGACGGAAAGGTGAAACTTGTATATGTACCAACCCAGAAGCAAGAAGCGGACATTCTTACTAAGTCACTTCCAGCTCCCGCTTTAACACTTTTGAGAACGAAGATAGGATTGGAGACCATCAACTGAGAGGGGGTGAAGAGTTGGATCGAAGGAGCAGTTGATTTCTGTAGTTAAGAACTTATTTACCCGTTATCAACAACTTAAAACTTTATGTAGTATTAAACCAGACTTCCTACTGAACACACGTCTTTCTCTAGAGTTTCACTCAAAATTTCATCAATTTTTACCAATGCAATAAAAAGTTATACTCAAAAGAAAGTACACTCAGGTCTTTTTTTACACGGGGGATACGTACCGTGTAAAAAAAAACAGTGTTTAAAAAAAACCTACGAGATTTTGATTTTTCGCATGCTTAAATGTTTTTAAAAAATCGGATTTTGATGCCATTTGTAATGAAAGCATGATATGGTCCATATAGACATATTTTAAAAATTTCTGTATTTACACCGAAAATTGTGATTTTGTTTAAGTATGCCATTCGATTACAAATAGCTTGAAACGGATAATGTGATTGGAATCAAGTCGATAGGTTGTATCGTTGTCGAGAAATCGTTAAAAACGTACCGTGTAAATCGTGGAAAACCGTGTAAAAAAAACCGTGTAAAAAAAAAACCACGTAAAAAAAACCGTGTAAAAAAAGATTTCAGTGTATTACATTTTTTTCGAGTACAATCTTTATTAATGGGCATCAAAAATTTACCATCAATGAGAAGGCTCCTTTTCTCGCGGAATGGGAGAAAATTATCCTATAAATTGGTATTTCATTCTTATCATGTACATAACTGTTAACAACGAATGGGAACATTCCTCGTTCTGCTTGCGCAACTTCAAGGCCTGTTGTCTCGTCACATGGCATAGCTTTAAAAGTGTTTTCACCGCGAAAAGTTTTTTTTTTTCTGTAAGCTGTTTTTGTGCCTCAGGTGACTCGCGCATTACATAAGGAAGCAGCCGATCCTGGCGAAGCCTACGATCGGACTGTCCATCTTTAACCCACTCGAAGATATCAAATTGATCTTACCGGAGCCATAGTCAGCAGCAAGAGCCGTGTAATACACATCGGCAAACGACAACCACACGGACGGTGTGTACGACTGGAAACAATAACCAGCAGAAAACAGTGAGCCGCCGCACGGACGGTGTGTACGACCGGCATCTATTGTGGCAGAGCAGCAACAGTATAGCAGTAGAAACGGTAAGGGCAAATAGTAGCACGTATCTGTTTTTGTATTCCCATTCCTCTGACTGTTTGCTTGGTTCGTTAATAAAAAAAAGTAAAATAATAATTACTTTTTGACGACAATTTTTAATTTCTAATGGATGGTTCAAAGGGGGGCAGTAAGCCTCCCAATGATAAACTTAGAAAGCGCCATTATCAGGCGTCCTCTGCCTCGCCTTGGGTTGTCTATTTTCGGCAGAAAGAGAAAGCCCTTAACTTCTTAGGGATTAAAAAAATATTGACGCGTTGTTTCCCGGGGACCGAATTTCATCAGGTCAATCGAAACAAACTGCGTATAACTGCGCCTACATATAATATCGCAAATGATATTGCTGACGACGAGGCTTATAACAAAGAGTATTACGACTACATCCCATCTCGAGATGTGGAGATAGACGGCGTGGTCTCTGCAGTGAGCCTGACGTGTGATGACGTCATGGAAGGTATGGGGCGCCTTCAAAATGCTGCTACATCTACCGTGGACGTTCTGGGTTGCAGGATATTGTATTCAGCGACCACGGTAGATGGTCAAAAGACTTATTCCCCTTCAGGCGCACTACAGGTGTCTTTCGCTGGATCGGTTCTCCCAAAGTTCTTAGAAATTGAAAATGTTTTTTTCCCGGTGCGACTTTTTGTACCAAGGGTATATAATTGTACCAACTGCAAAAAGTTGGGACACACAGCTGCTTTTTGTGACAACAAGCCCCGTTGTGGCAAATGTAGCCAAGACCACATGGAGGGTGCTTGCCAACAGGAAGCAACTAAATGTGCTTACTGTGGCAAAGAACCTCTTCATGCTTTGCAGGACTGCCAAGAAGCGTACCAACAATGTGAAGCGTTCAATAAAAGAACGCTCCAAGCTGACGTTTGCAGAAATGGTTAAGTTGCAAAATGGATCCTCTGAAAACACTTTTGAGATTTTGTCTTCCGATGAACTGGACTCTGACATAGCAGATGAGAGTGAGTCTCCGGAGGTACACGCCCCCGGTAAAAGGAAGCCGACTAGCTCCCCGGGAGTGCGCCGGAAAAAAAAATAAAACCACTCTCAAAAGCATGCAAAAATCTGAAGGTAGCGGGGATTCATTGAAAAACCCGAACAAATCGGTAATTGCTGCTCCATCTGATCCTTGCTGCAGCTTTTCCATCCCGCCGCTACCTAATAAAGGTAATCGTAAGAGGTTACCAAAAATAAACACCACGTCTACTCGCAATTCAAAGAAAACTCTTCCGTCCAAGCGAGGAAAGATTAAATTTAAGGACATTGTGGATAATATTTTGAATGCCCTCGGCTTTTCCGACGAATCGCCACTTCGAGGGCTTATTGACCTGCTTGTTCCTATAGTCGGAAACTACTTCAAGCAATTGACTGCATCATGGCCCCTCATTGGTGAATTCATATCTTTCGATGGATAATTCATCGAGTGAGGATCAAGATATGATCACTTTATTACAATGGAACTGTCGTAGTTTAATACCTAAATTAGACTCGTTCAAGTATTTGATTCACAATTCTGATTGTGATATATTTGCACTCTGTGAAACTTGGCTTTCTTCTGAAGATGAACTAAACTTCCACGATTTTAACATTATTCACCTGGACCGAGATGATTCATATGGTGGCGTACTTTTGGGGATCAAAAAGTGCTACCCCTTCTATAAAATCTCAATCCCAATAATTTCAGGCATTGAAATTGTCGCTTGCCAAATAAATGTGAAGAACAAAGATCTTTGCATAGCTTCTGTATATGTCCCTCCAAGGACTTCCATAAACCGCCGTCAGCTTTGGAGTTCAGTTAATATCCTTCCATCTCCAGTTCTAATACTGGGCGATATGAACTCACACGGTACTGGTTGGGGCGAATCATACGATGACAGTAGAGCGGGTATTTTCTATGATTTGTGCGACGATTTCAACTTGACTATTTTGAACACTGGTGAAGCAACACGTATAGCAAACCCTCCTGCTCGAGAGAGCCGTCTTGACATATCTTTGTGCTCTAACTCACTATCATTAGATTGTCTGTGGAAGGTTATCAATGATCCCCATGGTAGTGATCACTTGCCAATTATTATTTCAATCAAAAGTGGTCGTCTAAAAACAGTTCAGTCAATTCAAGTTCCTTTTGACCTCACGAGGAACATTGATTGGCGAAAAATTGTATCGGCGGTAACTCTTGGTATTGATTCTACCGATCCTCTACCACCACTGGAAGAGTATCGTTTCTTTACCGAGCTAATCTACAAAAGCGCATTAGAAGCTCAGAAACGACGTGTTCCAAGTGCATCGCTCAAAAGAAGACCCGCCACCCCTGGATGGGATGACGAATGCACAAAGTTGTATCTTGAGAAATCCGATGCCTTTAAAGATTATCGTAGACATGAAAGATCTGAGCTTTTTGAAAAGTATCTAAAGCTTGAAAAAAAGCTTAAAAACTTACTAAAAGCAAAGAAACGAAACTACTGTCGTACTTTTATCGAGGGACTTTCTAGAGAAACCTCGATGACAACGCTTTGGGAAAAGGCTCGCTATATGCGAAACCGCTCATCTTCCAATGAGAGTGAAGAATACTCCTCCCAATGGATATTCGACTTCGCTAAAAAGGTTTGTCCAGATTCTGTTCCAGCACAACCAACTTTACGGGATACAGCCCGAAGTAACGGTTCTCTGGATGAACCATTCACAATGCTGGAATTTTCAATGGCACTTCTTTCATCAAATAACTCTGCTCCGGGAAGCGATATGATCAAATTTGACCTTCTAAAAAACCTCCCCGATATCGCTAAAAGACGATTACTTAACCTATATAATTCATTTATGGAATTCAATATAGTTCCACCAGCATGGAGACAGGTTAAAGTAATAGCTATTCAAAAGCCTGGGAAACCAGCGTCTGATCACAATTCTTACCGTCCGATCTCTATGTTATCATGCCTGAGGAAATTATTAGAAAAAATGATCCTATTAAGACTTGATCATTGGGTTGAATCAAACAATCTACTTTCAAATACGCAATTTGGTTTCCGGAAGAGTAAAGGAACAAACGATTGTCTAGCGATGCTTTCATCTGATATTCAACTGGCCTTTGCGCACAAGGAGCAATTCGCTTCAGTCTTTTTGGATATTAAGGGCGCATTTGATTCGGTTTCCATAGACATACTGTCAGACAATTTGCACAGTAGTGGATTACCCGGTATTTTGAATAATTTTTTGTATAATTTGCTGTCAGAAAAACAAATGACCTTCAATCTAGGTCAACTGACAACTTCTAGAATTAGCAACATGGGCTAACCCCAAGGTTCATGTTTAAGTCCCTTACTTTATAACTTCTATGTCTAAGATATTGATAACTGCTTAGATAATCAACGCACGCTTAGACAGCTTGCAGATGATGCCGTGGTTTCCATGAGAGGTCCACGTGCAGAAATCTTGCAAAGACCATTGCAAAATTCCTTAAATAATCTGTCTCTCTGGGCAAGAAATTTAGGGATCGAGTTTTCACCGCAAAAAACTGAATTGGTAGTGTTTACAAGGAAGCGGTTTCCAGCCCAACTGCGTCTAAATATTTTGGGCAGAGACATTACCCAATCTTTAACCTTCAAATACCTTGGAGTCTGGTTTGATTCAAAATGCACTTGGGGTACCCACATTACGTATTTGAAACAAAAGTGTCAACAAAGGATCAACTTTCTACGATCAATTTCCGGGACATGGTGGGGTGCTCACCCGGAAGACCTCATTAAACTATATAAAACGACTATTCTTTCAGTTCTTGAGTATGGCTCTTTTTGCTTCCACTCGGCAAGAAAAAGCCACCTAATCAAAATGGAACGTATTCAATATCGTTGTTTACGTATTGCCCTTGGCTGTATGCATTCAACACACAATATGAGCCTAGAGGTCCTAGCGGGCGTAAAACCCCTGCAGACCCGATTCTGGGAGCTCTCTTTAAGAATATTGATTAAATGTAGTGTCAGTAACAACCTTGTGATTGAAAACTTCGAAGAAATGCTCGAATTGAGCATCCAGTCTAGATTCGTGCGAATCAATCTTAATTATATGTCATCGGATATTAGCCTTCCTTGCTATAACCCCTCTCGTGTAAAGGGTGATACGGTCAAAATTTGGTCAAGGGAAAACGCGTGTAAATCGGTGAAATCGTTTATTTAAAAAATCAAATTAAATTTCTTTTTCAAGTTCAATTAGTATAAAATTCAGGAAAAATATTCAGTTAGGCTTCCGCTTTTCCAAATCCGAATTGCCGGGCCTTACGCTTGACCCCTGCCATCAGATTTTGTACAGCCACCTTGTCCACCTTCTTCGCCGCAGAAAGCCAGTTTGCCTTGAACTGCTGCTCGCCCTTAGCAGTTTTTTTGGTCTTCTTTAGGTTCCGCTTGACAATAGCCCAGTATTTCTCAATTGGGCGGAGCTCTGGCGTGTTGGGAGGGTTCTTGTCCTTGGGAACCACCTGCACGTTGTTGGCGGCGTACCACTCCATGGCCTTTTTACCGTAATGGCAAGATGCCAAATCCGGCCAAAACAGTACGGAACAACGGTGTTTCTTCAGGAAAGGCAGCAGACGTTTATTCAAACACTCTTTCACGTAAATTTCTTGGTTGACAGTCCCGGAAGCTATGAAAATGCTGCTTTTCAAGCCACAGGTACAGATGGCTTGCCAAACCAGATATTTCTTTGCGAACTTTGACAGTTTCATGTGCTTGAAAACATCTGCTACCTTTCCCCTTCCTTTTGCCGTATAAAACTCCTGTCCCGGAAGCTGCTTGTAGTCGGCTTTGACGTAGGTTTCGTCGTCCATTACCACGCAGTCAAACTTCGTCAGCATCGTCGTGTACAGCCTCCGGGATCGCGCTTTGGCCGTCGTATTTTGTTTATCATCGCGATTTGGAGTCACTACCTTCTTGTAAGTCGATAGTCCGGCTCGTTTTTTGGCTCGATGCACGGTTGTAGACGATACACCCAGCTTATTTGCGGCATCTCGGAGAGAGAGGTTAGGGTTTCGCTTGAAACTACCGGCAACTCTCTTTGTCGTCTCAGCGGCTTCCGGTTTTCGATTTCCCCCCGATCCAGACTTCCTGGCTGTCGACAAACGTTCCCCAAACACTTTAATTACATTTGTAACGGTTGATTTGGCAACTTTTAGCGATTTTGCCAACTTTGCGTGCGAGTAGCTCGGATTTTCACGATGCTTGGACGGCATTTTGACAACTGAATAGTGAATTCCAAAATCAAAATAGGAGCAACATTCTACACACACACACCTTCAAAATGAGGGGTGTTCAGGTTTTTTAAATGCAAAATTGAAAGAAATACGTCAAGTTGATATTGACCAAATTTTGACCGTATCACCCTTTATGCTTTACTAACTACAGTTCCCCCATTGACTACGATCTCTCCATGAAACAGGCTATTCAAGGAGTTCCAGATCAACTTCGACCTATCTCAATTCCCCACATTTTTGCTGATGGATCACGCATTGATGGATCCACTGGCTTCGGCGTCTTCAATGAATACTCAACCGCCTTTCGGAAACTTCAGGAACCTTGTTCCGTTTATGTTGCTGAGCTAGCAGCAATTAACTTCGCATTGGGGATGATTTCCGATATGCCCATAGACCATTACTTCATCTTCTCGGATAGTCTCAGTTCGATTGAGGCTATTCGGTCGATGAAACAAGGTAGGCACTCATCTTATTTCCTTTCAAAGGTAAGGGAGCAGATGAGTTTGCTGGTCGAAAGATCATATATGATTACCTTTGTATGGGTCCCCTCACATTGCTCAATCCCAGGCAATGAGAAGGCAGACTCTCTCGCATGATGAATTTTTCCCATTAGTACGTCAGAGTTCTCTTTTAAGTTGGCAAAACGATTGGACAAATAATTCTCTTGGGCGGTGGTTACATTCCATTATTCCAAATGTTTCTTCGAGAGCGTGGTTCAAAGGTCTGGATGTAAGTCGGGGATTCATTCGAGTGATGTCAAGACTTATGTCCAACCACTACTCGCTAGACGCACATCTCTATAGAACAAACCTCGTTGACAGCAATATATGTAGGTGCAGAACCGGTTATGATGACATCGATCACGCAGTTTGGTATTGCCCGGGTAATGACGCCTCCAGAGCACGACTATTGGATACCCTAGTGGCCCGAGGTAGACAACCCTTCCGTGAAGTAAGAGATGTATTGGGAACACGTGATCTTCCCTACATGCAAGCGATCTACGAATTCCTTTGTTTGTCTGATGTTAGAGTTTGATGTGACTATCCCCTCCTTTCCAAACAATTTCCCGCCATTGTGTCCCAGTCTTATTATCCTCCTGTTCCTGTGCTACTTGCCCCTGCCCAGCCAGGATTTGGTCAACCTTCCGAGAGTAGTATCTGAAGGAGGCTTCAGAAACCAGTTTCCTACCTAGATCCTTCCAATTGAAATTGTTACCTATTAACCTCGAGCCCGCCACGAGTAATTGGTACCCAATACTAACCTAGAAATACTGCTGTTTAAAATGTAAATCAAACATTACTGATTTTGGCTCCGCAAAGTGTCACACACGACTGAGCCTAGTAAATAAACGAACCAGTTAAAAAAAAAACGAATAGGATGTCATTCTTTTTTTTTGTAAACTGTGCTGTTAATCGACTTAATGCTTTTTTATATAAAATTTACTTTTTAACTTCTCATTCTCACGGACGACTACGTAATCCACAAAGTTCAAAATTAATCTATTTTTGCTGCGGAGTTGCAAGCATCGCGTTTAATTTTCTAATCTGTATGACTTCTGGATGGCGAGATTAGTTCCACTGCAAACGCCATCTTTCTTAGAATCTTAAGAATGCTCTCATGGCGCCTAAATGTCAGTCAACAGTCTCGAATGATTTGACCTATTAGCATAGATTACTATTAGCTTGAGACATTCCCGTCCTATAACTTGCCCCCCACCTAAACAAATTCGCCAACAAATTGGAATAGTTTAGTAAATCCTCAGGGCAAAAGTTGTTTTTCCTACAATAGTCTTCAACCACATCGCCCTCACCTCGTCACTGCTGAAAGCCGTCTCGACACCGGCCTTCCGCTCCGCATTCGAGCTGCCCTCGGTGTCCTCGACCGTGTTGACGGTGTTGGTCGAGTTGCCCTCTACCAGTCCCAGCGAGGACGCTGCCGATTTGGCTGGATTGCCGAACTTTTTCTTCAGCCGAAAGCGTATTTTTGATTTGGTTTGTTTTGGTGTTTCTTCCTGCAAAAAAAAAGAAAACAACAAAGGAAATTAAACATAATCTACGAGGACTGATCGCATAATTGAAAGTGAAGGTAAAGGCAAACAATGCCATAATTGGAAGGAAGCGAGGAAGTTGATGGAAAAAAAGGATAAAGTTAATTCGATTACCAGCTTTGTGCTGATTGGTTAGTGATAAAAAAAAATGAACCCACCACGGGAAACCGCAGTCCGAGTAATTATGCTTCTGTTCGGAAAAAGTAATACTGGGTCGGTCTTCGAGCCGTGAACTTCGAGAGTCTCACTCGAGTAGAATGCCTAATTAGATGTGCGTGGTTGGCGTGTTAAATGAGCAGTAATTTACTGCTTTTACGAGTACGACTACGGCTTTTAGGAATAGGGGCCTCAGATAGTCTAGTTAGTTGGGTATAGTAGTATTAGGCTGCCGGCGGTGGGTTCGATTGCTGGTCTGATTTAAACAAAATTTCAGGTTGGACTTGGCTTGGCTTCACAATATACATAGAAAGCCCTCAAATAATAACTGTGAAAGTCCTTCAAAGAACACCGAGTTGAGGGCATGCATAAGCTCGTGTGAGAGCGTCAACGCCAGGAAGAAGAATGTCGAGTATGGCAGTTGGTTGTTGTTGTTGTGGTTGTCCTTCTTCGACAGTCGAAGAAAGAGTCCAATTGAGGTTTTGTTCAGTGCGCTATTTAATTATGCCAGGCAGGAGGTCTGACCCTCCGACCGCACCGAGTCCCACAGGGAGAGAATTAATGACTGGAACGTACGATCGACAGAACCGTGGAAACGGTCCCCGAAATTAAATCAGATTTGAGTGAAATGGGCAATTGCGTGAGCCTTGGAGGTGGTACCCGCAGGAATCGGAGTGCATAAAGTTGCCTCTCAATTAAATTCTATTTTAAAGCTTGTTCATACGACCAAAGGGATTTATACTGCCAATAAAAGCAAAACAGTTCTGTTCGGACCCTTCAAGAACGCACCTTGGACACCCGTTTTGCTGCAAACTTCTGTTTCGGACTTCGTTATAAAGTCTCGCTTATGGCCGTGGAATTGTCGAGAAACGTTATTGAAAGAAAACACTCGCGAAATTGTATTTTTCTAATTTTACGACAACGGTGACCGATCGACTTGTCGTTTTTATTGGTACTGAGTTAGGCAGAAAAACTATCAACAAAAAATACAATATGTGTGTAGCTCTAATCGAGAAGCGTTACAATTCAGTATCAATAGCTTTCCCGTGTAGACATCCAAGAGAGACAACCGAAAGCAATAGAAGTTATGCTACACGGGGGGCGCTCGGAAGGAACGCATCTGAAGGTTTTTTGTATTGTACCTAACATGCCGACCACCTAAATTATGTTAAGGGATTTATGAATTCAAAAATCTTAACTAAGCTGCTTAAGATTAAAGATGCTGGAAGTTTCACGATATGATACTGTATTCTTCTCAGGAACTACGTTGCACTTTCTGGACTTGCAGCGTTTACATCTTTCGGGGTTGCACCTGACGGTTGAGAATAGCAGGTGTTGGTGGACTGCCCAGTCAAGGCCTTCTCGAATGGCAGCAAACATATACGTGACGCCTGTCGTTTGTAGATGGCACCGTTCGGTGTGGGTACCTACACTACCCTGATAACACCGCCGGGACCGGGATAGACTTCAATGATTCGGTCTAGAGGCCACTCGATGGCTGCGGATCCATCCTCCTTCAGAACCACCATTTGACCCACCTTCAGCAGGGTTGCTTGAGGGAATCGTTGATTCTGGTTGTGCAGCTGTGAGATGTACTCTCGCCTCCATCGCTTCCAATGCTGCTGTACTAGTTGTTGCAGTTCCTGGTAGTGCTGTAACCGGTTCGTAGGAACCTCCGTGTAGTCCGGATCGGGAATCGCCAGCAACGATGAGCCGGTTAAAAAATGTCCGGGAGTGAGCACGTCTAGCTCATCAGGATCTTCCGACAGTGGCGTAAGCGGACGAGAGTTCATGGCCGCTTCTATCTGGGTGAGGATGGTGGTCATGTCTTCGAACGACAATTTTCGTTGGCCCAAGACTCGGAGCAATGACGTCTTGGAAGATTGCACGGTGGCTTCCCAAAGGCCACCAAAGATTGGTGCTCTTGGTGGGATAAATTTCCAAACGATGCCACGCTTAGAAGTTTCATTAGCGATTTCTGAGTTTGCAACTGGATCGGATAGAAGGTCGTAAAGCTCTCGTAGATGGTTGCTAGCCCCTTGGAAGTTCAGACCATTGTCCGAATGGATCTCAGTAGGTAACCCTCGACGGGATACAAATCGTCGCAGCGCAGCCATGAAAGCAGCCGTGGTGAGGTCCCCTACCAGCTCGAGATGGACCGCTTTCGTGCTAAAACACACGAAAACTGCGATGTAGGCCTTCAGCGCAGCTGCTCGACGATGTGCGGGCTTTAGGTAGACTGGACCACAATAATCCACACCAGTGACCGCAAATGCACGAGTGGGAGTTGTACGAGGACTTGGGGGTTGACCAGGTGGTTGGGATATAGGGACAGGGTTGCTTCGAAAGCAGCGAATGCAGTTTCCGAAAGTATAAGTTACCAGTGCCTTACCCCGTAGGGGCCAAAATTCTTGCCATATTTGAGCGAGCGTCATTCGGGGGCCAGAATGGAGCGATAGGTTATGGTATGCGACAGCTACTTGCCACGAGAAAGAGTGGTTACTAGGGATAATCATGGGGTGTCGGACGGCGTATGATTTATCGGCGAGATTTAGCCGGCCACCAACGCGAATTATGCCTTGTTGATCTAGGAACGGATGGAGCAGCTTCAAGGGTGAATGAGCAGGAACGGGTCAATGGTTGGCGAGGGCTTTGATCTCCGTAGCGTATGGCTCCCGCTGAATACACCGTACCAATGCGTACTTGGCCGCCTGCAGCTCCTTCACGCTGACATTCCGAGTTTTTGTAGATGATCTACGGCAGTTACGGATGAATTTTATGCAGTACACCGTAATCCGCAAAAGTTTCCAATAGCATGAGTAATTATCCAAAAGTGGGTGAGGTTGTGGAAAACCCACCGCCACAAAGACGTTCTTCTTTTTCTCCAGCAACTCCTCCGATGGTTTCTCGTACTTCAAGTTTTGTTCGGTATTCCAATGTTGATCAAGCAAGGATAACCAGGGTGGCCCATGGAACCAGTGCTGCATATTGACGAGATCCTTTGGCATTATCCCCCGAGAAACAAGATCGGCTGGATTCTCCGTGCCCTTGACATGATTCCAGCGGTGAATAGGCGAAACACGATTCGCAACAAATGTTGGCCACACGTACGATGGCCGCTTCAACCACGATAGCACAACTGTCGAATCTGACCAGAACCAAGTTTCAGTTCCATTCATCCCGAGTGCCTTGACGGTCGAACGATATAGTTTTGCTGCTATGAAGGCACCTCATAACTCTAACCTTGCGAGAGTAGTCTTCTTCAAACTAGCTGGACGAGATTTTGCCGCCAAGAGTTCCACCTTTATCTGCCCCAGTTGGTTGATGGATCTAGCGTAGATACACGCGCCGTAAGCTGCTTCGGACGCATCCGAGAAGACGTGAAATTGGATCAGAATTGGATGATTAGTGAATGCGTGCCGGTCCACTTTGATATCCGAGAGTTTGGGCAGCTGCTGATAAAAATCCGTCCAGCAACTAGCTAAGTCCTGCGACAATGGATCGTCCCAACCTTGAGAGGCTACCCACAATAGCTGCATGTGAATCTTGTCCACGAGATGACTGGAGCCGTGAAACCGCAAGGATCCCATAGTTGAGCAATGACGGAGTAAACCTTGCGCCTTGTCCACTGTCGGTTTACAGCGAGACCCGATACGTCTACACCCAACAAATCTGGCCCTGGTTGCCAGTGAATTCCTAGGGTTTTCACCAGTTCCTGGTCGAAATTAAGTGAGGATTGAGTTCCCAATTCATCTGCGGCTAGACCCGCCAACACACTCTTGGCGTCGCTGACCCATTTTCGTAGTCTAAAACCATCTTTAGACATCAACTGCTCCAACTCTTGTCGCAACAATATAGCTTCGCTTTCTGAGTCTGCCCCTCCAATAAAATCATCAATGTAGAAATCATTCAAGAGCGCCGCTTTCGCTCGTGGAAACTGACTACCTTCGTCGTGAGCCAGCTGCTGCAAACCCCTCGTTGCAAGAAACGATGATGGCGCCAAACCAAACGTGACCCTGGACATCTCGTAAGTTGCTATGGGCTCGTTTGACGGAAATCTCCACAAAATCCGCAGAAGAGCAGCGTCATCAAAATGTACCTTCACCTGCAATGTGTCTCAATGTCACCAACTAAAGCGATAAAGTACTCTCGGAATCACAGAACCAGATCGAACAACGGATCCTGAATCACTGGACCCGTCTTCAAAGCATCATTCAGAGAGTAGTTGGATGTTGTTTTAGCCGAACCGTCGAAAACTGGCCGAACTTTCGTGGTCGCACTCGACTCTTTGATTACCGGATGATGAGGCAGGTAACAAGAGAGCCGTTTATCACGCTTTAGCTCCTCCTCCGGTACCATCACCATATGTTTCTGGTCTAAATACGTCTGCATCGCCTCGTTGTAACGCCTGCGCAATTCTTCGTTCTTGTCCAACCGCCGTTCTAGTTGCACCAGTCTTCGCACAGCCATATCCTTTGATTCACCGACCATCCGCTCAAATCCCATTCGTTTTGGCAGATGCACAACGTACCTCCCCGTGGCATCTCTAGAGAAAGTAGCTTCAAAGTGCTCCTCGCAATCCTGCTCTTCTTTGGTCCGCCGTGGTACATCTGGCATCTCTTCAATTTTCCAGAACCGTTCGATCTTCTCACCTAGAGTCGGGTCAACCGACACGTGGCAGCATGGAACTGGGTTCAGACTGCCCAAATCCGCCTTGCCAGCTGCTATCCACCCAAATACGGTATTAACGAAGAGCGGTAGACCCTCACCTATTCGCTGAATTTGGACCCGACCTCCATTCAATAACAGGAACTCGTAGAAATACTCCAAACCCAGTAGAATGTCTATTGGAGCCTGTTTGTTGAAACCTGGGTCCGCCAGAACCATATCAGAGGGGAGATTCCAACTACCGATCGAAATAGTCGTCGATGGCTGATCATCCGTCACCTTCTTCAGCACCAAGAAACTCATCGGAACCGCGAAATTATAGTTGCAGACACTGAACTGTTTGTCTGAATCCGCGCGCTACCAACTCCTGATATTGGCACGCTAGTGCCTTTCCTTGGTAGCTTCAAGATCTGACACAGCCTTTCTGAGATAAGATTCGCCTGCGATCCGCTATCAAGAAGTGCTCTCGCCGTGTACAAACGCCCGTTACAATCTTTCACCGACACTAGAACTGTCGACAGAAACACATGTACATCGCGTAGCTCTGATGCAACATTAGCTGTGTGGATTGAAATTACAGAACTTTGAAGGGATTGTTGTGGAGTCCCAACTGCAACTGCCGTAGAAATGCTGGAACCGCCCGTTTGCGATTGTTCAAGGACTTGATCTCTGATCGCTGACCCAGTACTAGTTGCCGCTAATCCCGGATGGAGCAAAGTATGGTGTATTTGCTACACGTACGACAGCGGAAAGTAGATGTGCAATCTCTACTGTAATAGTCACGCCGAAGACAATTGCTGTACAGCTTCTTGGAATTTACGACCTGGAACCGCTTATCCAGAGTCAGCTTCGCAAAAGAAGGGCAGTTGGTGATATAATGCGAACCTCCACAGGACACGCACTTCGACGACGAAGTCTCCGATGATACGTGAACCGATAACTTATGAGCTGGCTTCTTGAACGGGGCGAGTGGACTGGAAAGTAGAATACGTTGGCCATCGGGACGTTGATCAACCGCTATTGCATCCAAAATGCGGGTTTGGCCTTCCAGAAACTCCATCACGTGCAAAAATACAGGATCCTCCTTTTTCAAAGCGTACTCTTCCCAGTCTTTCTGCGTAACGTCGTCTAGCTAATAGCTGTGTCAACATCGCTCCCCAGCCTGCAGTCACTTCCCGTAATTGATCCAAGATTTTTGTGTGCCGGTCGAAAGTAATCGATAACATCATGGATGCCACTTGCAGAAGTTTTCTTCATCTTCGGAAACTGTAGAAGAGCGTTGACGTGCCGTTTCTTCTGTAGATAAACGTTCGTTTGGTCAAAGCAGACCAGGCAACACCGTAGCTGGCTTCACTCATTGGGAATGCATCAACAACCTTAAGTGTCTCACCCTTTAGAGACGCTGGCAGGTAATGAAAGCGCTGAATCCCGCTCAAATCTGGATTGGTGTAGATCAGCGACTTGAAAGTGTCGAAAAAAGGCAACCATTTGTCGAATTCCCCGTTAAATTCTGGAAAATTTATCTTTGGTAGTTGTACACCAGCACATGCCTCCACACGTGTATTAGTGGAGGTAGAAGGGGAGGGTGAGGGAGTGGTGGATGGCAACTTCGCTTTCAACCCTGCCCATACCTGTAAGTACAACTCCTCGAACTCTGACCGAGTCTGCTTGTGTTGATCCGCGTTCTCCTCATGTTCCTCCATTTCCTCTATTTGCATCTGGACGTCCTCGAATTCCTCCCATTTCTCGTCTAATTTGTCCATGCGAGGTTGCACCTGTAGAGCATGAATAGCCGGATCGTATTGCTTCAGAAACCACGCCGTGCGATGGAGAAAGTCCACGATATTGTCCCGCACTTGCAGTTTAGGCTTCAGCTTCTTCCCCATAGCGTATCAGTGCGGCGGCGAAACTGTGGAAAGTACGAAGCACAGCACCACAAAACAGAGGGATACAATTATTGGAGAGAGGCCTTGTATTTATTTATCTCCCAACAGGATTCTCCGTCTAGAGTCCACTACAAATTCTGAGGCTTTTGGCGATAACCTCAGCAGCTTGCGGTGATTTCCAACGTAGCAGAACTCATCCAATGCAGAAACCGAGAAGCAAGAAATTGGTTGCAATATATCCGTCGAAGCAGTAAAATATCAGCTCAGTACTCACCGGGTGAGCCTGGTTCGATAGGCCATGTATTGCAACCGTATGTATCAAAAAACGCGCCTCCGGTAACAAGCTATACGCTGAATCGTCAATGCACAAGACCACCGTTTTGATCTTATAATCCAGTACCAGACTCTCGGTCGAATCTGTCGCCTAATCGATCACCAGTGAACTCAAATTTATCGTGACCATCCAACAATAGCAATCACTTAGCGAGGTTGTATTATTTGTCCCAAGCGAAGTGTGCGATACAAAGACCACACCATCCAACAGTCACGAAAGCAAAAGGGTTGATGAACTGTTCTCCAGGACGTTGCTACTGAAAACGTTAAGCACTCCGTGCACAAAAGCTTTGGCGAACAATTCGATTGGATGAAACAACACGTTTGGACAAAAAATGGTGTCCAATAAGCAACTACCCGCGGCACAATCCTGGTCACGGCACCAATGTTCGGACCCTTCAAGAACGCACCTTGGGCACCCGTTTTGCTGCAAACTTCTGTTTCGGACTTCGTTATAAAGTCTCGCTTATGGCCGTGGAATTGTCGAGAAACGTTTTTGAAAGAAAACACTCGCGAAACTGTATTTTTCTAATTTTACGACAACGGTGACCGATCGACTTGTCGTTTTTATTGGTACTGACTTAGGCAAAAAACCTATCAACAAAAAATACAATATGTGTGTAGATCTAATCGAGAAGCGTTACAATTCAGTATCAATAGCTTTCCCGTGTAGACATCCAAGAGTCAGGCGTCCTCAAGAAATCAACCAGGACGAAAGAAGGACAATACGCCAGCATTCAGACTGGAGGATTTCCCGCCGCTTCCTGCTACGCAACACGGTCAAGCAAATCCACGGGTGCAATCCGGCCCCCGCCAAGAAACATCTGGTGCCTCAGCTGGACAAAGCTCTCCATCCCCCCCTGGATTCTGGAGACAACCACCAGCACAAAACGCCAATCCCGATCTCTTCTCTGCGGATGAGCTGATGAAGATTTTCGGCGACATGACCAGCGCTCTTCGTCAGTGCCGCAGCAAGCCCGAACAGATCCAAGTGCTCGGTAAGTTTATTATTCAAGTATGGTGTCTAAACCGATAACTGTCGTCACATGGAACACATGCTCTGTAAGAGCAAAAAGACTCGAGCTTGCTGACTTCCTCCGCAAGCATAGTATCGACGTGGGCCTCCTAACAGAGACCCATCTTAAATCCGGTGACAGCTTTTGGTTGCCTGATCACCACATTATCCGGCTTGATCGTATTGACTCCAGGGGGGGGGGGGGTGGTGTTGCGATCATCATCAAGAAAGGAATCAAGTTCTGCACGCTGCCGCATATTCGCACTTCTATCATCGAGGCGCTTAGTGTGGAGGTGGAATCACCAACCGGAAACGTCCGGTTCGTCGCCGTATACTGCCCTCGTCAGTGTGCTGCCAGTAATGGATTGGGCATCCAATTCAAGCATGATCTGACCGCCATCACTCGCACGAGCTCACGAATCGTCATTGGGGGCGATTTTAATGCCCGCCACGAAGCATGGCGGAACTATCAGCGAAATCAGAACGGACGTCTGCTCTTCGACCACTCGCAGCATGGGCTGTATACAGTGAAATTCCCTGATGAACCGACATTCATCTCTCCGACGGGAAACCCTTCCACGTTGAACTTTTTTCTATTGAACATTGGACTATCCAAACCGATGGCGATCAACGATCTCAGTTCCGACCATCAACCGGTGGTGGCTGAAGTCGGCACCCACGTGGCACCTGCTCAAAGCCTGCGCAAAGACTACCATCATGTCAACTGGGTGCAGTTTGGGCATGTGGTCGACAGAAAAATCGAAGAAAATCCGCCGCTTAACACCGTAGAGGACATCGACCGGGTACTGGAAGGACTCCACCAGGCCATATCCGTGGCTGACGAGACGTGTGTTCGACAAGTTCCTGTGAGGGGTAAGTTTGTTGCCATTGATTTCCACACCCAATTACTGATTCGCTTGAGAAATGTGCGTAGACGCCAGTTTCAGAGGACTGGAGATCTAGCGAGGAAACGTGAAATGGCCGATCTGAACAGGCAGATTGCTACCAGAATGGACTCACTCCGAAATGAAAGTTTCGGACGTGTTGTCCAGAATCTGGATGACCGCTCCCGTCCATTCTGGAAGGTAGCCAAGGTGCTGAAAACTCATCCCAAACCCGTTCCACCTCTCAGAGTCGGAAATGATGACAATCGACTCATAACCCCACAAGAGAAAGCAAATGCGATTGGTAATCATATTGCTGCATCGCATTTGCTTGGCTCAACTATCCAAAGTCCGCTCGAAAACCAGGTGACGCAATGCGTCCAAAATGTAGATGACTCCCCTTGTGCCGTGCCTCCGGAGGATAGAATTACGGTAGAACAGATTTGCTCAGCGCTGAAATATTCAAAGAATATGAAGGCCCCCAGTTTTGACGGCGTATTTAACCTTATCATAAAAAGGCTTAGCATGAAAGTCTATGCAGTTTTAACTGCCATCTTCAACAGATGCTTGGAGCTGCACTACTTTCCAAGCATCTGGAAGATAGCAAAAATACCGATCCGCAAACCCGGTAAAGATCCAGCATTGCCATCAAGCTACAGACCGATCAGCCTGCTCTCAGCGCTGAGCAAATTGTTCGAGAAACTCATTCTCAATAGATTGCTCAAGTTTGTGGAGGAAAACAATATTCTCCTTCCGGAACAGTTTGGGTTCAGGAAGGGGCACTCCACCACCCATCAGCTAGTACGGGTGATGAACAACATTCGAAGTAACAAGGCTGTATCCAAGTCCACAGCCATGGCCTTGCTAGACGTCGAAAAGGCGTTTGACAATGTCTGGCATGACGGACTTATATACAAGCTTTGTAACTACAATTTACCGTTGCATTTGGTCAAAATTACCCGTAACTACCTTCAGCAAAGGTCGTTCAAGGTATCGTTGAATGGTTGTCTCTCCGATAAATTTTCCATCCCGGCAGGCATTCCGCAAGGCAGTTTGTTGGGCCCCTTGCTGTACAGCTTGTATACTTCTGACATTTCTCCCCTCGTAGACGGTTGCGTGTTCTTCCTGTTCGCAGATGATACCGCGATATCAGTCAAGGGCAGAATGCCTCGCGAAATTACAAACAAACTACAACGATGCCTTGACACCTTTGCTGACTATGCAAAAACTTGGAAAATCAAAATCAATGCCTCCAAAACCCAAACTATCATGTTCCTCCATAGACAATCACCCAAACTGATACCGGCACCTTCTTGCACAGTAGTCATGGATGGCACAAGGGTTGAGTGGTCTGCTGAAGTTACGTACCTTGGAATGGTATTCGATGAGAAGCTCCTGTTCCGCTCGCATATAGAAAAGACGTTAGTTAAGTGTTCAAGCTCAGTTAGGTGTTTGTATCCGCTGATTTCTCGCAGATCCCGCCTCTCTAAGGTTAAAAAACTGACTGTCTACAATCAAATCATAGCACCTGCAATTTTCTACGCTGCACCGGTGTGGGAATCATGTGCACAGACTCACAGGAACAAAATCCAGGTCGCTCAGAATATAGTGCTGAGGATGGTTCTTGATCGTCCTTTCGACACTAGAATAACAAATTTACATGAAGAGGCAGGCATTGCCAAAATAGATTCCAGAATAAACGAAATTAAGACTAAATTTGCACAAAAATGTAATGTATCAGAACATGCTTTGATAAGCAATTTGTATATAGTAGGTTAGGTGCATATAGTAGTTGTAGGTTAGTTGTAGTTGTAAATAGTAGTTATAAGTAGTTTCCCTTTTCCAATTTAAAACAAACCAATCCCACCAAGGTGGTCATTCTTAAAAACAGGCCTGATAGGACTAGAAACTTTAAATAATAATTAAAAATTTCAAATTAACTTAAGTTGAAAAGACGCATCTGTGTCACTTGTTAATTCATACATGTAAAACCACACAAATACTAGAAATAAAGATCATTTAAAGTCAATAAGACATCCAACAGAGACAACCGAAAGCAATAGAAGTTATGCTACACCCGGGGGGCGCTCGGAAGGAACGCATCTGAAGGTTTTTTGTAATGCACCTAACAAGTTCTATATGGGTTTTTATCTCAAATCAGTTATCCATTAGAATTGATTGTAAACTGCTGGCATTTCACATTGTGAATTAAAATTTACACGTAGACATGGATTGCTATTCTTCCAGAAGAGACTGATATGCTTTTATATGCAGCCCAATTTACTCCACTCACCTGATTGTTATTACCCGTCACCGGTTGCTTCGGCCGCCGTCGATGTATCCGTCGCCGTGCGGTCTGGTAAATCTTCCAGTACAGCACTAGAATAACTAACAGAGGAACATAGAAGGTGCAACACGTTGCAAAGATCTGCAATGAAGCGAGAGAAGAAGAAGAAAAAAACGGACGTTTGAAAAAGTTCCGGACCATGATTTGAACGATAAAACGATAATTACCGCCCGATTTAAATAGTAGGTATATAGCTAAGGACATACCTGGTACGCGATGTCCTGCGAAACCATGCACTTTTGCTGCTCTATTCGTTGTAGGTAGTCCGGGTCCTTCCAGCCGAACTGCGGCGCCAGTGACACAATGACCGAGGCGAACCACACCAGGAAGATCATCGTGAATACCCGGCGGCTGGTGCGGGAGTGCATGTAATCGATATTGGTCACCGCCCAGTACCTGCGGCGATTCCCGGGGTGGTAGCATTTCCGTGGGGTAGAGGGAGAAAACGGGGAAGATAACCGATGAGCGTGAAATAAATTTTCAATTTTACATTCCGGTCGGTTTGCCACTGAGTCAACTTTGTTGGCGAAGGTGGAAAGCGAAGGGTTTGTTTTAGAAGATTGATATATTGAGTGGATTATCTTTGACATTACTGTTTGACTTTAAATTTAATGGCGATGTTCTAAGCAGAATATTTGTGCCGAAAACCATCGAAAGCGATAACCGTTTTCGATCGAGACCACCGATAATGAAGTATTAAATTGTGTTATCCTTTGAAAATACCCTCAGCACAAAAAGGATTCCAATTCCAGCTGTCGTTGCAGCAATAAATAATTTGCAACAAAATGTAAAATGTTTTATTCAAAGCGGTTCTCGGAAATTCCCATCATCAGAAGCGCTCCAACCGATACCGTTGTCGTCCCTTTGCTGATTCCCAATTCACGCAGCCGAAACGAAAAAAAGGTTATCGATACTGCCTCATCCGTTAATCCGATTTGCCTGCCGTCGTTTCAGCGTACCAGATGTTCGGAAAAAGGACCTGGCAGCCGAAGCCCCCCTCCTGGTGGCGACTCGACTAAAGTTCATCTAAATTAGATTTTCCATGACGGAATTTGCATAAATTGATAGCGGGTTTGTTTCACATCGGTGGGTTTTTTCTTCTTCTGTCTGTATGTTGACGGTCTGGTGGAGGTCATCTGAACGCAAATTCACAGTTTGGAATCAGACACAGAAGCTACGACCCATTAAACAGCGTACCCAAGCGAAATGTGCTAGAACGAGGATTAGCCCCGCGTCTCAGCGATGATCTTTTTTCTGTTTTCATGAAATTAATTTCCTGTGACATTTATCCTCAGGCTAACAGTTTTCAACGCAATGAGGGTTGGACAGAGAACTTGATTTCTCATCATCTTAGAGGGAATTGCATCAGGATTAAAGAAGCAGAGATGACGTCCAATGATCTCCGCAACCGGTCGGAGGTATGAGTGGATGCATCATTTGACTTGTTTCAATTCTTAAGATCGAAGGTTGGTTAACCTCGAACAGACGTGGCCGGTATGCAGACGCCAGTGAGAGAAGCGCCGTTGTTTCGAATAATGAAAATGGGGTCAATTCCGATGGGACTATTGTAGAATATTCATCTTTTCAGAGAGCTGAATTTAATATTTATTTGGTTTTAAATTGCATCTAAATTGATGGCCCTGAAATCTTCATAAAGTAGAGGGAAAATATGGAAGGGGTCCTGGATACTATACAAATAGTATTCAATCGACCTCATGGGTGCACCAGGGCACTATGGGCCAACTATCGTGGCACAAATAATAAAAATCGATTCAATCGGCATCACATTGGATTCTTTAAAATATTTAAAAATCGAGGAACAAAACGTTCTGGCAAAATTTTCAAAGACAACCCAGTTTAAGACCCTTACAATAATTTCTGTGCCAAAATTTTTTTCTTAAATCTCTGTTTTTAGAAGTTTAAAAAATTAGTCAAAAGTTATTCTTTTAAAAACAAATTGTCAATTTTGAAGCGTCCAAGTTAAAATTTTCAAGAAAGTCAGCATGTTTTATAAAACATTCAATTTGAATTTGCTTCCATTTGCTGAATAATGATCGAAAATCGGTTAAGTAGTTAAAAACTACTAGGGCTAGCCCTATGGGATTGTTCGCAATGGTGACGTAGGACTACGTAGTCTTATATAATAAATGGTATATGTTAACTGCAGCAGGAGCTTGTGTTTTGTATATAGGAATAGGAATTTGAGTGGGGTTCTCTCTGTTTATAATCTTAAGTATGACGCGCTTGGCATAGATGGCCCACAGCGACTCACGAAGAGCTACTGATTCCGATCAATAGCGGTGCGGCTTCTTTCTCATTCTATGGATGCTCATGTGGGCTGCAGCTCGCTGCTTGCAGGCAGCCTTTCGTTGTGTACTGGAGAACACCACCACTCACCACGCGGTGATTGAATAAACACCGTTCGGTGAGACCGGATCGAATTCAACTTTGAAATCTGTGTTAGGGAAATCGCTTTTCCCAGGCAATCGGTGAAAATTTTAATTTTCATAGCAACAGTTACACATTCGTGCAATTTTCAGTAGTGACATTTTGAAAAATGATAGTCTTAATTTTAACAGAATCGTAAAAAAAAATCCTATCGATTGGCGTATTAAGAATTAAAATCCATCATCTCTGGATCAAAACAAGACCACTTTTATGCCGCGACCGACTTTGGTTTTTCAAATTTGCACACCCAATCTTGCCTTCAAAAACATGGTTTGTTAGAGAGTTGGTTGGAAATGCTAACATGAAGCTTTAGTGTGATGATTTATTAGCTAGTGTTCCTTTTTCAGAGGAATAATTGTTTTGCTAGGCTCATTGCCGAAAACATATCCAGCGACCGAGTGTTCTTCGGGTTAAAGTTTCACAACTAACAATATTGCATGCACAAAACACAGTTTATTTTTCTTAAATTACACTACACTCATTTAATCAAACTTTATTTTTGTAACTTAACTAAACACTAAACAAATAATTAATTATCTTCATCGTTTGCTGAAGATTGCGACATAGATTGTCGGCGCGATGAATTTGCGGGCTACGCACCCAGCTGCGACGGTGGATTGATGTGCACTGACTCGTCCTATGGTGTATTGTTTTTCCCTTCGGTGCCGATGCTGTAGAGAGATGACATCGCGAATAGTGGTATGTTCCGTACAGTCGATGTGTGGGATATCGATCGGTGATTGTCCATTGCGTTGTGTTGCTAAGTTGGTGGTGGAGCGTTCATCGGTCACAGATTCGAGGACAGACGTATTGATGGTGTCGAACATCCTGCCCTCTGCAGAAATAACTATTTCTGGACCCTCCGGTATGAGAGCCTTGCTTCCCATAGACCTCCAAAATGTGATCCACGAGGAGGATTGAAATGCCAGTGGATTCCTGAAGTCAAACATTCACTGGCGATGGAGTGGCGAAAGTCTTCGGAGCGCAACAGTCTTCGAAGCTCGTTAGCGGCACCGACGAAATTCTTACCGTTGTCAGTGTATACATCTGCGCACAGACCGCGACGAGAAACGAAACGACGGAAAGCTTGGAGAAATTTCGCCGTACTCAGATCAGCAACAAGTTCTAAGTGAACGGCCTTTGTGCTGAAGCACACGAACACTGAAACGTAGGCTTTTGTTGGTGCGTCTCTCAGTGACGAGGTTTGAGATAGATCGGCCCCCAAAAGTCGATACCAACGACGGAGAATGGCCGTGAAGCAGTGACACGCTGCGAGGGAAGTTCGGCCATGAACTGCTCGATGGCTTTGGGCTTTGCTCGTACGCACGTAACGCAGTTGTGAACAATGCGACGGGTAGTATTTCTACCTCCTAAGATCCAGAATCGTAGTCGGATGGTGTTGGTAAGAAGCTGCACTGCTGCGTGAAGAAAACGTTCGTGCAGACATCGAACAAGAAGCGTTGTAAACGGATGTGATCCTGGGAGCAGAATTTGATGTCGCGAATCGAAAGGTTGGGAAGAACGATCTATTCGTCCACCTATTCGTAAAATGTCGTCGGAATCGATCATCGGATGGAACCAACGGAGCCAAGAATGAGTTGGAACTGTTTGATTTGCTTTCACAGCTTTCAATTCTGCCGGAAAAGCGTCCTTCTGCACCAGTCGCACAAGATCTAATTCGGCGCTACGAATCTCCGAAGTAGAAAGCGGTGATGAGACGACTCGTTCAAATTTTGCCAGATGTAGATTTCTGAAGTACCGCCTCCAGTAGGCAGTAATCCATAGCATGTGCTGATAGTTGGAGAACCGACCGACGTACTCTTCGACGAAAGTAATCGAAGGAGATGCGGTAGCGAGTGATGTTTTCCTTGCTTCTTTTTCGGCTTCTGAATCTATGGCTTCATTAACTTGAACTTTCCACGATTCTTTGTCGTTTTGAAGCCATGGAGGACCTTCCCACCACTGTTTACACTGGAGCAAATCTCCTGCTGCTATTCCTCTGGAAATGATGTCAGCAGGATTCTCACAACCAGCGACATGGTTCCATTCACAGTTTTCTGTCATTTGCTGGATTTTTGAAACGCGATTGCCAACGAAAGTGGACAAGGTTGACGGTGTTGCCTTGAGCCAACATAGAACAGTTGTTGAATCAACCCAGAAGTACGCTTTGGATGTGATTCGCAGTGCAGCGGATACCTTACGATAGAGTTCAGCAGCTAACAATGCACCACACAGCTCCAAACGTGGAATGCTTTGTTGCTTGAGTGGTGCCACCTTCGATCGAGACGTGAGCAGAGCAACCTTTACTTCCCCAAAGCGTTCGTTGATCTGATGTACGCACATGTTCCATACGCGGCTAGAGAGGCGTCCGAGAAGAAATGGAGTTCGGCAGAGATAGAATCAGGGAGCAAAATGAATCGATTGATACGCAAGTCATTCAAACGAGGCAGTTCGGAGCAGTATTCGATCCAACGGCGTTTCATATCTTCTGGCAATTCCTTGTCCCAGTCGTACGGCTTGTCGTTGTCATCCTTAAGACCCCATAACGATTGCATAAAAACTTTGGCAACGACTACAACAGGTCCTACCAAACCGAGTGGGTCAAACAACTTGGCTATGCAGGAAAGAGAACTGCGCTTCGTAATTATTGTATCAGCGTCGACGGCAGCTTCGGGAGCAATGTATTTTAACTGGTCGGAGCACGGCTCCCAATGCAGGCCAAGAGTTTTTATTGACTGATTTTTATCGAAGTTCACCAGAGGTTTTAACGCTCGATTCTCTGGAGGAATTCCATCAAGCACTTCCGGACAGTTACTCGCCCATTTCCGAAGTTGCATCCCAGCTGAATTCAACATGGCGTCCATCTGCTTTCGCAGTTCAATGGCTTCGGCGACAGTACTTGCTCCGGAAAAGAAGTCATCTACGTAAAAATCTTCGCTGGCTGCGCTTGCTGCGAGCGGGAAATTTGAGCTTTCATCCTGTGCGATCTGCTTCAACACTCTAGTGGCTAAATACGGTGCTGAAGCAGTGCCGTAGGTCACAGTCTTCAATTTATAGATTTGGATCGGTTCTTCTGGTGATTGGCGCCAGAAAATCAAATGAAATCGACAGTCTTCAAGAAACAGCAGAATTTGCCGATACATTTTGGCGATGTCGGCGATAAGCATTATTTGATGCATGCGAGATCGCATCGTGATAGCTCTCAAGTCCTCCTGAACGATTGGACCAACCAGCATGGCATCGTTTAAGGAAACTCCACTAACACTCTTGCACGAGGCATCAAATACCACGCGGACCTTGGTGGTGCTGCTGTCTTCGCGAATGACTGGATGGTGAGGTAGAAAGTATGTAAGCCCAGATGCTGCCTCAGACTCGTCGATTCGCTTCATATGTCCTAACTTCTCGTATTCTTCCATGACTTTCTTGTATTCTATAGCTAGCTTTGGATCTCGTCCCAAGCGATTCTCGAGCAAACGGAAGCGGTGAAGTGCAGTGTGTTTATTGTTCTCCAACTTCTTCAAAACCTCTTCTTTGAACGGTATGCGCACCATATACCGTCCATCTTCGCAGCGAAAGACCGTGTCAGAAAAGAATTTCTCGCAGTAGGCTTCAGCCGGGGAGTGTACAACTCCCGAATCATCCTCGATGGCCCAAAACCGCTCCATGTTGCGTTGTATTTCGGCAGTAGTAGCTACGTTGCAGACAATGGGTGATCTTGAATGTTCTTGAGAAGTTTTGCCGCTAATCACCCAACCGAAGACTGAATTCACGAGGCACGGAAGAGACTCGCCCAATGGAATGCGACCTGCTACGCTGAAGAGATCGAAAAACACCTCCGCTCCCAGCACAACATCAATAACTCCGGATTGATAGAAAGATGGATCTGCTAACTGAATTCCCGTTGGAAGCGACCATCTAGAGGCGTCAACGGAAATTGATGGAAGGTCTACGGTGATCCTCGGTAGGACGAAGGCTTCGATTGTGGCAACATAGTTGGAGATTCTGGACTTTATGGTGGACTGGAACTTGCAGTGAACTTTTGTAGCAGCTTCACCAATCCCTGCAATAGGCAGATTCACCTTGCACCGACGAACCTTCATTCGCTGGAGTAGCCGCTCCGTTGCGAAACAACATTCGCTGTCTGAATCCAGTAAGGCTCGTTCCGGATGCTCTATCCCGTTGTTGTCCACCATGATGACGATGGCTGTAGCTAGCAGCACCTTTGTTCTAGATCTGTCCAAGGAAGTGCAACTCGTGATGCCAGTATGTGTCGCTGGGGTGGAAGAAAGTTGTTCGTTGTTGCTGCTTTGCTGACTTGGCTGGATGAGGGATGCGGGTCGTCTGCTGCCCTCTGATCTTGAGGCATAGCACAACTGTGTATGGTGCCGCCCTCTACACTTGCGACAGCTGCTTTCAGATGAACACTCCTTTACCAAGTGGCCTCGTCGTAGGCAGTTTCGGCAAAGCTGATTGCGTCGGATTACACGCTCCTTCTCGTCAACCGACATTTTTGAAAATTCTCCACACTGGTAGAGAGAATGCTGGCTAGAACACGCTGGACACTGGCGCGATGCTTGCTGTGAAGCTCCGTGATTTGCTGAACGAGGTGGATTATGTTTCTTCGCTAGTGTTGCCATCTCCGCTGACTTGCCGCTAACCGTTTCCAACACATTGACTCGACGTTGAAGAAACTCTATCAACTGCTGAAACTTGGTCGTCTCGTTTGCCTCTGCATACTCTTCCCAATCGCGTCTCGTAACAGCATCCAACCGAGTACTGAGCAAGTGAATTAGTAGCACATCCCAGTGTTCAGTTTGCTCCCCCAACTGCTTGAGAATTTTGACATTGGCTTGGAACTTGTCAATAAGCGTGTGCAAGTCCATAGCTGTCTCACGCTTCATACAAGGAAAATCGAAAAGTGATTGGACGTAAGTACGTTTCAAGCGCCGCGTGTTCTGATAATGGCTCACGAGCAGATTCCAGGCTACAGGATACTGTTCGTTGCTAATTGGAATCGTTTGTATGAGTTTTAATGCCTCGCCAGCCAAAGAGGAGCGTAAATAATAAAATTTTTGAATCGTCGACAAGTTAGTCGAAGTGTGCACGAGGGATTCAAATAAATCGTGAAAATTTAGCCAGCTCTCAAAATGCCCATCAAAAACTGGTAATTTAATATCTGGCAGCTTGACATGGGACACTTGATTCATATCATGGGGCCGGGTAACGGGCAACGAGTCATTTTGATTTAGTTGGAGTAACGTACCCTTCGTCTTGTAGTATATCCGCTCTACATCTGTGCGCTCCTTTAAATATCCATCCAAGACGTCGTCAGCTTCTTCTAGCGTTTCCAATTCGCCTTGTACAGCGTTGAATTCTGTCCACAAAGCGATCACATTCTCCAGGCGCACGGGTACTTCGCGCTTATCCCTGTCGACTTGATAACTGGTGACGAAGGATCCAATCGCCGATATTGATGAGAGAATGCTGCGTTTGCGATTCTTCAAACCGCGCAATTTCCTCTCTGCCGCTGACATATCGATGAGTGATGGAAGGATCTGGGAGCAGGCAATTTAGTGCCTTGATATTAATCAAATTTGTCTCCTCACTATGGTTGAGATGTGCAATCACAGTAGACGGATCTCTCTAACGACAAATGGCGCTATCCAACAGAGCAATTGTACCGCTTCAATGGCTACGTGTCTGGGTCATCGACCAGTTTTGAGGTCATCGACCGACTCCGGGAGTATTGACTCACTAGCATACAATAAAGGCTTCCATAGTCAGTCCACCAATTGTTGTTTATAGTTCAGCAATACGAAGATCACAGCATCCAAGCAGTAATGAAGTGCACATGCAAAAAAGATTCCGGTAGAACAACTCTCACTGGGTTAGATTGAATGGAATTGCACTCACCTATGTGAGGCATGAAAATGCCTGGTATTATTTCCAATCAACAGAGCGGCAACGAAATGGCGCATTCGCCATACAGATCATGCGAGGCACGTCGTGTGGTAGGATTGTCGACCTAATGGGACTTTTCTGGCCAGAGCGGATTCCTCTCGACGCTCAATCCAGCTCGAAGGACCATGTTCCTTTTTCAGAGGAATAATTGTTTTGCTAGGCTCATTGCCGAAAACATATCCAGCGACTGTTACGCCCTAATTCCAGCTCTATCTTGATATGGGAAGTGAAATCCGATTGATGACCTTGACAAATGTCCAAAAACTACTCTTTTAAAAATTTATGGTGGTCCTGAAAAGGACCGTTTTGTCGTGATGGTTGAGTAATGCTGAGCTATTCGAGGGGGACGACTCTATCTACGATGCAGAAAAGATTGTGTTTTGCTGTGGCAAGCTGCGCGCACGCTGAATAGATAGAAAGAAGATTGATGACGATTCTGAAGATTTCCTGCAAAAAAATGATGCGCGATGCAAGTAGATGCGAGAAATGAAAGCAGATTTTTCGAAGATTGATTCGCTAGTGTGAGATTTGTCGAGCATCTAGACTTGAGATTTAGATTAGCTCGGAGCTATTAGGGTGTAAAACACATATGAGGCTGGTGAGCTGTATGTTGTTTGCAATGAGGGTGACGCACTTGGCATAGATGGCCCACAGCGACTCACGAAGAACTAGTGATTCCGATCAATAGCGGTGTGGCTTCTTCCTCCTGGGGCTGCAGCTCGCTGCTTGCAGGCAGTCTTTCGTTGTGTACTGAAGAACAATGTTCAACGCCACGCGCCAAAAGCACTGCTGCTGCTGCTGATGCCAACGACCGGACACCTCCACACACGGCGATTGAAACTGAATCCGATCAGCGGTTTAGGCCAGCCAGCTAGCTGCTTGTGGGGAGCCTATCGTTGTGTACTGAAGAACACCACCACTCACCACGCGATAAACACAGTTTGGTGAGACCGGGTGGAATTCAACTTTGAAATCTGTATTAGGGAAATCGCCTTTCCGCAGGCAATCGGTGATAATTTTAAGTATCATAGCAACAATTGCTATTTTGAAAAATGATAAAGTCTTCAATTTAACAGATGCGTAGAAATATTTCTGATCTATTGGTAATAAAATGATTGAAACTGGTCTAGGGCCAGCTGAGTTATTATCGTTCAAAATCTTTCATGATTTTGTTACATGTTCCATTTTTGGTTTTAACAAAGTGTACCCCCATATATAAATCACAGACGTAGTCCTACGTCAAATGTTTTCAATTTTCAAAGTAGAGTATATAGCCAAAAATTTCGATGTAATGAACCGTAGCTCATGAAGGGACTCTAAGGGTGAAATAAAAAAAAAATGGGCCTCAAATTTATCGATTAGGAATACAAGGTTTGAGCGAAATCAGAGCAAATTTTTTTTTCGGTACCGTTCTTTTTTTCATGGAATTGCTGTATGGGCATTTGCTTCCAATAGCTTGATAAATAGTTTTTTTGTTCAGTGGGTTCAACGAAACGGAAGAGCGAGCGCGAGAACGAATGTTTTGACGTAGTGTTAAAGCGTTGAAACGAATGCTATACAATCCAAAACAAATTATAAAGCTTTCCCACAAATTCAGATCGTAACCACCTGCCGGCACCGGTGGTGTAGTGGTAAGCGTGACTGCTTTCTCACCCCAATTGGGGTTAAATCCCAGCCGAGGTCGGCATAAAAATCTCTGGTCACGTCTTCCTTCGGAAGGGAAGTAAAGCCGTTGGTCCCGGCCCATGTGTGTTGTTGAATGGGTTCGATATCCTACGCAGGTGTGGAAGCTGCCTTCCTGCACATTCGATTGCCATCATTGGATGGAAATCGATGTCCGTCGGTGATTGGCACTAGATTGCGGAGCAGAGACCGACATATTAAATAAAGGAATGAAGATCGTAACCAAATTCGTTCAAATTGGGCACAGTTGTTGGGGACCTCAATAAGAATTGTAAGAGCTGTAGGGGGGGGGGGGGGGGGGTTTGTTAACAATGTTGGAATAATATCAAAAAATTAAATCTTACCAAAGCACAAGATGACGCTTAATTTTCGTAGATAGAAATTAATAAGCAAACAACTGCGGTTAAATTTGCAAACTGTGATATCAGAATTGGGCTATTTTGGATCGATCTTTGAATGATCGATCTTTTTCATCCCGATTTCAGATTTTTTGTATCGATTATTTGTCCATCTCTTATTTCGATCTCAAATAAAAAAAAAAAAAACATTATTAAATTTTGTAATTGCTTTCAAGCTGAACATTGAATATACCAGAGAGAATAGGTAGAGAGGCGAAGAGTGAAAAACCGTGGAAACGGCAGCACTCTTTTTATTATGATTCCATCCTACAAGTTCTGGCAACTGTTTCTGAAGGGCACACTTCAAGTGACTTTTTTCAACCATCTATTTGTGTTGTTTTTACCCGCGTCAGAATTGTTTTTTTTTCGTTATTAAAATTTAATGATTGCTGATAATGAAGTGCGTTGCGAGTTTTTGTAAAAACCAGTATGTGAGTGGATACAAAAACATAACTTTCTTTCGATTTCCGAAAAATGAGGAAAGCAGGCAGAAGTGGATTCAGTTCTGTAGGCTGCCGGACGATTACATCATTACTGATAACAGCAGGCTCTGCAGCGTAAGACATTTTCTTGTTTTGAGATTGATTTTGCAATAATAATAATAATATTTCCAGCTTCATTTCAACTACGATGATCTGTATCGAATATCAGAAAACGGCAGACTAATGAGACTTCCAAACTCAGTTCCGATATTCGAATACGTTGCGAATTTGTGTTCGAATTCCAGTACCTGTGATTCGGTTTGATAACCAAATATTTGTATGATACAAACAAAAATATAACGCGTACCTATATTTTAACAGGACACCACCAGTGTAAACCAGTCGGTGTACATTACAAGTGCTTCCAGCGAGTCCCTGGGAACGATATTAACGGCATGCTCCACGGAACGCTCGGGACCATCGGGACCATCGGGACCATCGGTTCGTCTCAAGTTTGTTGTCAATAGTTAGTACATACAAAGCATATTTATGCATTAAAACAACATCTGGCAAATATAATATAAATCATGGATCTCATTAAAAAAAAACTAGTTTTATTTCTGATTCGAAACATCGTAAGTTTTTGGATTTGAGCGCTGTCAAAAAGAACCGAATTCCGTGATTGCAACCGGTGAGTCGGTTTGTTTGACAGCGTTCGGTAATACTTGGGTAAACCGATGTTCGGTTATTCCTGCTTGAATTGACTTTTTGTCAACCGAGTTTTTTCGGTTAGTTTGACAGGTTGTGGGAAAAGAAACTTTAACGAACACTCGGTTGTTTCTTTTTGAACCGAACAGACTACCGAGCGTTCAGCAGATAAAAACTCGGTTGAAATTGAACCGAGTTCGGTACTATTTTCTAAATGTGTATGCTTTTGCAAATTTTACAAAAAATTGATCTTTATACTAAAAGAATATAGAAATAAATATCCTGAATATTACTACATTTTAAATTCAAGCATTACTTTTTATTTGTTCATGTATTTTTCTCATCCTAAAAAGTTTTCTTCCAAATATATTCGCAGCGATTACAATACTTGTCTTCACCAAATTGGGGAACATCAACTTTTGTTTATTTTGTTCGATAGGGTACCAGTTTGACGGTTCGATAAGGTTTTTTTTGCTTCACACTCTTCGCCTCTCTACCTATTCTCTCTGGAATATACCACGCAGTCTGGGGTGAGAGTAAATCGATTTTTCGATTTAAATACAAGTTGAACATTTCATTAGGTCCTAAGTAACATTGACCGATTCTCTTAGTCGACTTTCTCTTTACTTCCCCACCGTGATGTAAGGACATTCCCAGGTATTTGCAGCATACAGATCGATAAAAGAAGTTTTTATCTAGCATCTATTACGACAAACACAACAAGAAACGGTTATATGCTCAAATTATAAACGGAAGAGAAAGTCGACGAAGAGAATCGATCAATGTTAGTTAGGAACTATTGCAATGTTCAGCTTGTATTTAAATCGAAAAATCGATTTACTCTCACCGCAGACTGCGTGGTAAATTTAACGAACATAGCGTCAACATCAGCATCGCTTGCTACAATGACGTCACTAGTTGTGTTTCCGATATTTACGAATACAGCAACATTTGATGGTTTTCGCTAACTCTCTCCTGTGCTCATTACTCCTTACCGCCACGAAAACATTTAATTGAATATTATAAAAGTAAGAATTTCTTGGAATACCAACGTAAACAAGCGTATAATCCATTCTATATGCATGAGTATTGATGGTCCAAAAGTGAGGATAGCAATAACAAACCAACATTTTTGGCTAGAGCGAAAGTAAGGATAGCAAACTAAGCACTTGGAAATTGGATTACGCAAGTGTTCGAGTTATAAACGTCAGAAAGGTTAATTACAATAAAATCCATAAGGTCGATCTATCAAAGATCGATTCTTTGGTACCGATTTAGTCAGTGGATCGATTCTAGAGCCAAATATAAGATCGATCCGTCAAGATCGATCTTCCTCTGAAGATCGCCCAATCCTATGTGATATCGCCGCAATTGGCGTTGACGGCACCGTCGAAAAATTTGCTCTTCCAGCAAATATAGACAGTTCTTATGGGAATTTTTGGTGGAGTGAAAGGATAGTACAAAGTCCGCCATGTTTCACGCACAGTGTGACGTTTGCTTATGGATTTTCTCATAAAAGTAAAGAGCTACAGAGTCGCCGTCAACGCCAATGCAACCGAAAGTTCCATAAAGCTGGGTTTAGACAGGGAAACCTAAGTAAAATTGTAAGTTTTATGGAGGTTTTAAAGCATGCTACAAGTCTAAATCATGGTCTACAGAACCCTTATAAAACCGAAATTGTTACTTGGGAAGTCAATTTATCAAGTCAATTGAATTCAACTGACTTCTACGCGACTTGAACGTGTAAACCATGCCATTCGATTGACTTGATCAACTCACTTGAATTGAAAAAAGTTGAACCAGGCTCAACTTTTCAAGCCAATTGAATTCAACTGAGTTGATCAAGTGACATGCCTAGTCTAAGCCCAGCTTAACGGCTGGCAGCAGTCGCTTCGTGTCTGTCATCGGCGAAGAGAAAAAAAAGATAGCATTATTATTCTCTTTCTAAGAAAACGAGGTGCAACGGAATCATTTTTGCGTCGATTCAACTCTCAGCTTTACACGTTGTGACTAGTCTAGCAATATCAAAGGTGCTTTTAAAATCAATATCAAGCATGATTTGTGCATGATCCAATATCATCCGTGATATTGAGAGCGTTTGAGAGCGGAAAAACATCAATTTGCTAATGATTATGCCATCACTGGTTGATAAGTTGACACACCCTAAGAGGGTGTCTTTATATACAAAGAGGTGGCCAAAGATTTGTTCATGCTTATTCTGCATTATTTGGCAAGTTTTGTATTAGTTTGTGCCCACATTAAACATTAATCAGCATTTTGAGATCCTGAAGCCTTTTGGTCTTTTTAATACTCTCCAAACTATTCTGGAGTTAAGACCTCAATATAGGATCAATATAGTCTTGAACAACGTCCTGAAAATCTTTGTGAGTCCATGAAGCTCAAGAGAGCCTCATGACAATATAAACATCATGGAATGGCTAAGATCTTGAAGTTGTACAAACTCAATGAAGTTTTGAACAACGTACTGAAAACATTTATGAGTCGATGAAGCTGGAGAGAGCCCTTTTTACAAATTTGACAATATACTTCATCGAATGGTTCCAATCACGTATTGAATACACTCCAAACTATTCTGGAGCAAAGATCTTGAAGTTCTTAATGCTGAATGTTGTCTTGCACAATGTTCTAAAAATCTGTACGAGTTCATAAAGATCACGAAAGCCACTTGACAACATGCACATCATCAACATCTCATCAACTGTTCTGGTGATCTTGAAGTTCTACAGACCCAATAAAGCCTTGAACAATATCTTGAACATCTTTATGAGTCCAGACAGTTCAAGGGAGCCTTTTGACAACATGCACATTAGGGTGGGTCAACTTTACCACCCCCTGTTCCCCACTGCTCTTTCAATGTTTCTTGAGATCCTATTCAACTGTGCAAGAGTTGAACGATTTTGGTTATAATCTCGATTTGCGGATGAATTATAATTGTTGTATATGTCTCAACTGCCCTAACTACACCACTGCCGCACTGGTGGTATTTTCTCTCCAACGCTCACTCCACGGAATCGGAATAAAAGAAGAGAATATTAGGTAGCGATAACGATCAAGAGAGGTCGGGATCAATTACGACACGTCGTCTAGTTTATAGGGATCGACAATTATAAGATTATGAAGATAGGACCAACTCTCACAGAAGGTTGGACTCTGACCTGACTCTCACATTTGGTTGGATAGATTAGAGCTACGATTTATCATGTGTTATGTGTTGTGTAATGGATATTGTAAATATTTATGTAAAGTGTTGTAATTAAATTGGATGCTGGACTAAATATATAAGATATGTTGTGTGATTGAATGGATGAATGTGTTTGTGAAGAAATTGTTTGGCAGGAAATCCAAAACTAAAGCCCACCCTGGTATGGCAGTGCTTTTATTACCCCCTAAACGTTGTTGGGAAAGGTCCGAGAATACTTTACAAAACAACTTTTTCGAAGACTGCAAATCGATTGTACAAAAAGTTACTAATCTTTCACCTTAGCTCATGTGTTCCAGCTCATATATGCGCCTGTACACACTTAGATTTTTTTTTGTCGAGATGGTTACCACCGAGCAGCTCGGCATTTGATTTTGCTGGATCCCAATTTCCCCAAAAACTGCAATTCCGATGTCGTTGACTCAGCGGTTCCAAACGCGACCAAAATACACAATCGCATCTTACCTGTCCGTGGCAATAGCCACCAGATGTAGAATGGAAGCCGTACAGCACAGGACGTCGCAGGACGTCCAAATATCACATAGTTCGGGGCCCAGAATCCAGCCTTGGCTTATCTGCAAAAAAAAGAACCCATTAGCGCACGTCTCAGCGGCAAAGACGTTTTCTCAATCCGGTCTTCCGGTTTCCTTTTCAGGCTGCTGCTAATTATTTCGCCAAGTTTGGCGTGCACAATTGGAGCAGTAACAGGAAAACGGAACCGAACCGGCACAGATTCCCGCTCATTTATCTTTTGCGAGTGCGATTGTGTGCATTTTAAACAATGCAGCTGCTCCCCTCGGTCGGTTGGCATGCAATCGGCAGACTGCGCGCACCGACCTTGTATTGCAGTTGTCAAGACACGGGGACGGATGCGCACCCGGCACAGATCCGAAATCTGGCTCCACGTGGTAATTACCTCATAAACAGCACCCAACGGCATAACTAAGCACGCTACGAATAAATCTGCCACGGCGAGTGACGCTACTAAATAATTGGCTACATTTTGTAAATTACGTTCTAATATGATGGCAGCAATTACAAAAACGTTTCCTGCAACGAGAGTGAAAGAGAATATTTTACAGGTGAGTGCACGGAAAAATGCCAGGAAAAGAATGTAATTAATGCGAAAATGATGATGACGGTTTGACTAATTGATTCAAATGCACTTATGTAATGTCCACACTCACCTATAACGGTAACTAGTATCATCAGTCCGAGGATGAGTGACGTCACCGCCATCGCAATGACGTCGGCCAGGGGTTCGTCCAGCCCGGTTGTGGTGCCGTTTCCGACAAGGTCAGTCCCGTTGGCAGTGCCATTGAGCAGTAGAGTGTCATTCATGAAGCTTCCGAACTCGTCGGCCAGGTACGAATCGGGGCTGCCACTGTTGATGAATATTAAATCGTACACATCTGTCCGGGCATCGTTGCGTCCGGGAGAAGAGTGAACCATAAAATATGCATCACATCGGTCAGTTGTTTGTATGTATGTTTCGGAATGCGGTGTATTTGCCCGTGTGGTTGATAGAAATGGAACAGAATGGTGAATTAGTGCCGGTTTGAAAAAGAGTACCAAGCGATTCGCTTCGGGATGCGTTGGTTGGAGGAGGCTGTTGCTTGCCAACTGAATAAATCATTAACAAAATTTACCTAAAGGATTATGCCAAATTGGAGCACGGTTTGTTGATCTACTTTGCTTGGAACCTGGTGGCTATGAAAGTTTGTCTGATTTATGTACAGCAGATGCATATACCGTGGTATTATACATTAGGTTCCTTTTAGGATAAGGTTTGGTACAGTTGCATCCATCAGTTCGAAGTTAGTGTTCCTGTAGATCTTCAATTGTTGAAGTGGTGGAGATCCAAATTTTCTCGGAGTTCTCAGGAGTTATAAGCAGTTCTGGAGATCGAAAGGGTCATAGAGGTACTGAAGGTTATCTTTACCAACAAACCAGAGTGCCAAGTTGTATGATTTATTGGACAGTTCAATTAATGTCAAGGCAGCACCATGAATTTTAGGAGAATTGCAAGAGCATCAGGGAAGATCAGAGAACCTCTGGGTAGGTCAATATACTTCAAGGAAATTTCTGGAACGATACAGAAGCTCAAAGAACCTCAAGGAATTTTGGAAAACATCAGCAAAGCCCCGAGATCCAGCGAACATAAGATAAGTTTAAAGATTTTGTTTTGCAGTTTCATCTGTTTCCGAGATGTTCCGAGTATTTCTAGAAAGATCAGCTTCATTAGTTACTTGCAGAATCATTCAAGAAGTTCCGATGAATTATATATTATTTGGAGACTTTCAGAAATGTTTCATTTTTTATTTGGAAAATTGCTTGGGATTTGCTGCAAATTTTGTTGAAGCTTGCAATACTTCCTTGAAGCTCATGGAATTTCCTTTGAATTTTCTTGACTTCTCAGAAGTTCCCTAAATGTTTTCTTTCTTTCGCTAAATTTGTAATTAGTTCTCGGAACTTCTCTTATTGTCCATCATCTGTTCTAATATCTAAAGAACTTCAAGAATGTTCCATAAATTTTAGAAAAGATTAAAGTTTCCTAAATTTTATCTTAGGTTCCCTAAATATGCAAGTAGTTTTCAGATCTTCTCATATGGTACAATATCTCTTCTAATATTTATGGAACTTTCAGAAAGTTTCAGAAATATAAAAAAAATTAAGCTACTAAATTTTCACTTACGTTCCCCAAATTTGCAAGCAGTTCTCGGAACTCCTCTGGTGGTCCAACATCTTTCCTTATATTTATGGAACTTCAATTCTGTTCCATAAATACTAGCAAAGATCCCAAGTAACATTGCAAGTTTTATTGAGGTTTTAAAGCATTCTACAAGTCTACAGAACC
Source organism: Ochlerotatus camptorhynchus (assembly GCF_037179485.1). Classification (NCBI taxonomy): domain Eukaryota; kingdom Metazoa; phylum Arthropoda; class Insecta; order Diptera; family Culicidae; genus Ochlerotatus; species Ochlerotatus camptorhynchus. The sequence continues at coordinate 1,948,699 of NW_027041014.1, read as the reverse complement.
TTCATAAAACCACACTTGTTACTTGGGATTGAAGTTCCATACATTTTCTCTTACTTTCCCTAAAGTTGTAAGTAGTTTTTGGAACTACTTTTATCGCCCAACATCTGTTCTAAGATTTTAAAAACTTCTAGAGTGTTCCATAAATATTTGAAAAGATTAAAGTTCTCTGAATGTTATCTTACGTTCCCAAAATTTGCAATTTGTTTTCGGATCTTCTCTTATGGTCCAACATCTGTTATGAAACTTCAAAGATGTTCCATAAATAATTGAAAAAAATGAATTTCTCAAAATTTTCTGTTAAATTTCCTAAATTTCCAAGAATTTCTCGAAACTTCTCTTATTGTCCAACATATTTTCTAATGTAAAGGTACTTCAAGGATGTGCAATGAATAATAAAAAGATTGAAGTTCCTTAAATTTTTTTTTAGGATTCCTTAATTTGCAAGTAGTTCTCAAAATTTCTTTTATGGTCCAAAATCTGTTGTTCCATAAACATGAGAAAAGATTTTGAACCATTAGAGAAGTTCCGAGAACTTTTTGCAAATTTAGGGAACGAAAGAGGAAATTTAGGGAACTTCAGCAAATTTTATAGATTTTAAATGAAGGAAGTTCCATGAGCTTCAAAGAAGTATTGCAAGGTTCAGAAAAAAATACGGGAGCTTCAGAGTAGATCAAAGAACCTCAAGGCAGTTAATTTATTTTATGAGTAAATTCGGGGACTTTTAGAAAATCCTCAGAAATTCAGGAAAGTCTAGAGAACATTATTAAAGCTCAGAGATCTCTAGCGCAGTTTCAATTACTTCAGGAAACCTCTGAAAACTTCAGAAAAGTGTAGACTTTTGGGGAAGTTTTAAGATCGTGAAGAATCAGTTGTTTTGGCTTATCAGTCGTTAAGAAAAAGTGTTGATTAAAGTTTTAGTATCGTCGATGTATCGATCTAGAAGTTACGATCATCATCAGGGCTTGTATTAATTGAAGATAGTAGAAATTTTTGCACCAAAAGAATTACATACCCTGATGAAGGCCTAGTCCAAAGACCGTAGTTTTGATCCACCGTTAAACTAAAAAGTCAATATTTGAATTTTTTTGTATTTTCAAGTTTTATTGTTAGCACAGCAAGCTCAGTACCCTTGATTTAATTCGAGAACTAAATTATACATACATTTCAAAATAACATTTAAGGGGCGAAAATATGAAAAATCAGTGAGTAACCAGTTCAAAATTTACCAGGAAATGCTACTGAAATGGAACAGTAGAAAATCAAGTTTGTGAATAAATTAATATTGGAATGATCCACAAATCATACATTATATTATTTTTCATGTGCTGTAAACATTTTTTTGATTTTGATTCATAAACCTTGGAAAATTGCTTATTTTACTGCGAGCTACTCAGATTAACTGTGCGGTCCTTAATTATTAAGTAAGATGAGCGGAGCGGCGGGCAAGCATAAAGAATAATCGTCCAAAATAATCTTCCTAAATAATTTTCCAAAATAATTTTCCTCGAACACAATCATGCAAAACCACCTTGCAAAATAATCTTTCAAAATAATCTTCCAAAATCATCTTCAAGCATTAGCTTCCAAAATAATCTCCCAATATAAACTTCCAAAATATGCTTTCTAAATAAGCTATCAAAATGATCTTCCAACATAATCTTCTAAAATAATCTTCCAAAAAAATCTTTCAAAATAAACTTCCAAAATATGCTTCAGCACAAGATAAAAATAAGCTGCCATAATATTAATCCAAAATAATCTTCCAAAATAATCTTCCAACACAATCCTGCAAAACAATCTTGCAAAATAATCTTCCTAAATAATCTACCAAAATAATCTTCCAAAATATGCTTCCAAAATAATATTCCAATATAATCTTCCAAAATCATTTTCCGAAAAAATCTTCCAGAATATTATTCCAAAATAAGCTTCCAAATTAATCTTTCAAATTAATCTTTCAAATTAATCTTTCAAAATAATCTTTCAAAATAATCTTTCAAAATAATCTTCCAAAATAATCTACCAAAATATAATTCCAAAATAAGCTTCCAAAATATACTTCCAAAATAAGCTTTAAAAATAAGCATCCAAAATATGTTCCAAAATAAGAGTTCAAATTAATCTTTAAAAGTAATCTTTCAAAATAATCTTCAAAAATAATAATCTAAAATAATTGTCCAATATATGCTTCATAAATAAAATATCAAAATAATCTTCCAAAATATTCTTCTAAAATAATCATCCAAAATAATCTTTCAAAATAAACTTCCAAAATATGCTTCAAAACAAGCTTAAAAATTAAGCTTCCAAATTTTTTATCAAAAATAATCTTCCAAAATAATCTTCCAATATGACCTTCAAAAATAATATTCCAAAATCATCTTCCAAAATAATCTTCCAAAATAATCTTCCAAAATAATCTTCCAAAATAGCTTCCAAAATATGCTTGCAAAATAAGCTTCCAAATAAGCTTTAAAAAGAAGCATCGAAAATAAGCTTCCAAAATAATCTTTCAAAATAATTATGCAAAATTATCTTCAATAATAATCATCCAAAATATGCTTCCTAAATAACCTATCAAAATAATATTCCAAAATAAGCTTCTAAAATAAACTTCCAAAATAATGTTTAAAAAAAAACTTCCAAAATATGCTTCAACACAAGCTTAAAAGATAAGATTCCATAATATTTATCCAAAATTATTTTCCAAAATAATCTTCCAGAAAATGCTTTAAAATTAATCTTCCAAAATATGCTTCCAATGTAAGCCAAATAAGCTTCCAAAATAATCTTCCAAAATAAGCTTCCAGAATTAGATTCAAAATATGCTGCCACTTGGAAGGTTATTTCCAAAATAAGCTTCAACACTATGTTTCCAACATATTTATCCAAAATAATCTTCCAAAATAATCTTCTAAAATAATCTTCCAAAATATACTTTCAAAATATTCTTCAACACAAGCTTTAAAAATAATCTTTCATAATATTTATCCAAAATAATCTTCCAAAATAATCTTCCAACATATTCTCTTCAAACATAATCTTCCAAAAAAATCTTCCAGGATAATCTTCCAAAATAATCTTCCAAAATAATCTTCAAACATAATCTTCCAAAATAATCTTCCAAAATAATCTTCCAAAATAATCCTCCAATATAATCTTCCAAAATAATCTTCCAAAATAATCTTCCAAAATAATCTTCCAACACAATCTTTCAACACAATCATCCAAAATAATCATCTTAAATAAAGTTCCAAAATAATCTTTCAAAATAAATTTCCAAAATATGCTTCACACAAGCTTTAAAAATAAGATTCCATGATATTTATCCAAAAAATTCTTGCAAAACATGCTTCCAACCCATGCTTCAAAAATAATCTTCCAAAATCAGCTTCCAAAATATACTTCCGATGCAAGCCAAATAAGATTCCAAAATAATCTTCCAAAATAAGATTCCAGAATTAGATTCAAAAATACACTGCCACTATAACCTTCCAAAATAAGCTTCAACACTAAATTTCCATCATAATTATCAAACATAATCTTCCAAAATAATCTTCTTAAATAATCTTCCAAAATATGCTTCAACACAATCTTCAACACAATAATCTTCTAAAATAATCTTCCAAAATAATCTTCCAAAATAATCTTCCAAAATAATCTTCAAACATAATCTTCCAAAATAATCTTCCAATATAAGCTTCCAAAATAATCTTCCAACACAATCATTCAACACAATCTTCCAATATAATCTTCCAAAATAATCTTTCAAAATAAACTTACAAAATATGCTTCAACAGATGCTTAAAAAATAAGATTCCATAATATTAATCCAAAATAATTTTCCAAAATATTCTTGAAAGCATGCTTCCAAACCATGCTTCAAAAATAATCTTTCAAAATAATCTTCCAAAATAATCTACCAAAATATAATTCCAAAATAAGCTTCCAAAATATACTTCCAAAATAAGCTTTAAAAATAAGCATCCAAAATATGTTCCAAAATAAGAGTTCAAATTAATCTTTAAAAGTAATCTTTCAAAATAATCTTCAAAAATAATAATCTAAAATAATTGTCCAATATATGCTTCATAAATAAAATATCAAAATAATCTTCCAAAATATTCTTCTAAAATAATCATCCAAAATAATCTTTCAAAATAAACTTCCAAAATATGCTTCAAAACAAGCTTAAAAATTAAGCTTCCAAATTTTTTATCAAAAATAATCTTCCAAAATAATCTTCCAATATGACCTTCAAAAACAATATTCCAAAATCATCTTCCAAAATAATCTTCCAAAATAATCTTCCAAAATAATCTTCCAAAATAGCTTCCAAAATATGCTTGCAAAATAAGCTTCCAAATAAGCTTTAAAAAGAAGCATCGAAAATAAGCTTCCAAAATAATCTTTCAAAATAATTATGCAAAATTATCTTCAATAATAATCATCCAAAATATGCTTCCTAAATAACCTATCAAAATAATATTCCAAAATAAGCTTCTAAAATAAACTTCCAAAATAATGTTTAAAAAAAAACTTCCAAAATATGCTTCAACACAAGCTTAAAAGATAAGATTCCATAATATTTATCCAAAATTATTTTACAAAATAATCTTCCAGAAAATGCTTTAAAATTAATCTTCCAAAATATGCTTCCAATGTAAGCCAAATAAGCTTCCAAAATAATCTTCCAAAATAAGCTTCCAGAATTAGATTCAAAATATGCTGCCACTTGGAAGGTTATTTCCAAAATAAGCTTCAACACTATGTTTCCAACATATTTATCCAAAATAATCTTCCAAAATAATCTTCTAAAATAATCTTCCAAAATATACTTTCAAAATATTCTTCAACACAAGCTTTAAAAATAATCTTTCATAATATTTATCCAAAATAATCTTCCAAAATAATCTTCCAACATATTCTCTTCCAACATAATCTTCCAAAAAAATCTTCCAGGATAATCTTCCAAAATAATCTTCCAAAATAATCTTCAAACATAATCTTCCAAAATAATCTTCCAAAATAATCCTCCAAAATAATCATCTTAAATAAAGTTCCAAAATAATCTTTCAAAATAAATTTCCAAAATATGCTTCACACAAGCTTTAAAAATAAGATTCCATGATATTTATCCAAAAAATTCTTGCAAAACATGCTTCCAACCCATGCTTCAAAAATAATCTTCCAAAGTCAGCTTCCAAAATATACTTCCAATGCAAGCCAAATAAGATTCCAAAATAATCTTCCAAAATAAGATTCCAGAATTAGATTCAAAAATACACTGCCACTATAACCTTCCAAAATAAGCTTCAACACTAAATTTCCATCATAATTATCAAACATAATCTTCCAAAATAATCTTCTTAAATAATCTTCCAAAATATGCTTCAACACAATCTTCAACACAATAATCTTCTAAAATAATCTTCCAAAATAATCTTCCAAAATAATCTTCCAAAATAATCTTCAAACATAATCTTCCAAAATAATCTTCCAATATAAGCTTCCAAAATAATCTTCCAACACAATCATTCAACACAATCTTCCAATATAATCTTCCAAAATAATCTTTCAAAATAAACTTACAAAATATGCTTCAACAGATGCTTAAAAAATAAGATTCCATAATATTAATCCAAAATAATTTTCCAAAATATTCTTGCAAAGCATGCTTCCAAACCATGCTTCAAAAATAATCTTCCAAAATCAGCTTCTAAAATATACTTCCAATGTAAGCAAAATAAGATTCCAAAATAATCTTCCAAAATAAGCTTCCAGAATTAGATTCAAAAATATGCTGCCACTATAACCTTCCAAAATAAGCTTCAACACTAAATTTCCAACATAATTATCCAAAATAATCTTCCAAAATAATGTTCTTAAATAATCTTCCAAAATAAACCTCCAAAATATGCTCAACACAAGCTTTAAAAATAAGCTTCCATAATATTTATCCAAAATAATCTTCCAACATAGTTTTCCAACATAATCTACCAAAAAAATCTTCAAGAATAATCTTCCAAAATAATCTTCCAAAATAAGCTTCCAAAATAATCTTCCAAAATAATCTTCCAACACAATCCTGCAAAACAATCTTTCAAAATAATCTTTCAAAATAATCTTCCAAAATAATCTTCCAAAATTAACTTCTAAAATATGCTTCCACAAGAAGCATTCAAAATAAGCTTCCAAAATAATCTTTCAAAATAATCTTTCAAAATCATCTTCAAAAATAATCATCCAAAATAATCTTCCAAAATATGCTTCCTAAATAAGCTAAATATGCTTCCTAAAATAATCATCTAAAATAATCTTCCAAAATAATCTTTCAAAACAAGCTTCAAATATGCTTCAACAAATGCTTAAAAATAAACTTCCATAATATTTATCTAAATACTTTTCCAAAATAATCTTCCAAATTAATCTTCCAAAACAAGCTTCTAATCCATGCTTCAAAAATAATCTTCCAAAATCAACTTACAAAATATGCTTCCAATTTAAGCCAAATAATCTTCCAAAATAATCTTCCAAAATAATCTTCAAAAATAATCTTCCAAAATAGTCTTCAAAAAGCATCTTCCAGAATTAGATTCAAAAATTTGCTGCCACTTTAACTTTCCAAAATAAGCTTCAACACCAAGTTTCCAACATAATTATCCAAAATAATCTGCGAATCAAACTTCCAAAATAATCTTCCAAATAATCTTGCCAAATAGTCATTTTAAATAATCTTTCAAAATATGAATCCTTAATAAATTTCCAAAAAAGGGATATGTTTCCAAAGTATGCCTCCAATATAAGCTTCAAAAATATGCTTCAAAATAATCTTCCTATGTAATTTTCCAAAATAATCTTGAAAAATCAGCTTCAGAAATATACTTCCAAACCAAGCTTTCTAAGTAATCTTCCAAAATATGCTTTCAATATCTAGACAGAGCTGAAATTAAGGCGTCACAGCTTTTGTAAACAATGACTTCTCTAGAAAATTTCTAGGAATTCAAGGCTCTCACACGAAAATCAACAAAACCGTCGGGTAGGAAAAGTCTTCCGCTACCCGATGGTGACATTGATTTGCTTTGGCGAGCCATGACTTACTATAAATCATCGAAAGAAGTCATTGTTTACAAAAGCTGTTACGCCCTAATTCCAGCTCTATCTAGATATTTGCTTCCAAAATAAGCTTTAAAAATAAGCGTCAAACATAAGGTTTCAAAATATTTATCCAAAATAATCTGCCACCGTTATCTTCCAAATTAATCTTCTAAGATAATCTTTCAAAATAATCTTTCAAAATATGCTTCCCGAAAATGCTTCCAAAATAATCTTCAAAAATTGGTTAAGAAATTTGTTTCTAATATAAGCTACCAAAATAAGCTTTATAATTTAGCCCCCAAAATAAGGATACGTTTCAGAAATATAAGCTTTAAAAAAAGATTCTAAAACAAGTTTTCAGCCTTTAGCTGGTTCGTCTCTTTAAAAATAAGTTGCTAATCTTCTTAAGAAGAATGGTTTCAAGCTTCTTTTAGAATCTTCTTATGCGCAGATGAGGAGCATTTGTCCATGGTTTATGGATCAACATTTTAAAATAGTGGCCAGAACATGACAAAGCTATCCCAAGTAACAATTCTGCAATCATTTGGCATCCACTCTGATTTATGATGGTTTTATAATGGCAATGAATAATCCATTTAGTTTAAATACAGCATTTCACAATGTAAAACGTTCCTGCTTAGTAGTTCACCTTTTCACTGTTTTAAAAACCTTTTACAGTCTGGCGAGAAGTCAAAAACTGTCTTGTTTTAAAATTAAATTCAAAGTAGTTCTCAATCCCACCATAAAACTGTTCTAAAAATCAATCATAAACTTCATTAGATTTTTTTATTAATGTCTTGATAAAATACTCTATAAACCTGTTCTATCATTTTAAAAGCAATTATAAAACCATTCGGTTTTAAATGAGAGTAAAATGCATATATTGTTGCCTTTAAGGCTTTTAAAAGTTTATCATAAAATCTCATCTGTTTACAAATTGAATATTAAGGATAGATCCTCATAGTGAATAAAAACCAAATTTATGACAAGGATATCTCGAAGGATAAAATGAAGTCTGAGGAAAAATTCAAGCGATGCTAACGACCGAAGGAAAGTCGATTCCAGTAAAATTTAGTTCTTTAGAAGAACCAGCACGTCCGGCGGAACGGGTACCATCAACGACTGAACATCTGGTGGAGAATAGTGAAGTGAGCGTGGTCCTCAAATTCATAAAACATTGTCAAAACAGTTTGAAAACAGACCAGCATTCTCCAGACCTTGCGAATAGATGAAGATCGGAATAACTTGCATCAGTATCGACAGCAAACCACTGAAACTGTCAGTTAGCGGACACTAGTCGGTTTCCGATCCATAGCTGCGATTTTATTCGGTGAAAGGGTCATCACTTGGAAAGAAATTCATTCAACCGTACAATCTTTCATCGTTTGATGGTGCACTTCCAGAACCATCCGGAAGAAGGGAATCTTTTTTGGAAATGATTGAGGTTGCAGCTGTGCGAAATGGGAAATGTTGTAAAACTGTATCGCACACTTTCTAAGCAACTGCTTCCAAGCCATCGGGAGAGAATCGCCTGGAAGAACGCTGAATCACACAGCGCAACTATCGAAAGATAAACAAACTTTGACGTTTAACATTTTGTAGGCAACATTGCCGCCATAAATGCTGCCATAAATCTAAACGAATTAGGATCAAGCAAAATGGCTTTAGATAAATACAATTCAGTCTACAAGTTTTCTTCATAAAAGCCGTTTCAAAACCTTATGAATTTGTTAAGGATTTTTTGAAACGCAAAATAAATTTTTCACAAATGGCCCATGAAAATCATTTTTTATGCCTCCACCATATTACAATTATTTTGTTTGTTTTTTACAATCTTCGATTTTCGATCCATATTTCCTTGGATATAACTTTATTTTAGTTAATTTAGCAATGAGAAAACATTTAGAATGCAAAAATCATGAGAAATAAAAATCTCAGCTAAGCTTAATGATCGATCTGAAGAATATAACTTTTTTTCTTAATGTAAAAGAATTAGTAAAATCGATGTTTTCCGTGGGCGGACTCAAGTTTTACGATGTTTTCACGTACATTTCACATCAAATTTTATATGGCACCTAAAACTAGCCCACTTCATGAGAACTATTTTATAATTTTGGAAATTCGGCAGGATTTCTATACGATCAGTTCTTATTTTAATTATTTTGATAAGATCGGATGGTAATTATGAATCCTTTTTTATCTTGATTGTTGTTTTTCGAGTGAACTTAGCAAGCAGCTAGGGTAAATGGCTCGGTTAAGGGTTGGCTTTTATTGTAGCTAAAATACGGTTTTGAAATGGATCTCCATGCGTTTATCGTACCATTTTGCAGTAAATCAATCTTGAAGAGCTTCGAAAATGTACCCTTCGGAACCTTCTCCAGAGTGGGCCAACTAGACAGATTCTAGCATCAATGAGGTTTTGGTGGATGCATCAATAGCAAAGCAGTCTTGACCAGGGTTTTATAAATGTTGTTTTATGGTAGTATTTCATAATATATCATGGTCATAATGTATCATGGTTGTTTTGTAGTATTTCATAAAAACTTAAAATGTTACTTGGGATGTCTTATTTATGGATGAAACCTATACTTTTTAAAGCGCAAACTTGATTTTCTATAGATCAATGTCGTTAGTTTAAGCTTCATTGTTCAGCGTTCCATGGCTAATTTGCATTATGTTTATGGGTAATTCGTACACTTTCAATGCCGATTCTCAACGAAATTTAGTGGTACATTTTAATAATTGTGTTGCTAAATTTTTCGAGATATATGATCATTCACACTTGCTTATGGGTTTTCACCGGGGTTTTAGGGATCATTTGTGGTTTTTAGGAAGCATTTTTCAGTTCTGTACGGATCGTTTTATCAATTCTAAAGGTGCATACTTAGGGCTGCCATTATCAAACTTCATGGAGAAATCAGCCTGATAATTATCAATCTTATTTTTTAACCCCGCTTCATTTGTAAACTTTCGCTCTAATTAAACCAACCTGGTGCGGTAGGCTTGCAATTAATTATGCCCATCCTCTCATGCAATTTTGAGGCAATCTAATCACTAAGAAAATTCACCGCCCGGAATATAAATTACATCATTAGTAATTTCACATGCTCCATAATGACCTTCTCAGCCCGGTTGCCTATCGAGTACAATACATAAACACACACACACACACACACACCCACCCAATCCATTCCGTAGAGGGATAATCCCACGCGCCGTTCTGCGGTTGCATAGACACGCACTTTTTTCATGCGGTCGGAACCTCTACATGGGCTCGATACGGTTTGGTGCAGAGATGGGTGGGGATGACGATACCAAACTTGATGAGAGCACGGTATTCTCGGAGCTCTAATGAGTGCTGTAAAATATTGCCAGTTACCATGGTGTGAGATAGCGCATGTTCTTGTCGTCCTTTGCCCTTGTTCATGTGGGTCGATGGAACGAGCTTTCGTAAACCAACATCGGTAATTTATGCTGCAATATTCATCACGCCCTCCAGCGAAATTTCTTCATCCAATTCTTTGAAATCCTCCACAATTCGAAAACGATTCCCAACATCCGTCTTGTAGAAAAACGATGAAACTTTTGAGATGATATACATTTTCCCGCAAAAAGTTCACACTTCATTCTGGAAGGTTCCAGGATATCATCGTACGTATTTCGCATCGCCATACGTCAGATAATTCTACCGAAAAAAAAAACGAAAAGATAAACGTTAATTAATACTCTTCATCCGTGTAGCTGGCGATGACGGGCTTCGCCGGAACACATGATGGCTTGTATGATCTACCGCATGAAGTCGTGATGGGAACCGCAAATTGGAGATAGGAACGGTTGCCATAGGTAGGCAGATTGACTGATTTTTAATTGACTTTTGGAGAAGTGCCTTTTCGATCAGATACCGACCATGTTTGGAAAGCAAATGAGAGCGAACAATGTATTTTTTTTTCGAGGGAATTGTTCTGACAACTCAATCTTTTTTCCACGTTCTGCTATATATAGTTCATCAAATAATGCATTGGAGGAAGAGCTACGAGCGGCGTTCACGATTGGGTCTGATATTCGTTGACGTAAGCCCGCAGTCATTTGCCGCGTATAATGTTAGACTTTGAAGTGGTTTTTTTCCTGGTAGTGCAACAACTAGGGCACAGCGGCACAGCGTAAAGCATGGTCGGTCTAAAAACTTGTTTAAATATTAGAAGTTTATTCGTCAGGCAAAGTTTGGATTTCCTTTTTATAAGAGGATACAAACATTTTATATATTTGCTACATTTGGCTTGAATAGCGTTAGCGTTAGCGTTAGCGTTGTTATGATATACTTCGTAGATTGGATACTAGCGACACTCACGTCTCTTCTGAAATTCTCAGTTAGACTACTTTCAGGAATAATGCTGGGGAGTAAACATTGGTTCCAATCTAAACAAGAGTAACAGAAGCATGACTGTCGCTATTCCCGGCCACGCCCATCTTTACCATAACTAGGGATAGGGAAGGAAATGTTGATGTAGTACTTACTTAACGAGAGGCCACCGACTTAGCGACACCCTCATAAGTGCTACGGAGTAGGAGGGTTGGGTAGGGTATTCTGTTAGGATTCACCTCAAGTTGGCGATGCAACCAAAAGTATGTATTGTTTATTTGTTGTTGATTTAATCTCTCGATAGCCGGCTATCGAAAAAACATATTCATTTTGTTTAGTGATAATGAATTTTAATGATGGAGAGCTTGGGATTAAACCCATGATTTTCTGCTCAGTAAACAAAAACGATCCCTCCAGGGTCATCGAGCATCTCAGAACCATAACGCTTCGCGACAATACAGGACTGTGTTTTCGCTTGATATGCAAATAGTTTCCGAGGTGAATGTTCAATATCAAATATACAAATGATGGTGGCGATTTATTGTGCTGTGGATAAGCTTGGGGTTAAATCCATGATTTTCTGCTCAGTAAGCAAAATCGATCCCTCGAGGGTCATCGAGCATCTTATAATCCACAGCGCTTTGAATAACTATTATTTACGATAATTACATGAAATAAATAAAATATAAACTACAAACAAAACGTGACTGCTAAAATCTCAAAAAGATATTCCCACAAATATATTTCACACCACCAGGAATCTCAAAACCATTAGACGTTATAATGATACTCTGCACATATTAGACACAAGAAGAGGCCGAAAAGCAAGCGTCCGACACACAAAACCCGTCAAATCCACTTGCAGTCACAATCAACGATTCTACGAATCGCGAGCGCTCACGAATCATAAAACCGCTGACTGCGACACTCTGAAAGCGAAATTGACAGGCTCTATGCGTCAAACACCCGCCCTCCAATCTCCACCCGCATCCAACAGCACAAATCTCCATTACAACATCTAACGAATTCAAAACTCCGAAAATCACTCATCTATAGCAAGTGAGTGGAAGCAACCCTGCATGCAACGATTCTTAATGATACACTTGTTCTGCCTATCTTTCTATTAGGCCTGTGGACATGCGTTAGCTTCGAAACTTCTAACCAAACTGGGTAAATTTTCAGATCACAAAAAAAAAACTTGAAAAAAAAAACTTTCAAAGGTAATTACAAGTAAGATAAATATTGATTATTTTACGCGAAAACGAGCAAGTAATATTAAATCTCTTGTATCATATGCTAATGCAAATTGACTGTAACAAAAATAATATGATTAAATAAAATAAAATATTAATAAAATTATATGAAAAATTTACAAGAAGATCATTACTTTATTGGTGAGAAGTTTTTAATAAGCCCTCCCAGTTCCTCTGTATACAGAACAAATCTGATACTATAATCAGAATTGCTCAGTCTGCATAATGCAGCCGATTGCATCAAGGAAGTTCTATTAACAACCAAGAATTAATCGTTTGAGGTATACTGAAGCATTAAGAAGGTGATATGTGTCACTATAGGAAATTATCATCGTTGCAAATATAAAGAAATTAAACATAACCCTTTGCTTCAGTACCGTCAACCTCCATGTCCATGGGGAGGGTATTTGCTACATTTGGCTTGAATGCCCTCAATGTGATCTTTAAAAGTTAATTTTTGGTCAATTTCGAATCCAAGATATTTCACATGGTTTAACCAGGAAATTGGAACTCCGTTCATAGTGACTATGTGACTACTCCTAAAGGGCGAACACATTCAACAGGGCATAACTTTTTTACCATTGGGTAAAAATCAACCAAATTTTGCACACTTTCTCATTGATGTGTATTGTGTACATGCTGTCAAACTCGAAGTCGTGTTTTTCGATTTAACGAAAATGGAGGTGAACCAACGCGAGTTGAAAGAACAAATTCTTTCCAAACACCTGGAATTTCCTGACCTGTAGCACCGGCAGTTGGGAAAAATGTTGAACATTCACCATGCAACCGTCTCCAGAGTGTTGAAGCGGTTCCAGGAGCGGTTGACGTTGGACCACGGCAAAGGAGCTGGAAGAAAACCGGGACCGGAGAACAAAAAGACGGAGGGAAAGGTGAAGCGGATGATTAAAGCAACTCCCAACGTCTCAAGCCGTGATTTGGCTAAAAAGATCGGCATGTCGCAGAGCTACGTCCAGAATGCAAAGAAGAGAGCTGGACTACATACATACAAGGTACAGAACTTCCCAAACCGCGATGAGCGGCAACAATCGACGGCTAAAACTCGGGCACGGAAGCTCTACGAGAAGATGCTGACAAAATATGGCTGCTGTGTGATGGACGACGAAACGTATATAAAAGCCGATTTTAAGCAAATTCCGGGGTTGGAGTTTTTCACCGGCAAGAGCAAGTTCGATGTGGACGACAAATTTAAGAAGAAGAAAATGTCGAAGTTCGCCTCCAAATATCTCATTTGGTAGGGCATCTGCTCTTGCGGACTGAGGAGTGAGCCTTTCGTGACAAAGGGCACAGTAAATGGCGAGATCTACAAATGTGAGTGCCTCGAGAAGCGCCTTTTGCCGTTCTTGCAGCAGCACGACGAAGTTCCGCTATTTTGGCCAGATTTGGCATCATGCCACTATTCTAAAAGTGTCCTGGAGTGGTATGAGGCCAATTCTGTCCATTTTGTTCCAAAGGACATGAATGCGCCAAATTGTCCGGAGCTGCGCCCGGTGGAGCAGTACTGGGCAATAATGAAGCGGGAACTTCGGAAGAGCAAGAAGGCAGTCAAAGACGAGAAGGACATGTTAAGAAAATGGAAAAAAAACTGAGAAACTTTTACCGGATGACACTGTAAAGACTTTGATTGAGGGCATCAAGCAAAAATGCGTTCAATTTTACACTCAAGGCTCCATCGATTAACTTTTCTTTTGATTTTTGAAGTAAATATATACATAAAACTACCCTAAAATTTTGGTTTGATTCTAAACATTAAATATAAGAAAATTGGCATGTCATTTTCGGTGTCGCAATAATTTCGTGTTTGCCCTTTAGGTTTCAAAAAGGAAGCTCTAGCAAGATTTTGAAAATATGTAAATTAAACTATAGGTATCTGAATAAATGTAGAATGAACTTTTCCACTCCCAAAGTAAATCAGTATTCAGTGTTAGTAAATTTTGATTGAGAAAATCTGAAGGTTGTTTCACGTTTAGTCATTTTTTCGTTAAATTTGTTGTGTTACTCGTCTTCTAAATCAGGCTTGAATTGATGGGTCATAGGGATTGCTTCCTGAAATGATACCCCTGTTCGGATCGGTTTTCGGTATTGGAAGTTTTCCGGACTCGTTAATTAGGATCTTGGGATTTCGGTGGGTATTCTCACACTTTTCTTGACTCACTCGGGTATGTTGGTCTTGTTCCCGACACTGTTGAATAATTTTAGAACTGGCTCATTGGGCCAGTATCTAGCCGGGCATCTTGAAACACGACAGGTGGTCCTCTTCGGAGGTGGCACTCAAGCCATCCGTTTAATAAACCTATTGGGAACAAGCAACAGCACCGTAGCTACCTCTGGGCCGCTACACTCTTATTGCTCAAGCGTGGCGCTAAAGACCAGGGATCGACCTACCAGAAACTGGCAAAGGAGGTCGTTGGTAATGGGGTGCAGGTGAAGTCGCTAGGCTTGACGATCACCATCCAGGTCAAGGACTTGGATGAAGTGACGGAGGCGGCCGAGATAGTCACGGCGCTCGAAGGTATCGAGGTACCGCAAACAGCTTGCTTTAGATGCTTCGGTCAGGGCCATGTGGCCCGGGACTGTAAGAACACCGACAGAAGCAAGCTGTGCAGATGGTGCGGCTCGGAGGGTCATAAGGCACAAGGTTGCCAAAAGCCGCCGAGGTGCACTATATGCGCGGAGAAAGGGAAATCCCCTACCAACCACATGGCAGGTGGCCCACGCTGCCCATGGGCCAAGAACAATGCTGCCCCGGCCAAGAGCAATGCTCAGCCATGTTCGAGGTAGCGCAGTTGAACCTGAACCACTGCTCGGCTGCCCAGCAACTGCTATGGAAATCGGCAGCGGAATGGGGAGCGGATGTGGCAATCATCTCCGACCCGTACCGCGTCCCAACGGGCAACGGGAATTGGGTCACGGACGCATTGGGGATGGCGGCGATATGCACGATGGGGAGCTTTGCCGTTCAGGAGGTAGTCGTGTCCAACTCGAGCGAGGGATTCGTGATCGCCAGGGTTAATGGAGTATATTTAAGTAGCTGTTATGCTCCGCCCAGGTGGTTTATCGAGCAGTTCTCGCAGATGGTGGACAGACTCACTGTGCTACTTGTCGGCCTAAGACCGGTGGTCATTGCGGGCGACTTTAATGCATGGGCGGTGGAGTGGGGCAGCCACCACGCCAACCAGAGAGGATGCATCCTACTGGAGGCAATGGCCAAACTGGATGTTGTACTAGCCAACACCGGCTCGGTCAGTACCTACAGAATGAATGGTGCAGAATCCGTCATCGACGTGACGTACTGCAGCCCGTGTTAGGAGGGCAACCTACACTGGAGGGTCGTGTGACCATCAGGCGATTCGTTACAGTGTGGGGCCAGGTGAGAGGCGAGTGGCAGGAGGAAATCCTTACTGCGCTCGAGGCTGGCGGACGTCGTTCTTCGAGGAAGAGGTCTTCGGCGAAGCACTGAGGCGGGAGCGAATAACCCCGGATCTGACGGGGGAAGAGCTGGTAGCAGCGCTGACAAGGGCGTGCGATACAACCATGCCTAGGAGAGCCTATCCCAGACATGGCCATAGACCGGTGTACTGGTGGAGCGAGTCGATTGCTATCCTCAGGGCGTCTTGCCTCCAGGCGAGAAGAAGGATGCAAGGAGCTCGTACGAGTGAATCTCGGAAGGAACGCCGTGTCGCTCTTCGAGCGGCTAAGGCGGCCCTCAATAAAGAGATCGCCAGACGCAAGCGCGCGTGCTTTGACAGCTTACAAAGTGGTCATGACCAAGACCCGTGGCGTGGCGGCACCCTCGGAGAGATCACCGGCGATGCTGGGTTCGTTGGGTTCTTGCTTCCACGTAGGGACGTAGACTCCTGGGGCGTTTGAATGAAATGACGTTCGTATTATCTTCGGTTTTTTTTTTTCACATATATTTTCTGTTGCTGATCTGGTCGAAACTACTGAGCTAATTTAACGATTGAAAGTTTCAAGAGAGTGAAATTCTTACGAGTTCATGCTTCAGGCTCTTCGTCCCTGCGGCTTGCCGTTGACAAGTGGTTTCGAAAGTGAGGAGGAACCTCCATCGGATTCGTGACGTTCCATCGCTCTGCGAGTTCACGTCGAGGTGCAAGTTGCAGCGTTGAGCGTGACATTTGGAGCAATCGACCACATCCGATTATCCTGTATTCCAAGCTGGAGGATCACTTCATTCGGGACATTTCAAACAAGTTGTACACCAGACTGCTACGCCAAACGTGACAGGGCTGCTTGCTACGAGTTCACTTAGACTGATTTGGTGAGATTGTTCTTTTTTCTACTTTTATCATTTAAACTTCATTCGCATGAATCCGTATGTAACATCCTTCTTTCTGTTATTATTTAATCTTCTATTTCTTTATATTATAGTTAAATCAGTATTCTTATAAACTATACCAAGTAAGGTCCTAAAATTTCAGTTGAGGAGCTCGGTTTCTGCTGACTGAGATCGTGGGTTTACTCCCAGGCTTCTCCAAAATAAAACAATTCAAGACCAACAACTGAAATGGCATTAAGTCCATTTTGTAAACAAACCTTGTAAGGCCATTTTTTCGCGAAACGAAGTCCGCAAAGGCAAACCAACATAATGAACAGGTAGGGAAAATTCTCCTCTACCCGATTGTGGTTTAGGTTTGCGAATGAAGGTTTCGGTTCACGAGAAAATGGCCTTACAAGGTTTGTTTACAAAATGGAGTTAAGGCCATTTCAATTGTTGGTCTTGAATTACTATGGTCACATCATCGTAGCATATCCTTTGATGGGCGTGACCGGCAATGGTAATTGTCATGCTTTTTATGTTCTGAACTCTGATTGGAGCACTATTAACTCCCAAATAGTTTTCCTTAAGCAATTAGAATAAGAACGTTAAAGTAGATATGTACATGTCAGTTGCCAGTATGTAATCAAGCGGCGTCGGTGGTGTAGTGGTAAGCGTGATTTCCTCTCACCCCAGCTTGGTTCAATCCCAGTCGGTGTCGCCGGGATTTTCCGAGGCTTAAAATTCTGGTCAACTCAACGCTTGAGTTTTGAACCTTACAATGACGCAGAGAAATCATTTGTCCAAAGAACCCCACCTTACTAACAAAACCTCCCTCCTGTGACCTTTGTGAGGACGCAGAGGTAAACACGGCCCCATAACAACAAAGGTCACTTTAACTTTCTTTCCCATCTCCCACCTGGTTGCAAAGACGTGGCCGGCGTCATCATTGATCTTTAATATAAGGAGTCACTGAAACTTTTAGGGGAAATGGATGCAATGTCGGCAAAAATGACCCTAATTTGGGCCCATACATAAATTCAGCAATCGATTAAATTTTCAATAGCGATAAAAAATATCCATTAGTACCGTCCCAATGACGCGTTCATCTAGATAAAACTGATAAAAAGCAGATTTTTAGCTATGGGCCTAATCTTAAACCCATAGGCCAACATTAGAGCCATTTCCCCTACAATGAGAATTTTCGGTCACTCCTAACCCCATTCACTGTGCAATTTCACTGATTCTGGCCAATCACGGAGTAGCAACCATTGATTTGTGGAGTCAGTCTAAGCCGTCTAAGCATGTCTGATGCAGAGAAGCAAGCTACTGATTTAATTTTCAGATCTGTATGACAAGGTTGCAAATACTCATTTCAGCTAAAAAAATGTTTGTTTTTTTTTTTTTTTTTTTTTTAAATTATGAATTATATTGGATAATCCAAAGCTATGTTGATCATTATAGCATTAAATTTTGAATAACAAATGATAAGACAATCTTATTAAAATGTCGTAATAATACCTCTGACCAAGGAAAAATGATTTATATAATTTTCATAAAAGTTGACGATACAAATACTAATGAGGAAAGGAATTCCGCATTTCCTTTTCCCAAGTCCTTTTCCTCTCCTTCCCTTCCCTTCTTCTCTTTTCAGAAAGCGAGTAATGGCGCTATAACCATATGCCATATAGGGCTAGGACAAGAGTTAGTGCTCAGGTCCCAACCGCTAGAAGAAAATGGTAGCGAGCAAGGGCGCTATAACCTAGGCGAATACAGCATTCCCTCCGTATAGGTTACGTCCGCACACCGCTCTCTGTTGTCCTTTGACTGAGGTCGGCTGGATCGATTGAGGGATGGCAGTGGGTTGGCGGTGCCGTCCACGCTTGTACGGAGGGAGGACTGTACGCTCGAACACAAGGGGTAAATACCTGTGTTCCATCCCAGGAGATCGGACAACCAAGGAGTGTACATTAACTTTCTTAGCTCTGTCACTCCCAACGATTTATATAGCCTATTTTCAAATCCTGCATACGGAGCGGTTGGTACGGTATGTCCCCGCTCTTTGATTACCTGTGGATTAAATGTTAACCACTGTCTATACTTATTAAGTAGACATGGTAAACATTCACTTCCACAAAAATTAACTAAACGCTACACAGTAGGCCTGGCCGCTTTATTGTTTGTTTCACATCCTTGATGTGCAGCAGGCATTAATAATGGCAAGAAAAATGATAGATGTATCATTTTCCAGGATTCTTTCAAGTACTGGCTGTGTATGTGTAGACTAGGGACGTAGACTCCTGGCCGCGGATCCCAGTCGCGGATCAGGGAGAAGTGTCTAGAGTAACGAACAGAGCACTTAGCGATATTGCCAAGTCACTGGTGGTGGGCAAGGCCCCGGGCCCAGATGGGATCCCGGTTGTGGCTCTGAGGGCGGCCGTTGCGGAAAACCCAGATATGTTCCGTTCTGTTTTTCAAACCTGTGTGGACGTAGGCATCTTCCCAGATGCGTGGAAGCGGCAGAGGCTGGTACTGCTCCTGAAGCCAGGAAAACCCCCTGGGGACCCGTCAGCATACAGGCCCATCTGTTTGCTGGACACCACTGGTAAACTGCTTGAGAGGGTCATCCTCAACTGGTTGTCGGCTTACACTGAAGGTGTAGACGGCCTGTCAAGTAGCCAGTACGGGTTCCGTAAGGGCAGATCCACGGTGGAAGCCATCCGTGACGTCATCCAGACGGCAGAGGTGGTCCACCGGAAACGAAGCGGCATTCGTTACTGCGCGGTGGTAAGCTTAGATGTGAGAAATTCCAAATTCCCGGAGGGTTGTACAAGATTTTAGAAAGCTACTTCCAGAATCGTGTGTTGACGTACGACACAGAATATGGTGAACAATGCGTAAGAGTCACTGTAGGAGTGCCTCAAGGCTCCATTAGAGTGTTTCAGCGTTATATGGAAAATGTCAAAGTCTGGAATTTCAAACGCTACCCTCTGGAATGGTAGTTTGGGGGGTCAGATTCACAATTTGAAGTCATTTGGTTCACGGGAACCCCTCGCTCAAACGGCTTGAAGTTTGTATGGGGAAAATTGACAAAATGTATGGGGGAGCGAGCCACTTTCACATTCGTGGCTCTAGGTGGCGCTGTAGTGGGTCGATTTTCTTCGTGTACTAAATGTAGCACCTTAGGAGTATTGGGAACATCTTGGCTCAAGACCGGATGTGAATGTGAGTTACCCCCGAAAAGTTATTAGCGTTACAAACGAACACCACCTGCTTTACTTCTGGGGAGGGCCTAACGCGCTTGTGCAGTTTTTTTTTTTTTTTTTTTTATATCTTTATTAAGGAGACTTTCAGCCCTGGGCTGGTTCGTCTCCGTTGTGCAGTTTTTATTTTTACGAACAGGTATACGAATAGCAATGTTTGCATAGGTATAATTTTTTTGTTTAACCATGAAATTGGTTGAAATTTTCACAGTGAGTAGAAAAATGTTCGAAATTATGGTCTACTAAAAATTGGAACAGATTGGCCAAGTGGATCCGGTTTTATTCCGGGTTTCCGAGAGGCCATCGGGGGGAGAAAAGGTACCAGTCGTCTACAACAAGGTGGTGCTGAAAATCCACAGCAACAGGCATCTATGGGTAGTGCTGATTAATATTTTAACAAAATCAACCCATAACCTGGTTCTAAATACTGAGCGTCCACCAGAAGGCCTACCGATGACCTGGATCAACCTTAATCTGGATTATTATGTATTTTTGATCAAAGTAGGCCTTGATTATTCTCTGCAACTATATGAAATGTAGTAAATTAATGATTTTAGATATATAAGCGTTTCAATGGCTCCAAGTGGTCACCCAGATGATCCGCCGGAAGATCCGAAACATCCGTAAAATTTAGTGCTACATAAATTCGATCAAAGTAGGCCTTGATTTTTCTCTGCAACAATGAGAAATGTTGTAAAATGGTGATTTTGCATATGTTAGCTGTTCAATGGCTCCGAGTTATCATCAGATGGTCCGCTGGTAGATACGGAACATCCGTAAAATTGATTGCTGTGTAAATTTGATCAAAGTATGCCTTGATTTTTCATTGCAACTGTATATAATGTAGTAAAATTATGATTTTTTATATATTAGCTGTTCACTGGCTCCAAGTGGCTCGCCGAAAGATCCGGAACATCCGTAAAATGTATTGCTGCGTAAATTTGATTAAAGTAGGCCTTGATTTTGCTCTGCAACTACGTGAAATGTAGTAAAATGGTGATTTTTGTTATATTAGCTGTTCAATTGTTCCGTTGCTGTGTAAATTTGATCAAAGTTGGCCTTGATTTTACTCTACAACTATGTGGAGTGTAGTAAAATGGTGATTTTAGATACATTAGCTATTCAATGGCTCTGAGTAGTCACCAGATGGTCCGTGAGAAGATCCGGAACATCCGTAAAATTGATTTATGTGTAAATTTTATCAAAGCAGGCCTTGCTTGTTCCCTGCAACTAAATGGAATGTAGTAAAATGGTGATTTTTTATATATTCGCTGGTCATTGGCTTCGAGTTATCACCAGGTGGCACAATTGGGAATGACACTGATGAAGACTGCACATTGTAGTCGAAATACGTATCTGTCATGGATACCAAAATTAATTAAGTGGAATTAAATGGAAGGTTACCTTTTTTTGCTGTTTTATTTAAGCATTCCGCTAACAACCCAATTTCATTACTTCACAACTTAAAACTAAAGCGGGGCCGATTACTCGTGGCTATCTCAAGGTTAGGGGTAGTAAATTGCAACAAATGGATTGCAGGGTAGGGATTAAGAACACAAGGTTTGGAGAGCAATGTGCTCTTAATCTCGAACTAAGCGACATACTGATGAAAAAGACAAACATGGGGGTACACTAATAGGCAGCTAACATCTTGGGAGAACACAACCCTAGCAGCACACTTGACACTTAACAGTTGGTGTTACTTGTATGCACCTTATTTCAGTCACAATCAGGTTGCAGCAACCTATTATGATGGATGTGTGTTGCCTGGGAAGATGACACTAACTACTAAAACCTCAGATCAATCCGTTTTAAAAACACATAATTAAATTCAAATAGTTGAGATCTCTGCTTCATGACCTTGAAAACATATCATTTATTGGGAATATTTAATTGAAATACTTACGTTGTCTGTACGCTGGGGTCAATTTGGTCCCAAACTTCAATTGCTTTGTTTGCAGCTTACTTAGTGGACTTTCTGTTCAAGTTATCAGACTTTTTTTTTAGACTTTTGATATTAGAGATGTTTATATCACGGGATCTCAACCATAAAGGATATAGCTTCCTTCGATATTTATTTTTTTATTTTTATTTATTTACTGTCGTCAATCAGATGTAGACCGTTTTGTTACACTAATAATTATATAAGAAGATATTTAAGAATACAAGGTTTTCAAAACTATGGATAGTTTACTCAGTATATGGCGGTAAATCTAAAATGATCAAGTGGCACCAGCTTAAATACACATTATATAACGCTAACAGATCGTGCTCATATGGATGGTTCCCGTCTTGATCAAAGTTGTTCAAATCGACAAGACCTGTCTTAAGGAACAAAGTTTAGCTCAGCATTCACTCAGCAGGCGGCGCTAGTGTTACATTCATTTTTAATTGTTAGCCCTAACTTAACATATGGACTTGATAGAAGGTTGTTTCTGCTAAATTGTCGTTTCAGAATTATTGCACTTATGACTCATCTGAACCCTCATATCACGGTTCTAAAGACGTGATGTAGTTTGTGAATGTTGTATGTATATTCTTGATGACAGCTATCATCATAATGGAGAAAGAAATTCCCTCCAACAAAATTTCCAATTTTGGCATCGTAAAATTGACGCCTTTTACCATAAATCGGAAAGGCACGATACGTGCCCGCACAGTTTGTTTTCTCCATCAATATCGGATTCGTATGGTATTTAGCTCCAAGCTAACGCAAACAAATTATTGGTACCATAAACCAAAAACTTACCTCCAATCATAATCTCCAATATTGCCAACAATTTTGTTCGCATCATCTAACTTCGTAGTTTACTACCTCCTCGCCCAAACAGGCCACGTCTTAAGGAAACAGACCCAATTTGGCGCTTGGCATGCAACCGAGCAGCAGAAAGTTTTGTTTTTTATTCGGACAATTTCCTCGATGGTGCAAACTTATCCAGATGATCCGAACCAACTCCGAGAACACTCCATAAGTTATAATGATTGCAACATCCTCCTCTCCTCCAACTCTCGACCGAAACGACGTCGCTTGTCAGTTTGCCAGATGAGGATAAAAGTCAGGTAGAAAGTGAACGTTCCGACAGTTTACTCACTTACCGTTGGACTTGGTGAGTGCCGTACCGATGCCACCGTCATCGACGAAACTGGGCGGCCGGGGTGGGGGTGCCTTGTGGAAATCCATGATGTTTCGATGCGAAGAGCTTTATTGCCCTCCTCCTCGTCCTCCTCCTGCCCACGCGTGCTAAAAGACTGTGATGAGTTAGCTTCGACTGATGCTGCTGCTGCTGCTGCTGATGGTGCTATTGCTGGCATTGGATCCGTCGTCATTGGCACTGATGCCGATGGTGATGGCCATGTAGCGAAGATTACGACGCAGTTCCACCACCGAAGAATGGAGACAACTATTCGGCCACTGCTGTTCCTGATTGATGGCGGCGATGGCGACAACGGAGATGGTCATGGCGATTTGTGATTGTGCGTCTCGATGCCGGAACCGGTCGGCCTGTCGGCCGTTTTACGCAATTGGTTAACAGTCTGGAAAAGATCCTCTGCCTGTCTGTGTGCCTGGAAGAGAGAGAGAGAAAGGAAGAGAGAAATTGGTACGTGCCTTTAGTCTGTAGTTTTAGGTGTGCGTAAAACAGTATCCATGTTATTTGATTTATCCTAATGGTAATTGATACGGGAATCGGATTAACGCAGTGGAAGAGAGTACTTTTGGTGGCCACAGCGTTGTGTACCGGAATGGGACCGAGGCAACTGGAGTTTCAAGGACCTCCTACGCACGCTCAGGAGCACAGACGAACTCTCCTGAATGGTCGCTTGATTGAAACAGATGGATGGAAACAGCCCCCGGGTGGATCTTGATTAATGGCAATCAACTTTACGGTGGAAACTTCCCCCCGACCCCTTAACATCCAATGAATTAGCGGAGATTTGTTCGGTTTGTCTTGATTTGTTGAATCAAGTAAAAATGTTAGAGGAAACTTTTATCTCCTGCGCGAAACGCTTCATGGCGCATTTCTATGCGGAGCTAATGTGGTGCAACATTTTCCAGTTGGGTTAGAGCAGCTTCAAGAGGGTGCATTCATGGACGTCGTGCTTTTAATGGATGCACTTCAAACCAACCGCAGCGCTCCATCATCAGAGACGAACCGGAACAGCTGCAGGAATACACTTTGCACACACGTGGATAGATGGAACAATTTCATGCCCTGATAATTCCTGCCATTTTTCCGGTTAGAACACATCCATTACCTTCGCTTCGCCGGAACGTATTGTGATAGGGAGCGGAGCGGGAAAGACTGGCTCAACTAGAATGTAATTGATATACGTACACCCGTCGAAGGCAATAATGGAGATGGATGGAAGGTCATCTGTTCATTAAGGTTGAAGATTGATTTTATTTGGGATCCCAATGTCTGCAAAACTTCAAGAGTAAATCCCGAAAAGTTCAGTCACAAGTTTCAGGGGATTGATTGGGATTGGTTTTCCGGATTGTCCTTTCAGCCCGGTACTTTCTCACAAACTCTGTCTTTATTTGATTATTGTGGCATCGAACCCAGAGGAAGGTTCCTTAACAGAACGATGGTGTTCAAAAATAGATCTGTGCGCCGATGCCTGTCAAGTCATCGAAAATATTTGTCCACGCCGGTGTTCAGTGCAGACACAAGCATTATATTCTTGTATTGATTGTTCTTAACAACCTATTTTGCTATAAATTGACTGCACTTAAAACTATCTTAGGTAGTAAAAACATTCAAATTTCGTTGTGAGCGGATTTTAGTTGGAGTAACTTGGAACCTTCTAAAACGCGGGAAATCAATTAAACTGATCCTAGAATAGATCAGATTTTATACAGAAAATTGAATGGACTATAATTGGAACACATCCTAATAGGAACGCATAGTTGTAAATGGAATACCTAGCCTAGATGTGAAACGAATTGATTTAGTGTATTTCCCTGAATATGGACTAAGAAAGTTGGTGAATGGTCCTGTTACATATATGGACCATCCTTGTCTTGATCAAAATCAGATTCTCGCATTACCCATTTTTACGAATATAGGATTGAACGTCATTTGGCCGAAATTTATTTGAACAATAGATTGATGAGGCAGGTTTTTGGAAAGTGAATGTTTTCATGAAGGAAATGTTTAAACACATGATTTAAAAATGACATGAATTATTAAGACTTTAAAGAAAATTCTTTAATATAAGTAAAAATAGCAAGAAAGTGTAGAATCTAGGTGAACTGCTAAGATCAAGGATTTATTAAAAATCTATGAATTATTTTTCGAATTCAAATGTTTAAATTCAAATCAAAGCCGAGATATTCCTGGAGATTATAAACAATTGTACAATACAGATTGATAACCTTATTATTTATTTATTAATTTCTTAATTTATTGATTAACTAGATACATTTTGTCACATATTTATTTATTCATTTATTTATATATTAATTTGTTTTATTTTATTTATTACTTTCTTCATATATTAAATATATTTTATTTTTAATTCATTCATTTATTTTATTCTTTTTTTTATTTTTCACTTTTTTTTCTTTTTATGTATTTGATTAATATTTCTGATTATTTATTTATCTTTTAATCTATTTATTTATTTATGAATTTATATATTAATAATTATTATTCATAAACATATTTATTTATTTATTTATTTATTTATTTATTTTTTCTATCGATCAATTTGTTATTTATTGTAAATATATATTTATATATTCAATTTCGTCATATTTTTAATAAAACTCATTAACTTGCTTTTTTATCCATATATTTAAATTAATTTCAATTATTTATTAACTTTTTTATTTATTAACTAATTTATTTATGGGGGCGACTCCGGCGTAGTGGTTAACATCCATACCTCTCACGCCAAAGTCACGAGTTCAAATCTCACCCCCGGACAAGTCACGAATGACCCAAGAGTGTTAAAGTGACTACAATAAAAAAAAAAAAAAAAAAAATATTTATTAATCGATCGATTGATTTTTTTATGAGTCGATTTATATATTTATTGATCGGTTTATTAAATTATTTGATTTCATATTATTTAATTCATTTATTTAAATTAATTTTATTTATTTATGTATTTGTTAATTTATACATTAAACTTTCATTTTTCATATATTTATTTCATTTTATTAATAAATATCAAACAAATTTACCTATTTATTTATTTATTTATCATCTTCTTAATTTTTGATTCAATAGGTTTTTAATTATTTATTTATTTAAATATTTTTTTCATATATTTATTTATTAAGTATTTATCTTAAAAATTTTTATTTGATATATTTAATAAATATATTATCTAATTATTGAATATTTTATATATTTTTTTTTAACATTCAATTTATTAATTTATTGATGTGTGCATTGTTTTATTGATTTTAATTTATTTGTTTATGTATTGATATATTTATTTATTTATTGAATCTTTCATTTATTTTTTTATCATTTTTTTATTATTAATTTATTGTTAAATTTAATTTTGTACTTATTTATTTATTTATTGAATGATTTATTTATTTATTAATTTTATTGATTTATTTATTTATTTATTTATTTATTTATTTATTTATTTATTTATTCATTTATATATTTATTAATTTATTTATTTATTTATTTATTTATTTATTTATTTATTTATTTATGTATACTTTTTTTTTATTTATTTATGTATTTTTTAATATATTTATTTATTCATTTATTTATTTATTTATTTATTTATTTATTTATTTATTTATTTATTTATTAATTCACTAATTTTTTTATTGATTTATTTATTTATTTACTTATTAATATATTTATTTATTTATTTATATATTAATTTATTTATTCATTTATTTATTTATGTATTGATTTATTTTTATTAATTTATTTTTTCATTTATGTTTTTATTAATTTTTGTATTTAGTTGTTTATCTTGGTATTTATTGATTTAATAAAAGATAATTATTTATTTATTAATCGATCGATTGATTTATTTATAAGTCGATTTAGATATTTATTGATTGGTTTATTTAATTATTTGATTTCATATGATTTAATTCATATATTTAATTAAGGATTTAACTTTATAATTTTATTTTTGATATATTTAATTAATATATTATCTAATAATTGAATATTTGATATATTTTTTATAACATTGATTAATTAATTCATGTTTGCATTGCTTTATTTATTTTTTTATTTGTTTATTCATTGATATATTTATTTATTTTTTAAAACCTTCATTTATTTTTTTATTAATTTTTTAATTATTTTTTTTTTAATTTTGTACTTATTTATTTATTTATTTATTAAAGGATTAATTTATTTATGAATTTATTGATTTGTTTATTTATTTATTTATTCATTTATATATTTATTGATTTATTTATTTATTTATTTATTATTATTTTTTATTTTTTTTATTTATTTATTTATTTATTTATCCATTTATGTACTTTTTTATTTATTCTTTTATTTATTTAGTTATTTATGTATTTAATAATTTTTTCATATTTTTTATATACCTGTTTATTTATTCATTTATTTACTTATTTTTTAAAATTTATTTATGTATTTTTTATTGATTTATTTTTTTTATTTATTTAGTTATTTATTTATTTATTTATTTATTTATTTATTTATTTATTTTTAAATTTTTTATCACTTTATTTATCTATTTATTTATTTATTCATATATTTATAATGTATGTATTTATTTTTTTATTTATTTATTTATTCATTTATTTATTTATATTTTTTATTTGTTATTTTTTTACTGATTTATTTGTTTAATAATTTATTTATTTATTTATATTGTTTTTAAATTTATTTATTTATTAATGTATTTATTTATTAATATATTTTTTTTTATTTATTAATTTATTTATCCATTTATGTACTTATTTATTTATTCTTTTATTTATTAAATTATTTATGTATTTATTAATTTATTTATATTTTTTTGTGTATGTGTTTATTTATTCATTTATTTATTATTTTTTTATTAATTTATTTATGTATTTTTTATTGATTTATTTTTTTTATTTATTTAGTTATTTATTTATTTATTTATTTATTTATTTATTTTTAAATTTGTTTATCGCTTTATTTATCTATTTATTTATATATTCATATATTTATAATGTATTTATTTATTTATTTGTTTATTTATTTATTCATTTATTTATTTATATTTTTTTTATTTATTTATTTATTAATGTATTTATTTATTTATTTATTTATTTATTTATTTTTTTTTTTTATTTTATTAATTTATATATTTATTTATTTATTTATATATTAACTAATTTATTTATTTATTTATTTATGTATTTATTTATTTTTATTAATTATTTTTTTCATGTATGTTTTTTTTTATTTTTGTATTTAGTTCTTTATCTTGGTATTTATTGATTTAATAAAAGATAAATAAAGTAATTAATTATTTTATTTATTTAATTACTTATTAATTTATTTTTAGATTTCTTGTATTCATTAATTTACTTATTGATTTATTTTTTTTAATATTTATTTATGTATTTACTTATTTACTTATTTATTTATTTTTATTCATTTATTTATTTAATGTGTTTTAAATTTAATTTACCTCTTTATTTTATATTCGTTAACTAATGTATGAATTTATTTATTTACTTTGCGTTTTATTAATGTGGTTATTTTTTCACTTTTTATATAAATCTTATTTATTTATTTATTTATTTATTTATTTATTTTGAATTATTATTATATATTTCATAATATATTTGCTTATTAGTTTTATTGTTATTATTTATTTATTTATTTATTTATTTGTATGTGTTGGCGTGCAAAGGAAATGGAATGAAAATATTCAGTTGCTTGTTAAAAATTAATTTGCTCTCCGTGTTCTCTTGGAACTTAAATCTTGAGGCTCAGTGAAGTCTTGAACAATGAAAATATTTATAAGTCTATGAAGCAAACATGCACCACATGGAATAGTACCAATGATATATTAAATCACTCTAAACTAAGCTGGAATGCATATTTTGAATTGAATAAAGGCTCAATAAAGTCTTGAACAATGTTCTGTAATTCATGTAGAGTCCGTGAAACTCAACTGAGTAATAAACACCATGGAATGATGAAGTAATGAAATTGGGTTGTTAGCAGAATGCTAAATAAAATAGGAAAAAAAGGTTATCTTCCATTTAATTCCACTTAATTAATTTTGATATCCATGACAGATACGTATTTCGACTACAATGTGCAGTCTTCATCAGTGTCATTCCCACTAAAAAACTTATCAAAATTTAACCCCCTAACAATGGAATGGTATCAATAAGATTTGGGATGCTCTTCAAACTTTTCTGGAGCTAAAACCATGAAGTATTATCTAGAGCCTCCTGGGACTTTTTTTTAATTATCAGACAAAATGGGCCGATGAATCTCCGAATTTTATGAAGCTTAACCCACAGGTTGAGTTACGGTAATTTGACCGAAAAAAAAAATCAAAAACAGGGAAATCAGTTTCCGAGTAATGAAATGTTTTCCAACATACTTTAAACTTTCAAGAATATTTCTTATCTTTCAATGGTGAATATTTCAGAGTGGTATATCTATATCTGGTATATCTGCGATGAGTAAATTTGCCTCCTGGTTTCTTCTGGAAAACCTAAACAATCTGCCGAAAAATGAGGAAATAGATGAAAATTTTACTCAGTCTAGGAGTTGTACCAATAGACTAAGTGAATCCAATCTTTACTTATTCTTACAATCTTTACTTACTCGTTACGGGATTTTTTTTCTTGGAAAAAACTGGGAAAACATGAAGAAAATTGACTCATCGCTGAGTTCCTGCACTTTATGTGAATTATGAGTTAATTAAGCACACATTTGCCTCGTTCTCATTCGCCGTGTTACACCATTGGAACACCTCCCTACCTACCGAGTTCACAGAAGAATGGTAGTGAAAATCAATGTGAATGTATGGAAATGTGATGTTTTGTTGTTGAAAAAGCACTGTATTTCAAAGAGTAATGAACAGAAAATATATAGTGGGAAGAAGTATTGTTAACCATATATCAATTTCTAATCGAAATGTTGTGTTTGGCCCAAAATTTCGATTTCACTACCACTGAAACAGAGTCGTCTGTTGCAATTTAACGCCATGGTAGGTGCCTGTTCGGAACATTTTCGCATACCTTCACACCCTCGGAGAAAATCTCCATAATCTCAGCATGAAATCCCACCCAAGTCCTTCTACCTGTCATATTTAAATTCCTCAAACAACTCGGAAACACCTTCGCAACGCTAAATTTCTTCATCCGGCCGCCGCCGACTACACTGTAGGTGCTGAAACTAAAATCCACCTTGCTTTAGCCCGGGGTAAGGCATTTGGAAAAGCAGCTGCCAAAAAGTAGCGGCTGTAGAATAAATTAGCCTGCTTCAGCATTCCACCGCACTCTGCCCGTAAGGACACCACATCGCACCTGACCTGTACTTTCTGGCTCCGGTGGGACCGCTTTTGCAGAAGTACAATTTTCACCATCCCTCACTGGTGTTCACGAAGTGTGTGTGTCTGTATTTGTGCAACACCAGAAGCAACAAGCGGAACAAGATTTGAAATCTGAATTAATTACGGCACTTTTTCGTCCGTCCCCCCACCCTCGTTAGAGCCACCGTCAGTCGGATTGCTCCACAAATTCCCAAGTTTAACGTTCATTTGCCAACATTGCTCTGATTACGTGTAAATGAACCCGGTACAAATTCCCAGAGTTTGTCGAAAGTATCGAACGCGCTCGGGTGCCCTGCATAATCAAAATCAAGCGCAGAGAAAGTCAAACAGATATTGCCAGAATTATTTAACCTCATTTCATTTGAGCTGTTGCGGTTTTGTCCTGGCCTGGCAGGCGACCGAAGGGACCGAGAATCCAATTCACACAAACCGACCCTCTGCACACTAATGGAGCATATAGGTAGTGGACGGATGGCGAGTCCCCACTTCTGCTCAACTTTCACCGAGAATAACCACTCGGTTAGTAATGCAGTCTGCCAGTGCCGGTGGACGAGACGAGTTTCGACTCAGCGAACAATGTCAATGCATGTACTGAATGGGCAACGTTCAGGAAATGGAACACAAGAGCTTCCCGTAGTCCGACGCAAAGGGAAAATGCATTTCCGGCATCGTATCGTTAGTAGGGTAAGGTGGGGTAGTACGCGCCTCGGATTGATACGACCAACAGTGGTTTCTATGTGTTTTTTCATAGCCAATTCAAGGGTTGTTCACCCAGAACTACTAGAAGAGCTGCTATTTAGGAAGGCACAAATATTTGCGCCTAAACCATCACGTCATCAAAAGTTCTATAGGGTATTCTAATAGGGATTTCCTTACTTTGACAGTTCATTGTGGCCATATTGTTGAAACTACAAGTGTTAAATTAGCTGTCGTTTCTTCAGCGAATCTTGCCAAATTATAATGGAGAGTTATAGCGTCGAACAGCACGTGCAAATGATGAAATTGTTTTATCAAAGTAAGAGCAACGTTCCGGGTGCTTCGCCCATTTAACGGTCACAATAATCGTCCTATCGAGAGGACTATTTTTTTTTTTCGAGGAAACTGGTTCTGTGAACGCTCAACCACCACCCGGACGTCAACAGAACTGAAGGCCTGTCGAGAATATCGCCACTGTACGCGAAAGTGTGCAGGAGAACCCGCGGCGGTCGATTCCGCGCCGCGTACAAAAACTGGGCCTCTCGCAGGCTTCAACTTGGTGAATTCTGCGTCGAAATTTGGGTGTGCACCCACACAAGATCCAATTGACCCAGGAGCTTGAGAAGCTTAACGATCATAGTAGCAGTTAGAAACAGACCCCGATTTCTTTTTTTCGAAAATCTTTTTCAGCGACGAGGCCCATATCTGGATGAACTAGTATGTGAACAAGCAGAATTGTAGACTTTGGGTCACTTGGGCCAATCCACACATGGTCCACCAAGTGGCAATTCATCCCCAGAAAGTCGCTGTTTGGTGTGCATTTTGGGCCGGAGGCGTCATCGGTCCGTAATTCTTTGAAAATGACGCTGGTGAGGCCATCACCATCAACGGAGAGCGCTACAGGTCGATGATTACCGACTTCTTCTGGCCTAAAGTGGACGATATGGATGTGAACGATATGTGGTTCCATCAGGACGGTGCAATGTGCCACACAGCGCACGAAACAATCAATATTCTGCATGAGCGATTTCAAGGCATGGTTAATTCGCTTGTAGAAAGGAAAATCTTGTGATTTAACCCTGTTAGACTTTTTCTCCGTAACTCCAGCGTCTGAACACCAGCCAGGCGATGGACCTGAGAGTTCCTCATTCGTGGAGGACTGTTGAGGATCATTCTCAAAAACTTGTTTTGGATCCTTTGTAATTTGAGGTGATGGGAATTTGCGCTACTCTCCCAGATTGGCACCCCGTATTCTATTACAGGAAGGATTATTTGCTTATAGACAGCAAGCTTGTTTTTCAGGGACAGAGTGGATCGCCTGTTGATGAGTGAATGTAAGGATCTCATCAGGATGTTACATTTGGTTTTTGTTTAGTCAATGTGTTCCCTGAAAAGCAGCTTGCTGTCGAGTGTAAGACCGAGGTATGCTACCTCTTTTGACCATTCCACCATTGTGCCGTTCAAGTTGATGTTATTATTCTCAGACGGAACAAGTCTGGGTGATTTGGAATGAGGAAAGATGATGACCTGGGTCTTTGCCGCGTTGATACGGATCTTCCTGCTGTTGAAGTATTCTGACAGGACATTTAGGCCTCTCAGAAGTTTGGCGGTCAGAGCTCCGATGACCCTACCCTTAAAGATGATGGATGTGTCATCTGCGAACAGTTGCAACGATCCACCATCAGGGAGAGCCGGCATATCGGAGGTGACCAGGTTGAACAAGATGGGGCCAAGGATGCTTCCCTGTGGGACACCCGCACCGATGTGGAAAGCATCCGATGTGATGCCATTGAGAGATACTCTGAATGTCCGTCCGTGAGGTAATTTTTAATTATCTTCACTAGGAAGATTGGAAGACCATATCGCTGCAATTTGTAGACCAGGCCATCATGCCAAACATTGTCGAACACTTTTTCAACGTTCAACAATGCCATGGCGTCCTTTACGGAAGCCAAACTGCTCCTCGAGCAATATGTTGTGTTCCTCGGCAGATGCCAGAAGTCGATGGTAGACTGTTCTTTCGAACAGCTTGAATAACCCCGAGAGAAGGCTGATGGGTCGATAACTTGAAGGAGAGGATGGATCTTTCCCAGGTTTCCGGATGTGTATGACTTTAGCTGACTTCCAGCACGAGAGGAAGTAGCCAAGTCTTAGGCACTGATTAAAAATTAGTGCCAGATGGTTCAAGAATCTGGATGAGTTCCAGATTCAGGATTTGGTCAAAACCTGGGGCCTTCATATTTTTAGATGATTTGGTATAGGCCAACAGTTCGTCATTCGTAATCACAGATTCCACAGGAAATTTGTTAGGAATTCGAAGAGGTTGGTTGCATTTACCGCAACTGTAGTATCTTATGGACTAGGCATGTTCAGTCCGAGATTATGCGAGCTGACGAAATGTTGACCTATAGCATCAACCTTCTTATTTTTAAGGATTTTGGTTAGCTTTCAGAAGGGCTTTGCACAATATAGGAGAGAGCTCATTTTGTTACTAAAGTCCTCATTTCTGAGGTCCATTATCCTGGAATGCCAAAGGTTGAGAGATGTTATGTCCCATGTTGCTTACGAAGATGTCGATGGTCGCATGAACCCCAGACCGACTCAACCGGGAGGGAGTGTCCGGGGCCAAGATGGTATAGTGGCCCTCTTGCAGGTATTCATTCAGGATGGTGCCGTTTCGATTGCTCCGACCGTTGCCCTAAGCTTGGTGTTTTGCGTTTAGGTCACCAGCGATGATGAAGTTTTCGCTCCTCCGGGTGAGTTTGATGATGTCTTTTCGGAGGGCGGCTGACGACCCGTCCCTGATGTTGGTTTCCTTGGGTTAGTAGGCCGCGATGATGGTGATTGTGCCAAGTGATGTGCTCAAGCTCACCTCCACTCCGATGGCTTCAACTGTTTTTAGCTGGAAACTTGGCAGTAGTCGGCAATTGATGTTTCGTCTTGCAGCGATGGCCATTTCTCCACCCCCGGAGCAGGTGCGGTCAAGTCTGACGAGCCGGAAGTCGGGAATGAATACGTTCAGTTCGGGCTTCAAATGCGTCTTGGAAATCGAGTAGCTTTCTATGCTTGTTCGTCAGCGAGCAAGCGTTCCAATTTGCATTTGTTATAGCTTCACGGTCCATACTTGGTGACGAGTGAAAAGGCAGCATGAAGCTGTTCAGATCGAGTCTTGCAGGTTCGCAGGATGATGATCACCTCTGCAACCAGCGTAACTAGTTCTTCCGATGTGAAAGAAGATTCGTCAACTGAATAGCTTGAGGCAACACGGGCATACGATAGTCCAGGCGCCGAGGCAGAAACATGATCTGGCAGGGCCCCTGGGGCAGTGAGGCGATGCTGAGCTGAGGGAGCGGCTCGTTGATTGTTGATGGGTAGCGGTTAGAGATTTGGGATCAGGCGATGAGGTTTCGATGACGGCCTGGCAGGTTGCTAGTTGCCACCTTCTTCCTGATGTTGATGAATTCCGTTCGCTTGGGGCAGTCCCGAGTAGTGGCACGGTGAGTACCGCCGCAATTCACGCACTTTGGCTCGGTGTCATCAGCTTGAACACAGGTCGCTGTCGAGTGGGCCATAGCACACTTGTCGCAGCGTGGTTTCATATGGCAGTTTTTCGTTCCATGGCCGAAGGAGAGTGCATTGGGTCACATCATGGTGTTGCGGTTTGTAGAATTCCCTGGAGTACATCTTTTACGACAGTCGCTTCGTACGACGGCAGTCCTCGTAAAACTACTTTCAATGGTTTCATCGAACGCAAATCGTGGGTGTAAAACTCCACTGTGCTGTTCTTCAGCAGGTCACCGACCGCCTTGTACTGCCGTAGGCTGGAGCATATGAGCTTTGTTCCAACGCTACAGATCTTGAATTGCGGGAACAATTTGCGTTTTGCCAGCTCATCCCTAAGCTGGGCGACGTCCTTCAACGAGGTGAACAGCGGGGGAATCCGCTGGGGGAATCTTTTTTGACAATTTTAGCGTCGTCACCACCGCCATTTTCTACCTCGAGCACCGGGAATTGGTTGCTCTGTAGCAGCCGATTTGCTGCGTCATCCAAAGCAGCGTTGGCATCCGTTTGGGCCTTCTTACTAGGGCCCTCCAATGCAGGAGCAGTAGTACTAGAAAAAAAAAACTCGGTAGCTAAGCGAACGAACGAACGAACTATTCTGCTAGACTGTCTAGCAATGAATTGTGTAGCGCCGGAAGCTGCCGGAAGTCCGCCATGACGTAAGTGTCATCATCCATGATGAGACAATGAGGCTTCGTCAGCATCTGGGTGTACAGTTTCTTGGCCCGTGACTTTCCCACCGTATTTTGCCGTTCGTCACGATTTGGAGCCTTCTGCACTTTGTACGTATGCAGTTCCTCCCGATCCTTGGCTCTCTGAACGAAAGACTTGGACAGATTCAACATTTTGACCACATCCCTGCATTGGGATTTCGCTTTAACGCTTTCACGACACGCTTGTGATCCTGATCACTAATCATTCCATTCCGACCGCATTTCTCTTCCCGGCCGATGCTCAGAGTGTCGCGTCGTAATGACGTTTAATCACACGACTTACTGTTGACTGCACGATTCCCAGTTGTTTTCCGATGTCCCGATGAGGGAGTTGAGGATTTTCCAGGTGCTTACGCAAAATCAATTCGCGACGTTTCTTTTCGGGTGACGCCATTTTTAACAACTTTCGAAAAACTACAGTGTAAACAATACACTGTAAACTACTTCTACTCAAATTTTCAAGAGAAAATACCCAGTAGGTAATTTTCTACATCGTTTTTATCCGTAATGCGATACGATGTGGGGCACCCATTATTAGACCCGCATTTTTTTTTCTTATCTTAGGGTGAACATTTCCATTTTAGGGTGGTCCAAAAAACCAAAAAATTATTTATATCGACTGTAATATAGTCACGATGGATGGCAGTCTAGTCGCATAGGAGTATTAAGCGAAAACCCAAAACTTGATTACTAAAAAAATATATAAATCAAAAACGAAAAAAAAAATACACATCGCTGATTTTTTTAATTTTTGTTTAAAAAGGCTTAATTTTCAAGGCAAAATAATGACAAACTATGAAAACCATAAAAAATACAATCAATGTTTTTCAATAAAAAATTCCTTAAAATTTCTTAAAAACATTTTTGATACCAGTCATTTGATATGTTGATCTTTGAATTCAGCCCAGAAAAAAATCATTTTCGAAAAAAAAATCGATTTTTTCGCCCTCCCAAGGGACTAACATGAAAATGGTCTGCATAATGACAAAATAAATAAAAGAAATCGGGTCTAATACTTTGCGATAAGGAACAAAGCTACATTTTTTACGCAATACTGAGAACCACCCAACCCAAGTAACAATTTTGGTTTTATGAGGGTCCTGTATACCATGATTTAAACTTGTAGAATGCTATAAAACCTCGATAAAACCTACAATGTTACTTGCAGTGTTGGGAAAATATCAAAAGATCAAATCTCACCAATGAGAATAATCTCATTTGAGTATCGTAAACAAAAATCAACAATCAGACAATATCGGATGATATTGAAACCTGTGATACGGTTGCTCTGATATCATGCTAACAAAACTTACCAGCTACAATTCTCACCAAACTGTGGTGAGTTTGAGCTTCAAGATTTTTGATGTACACCTGAACATGAACCGAAACTTCCATCACTGCTGGTTGTGGGATATGCGTAGATAACCCGTAGCGAATTAACCAAAGCTCTTGGTTCTCCGTTTATCATGCGATGATACACACACTAGCACACCAGCACGTTCAGAGACGAACGAGGCTTCACGCCTCCTTGCATCGTCCGCTTTCGTTCGCAGGCAGTCCTACAGGTAAGACGTAGTTCTCGATAGCTCTGGTGTGTTGGGTGATTCCCGGCTGCTCTCAGCGGGTTTCCGCATTGGCGATCCTGCCAGTTAAAACATTAAATGTGTTTTGATTTAAGAACCAAGGAATTTCATTTTGTTTTTTTTTCACCGGAAACTTGCAGGCAGGGAATCACTCGAGCACCAGAACGAAAAAAAGGTGATTTTTTTTTGGTAAACTTTTGCAGAGTGGTAGCGGAACAAAATGGCGTGTGTTTTAACCTTGCTCGTGTTCAGTGTCGTATTGAAAGTAAAAAAGTGCCGTTACTTTAAGCAGCAGGACGGAAAAGAAAAGTTCGTAGTTTGAATATTGAACACTAAGATTGGTATGTGCAGTGCAATTATCCTGAATAAGTGGACAAAGTGCGCGTTGGGATAACCGCGCTGGAAGTACAGAACATTTAGCAGTGTGTGCGATCGGGATGACCACAAATTGATCGAAAATGCGACGGAATGAAGATACTGCGTGTTAGGATAACCACTCTTAATAAGCTTAGATGGCCTGGTGTGAATTCCAGATGATTACAGCTTGGAAAAATTTGTAAAGCTATAAAAACGGAGCGCGCGTTGGGATAACCGCGCAAGAGGTGAAGTTATTTGAGTTGTATGTGCGATCGGGATGACCACAGTTCAATGGAAAATGTATTGGTATGAAGTTTTTCATAGCAAAGTGCGCGTTGGGATAACCGCCTGAAATGATGCAAAGCTTGCTGTGTACGATCGAACCGGCACAGCTGGAAATAAAGCGAATATGATACAACCATAGGCAAGTGCGCGTTGGGATAACCGCTTTGCTTGCTTTGTGATTGTGCGTTCCTGATGGTTTACTTCCTATGTATGCGTTACCGACCACAGCTCTACAGAACGAATACAATACATCCACAGCAAAATGCGCGTTGGGATAACCGCATTGCTAGCTCTACGTGTGTGTGTTACTGATGCTTTGCTGTTCGATATTAACTTTGCGCTGTTCCAACGCTGTGCTAATGAGAATGTTATAGAGGAGAACAGTCTATATTGTATCCCTGGGGTAAAATGGCCCGTGTGTGTCTGTTTTTTTCTTATTGCTCTATCACTTCTGGTTTTGGGATTTTCATGTGCCGAAATGCTGGGTCAAATACTGAACTAACAGTTTAGTACGTTGAGTTTGCGGATTGTTAATGAAGATAATGAAAAACTGACACATGTTGAATGAAAATGCGAACGTTTATAGTATCGTAAATGTGCAGATACAGATTTGACCATTTTGACTGAGGTTGTTTTTATGTTTATTAAATTTCAGAGTACTAACCAACCAAGGAAAAATGTCTAACGCGGGGAAGTACGTACGAGCGCCCGAATATGAAACGGATTCGGATGAAAGCGATTTTGATGAACGAAGTGTTCGGTCCTGTGGATTGGAAGATCCCGGAGCGTCCGATTTTGAACAAGACGGAGATGAATTAAGTGGTTCCGCAAGCGATTCAGATTTGCCGCCCAAACATGATCAACATGCCAACGTGGACAATGACAACGATTCTACGAGCACAACCGAAGAAAACATCAACCGGACACGACTGGACCAACGAATTGAAGATCGAGGTAGCGCGGAAGAACAACCAGTTGCGGAAGTCATTGGCCGCCGTTCAGATGCATCAAATGCCGAGCTGTACGAAAAAATGGAGAAGTTCGAGAAAGCCTTGTCTAGTCTCGCTGCGGCATTAGACAGTAACCAGCGGCATCAGTATGTACACGACTCAAGCGACGCAGAACTAAGCTGGAACACCGCAAGGACTCAAATGGCATGTGATGGCCCAACACAAAGCATCCGTTGGGATCACATCAAGGTTTTCCCTAAGGACATCCCGGCGAATAAGTTGTGGGAAGCCTGGAACAAGTATATGGAGAATTTCGAAATTGCAGCATCACTGGGAAACGCGTTCGAGCCATCACGAAGAGCACAACTTTTGTTCCTGTCTATGGGAGAAGAAATGCAAGCTATAATCAGAGCAGCCAAACTTCGTCCCAGTCTTGAGGATGCAGATTGCTATGCTAAGTTCGTCAGCAACATAGATTCATATCTGAAGTCTATGACAGATACGAGTGCAGAGCACGAATCTTTCTCGAATATGAGACAAGGCAAGGAGGAATCGGTCATGGGATTCCACGCTAGGCTGGTTGAGAAGGTAAGACTCTGTGGATATGGTACTCAGGATCAGGAACGATTCGTCAGGGCGCAACTCATCAAAGGAATGTCGAATCAAATGCTGGCCAAGTCGGCCAGAACCTACGGTCATGAGACAAACTACATTGTCCAATCAGCGACCCGTGAGGAAGCATTTGATAGAGAAGCTGGTCCGTTGCATCAAGCTGATGTGTTTGCATTGGATGGTCAACGCTATTCTCGACATGAGCCCCCACCGAAACGCAAACGAACTAGCTCAACCGATCGCCGAGGTGTACCACAGGCTAGAACGTCTGTCAGAGGAACGACTCACACTCCCGGAAGACGAGCGCGATGTTCAAGGTGTTATTATACGACCCATCGTAACGAAACCTGCCCGGCCCTGTTACGAAACTGCAATAAATGCGGACAAAGGGGACATTTCGCAGCAGCATGTCGCCCGAAACATGTAAGCCGTCAGGACCAGTGGGATGAAAACAGCAGTGACTTTAAGCATCATGCTCAGGTAAAATTTGATCGCAAAATGTAATATTTCTTAAACAAGATCCAAAAAATAAAGTTGACTTGTTTTTTTTTCTCTATGGTCGATTTGTTTTCTTTATCTTCTAGCAAGTGAATGCTCTCTCACTCCAGGACGTTCTGATCAAGTGCAACGTCGGTCGCTCCAAGCCCATTGAGTTCTTAATTGATTCAGGAGCGGATGTAAACGTAATTGGTGGCAGCGACTGGCAGGTTTTGAAGCGAGAATTTGAGCTAGGTACCGCTACATTGGAATCTACGGAAAGTTTGAACGGAAAAAATGTTCGCTCCTATGCGGCAAGTAAGCCCATGACAGTAGAATGCACTTTTAGAGCTCTCGTAACTGTTGCAGGAAGTTGTGATGCAACCATATCGGCGGTTTTTCTTGTCGTTAAGGATGGGCTTCGATCCTTGCTGGGTCGTTCGATCGCCAGTGACCTAGGACTTTTAGCGGTAGGGATCTCCATCAGCAACTGTGAGCAAAAGCCGAAGATTTATGTTTTTCCAAAAATGCCGGGAGTCCTAGTTAAATTCAGCATCGACAAATCTGTTCCCCCGGTCCGCAATGCGTACTACAACGTTCCCGCTGCGTACCGAGAAGGAGCTAGACAGAGGCTTATAGAAATGGAGGAGTGTGGTATAATTGAGAAAGTGACCGCCGCACCCAATTGGATTAGCGGCATGTCAGCTGTCGCGAAAGGAAAGAACGATTTTCGCTTGGTCGTGAATATGCGAGCTGCAAACACGGCCATTAAGCGCGAATATTTCCGGATGCCTCTCATCGACGAGATGAAAGTGAAGCTCCACGGGTCCAAATATTTCTCAAAGCTAGATTTGAGTAACGCTTATTACCATCTTGAGATTAGTCCAGAATCACGAGAGCTGACCACATTCTTGGCAGAATGCGGCATGTATCGGTTCAAGCGCCTCATGTTCGGGGTTAACTGTGCGCCGGCAGTGTTTCAGCGTGAAATGACCCGAATATTGAAGGATGTTAAAAATATCATCGTTTATATTGATGACATCCTCATATTCGCAAGAACCCTGGAAGAGCTAAGAGAAACGGTGGCGAAAGTATTACGGATCTTAAGGAAGAACAACTTGACGTTGAATGTCAGTAAGTGCGAATACGACAAAACTCAGATAAAATTCTTGGGCCACCAGTTGGATCAACATGGTTTCCATGTCGACGAGGAAAAAGTGCGAAGTGTAAAGAGTTTCAGAAGCCCGGGTACTGCGTCAGAGCTTCGCAGCTTCTTGGGATTGGTGTCATTTATCAGCCCTTACATACAGAATTTTGCGGAAATTACAGCTTCTCTCTGGGCAGTGGCAACTACGAAAACCTGGAAGTGGGGAGCTCAACAAGAGAAAGATTTTGAAGCTGTCAAGGATAGAATCGTTCACTGTGTTCATTCTCTGGGGTACTTCGCGGAAGGCGATAAGACGATCCTGTACACTGATGCCTCGCCTATTGCCTTGGGGGCCGTGCTTGTGCAGGAAAGCAGCCAACGAGAGCCTCGCGTGATAAGTTTCGCTTCAAAGACTTTGACATCCACGGAAAGGCGATACGCCCAAAACCAACGGGAAGCGCTGGGCGCCGTGTGGGGTGTCGAGCACTTCTCGTACTTTCTGCTAGGACACCATTTCGTGTTACGTACGGACGCACAGGGTGTTGCATTTATTCTCAATCGCGCTCGTGAGAATTCGAAACGGGCGTTGACGAGAGCGGATGGTTGGGCTTTACGACTGAGCCCATACAACTATATCATAGAATATGTTCGCGGGCGCGAAAATATTGCGGACCCATCGTCTCGGCTGTACAAACACGAAAATGATGATCCGTTTGACGAAACATCCAGCCCATGGGAAATTGCAACTGTGGAAGCCAAAAGCATTGGAATTTTGACGGAAGCCGAAGTGCGAGAAGCTACTAGAAGAGATAATGCTCTCCAGCAGGTCATGATAGCACTCGAAACCGGAAACTGGTCCAAATCGCTGAGTAAGTTCCAGTCTGTAGCTGAGGATTTGTCTGTTTGTAATGGTATCGTGGTCAAAAGGGGCTGCGCAGTGATCCCTGAATCTCTACGCAAGCAAGCATTGAGCGTCGCTCACAGCGGTCACCCCATGTCCGCGAAATTGAAGAGTATTCTGCGTGAACGGGTTTGGTGGCCGGGTATGACGGTTGATGCCGAGGAGTGGGTTGAAACTTGCCAAGCATGCGCTACTACCGGGAAGCCAGAAAAGCCCACGCCTATGAAACGTACGTTCGCTCCAAAGACGGCGTGGGAGACCATCGCGTTGGATTTTAATGGTCCATACGCAAAGATGGGTGGAGTTTTAATC
Organism: Ochlerotatus camptorhynchus; assembly: GCF_037179485.1. Classification (NCBI taxonomy): domain Eukaryota; kingdom Metazoa; phylum Arthropoda; class Insecta; order Diptera; family Culicidae; genus Ochlerotatus; species Ochlerotatus camptorhynchus. The sequence goes on along the minus strand of NW_027041014.1, from coordinate 1,906,325 downwards.
CTAGTAGTGGTTGACTATAGGTCCCGGTACTTGATTGCAAAACCAGTCAGGTCCACAAGTTTCGACCACACGAAGAGTATTTTGGAACAAATATTTGAAAGAGAGGGATATCCCCAAAATATCAAGTCGGATAACGGTCCACCGTTTAACGGCGAAGAGTACAAGGCATTTTGTAAAGAGCGGGGTATAAACACCATTTTTAGCACTCCTCTTTTCCCTCAACAAAACGGCCTAGTTGAGGGCTATATGAAGCTCGTGAATAAGGCTATGGCGACCGCAATTTCTCGTGGAACCAACTACGTGAAAGAGCTACAAGCTACGGTTGAAGCACATAATGCCGCGGCTCACAGCATAACCAAAGTGCCCCCCGAAGAAGTTATGATGGGGCGTAAAATTAGGCGCCGCTTACCTTTGCTTGTTGGTGGCAGCTCAAACCACGATGATGACCTAATCAACGCCAGAGATCGTCAGGCTAAATTGCTAGCAAAAGAGTACGAAGATGACCGCCGAGGAGCTAGAAAGTGTCGTGTCAAGCCAGGGGACGTCGTAATTACGGAACGACTGGCACGAACTAAAGGGGATGCGAGATTCGATCCAAAGAAGTTTACCGTAATCGAGGAAGATAATGGTAATCTTGTTCTGTGTGACGATGATGGGAAAACTTTGCGGCGCCACGTGACCCAAACCCGCAAAGTCAAAGAATGGAGGAAATGCGAGCCTGAAACTACCGTCGACAATAGCAAGAGCGAAGGAGATGGAACACAGCGCCGTCCAATTCGGGATCGAAGAACACCGGCTTATCTGGATAACTATATACGTGTATGTGAGCTTGAAGCATCGGATCGAACGTGTTCGAAATAATGTAGGTATTGATATGTTGTATGATGTTTTTTTTTATTAATACAATGTGAAGAAACTTTCAAATCGTTTTTTTTTGTTAGAGAAGAGGGAAGATGTGGGATATGCGTAGATAACCCGTAGCGAATTAACCAAAGCTCTTGGTTCTCCGTTTATCATGCGATGATACACACACTAGCACACCAGCACGTTCAGAGGCGAACGAGGCTTCACGCCTCCTTGCATCGTCCGCTTTCGTTCGCAGGCAGTCCTACAGGTAAGACGTAGTTCTCGATAGCTCTGGTGTGTTGGGTGATTCCCGGCTGCTCTCAGCGGGTTTCCGCACTGGTAGCAGTAACTTCGTGTCTGTCATCTGTGAAGAGTAAAGAGAGATAGCAAGGTATGCTTTCTCTTTACAAGAATACGATGTGCTACGGAATCATTGTGGTGGTAAGCCAACTCGTAGCTATAATTTTACATGTTCTGAATTGTCTCGCAATAGCAAAGGAGCTTGTTAAATCAATATCATGCTTGATATTTTATTCCAGTATCTCGCGTGATATTGGGAGCCCTTGAGAGCGAAACAAAATCATTTGAGTGAGGATTATGCCATCACTGGTTACTTGAGAAGTAACCATCAAGCCCGCTAATCGCCCTTTTTGCAATATAATGCTGATATAGGGCTGATATAGAGTTTTAAAGCCCTATAACAACCTTATATTGCAAAAAGAGCGAATAGAGTGCTATTAACGGGCATGATGGATACTTGGGCACTATATCGTTTTGCTATGGAATGGTTGAATAACAATATTCTCTTGGTCCAGGCAACCTCTGAGTATCTGAGTATTTCAAAATCTCGTCGGTTATCGATTTCCGTTCTTTAGACGTCATTCCGATTTCGGAAATACCAATATTGAAGGAAATTAAACAGTATTGTTTAAATCTGGCATCCGTATTGAAATGAATAGATTCTTGTCATGATTCTCATTAATAAATGACATTTTAATTTAGAAATGTCGTTCGACGATAATTTTCCGGGATGATCATCTTTGAATGTATCTTGTCGTGTGTCAATGACAAACGCGACAATTCCCAAGCCTGGTAACGCTTGTAGCGGTCATGATTCCGGTACATTATGAAATGATGAATTTTCATCATGAAATCATGATTCATTTTTATGATTTCATGGGACGTCAGGTTTTTTTAAACCAGATTTAAATAAAATGGTCCATTTGCAAAATAAAAGCATTTAAAGTTTGCTCTCGTATACCTCACCGTGTAAAATTTTTAAACCATCATCACTCTCATAGTTCTTCTATTCTCCACGAGTGCCAACTTTCATGAATAGGCTTTGGATAGACTTTAAATGGATTAGTGACCACATTTGCCGCTCTCGGGACCTCCAGTATGCCCCGGGGGAACCTGGAGCAGAAGACAATTGCATTTTTACACCAAAACATGCCGTGCAACAGCTTATTCTTCATGGTCACGACGTCATTTTCTACTACCAAAACGTAGGCGGAATTAATTCTGGTGTTCTTGACTACCACCTAGCTGTATCGGACCGGTGCTACGATGTCATCGTTTTTGTCGAGACTTGGCTCGATTCTCGAACGCTTTCCATCCAGGTGTTCGGATCCGAATACGAGGTTTTCCGCTGTGACAGAAATCCGAAAAACAGTCGGAAATCTACTGGAGGTGGTGTTCTCGTGGCAGTTCGTTCCGGGTTAAAGGCGAGAGCTATTGAAAACGTCTTGTGGAACTGTGTGGAACAAGTTTGGGTGGCCGTAGAACTGAGCGATCGCACACTGTACCTATGTGCGGTATATATTGCACCTGACCGGGTTCGTGACAACGAACTTATCGATGCCCATTGCCGGTCCGTTTTCACCATAATGGAGAGTGCGACACTCACTGATGAGATAATCGTTCTGGGTGACATCAACCTACCCGGCGTTTCCTGGAAACCATCTCACAGCGGCTTTCTCTACCCAGACCCTGTACACTCTGTATTTCATACAGGATCAGTTAGCCTTCTCGACTGCTATAGTACAGCAACACTATCTCAAATAAACCACGTAGTCAACGAAAACAACCTCTGCTTCGTTAGCGTTCAGGACACCGCTCCTTTCATCTCCACGGCACCTTCTCCACTAGTAAAGCAAGTACATCATCACCCTCCCTTGGTTGTCACTGTTGCTGACAATCACGATCGGGTCTTTGACGACATTTCCACGACCGTGTCATACGATTTCCGGAAAGCCGATCACCGTAGTATCGTCAACGTGCTATCTAGTATAGATTGGGAGAGCATCCTCGATCCTGATAATGTTGAAACCGCTGCGCAAACATTTTCACATGTCTTGGCTTATGTCATTGACAGGCACGTTCCGAAAAGAGTTCACCGTAAAATTTCTCATCCTCCCTGGCAGACGAGTGAACTGCGTAGGTTGAAGTCAACCAAGAGAGCTGCATTAAGAAAATTCACTAAGTATCGTACGCTTTCGCTGAAACGTCACTACGTTAGGCTCAATTATGAGTTCAAGCGAGTTAGCCGTCGATGCTATTCGCGATATCAACGAGGGATTCAGAGGAAACTCAAGTCGCACCCGAAGTCATTCTGGAATTACGTAAATGAGCAGCGCAAGGAATCCGGCCTACCTTCTTCAATGGTGTTGAATGGAGCAGTTGCTTCCACTCCTCAGCAGATCTGTCGCTTGTTTTCTGAGAAGTTCGCCAGTGTTTTCACGAATGAGAGATTAACTGACGAACACGTTACCCTAGCAGCTAGTAATGTTCCACTGTACGGTCAAACACTGGGTGCGATGAATGTCAACGTTGAGATGATTTCCACTGCCGCATCACAACTCAAGTCGTCCTTCAATCCAGGACCCGATGGCGTTCCATCCTATTTCGATTGTCCATCTCGAGTGGTACATTTCCATCTTGTTGGAAATTCGCACATATGTTTCCTATCCACAAAAAGGGCAGCAAACGGGATGTGGACAATTATCGTGGAATTACGTCGTTGAGCGCAGTTTCGAAGTTATTCGAGTTAGTCATCATGGAGCCTCTACTCTCTCATTGTAAGCAGTATCTAAGTGGTGATCAACACGGCTTCACTTCCGGTCGTTCTACTTCCACAAATCTGCTGTGTTTGACACCGTATCTTACGGAAAGCATGGCAGAGAGGACTCAAACAGACGTCATATACACCGACTTGTCAGCTGCCTTCGATAAGCTAAACCATGCCATCGCGATTGCCAAGTTGCATAGACTTGGGGTCAGCGGCAACCTCTTGCGATGGTTTCGTTCATATCTCACTGATCGGCAACTGATGGTTGCCATTGGTGACAACTGGTCCAATATCTATCTAGCTACGTCAGGAATACCTCAAGGAAGTCACCTGGGACCTTTGATTTTCTTACTCTACTTCAATGACGTGAACTTGGTCATCGAAGGCCCACGACTATCGTATGCAGACGATCTTAAAATCTACCTACGAATCCACTCGATTGATGACTGCCACTTCCTTCAACGTCAGTTCGAAGCCTTTGCCAGCTGGTGTAATTTGAACCGAATGGTGGTTAACCCCACTAAGTGTTCAGTGATCACTTTTACTCGGAAGAAAGAACCAATCACATTTGAATACAAACTTATCGGCACTGTAATCGACCGTGTGAACCATGTGAAAGATCTGGGTGTTATTCTAGATTCTCAACTTACGTACAAGCAGCATATCTCGTACGTTGTCGACAAGGCGTCTAGGACATTGGGATTTATCTTCAGGATAGCAAAGAATTTCTCCGATATTTACTATTTGAAGTCACTGTACTGTTCCTTGGTGCGATCCATTCTGGAATATTGTTCTGTGGTCTGGAGTCCAAACTACAACAATGGTGCTGAGAGAGTTGAGTCCGTTCAACGCCGTTTTCTTCGATTCGCTCTGCGGAAGCTGCCTTGGAGAGACCCATTTCATCTGCCCAGCTATGAAAGTCGTTGCCAGCTGATTGATCTGGAGCCTCTCCGAACTAGAAGAGACACCTCTAGGGCCCTGTTCATTGCGGACACTTTACAAGGTGCAATCTTGGGGCAAGTCAACATTAACGTCCAACCCCGTGCGCTACGTAACAACGTTATGCTGAGATTGCCACTTCAGCGCACAAACTATGGCATGAACGGTGCAATAGGTGGGCTGCAACAAGTGTTCAATCGAGTCTCGGGCATCTTCGATTTCAATATGCCTCGACAGCTGCTACGAAGATACTTCTCATCGTTATTTTCTGGCACAGTTAACCGTGAATGATTGTGTGTTTTATTTATGTATTTTATGCTTAGTTTTTATTTTTTGATTTACCTGTATAAGTTACTTAAATCATCATTGGGGCTTCACACAGCCTGTTGATACAGACAAATAAATAAATAAATAAATAAATGGTTTTTCATGAATAGGCATTCATTAAACTTCAAATGGATCAGTGACCACATTGGCAGCTCTCGGAATCACGGAATACCCCCGGGGGAACCTGTAGTAGGGGGCAATTGCATTTTTACTCAAAAACATGCCGTGCGACAGCTCTTTCTTCATGAATTTTCATGAATATTCTTTCTATAGACTTAAAGTGAATCATTGACCACATTGGCCGCTCTTGGAATACCCCCGGGGGAACCTGTAGCAGGGGAAAATTGCGTTTTTACTCAAAAACATGCCGTGCGACAGCTCATTCTTCATGGATTTTCATGAAATTGCTTTCTATAAAGGGTGATACGGTCAAAATTTGGTCAAGGGAAAACGCGTGTAAATCGGTGAAATCGTTTATTTAAAAAATCAAATTAAATTTCTTTTTCATGTTCAATTAGTATAAAATTCAGGAAAAATATTCAGTTAGGCTTCCGCTTTTCCAAATCCGAATTGCCGGGCCTTACGCTTGACCCCTGCCATCAGATTTTGTACAGCCACCTTGTCCACCTTCTTCGCCGCAGAAAGCCAGTTTGCCTTGAACTGCTGCTCGCCCTTAGCAGTTTTTTTGGTCTTCTTTAGGTTCCGCTTGACAATAGCCCAGTATTTCTCAATTGGGCGGAGCTCTGGCGTGTTGGGAGGGTTCTTGTCCTTGGGAACCACCTGCACGTTGTTGGCGGCGTACCACTCCATGGCCTTTTTACCGTAATGGCAAGATGCCAAATCCGGCCAAAACAGTACGGAACAACCGTGTTTCTTCAGGAAAGGCAGCAGACGTTTATTCAAACACTCTTTCACGTAAATTTCTTGGTTGACAGTCCCGGAAGCTATGAAAATGCTGCTTTTCAAGCCACAGGTACAGATGGCTTGCCAAACCAGATATTTCTTTGCGAACTTTGACAGTTTCATGTGCTTGAAAACATCTGCTACCTTTCCCCTTCCTTTTGCCGTATAAAACTCCTGTCCCGGAAGCTGCTTGTAGTCGGCTTTGACGTAGGTTTCGTCGTCCATTACCACGCAGTCAAACTTCGTCAGCATCGTCGTGTACAGCCTCCGGGATCGCGCTTTGGCCGTCGTATTTTGTTTATCATCGCGATTTGGAGTCACTACCTTCTTGTAAGTCGATAGTCCGGCTCGTTTTTTGGCTCGATGCACGGTTGTAGACGATACACCCAGCTTATTTGCGGCATCTCGGAGAGAGAGGTTAGGGTTTCGTTTGAAACTACCGGCAACTCTCTTTGTCGTCTCAGCGGCTTCCGGTTTTCGATTTCCCCCCGATCCAGACTTCCTGGCTGTCGACAAACGTTTCCCAAACACTTTAATTACATTTGTAACGGTTGATTTGGCAACTTTTAGCGATTTTGCCAACTTTGCGTGCGAGTAGCTTGGATTTTCGCGATGCGCGAGCAAAATTTTGATACGCTGCTCTTTTTGCTTGGACGGCATTTTGACAACTGAAGAGTGAATTCCAAAATCAAAATAGGAGCAACATTCTACACACACACACCTTCAAAATGAGGGGTGTTCAGGTTTTTTAAATGCAAAATTGAAAGAAATACGTCAAGTTGATATTGACCAAATTTTGACCGTATCACCCTTTAGAATTGAAGTGGATCATTGACCACATTGACCTCTCCTGGGATGACCACATTGACTGGAATGCCCTGGGGGAACCTGTAGTGCGGAACACGACGAGGACTTTACACACCTGCCATGGCCAGCACAGTCGCCGGATTTGAATATAATTGAGCCACTTTGGTCGACGTTGTAAGCTCGTATTCGAAGCGTTTTTCTTCCTCCTTCGTCGTTGAAAACACTTGAACATCTTCTGATCCAAGAATGGTACAACATGCCACTAGAAGCCATCCAAAAACTTTATGAATCAATTCCCAGACGAATCCAAGCTGTTCTTGAAGCAAATGGTGGTCCAACATCATATTTGACGGTTCCATTATAACATTTTCCTACAATTTTAAATGGCAGTCTTAATTTATAAATAACAATTCATTAATAATACATAGCTTTGCAAATAGCAAATAGCTTTGGAACCCAGATTAATAGCGCAACTTTTCAAATAAGAATGGTCACTATTGTTTATTTGAAATGCAGGAAAAAGCACTAACTGATGGTCACTAGCGAGCACAAAAGTGCTGGCGAACATCTCCAGAGCTGACGTCGACAGTCATTTTGTTCATTAAAGAGTTGTTGTTGTGCTCTTGCTACACCTTACATTAATACAAGAGAGAGAGACTATAATTGGTCTACAACCAGAGTTTGAAGACCTAATCTTCCTATCCACTGCTAGTAGTCAATGGTCCATTTCAAGACTTCAGATAGTTCGAGCTGTCGAACGGCATTGATACAATTTTCCTCTTACATGTTATCCTGGGGCATCTGCTGGTTCCAGAATGAGCTCCCCAATGGCATTGTTGTGTGTAAAAATGTGATTGCATCCTACTACAGGTTCCCCCCAGGGCATTCCAGTGACTCCGGAAAGGTCAATGTGGTCAATGATCGACTTCAATTCTATAGAAAGCATATTCATGAAAATCCATAAAGAAAGAGCTGTCGCACGGCATGGTTTTGAATAAAAACGCGTAAGATCATTGCACACAAAATCAAATTTGTTCAAATCAACACAAAAATACTAGCCCATCTGGTGGCTTGTGCTTCTAAGAAAATTCTATTACAGCGAACCACATTATTTCAATTGATTTATTCGCCAGTTAGTCGTCTGTTACTTCGTTTGTGATTTAAAGCTATAAAGTGTACCTTCGAAAGAGGTTCTACTTTTGTGAAAATCAACATTTTCCGGTTTTCTGCGTGCAAAATAAATCACCGGAACTTTCATCTACTAGCGACATCTGTTGCTAAAATCAACTATGCTGGTAATCCAAGGGGCTTTGAAGAGTAATAGTACGTTCAGGCTACAGAGTTATAACATGTTATAGCGCTATCTTGATGGTGGTTTCTGGGTTGCAATTATTTCCCAACCGTTATAACATGTTATAACTCTCCAGTCTGGACAGCGTTTAAGAGAGAATATGCCGTTGATCATTTTACCCCATTTTTCCCTAGGAACCTAAGAGGAAGAGAAGACAACTGGCTTATTTTTGTCTGTGGCATGTTCTTCTTCTCTCGCGGGAACGACCGTATAAAATATCTCATTATGGGCGACGCAGTCGACTGTCAAAATACAAGAAAATAGTTTTCCTGTTGTAAAAATTCTCGCGTTTCTATATGTTCACACGACCAATCAGACGCTGGTTCGCGTTTGACAGAAAAGGCCCTCTATTGTCTTCTCTTCCTCTTAGCCAGGAACCTACCGTTCGTTGTGTTTTCGCGTAGGGGAGAACGGTACATAATGCACCCTCGGGGTAGGACGCACTTTTTCATTTTATTTTGAGATTTTATTGGAATTTTGAATCCATCTCTAGGATTTATCATGCAATATTTTGATTTCAGATGCTACTTGATAAGACAACAAAACAGTTACGTAAAAGCCATGAAAAACACAAATGAAAGTCAGCTGGTGCGTTTTGCAGGGGGTACCTAAAAGCATGATGTGAGAGAAGAGCGACAGTAAAATGCATTTGCTCGGCAACGACAATAACGACATCGAACGATCCGGTCAGGTCTGGTTTGCTCTGGCAATCAACCACTAGTTAGGGGTGGTGGTGTTGTACTGCTGGTTGCAGTAAAGTGATTCGGTGCTTACTTAATGAGTTGGTTGAAATGATTATGTTCAAGCCATAGCGAGCGGATGTGTTTTCAAAAACGTTGCGAGTTTTAAACCCATTTGATTCAGTTTAGCCTTTAATGCTTTTTTGGTCAATTTGAAAATGTATCTTAATTTAATTTCATGAAATATTGCATTTCCATTACCACTTTTCATATCGATAGCTGACGAGTCCTATGTTTTCTTCAACATCCGGCGATGTCACATTTTTTCTTGTTGCTGCTAAAGGGTGATACGGTCAAAATTTGGTCAAGGGAAAACGCGTGTAAATCGGTGAAATCGTTTATTTAAAAAATCAAATTAAATTTCTTTATCAAGTTCAATTAGTATAAAATTCAGGAAAAATATTCAGTTAGGCTTCCGCTTTTCCAAATCCGAATTGCCGGGCCTTACGCTTGACCCCTGCCATCAGATTTTGTACAGCCACCTTGTCCACCTTCTTCGCCGCAGAAAGCCAGTTTGTCTTGAACTGCTGCTCGCCCTTAGCAGTTTTTTGGTCTTCTTTAGGTTCCGCTTGACAATAGCCCAGTATTTCTCAATTGGGCGGAGCTCTGGCGTGTTGGGAGGGTTCTTGTCCTTGGGAACCACCTGCACGTTGTTGGCGGCGTACCACTCCATGGCCTTTTTACCGTAATGGCAAGATGCCAAATCCGGCCAAAACAGTACGGAACAACCGTGTTTCTTCAGGAAAGGCAGCAGACGTTTATTCAAACACTCTTTCACGTAAATTTCTTGGTTGACAGTCCCGGAAGCTATGAAAATGCTGCTTTTCAAGCCACAGGTACAGATGGCTTGCCAAACCAGATATTTCTTTGCGAACTTTGACAGTTTCATGTGCTTGAAAACATCTGCTACCTTTCCCCTTCCTTTTGCCGTATAAAACTCCTGTCCCGGAAGCTGCTTGTAGTCGGCTTTGACGTAGGTTTTGTCGTCCATTACCACGCAGTCAAACTTCGTCAGCATCGTCGTGTACAGCCTCCGGGATCGCGCTTTGGCCGTCGTATTTTGTTTATCATCGCGATTTGGAGTCACTACCTTCTTGTAAGTCGATAGTCCGGCTCGTTTTTTGGCTCGATGCACGGTTGTAGACGATACACCCAGCTTATTTGCGGCATCTCGGAGAGAGAGGTTAGGGTTTCGCTTGAAACTACCGGCAACTCTCTTTGTCGTCTCAGCGGCTTCCGATTTTCGATTTCCCCCCGATCCAGACTTCCTGGCTGTCGACAAACGTTCCCCAAACACTTTATTTACATTTGTAACGGTTGATTTGGCAACTTTTAGCGATTTTGCCAACTTTGCGTGCGAGTAGCTCGGATTTTCGCGATGCGCGAGCAAAATTTTGATACGCTGCTCTTCTTGCTTGGACGGCATTTTGACAACTGAAGAGTGAATTCCAAAATCAAAATAGGAGCAACGTTCTACACACACACACATTCAAAATGAGGGGTGTTCAGGTTTTTTAAATGCAAAATTGAAAGAAATACGTCAAGTTGATATTGACCAAATTTTGACCGTATCACCCTTTAGTGTGGCTGTTTCCGAACCATCAGGGGTGGCCCTCCATTTTTCATATGGAGTAGTTGTTTGTGTTTGATGATAAACTAAAACGTGGGATAAATTTCTTCCATGAACCTTTCATCTCCGAAATCCGAGTTTCTTTCAATAGAGAAAAACTGGGAAATAGGTACTGTCAAATACTCCAAGATATGCGGATTTTTATTAATCGGAAAATTGTCCACAATAATCACCATCAAAGTTGCGATTTGCAATCGTTAGGTATTCAATTTCCAAAGTCCTTATCCTCAATAAAACCAAACAATCCCATAGCCTCCCACCGGATTCCAAATTCCTCCCATTCACTAGTGCTCGTTTGTGAGTTTAATTAAAATGGGCTGTCATTTGCCTGTTCATTTGTTGATGGCTCTCGGAGGCTGTCTAATTTGCTTATTCAGAGTCTAGAAACACATCGTCGTCGACGACATATCTTTGCAAAACAAATTTCCACAGCTACCGACAGCCGCCTTCCAGTAACGGCTCATCTCCCCCGTCCCCCCTTCCCACTGCCCACACATCTATCAACACAAATTAGAAACACGTCGTGCGAAGCAATTCTAGATGAACATTTCAAAATGTCCTGTTTGCATTGATCGATCTACTTTCTCTTCTGTTGGTTGGAACATTTTTCGACTTCTATGAGCACAGAGTATGATTGTTGTACTTGCCACACAACTAAACTAATGCATAATTGGTACAAGCATCGAAAGCTCTCGATTAACAGCTGTGGTAGTACATCTAGAACACAAAGTTGAGAGCCCGTAATAAGCTAATATTAAGCGATAAGCAATAAGCTTGAAATGCAAAGAAAATATGACCTTTTGAAATGGTCGTCTGGAAATGTAAATGAGTCACGCACGATTGCTATCTGTCAAGCACATTTCCGCTCAGGAATGTGCACGGGCTTGCTGTCACTGTTTCTCGGTGATGTAGAATCCTCGTCGTAGTATCTTCCACAGAAACCAAAAACAAAAAAAATATATCTGTCATTATTTTTCTATCGAAATTAAACCCCATTTTCGTTTATCAAATATCACCGGCACGAACGGAGCCGGAATTGCAAAATTCTATTTCTTGGATACTTACCTTTCCCGTCACGGATTTGACGTTTATCTTTACTCATCCGACCTGTTTACACGTTCCTAATGCTAAGGCTCCCCCCTTTTTTTTTGCCTTCCACCCAAACCAAATTCCCCCGTTAATCCAGGACTGCTGACGAGTGAATGCCAACGGCAAACCTCGTGGAAACTGGGAAAATGCTCTTCATTTATCTCAGCTTTGCTATCTTTCGCAGGATACGGCGGTGCAAAAACAAGTGAATGCGAGAGGATTAAGTGCGAGCAGTACTTTTACTTGATCCAATTCTATGCGCGCCAAAGTGGCAAGATAATTTATTAGAAAAGTTTGCAAATTTCTACCCCCGAAATGCTCTCCCCCGTTGGCCACGTTTCGGTGCTGCGAGGGTAACTGGGGTTGATGTTATGGTTTTCCTGGCATCCATTCATCAGCGCTACTGCTACTAGGTTGGAGCATTTTAATCCAGTGCAAAAGTGCAGTTTGGGAAGATCGGCAACTGGTTTTCAGGCAATTTTAGCATCATTTTTCACCAAGTCACAGGTTGAAGAATGAGTGAAATATTAGCAGTTGCTAGATGTTGGATGGTGATTGTAAGATAACTTTACAAAATGCATGAAAACGAACTGCGATAGACGGGGACTCATTTGGTAGAGTATTCTTCTTCTTCTTCTGTTTTCCTTGATAAAACGTCGGTATCTGTTCTGCGATCTAGTGCCATCCATTGACGACAATCGAATGTGATAATAGCATAGAGGTAACTCTAAGACCAGAAGGTCCCGAAGAAACGAGCTCAACTTTTTGGCTCAGCTCTGGTACTATCTTCGGTCTCAAACTAATTTATGCACCCCTCTAAACATAGGAAATTCCACGAACCCCTCATTTTATCTGTCAAACTTTCATAGCGAATCCAAACAAACATAGTGTAGTGCTGGAATTTATACTAGAATGGGGTACGTTAATCGATTTGCTTGGGACCAATAGGCTAGTCAAGTAGTGAGCCAATTTAAAAGCGTTAGATTCGTAATGATTGTTGATAATCGGCTGCTTTCCATCTGCGTAAGATATCACACCATATCGACACACATGGCCCGGGACCAACGGCTTTATGTCTCAGAAAAATTCCACCGACCTCGTCAGGGATTGAACCCAGAGAAGTGAGAAGCAGCCACGCTTACCACTACACCACCAGAGTCGGCTCCAAGTCTACCTATTGAACGGAAGTCAAGTCTACCTATCGAGCCAAGTAAACAAACATTACGTTGCTATGAAAGCTCCACGAAAGGTATTGCAATAAAATATAAAATATAATCAGACCCCCTTCACTCTTTGGAATTTATAGAGACAGATAACAGCGCCAAACGGTTTGTGACGAGACAACGTTGAACTGCAGCGTTGGAAGAAAACACGCACACCAACATCTATACATGTACGAACCCACACAACTGAGCGGACGGTACAACGCAAATCAAAACACGAAGTGGTGTCATCACTCATCGTCATCATTCAGCTTCGGCTTCTTTCGTTTGCGTTTGCTTTCACCGACGTTGACAAATACTTCCTACGTTATAAAATAGGAAAGTAATGATTATTCCAATATAATTTTTGAATAGAATGCATGCTGCGTTGGCCAAGGAAGACGGCATATTTTATGACGTTCAGCAATGATTTCGATACGTTGCATTTCCAGTCGCTGGGGTGTTGGAATAATTATTTAGAGAGAGTTGTAACCGTTTGGTCACAAATTCATAGGTTTTTGTCATTTATGTTGTTTATCATCAGAACCTTCACGTTTCTTGTGCAAGAACAGCAGTATACCACAGAAGTGATAGGGTTCTGTACCGCTGTGAAAATGTTGTGCCGTTACGTTATGTCCACAATAGAACTACAAACAACCATAGAAAACTAGGATGACGGGATGAAAGAAAATTGGGAAGAAGAACGGCCATTGCCCAAAATCGGTCTCTTTTAATATCAGGCGTCCGTGTGCTAAGACGCATTTTAATTAGCTAAGTGCAGTGGTTGCTGTTTTTGAACGTGAATCAGGACCTCTTTTTTATATTGCACCTTAAAAAGGTCATCCGTCAGCACACGGCCGGCTCGAGAAATATAGGAAACAGTTTCCGAGCCTAATTGTTAAGGACCGAAACGCTACTATATGGCCAAACGTAGGCTATAACCGCTAAGGAGTTTTCCCTTTTCGGCTTGACCAAAGTGGCCTTGCCACGGTCGGCCGATCGTGCCAACGGAGGACGACGCCTGCCATCCCATCGTCCAGCAACGCCCGCTGGCCCGTCATCCGCTCGCTTCGCCAATCTGGCGAGAGTTCCGGCCGCACAGTGGGACAGGAGTCACTGTGTCGGTCATCCCGATTCACCATCAACGGCAGCAGCGGTATGTACCGGTACAGTAAACACGCGATTAGGCTACACGACACATATTACACGAAATTATGAACACAGAACAACACGCACACAACACAGAAAGTGGCAAATAAAAGCATTTAAAGAAAAGTGAAAGTTCTTCGTTTTTGTATCGCGAAACCCTCTGATTACCCGGTAGCTAGCCGACCCTGGGTGTTCCGGAGCTTGCTCTTGTCGCCTGAGTCGACCGGGTGCTGTATGTTTGATCTCCGAGTAGGTAGTTGGTGAGTGCTAAGTTCTTACATCAGTTATACTTGGCGCCTAACTAAAAGTCCGCGAAAGGTAATCAAGGGTCCGTCGTAGTATACAAAAATCTAAGGATTTTTCCGACGGGAGGTGGCAGAGATCCGTGCTTGCACGTATGTTTGTCTCCACTTCACTTTTTGCACTTTGGTGAAATTTTTGCGAAACTCGTGGGATATCTTGTTAATTAGATATCTTTGATATAATCGAAGATAAACACGCAGTGAGCATTACTATACGTTGTCACGGGATACGTTTGGTAATGATCAGTAATGAGAATTTGTAACATTTGATGTTCAGATACTTCGACAAACTCACTGATATGATCATTTACTTCTGCCGCTCATTTGCTTTCTCGCTAGAAGTCATTTGAAGTTGATGCAGAACTTCTCTGTTGCCAAGTGAAGGGAATCTGTCGAAAACCGTGATGCGAGTTCCACCGTTTTTCTCTTGATGTGACTCTTATACACAGGCTCTAAAATTAGGAACTGTCCAATCGAATGAATTGTCAAGATCAGAAGGATGCGAGAGGGACGACTGCAAAATATCAATATCAATACCTACAAAATGCTGAAATTCATTAGCCACTTGATGTCAGTAAAAGTTCTCGCAGTTATAACACAAACTTTGGTGACGAAACTGCTATTGCAATTTTTCAGTGTACCACATGGCAACACCACTACTACTGGATTGTACTAAAATGTTTTGGTTCTATCTTTTTAACTCTACTTAAAACTGAAATGCGTAACAAAATATGACAAAATCAGAGGCGTCGCGTGCCTTATTTGTTTACCTGTGCACCAAAGGTTGTTCGTTATATAGGGTAAATGACGACTTCGGCAATACCTTATTCTATTATCGTCAGGAGGTAACCAACATCCTTGAGAGCTCAATTTTGGCATGTGGATACATTGTGTTTCAGAGCATCTATTGTCCAAATTTGAGTGCTCTAGGACTTTGTTTACCCCCTGACGATAATAGGTTAAGGTAATGCCAAAGCCGACATTTCCCCTATTAGTTTTTGTTTTGTTTTTTTCAATGCTCCATGAATTTGAAGGACATTCTCAATTACTATATTAATCGCTACCTAATGTAACATTTGAAGGTCCTATACCTTGTGTAAGCAAAACTAGGAATTTCAAAATATAACTAATTCTTGTTTTTATCACAAGGCAAACTCTTCCGACTGAAGTGTAATGAAGAATATCCGTCAAAAACTTCCGAAATAAAAATTGATACAAAACAGTGTCAAAATCTAGTGAAAATTCATGAAGTACCCTGGGCAGCAAACTTGAATTAATCAACTCTTTATTCATCAGAATAACACTATCAAAATGAACCAGAGGAAGTTCATAAGTTTTGACCACAGGACTGCAGCGCCTGTCATCTACGTACAACTCGAGTGAAGCCAAAATTCTCTGGTGCTAATTTGACAGCTCCTCCTTTTCCTCTATCATTAAGCTTGGTACATGTCGCGCCGCGTTGCGGAAAATAGATAGAGTTTTCTAGATAACGTTATAAGAAAGCATGATTCACGCAAATTGTGCTCGTCAATTCGAAAACAACTAAATCATTATTTAATTGTCCATTGCGGGAAAGTAAGAATGGGTTTGAAGGCATTACATTTGTTGCCTTCTAATTTAAACTCACACATTCATACCAGTCTGAAAGTATGATACACGTCCGAAGCGTACCAAACTGCGGTTTCCGTGTTGCTTCCGTTTGACGCGTGACTGCAGAAAGTTTCAATTACAATTAGTGGTGCAAATTTGTGGTATGATAGAAGCCCGCATAAACACAAACCATAATAGAAGGATATGCATTGCCGTTTTAAACGATTAACTATGATTACACTACGTCAACCAGAATCATCCGAAAAACGATAAACGTCTCATGCCATAGATAGTTTTCATGATTCAGTATATAGTAGCTGGCAAATGTACCATATGGGAAAAGGGCGGTTAAGTATAGTTACTATATGAAAACAACGATTTTCGGGAACAAGTTTTTGGCAAAATAGCATGGGTAATGGTTACATTTTCATCCTTTAAACTTAAGGAAAAAGGCATGCCTTGTCATTTGCGAACAATTGGATGATAAGAATAAAATTGACCGTCGTATTGTGTATCTATCATTGCTCAATTATAATATTATAAATTGATCTACTATACTTTCAAGTAAGTTAAAAGCCATTAAAAAAATTAATTTCAATGTATTTTTATTCACTGAATTGTTGATTTCTACTTACTTTTGATTTTCATTTTGGATTTATAAGATCCGGCTCCATTTTGTGTTCATTAAGCCGTAGCCTATCAGGGCAGTGAAGAGGTATTGGTCATCCGGTCCGGAATGATGTTTGAGACTACGCGCACCAAGTTTGATATTTTTTATTGCGCCATTAGGGTGACCATTTCCGTGTTAGGGTGGTCCAAAAAATCATTTTTTTTCAAAAATGTCTTTTTTCAAAAATTTATTACTTCTGAACCTGAACCTGACATAGGGAAAGGTAGGATCTGCAATGTTTAAAACTTGGTCTACGTGGTTTATGGACGGCCCGCAGGTTGAACTGAATGTTGCACCCAGCTTGTAAGTTACTCATAGATTTTATTAGTCACAGCTGCTGTGACTCGATGGAGACGCATTGTATCTCCAAATCTGCTTCTCCGACATCGCTTATTTTTTGATATGTTATGTAAAATTAAATGATCTTTCAATTAAAAATACTAAAATAAGAAGTTGTTGAAGACCCTCGCTGTGAAAATCAAGAAAAAGCATTTGTAACATATTTTTTTCCTACAAAATCAAATATCTCTGAGTGTTTCATAATTTTTCTTAAAACCACATTAAAACATCTTTCATTTGAAGGGTCAATCATAAAAATCGGTCAAGAGGTTCAGAAGTTTTAAATTTTTGAAAAAAGACATTTTTGAAAAAAAATGATTTTTTGGACCACCCTAACACGAAAATGGTCACCCTAATGGCGCAATAAAAAAATACGAGTCTAATATTTTTTGATAAGGAAGAACTATACCAATTTTCATGAAATTCTGAGACCCACTATAACTTTTTTCTATGGAATTGCTGTATAAAGGGTGATACGGTCAAAATTTGGTCAATATCAACTTGACGTATTTCTTTCAATTTTGCATTTAAAAAACCTGAACACCCCTCATTTTGAAGGTGTGTGTGTGTAGAATGTTGCTCCTATTTTGATTTTGGAATTCACTCTTCAGTTGTCAAAATGCCGTCCAAGCAAGAAGAGCAGCGTATCAAAATTTTGCTCGCGCATCGCGAAAATCCGAGCTACTCGCACGCAAAGCTGGCAAAATCGCTAAAAGTTGCCAAATCAACCGTTACAAATGTAATTAAAGTGTTTGGGGAACGTTTGTCGACAGCCAGGAAGTCTGGATAGGGGGGAAATCGAAAACCGGAAGCCGCTGAGACGACAAAGAGAGTTGCCGGTAGTTTCAAGCGAAACCCTAACCTCTCTCTCCGAGATGCCGCAAATAAGCTGGGTGTATCGTCTACAACCGTGCATCGAGCCAAAAAACGAGCCGGACTATCGACTTACAAGAAGGTAGTGACTCCAAATCGCGATGATAAACAAAATACGACGGCCAAAGCGCGATCCCGGAGGCTGTACACGACGATGCTGACGAAGTTTGACTGCGTGGTAATGGACGACGAAACCTACGTCAAAGCCGACTACAAGCAGCTTCCGGGACAGGAGTTTTATACGGCAAAAGGAAGGGGAAAGGTAGCAGATGTTTTCAAGCACATGAAACTGTCAAAGTTCGCAAAGAAATATCTGGTTTGGCAAGCCATCTGTACCTGTGGCTTGAAAAGCAGCATTTTCATAGCTTCCGGAACTGTCAACCAAGAAATTTACGTGAAAGAGTGTTTGAATAAACGTCTGCTGCCTTTCCTGAAGAAACACGGTTGTTCCGTACTGTTTTGGCCGGATTTGGCATCTTGCCATTACGGTAAAAAGGCCATGGAGTGGTACGCCGCCAACAACGTGCAGGTGGTTCCCAAGGACAAAAACCCTCCCAACACGCCAGAGCTCCGCCCAATTGAGAAATACTGGGCTATTGTCAAGCGGAACCTAAAGAAGACCAAAAAAACTGCTAAGGGCGAGCAGCAGTTCAAGGCAAGCTGGCTTTCTGCGGCGAAGAAGGTGGACAAGGTGGCTGTACAAAATCTGATGGCAGGGGTCAAGCGTAAGGCCCGGCAATTCGGATTTGGAAAAGCGGAAGCCTAACTGAATATTTTTCCTGAATTTTATACTAATTGAACTTGAAAAAGAAATTTAATTTGATTTTTTAAATAAACGATTTCACCGATTTACACGCGTTTTCCCTTGACCAAATTTTGACCGTATCACCCTTTAAGTACTTTCTGGGCGCAACAAGAAGGGTGTGAATTTGATTCCTTTCGTTCTGCGATGTGCTTGCTGAGCTCCATGATCCAATTTCTTTACGTATTCGTCCGGAGTCGTTGTCACGGTTCAGATGTGAATCGTTTCCTGTTTGCGTTTCGTTCCTCGGAATTATGGTCCGGTTTTGCTCCGCTGGACTGGCTGTCCTTCGTAAGTGGTGTGCGGGAGTGTTCCGAGAAAGAACTTGGAGGATCGTCATCGTTTCGCTGATCCGGGAGTGTGGTTATTGTTTTGGGTAAGGTTGTCCGGTCTACTGTTTAAGATCAGTGCACCAACGGGGATGAGGTAAAATTTCGCTGTGCTTTGACAGCGGAAGACTATTTTATTAGTGTATGCCAGGGCTTGTTGTCCCCTGGTAGTCTAAACCTTCTGATCAAGCATGGGTGGCTGCTGTTAAACAAATTCAGAAGACAACATGGCGAACGAAATGCAACAACAAAGCTTGAACACCAATCCATACACACGCCACTCAGTTATTTGTTATAGGATCTCTCCAGATATCATACAGCTATTATATGAAGATAAAAAATGATAGTGTATGTGTGTCGTCTTCCTCTATGATGTCTTAATAGTGGAAGATAAATACCTATACTAGAAGTATACACTAGATCATTATTACTTGTCTGATCGTTCAATTCAAGTTTTTACCGTTCATGGACTCAGAATTGCCATACACGGATTATAAACGAATATTATGCAACAGTATGTTGTATAATCATCTCATGATACATCATCCTTGTACAATTATTTGTCGTACGCTTTTGGTGGAGTTTTATATTATTTGTATAAAATGAGGACTGTCCCAATAATAACGCTACTGCATTTGTCGTCAGTAAAATTACTACTATAGTGCAAATAGTTTTTGATTATGGCATTTGAACATTCACAAACTAGCCACCCGCCACCCAAAAAAGCTCGCTTAGGTTCACTATTTAACGAGTTTTGTCATGGGAGTGTTATCGACATGCTTAGAAATCAATGCATTAGGGATTAGGCAGACCATCCGAACTGAATTTAATCCTTTTTGAAGCAAACCAAGGTCGCAGATTCAATTGAGCAACACTATAAATTAGTGTATTCATGGTCACTTGTGGTCTGGAGTAAAGAAGTACTGCTATAATGTGGCTATGACATATATACAAATATGAACGATTTTTTTTTTAATTATTCACACCTGTGTCGTGCACAGGTTGCACAAGTGGACGCGACGCCACTCGACAAAATGATACACTCTTTGCACACTGCCAAAGATCATTGCACGCAAAATCAACTTTTTTCAAATCAAAACAAAAATACTAGCCCATCTGATGGCTGATGACACAAGCTTCTAAGAAAATTCTATTGCTGCGAATCACATTATTTTCATTGATTTCTTCGCCAGTTAGTCGTCTGTCACTTCGTTTGTGGTTATAATATCATCATCTTTCGCCTCAACGTCAGTGTGCAAATGACATTGACATCGTAAAGGGAACGCTGTTTCATAGCGAATCAAAACAAACATAGTGCAGTACTAGACTTTTGACTAGAATGGGATACGTTAATCGATTTACTTGGGACCAATAGGTTAGTCAAGTAGTGAGCCAATTTAAAAAATTTTAAATTGGCTCACTACTTGACTAACCTATTGGTCCCAAGTAAATCGATTAACGTATCCCCTTCGTTAGTTTCGAATTGATTGTTGGTAATATCAAAGTCAAACCAACAATCAATACGAAACTAACGATTTTAAATTGGCTCACTACTTGACTAGCCTATTGGTCCCAAGCAAATCGATTAACGTACCCCATTCTAGAATAAATTCCAGTACTACACAATGTTTGTTTTGATTCGCTATGAAAGTTTGACAGATAAAATGAGGGGTTATTGGATTTTCCTATGTTTCGAGGGGTGATTCGACTAGCTTGGGACCGAAAATAGTACCAGAGCTGAGCCAAAAAGTTGAGCACGTTTCTTCGGGACCTACTTGTCTTAGAGTTACCTCTATGGTCAAACCGCCTGATATCATGCTGACTACGTATATCAGTGGTGGAAGTGAAATTCAGTGCTAGACCAATATCTTACGTCAATTGACATTGTTGACAACACGCAGCACTGCTCAGAAACAGAGGCTCAGATCAGAATTTGCTCTCCAAGTGACACTAATATGTCATTTGTTTTCAAATTACTTGGTTTACTTGATGTCGTGACTAGATTAAAGGGTTCTGTTTTAGACAAATGTGATCAAGTGCATAAGACTTATTGGATGGTATTAAGTTATCATCGTTCCCAGTTGACCGAAGCGAGTTAGGTAACTATGGTAGGTGTGATAGGAAGTAGCTTCAGGAAAAGTCGGTAAGTTCTTAGTGGACGTTCGAATGGAATAGTTTGTGAAGTGCTAGTAGATTAAAGGCTGACTAAAAGTAAATTGGTACGCCCTTACGCACCGCTAGCACGCCTCTAGTATTGGGAATCGAAAATCTTTGACTGTGGTTTGTTAACACTTCTATAGAGCTGCTGCAAGTTTGATCAAAGTAGTCGATTACGTTCATAAATAACGTCAAATGGAACTCGAAAGAAGAGAAAATATTGTGCACAAGCACCTGGAAAATTCGGAGCGGTCCGGTTCCAAGCTGGCTAAAGTGCTGAAGATGCCGAAAACAACAGTTTGTCGAGTGCAAGGAATGAGCGGATTTACGAAAAAACTGGTAACAGGGATCGTCAGCTGCGCAGCAAGGTGATGAGGTGCGTTAAAGCCAACCCCGGTCTTTCGATCCGAGATGTGGCCAGAAGGTACAACGCCAACTTTCAAACGGTGCAGAACATCCTTGCCAGGGAAGGATACAAATCGTACAAAGCCAGTAAACATCCGTACCGACACATGAAGCAGAATTCCGTGGCCAAAAAGCGTGCAAGGCTCTTGTACGACCGTGAATTGATGAAACACAAGGGCCACACTTTGATCGATGACGAAACATACGTCAAACTCGATTTTAAGCAGCTTCCCGGTCAAAAGTTTTACATCGCGACTGGACGTGGGGATGTGCCGGGAAGATTCAAGTTCGTTTTAGCCAACAAGTTCACCAAGAAGGTCATGATTTCGCAAGCGATTTGCAGTTGTGGCCTGAAAACGGAACCATTCGTCACATCATCGACGATGACATCCCAAGTTTACATCGAAGAATGCCTGAAAAAGCGTGTATTACCGTAAATCCGAAAGTATAGGATCAAAGTCATCTTTTGGCTCGATTTGGCCAACTGCCACGGTGGTTCTGGAGTGGTATGCTGCCAACAAGTTCGATTTTGTCCCCAAGCTAATGAGTCCTTCGAATTGCCCGGAATTCTAACCAATCTTTTTGTGCGTTCCAATTTACTTTTAGTCAGCCTTTATGTTAAATAATACAAGGAATACACTTCCGCAGATAGAATGAACATTCGTTATAAGTCATGAAGCACAGTAGTGGCGCTAGGTGGCACTAGTGTGTAATTTCACTTCTAATTGATTGCTTTAAATTGGAACCTCGACTATATACAAGTTGGTGGTCTTGAACAAAGCTGTTAAGATGAATAGGACCTATTGGGAAGTGAACAACTCAGTTCAGAATTCACTCACCAGGTGACGCTAAATAATTTTATATATTATTGCTTGTCTTTTTTTAACAACTAGATAGAATATTTGCTGTCCATTTAATAGTGTCCGATTTAATTGTAATGAGCTGGAGGAAATAGAGTCGTGTTCCTCTTCAATCCTCGATTCACCCAGGCGTGATTATGTCGACGATGTTTACGATGATGACAACGATTATGAGGACGGTATTAACGTTACTTTGTTGTCGGTATCTGCTGCTGCTAAGTCCCACGAAGAAATGTATGGAAATAAGAAGATGCGAAAGGAGTTCAATGCTCCTACGGCAGTTGCTGCTGCTATTGATGCTAATGCTGTTACTGCTGACAATTCTGCTAAGCTCAATTCCATGGGCCCTGGAACACCCACGGAGGATGTGGCCCTATCCGATAACAAGGCTAAACGCCTCAATGGATCCGGAAAAAAAGAGGTTTAAATACCTGATATCTCATGGTCATAGCCATGATGACGCTCGGGTACTGGCTGAGAAGCCTTTAAAGTACCATATTCTGATCCGAACAAGCGTCGTAGAAATGTGGACCTGAGCGAGTCTAACTCGAGCGAAACCAATCCACCGAAAAGGGTAGCTCTCCATTCTGAAAGAGGAAATGCATCTCATGCGAAGTCCTCGGTACAGTCAAGGCTGGACACAGGTAGAAGAAGAGATATTAGACAATCGTCTACTCCTAAGCATGTCACTAATGTCTCCAAAAAAGCATCTTATAGCGAGGTATTAAACTCTATCAGGATTGGAATCTTGCCCGATGGTTATCCAACTGACCACACAACAATTAGTTGCTACCCAAAAGGCAATACTAAGAAAAGTAGCAGAGCAAAGGAAGGAAAGAACCAAACCAAAGTTTGGCAATTGCTTTTTCAAACCAGGGCATGGGGGGCGACCCCGGCGTAGTGGTTAACATCCATGCCTCTCACGCCAAAGTCACGAGTTCAAATCTCACCCCCGGACAAGTCACGAATGACCCAAGAGTGTTAAAGTGACTATAATTAAAAAAAAAAGGCCAGGGCATATGATCGTCATTTGTAAAAACCAGGATACGCTGGACTGGTTAAAGGCTACAACTCCCAGCATTAAGCCATGGGAAGAAGCATGCCTCATTACAATTGAAGAAAAAGACATACTTCTTCTTCTTTCCTCGAATAAGCTTGCGTATGGCATATTAGCTTATTGCGTGCTCTCAACTTAGTGTTCTAGATGCACTTCCACAGTTATTAATTGAGAGCTTTCGATGCCTGTACCATTTTTGCATTAGTATAATTGTGTGGCAAGTACAATCATACTTTATGCCCAGGGAAGTCGAGAAATTTTCCAACCCGAAAAATTCCTGGACCGGACCGGGAATCGAACCCAGCCACCTCCAGCATGGTCTTGCTTTGTAGCTGTGCCTTTACCGACTGAGCTAAGGGAGGTCCCAAGAAAAAGACATACCTAGGTCGGAAATTGTACTGGGTTTCTTTCCACGAAGTGTAGAGGACACAAATGAGGATATCCTTGCCTTCGTGGAAAGCCAAAATGAAGGATTAATGGTTGACGCTTGGAAGATCCTTAAACAGTTAAACAGTATCACGTTCAACTTGTATTGACTGTTGATGCTGTTTTCATGGAGACTGTAAAAAAAATGCGATTTCACTGTGGATTATAAATTCGGATTTATCTAATCTATTCTATCTAAGAAAAAAATCCTCCAGGAAATCAGGAACTAACGAGGAATCAGAACAACTTGGTGACAAAAAGGAAAAGGGCGATTCAAAACAGTCCAATACAAGTTCTAGAATTCACGAAATTTCCGAGGACGCTGAGATGCGTGAAACAAATCAACGAGGCACAGAAGCTAGCGGCATCACTAACAGTGAACCTAGTGAAAGCTGCAATGCTACTGCAAATGTTGAGATATGTTTTCACAATGCTGATGACTGTACTCAAGAAAGTAGTGAAACAAAGAATATTGGAAATTCTGCGTTGCCCGCCTTATGCTCCGAATCAAATTCGAGTTTGAATAAAGATGCTTGTCTTGGACATCGACCAAAACTAGAATAAAGGCAGTTATATATGCCCTTCAAGAAATATCAAGCTCACAAAAATGACTGGAACAAGCATTAAGGTTATACAAGAAAACCTTCATCACGCAAAGACAGCTTCAGCTATTCTCAGCAAAACATTTATCAAAGGCAAACTGGATGTAGCCTTACTTCAAGAGCCTTGGACTTATAAAAGCAGGATTTTAGGAATGCATACACAATCGTGTAAGTTAATATATGACAACACTCAGCTTACACCAAGAACTGCAATTCTTGTCAATATTAATGCCAAAATGACACCAATTACAGAATTCATCAACAGAGATATTGTTGCAGTTTCACTAGAGGTGCCAACAACAAAAGGAAAAACGATGTTCTACGTGGCATCCGCATATTTTCCCGGCAATATTGAAGATGCACCTCCTCCAGAAGTTGCAGCGTTCGTATCTCACTGCAGAAGTCAAAATAAGGCTTTTATCATCGGATGTGATGCAAACGCTCATCATACGATATGGAGCAGCTCCGGAATCAACAAAACGGATGAGTGTCTATTTTATTTCATTTCACAACATAATATTGACATATGTTACAAAGGGAACTCCCCGACATTTGTTAATACGATAAGGGAAGAATTTTTGGACCTTACTCTTGTAGTTCAATATTTTCTGATCGAATAGTAAATTGGCATGTATCAGACGATATTTCTTTATCTGATCATAAACAAATTATGTTTGAATTTAAGGCTTATGATATACTGAAGGAGGTTTATAAAGATCCTCGTAAAACAAATTGGGAACTATGTATCACAAATATGAAGAGTCAACGTGAACCCATTTTCAATAATATTGATACCATTACAAAGCTAGAAAAAGTTGTCAATGACTTAATAACTAATATGAATCAGGCTTACAATGCCAGTTGTCCTACAAAGGAGCGCTCGACTAATAGAGATGTTTCCTGGTGGAATGATAGATTTGAAAAAACTACGGAAAAAAGCTAGGAAACTATTCAACCGTGCAAAATCTTCTTCAAACTGGTCTCAATATAAAGAGACGTTAACTGAATATAACAGAGAAATAAGAAGATCCAAGCGGAAAGATTGGAGACACATGTGTGAAAATATAGAAAACACTCCTGAAACTGCAAGACTTCAAGAAGTTCTCTCAAAAGATCATTCTAACGGTCTTGGAATTCTTAAAAAGACTGACGGACATTTTACTGAACACCCAAATGAAACTCTGGAACTGATGATACAAACCAATTTTCCAGGGTCTCTTCCTACTGATGATCAACTACAAAATCATTATTGCATGCAAAATGCCACATCTTCAGACCATGGTGAACGTGATAGATCTACCGAAACAAATGTCTCACTATGTGGGCTAGAAATGTCAAATGAAGAAGCGAAAACTTTACCATTAGAATATTTACAAACTCTAGAATTGTATGGGCGATAGATTATTTTAGTTCTTTCAAATCCCCTGGCCCAGATGGAATTTTTCCAACACATATTCAAAATTGTAAATCTATAAAAATTCCTGTTTTAGTTAGGTTGTTCAAGTCTAGTTTCTTATTGGGATACATCCCAGAAAAATGGAGACAGTTCGAGTGGTATTCATACCAAAGGCAAACAAAAGAGATAAATCTTCACCAAAATCATTTAGACCAATAAGCCTGTCGTCAATATTTTTGAAATTAATGGAAAAACTAATAGATGAATATGTTAATTCAGAAATACTTCTTAATAAACCATTATGTAAGACGCAATTTGCTTACCAGTCAGGCAAGTCAACAATAACAGCTCATCATACTCTTATTAATAAAATAGAAAAATCCTTTGCGGCTAAGGACATTCTACTAGCAACGTTTCTTGATATTGAAGGTGCATTTGATAATTAATCTTTCACGTCGATGATAAGCGCCATGAGAAATAGTGGTTTTAATAAAAACGTAATTAAATGGGTTGTAGAAATGCTATCCAAAAGAGAAATATCAGCTAATATAGGAGATTTAGTAGTGAAAGTAACAGCTGTAAAAGGCTGTCCTCAAGGAGGTGTTCTTTCTCCCCTTCTGTGGTCTCTAGTTGTTGATGACCTTCTTTCAAAACTAAAGCATCAAGGATTCGAAATAATTGTGTTTGCGGATAGCATTGTCATTATAGTCCGTGGAAAACTTGATAAAGTTGTTTTCGACAGAATGCAAAAGCATTCAAATTCACACTATCGTGGTGCAAAGATGAGGGATTGAATGTCAATCCTACAAAAACAACTATTGTACCTTTTACTAAAAGACGTAAAATCTCTATCACTAATCTTAAACTAGGAGACGTTAAGCTGTCACTCTCTTTAGAAGTAAAGTTTTTAAGAGTAACTTTAGATAGTAAACTCTGCTGGAACAAACATATCGATCAACAAATAGGAAAAGCAACAAATGCTTTTTGGACCTGCACAAGAACGTTTGGAAAAAATGGGGTCTGAAGCCAAATATGATACACTGGATATACTCGGCCATAGTTAAACCCACGATTACTTACGCCTCATTTATATGGTGACCGAAAACTAAGCAACAAACGGCACTAGTCAAACTAAACAAGCTACAAAGGCTTGCTGTTATTTCCATAACTGGAGCAATGCGTAGTACTCCCTCTACAGCCTTAGATGCTTTACTCAATATCCTTCCTCTTCATCAATTTATTCAACTGGATGCAGTGAAAAGTGTTCTAAAGCTCAAATGGTCCAGAATTTCTTCGATGGAGATCTTATTGGACATTTGAGCATTCTAAAAGAGTTTCAGATAAGTCCATTAATATTGATGAACGAAGATTGTATGCTAAAGCGACATTATTTCAACCATAATTTCCAAATTCCTGATGTGACTCACATTTACTGGGATGCAGGAAGACTGAATATTAGTCCTGGATCAGTAATTTTCTATACAGATGGTTCGAAACAAGATAATATGGTCGGGGCTGGTATTACCGGCCCTGGGGTTAACTCACATAACATATGTGAAACTTCATACCAAATAACTGACTAAAAGTTGGCCCCTGTTTTGAGTTGCCTCAGTGGTATAACTGGTATAGTTGGCCAACGATCTGTCAAAATAAAAATTCTCATGATATCGACACTGAGCGTTCACAAGTACCAATGTTGAAAACGAAAACAATGGCTTCTTTCGTAAATTTCTCGTAGTTCAAAGTTAATCCATGTAAGCCACCAATTCTATTAGATAGAAGGACTCTCCCTCTACATAATCATCGTGGTGGTTTACTTGAGTGATTTGCCATTCTCGAGAAATTCGGGGATTGGCTCTTATGAAAGAGAAGCAGATATATGGTTGCATGCTCAGTAAGTATTGACGTTTTTCGGCAACTCTGCATTGCAACTCTTTACTCCTATGGTAAAATCCCAATAAACATCTGTCAATCTGTGCATCACATCTAGCGAACTTTGTATTATATCTACACTCCACTACACGGTAATCTTAAAATACTCAATAATGACTATAAAAGACTCGATATTGACTACAACGTAAGCATTTTCGAGGAAGACTGGAACTATCCATTAAATGAGAAAAAAAGATTACCCATATATGAGTATTTGTAACTCACAAATGAATACTTACTACTTATTTTTGTAGTTGTAATTACTCATAAATGGGTAAAATGTTACTCATTTAATGGATAGTCCTAGTTTTCCTCGAAAATGCTTACTTTGTAGTCATTATTGAGTATTTAAGAGCTTCCCGGAAGTTTTAGGAAGTTCTCTGAAGATCTACTAATTTTTCTGAAGTTGCGCAAATATCTCTAAACATCAGCGAACTTACCTGCAGTTCTGAAAATTTTCCTAAAATCCAAGAACCTCAATCAAATTCTGAAATTTTTTTTAAACATCTGCAGATTTTTCAGTAGGTTTACGATCTACCCTCTGAACTTTTCTGAAGTTCCTAAAAAAAATTTAAAATTAAGTAAAGTTTTCTGTATTTCTGCTCTGAAGTTCAATAAATTTCTCAGTAGATCTCCGAACTTCTCTAAAGTTCTGTAAATTTCTTTATGCTTTCTTGGACTTCCATAAAGCTCTGGAGATTTATCTGATATTTTAAAAAATTCCCCAAAACTCTGCATAATATCTGAGAATATTTGATCATTGTAGAGATATTGTACTATGTAGTGCTTAAGTAAAAGTATTTCATAATAAACAGAATCGGATCAAACATCGAAGCGTGACTCCTTATTTGTCTTTGCGTATTACACCTGTAATACAAGATTTACGAAAAAGATTAAAATCATCTATATTTGATGAAATGTCACTCACTAATTCGGTTCACTGGAAATCGTATTATCCTATGATAAGTAGTTAACAAATTTCGCTTGATTAGACTAATTCGCCCGGTAAAACTGTAGCACTGCCTTCGTTTCGCGGACCCAAATCGAAACAGTTCAAAGGCTCTACCGAGCTGTGCAGATTAAATTACCATTCAATAATACACACACCGTAAAATGGGGGAGGGGACACTGATTTCAGCTAGAAATTAATTTCAACAGCACCCATTCAACCACCATAATTCAGCCTCCTCGTCCCATTTCCATTCAAACCCATAATTGGTCGTTTTGTGCTAAGGAAAATCTGCTAAAAAGTTTCCACCTTCTTGAACTTCTGTGACGACGGCGACGGCGATGGTGCTTCGACACGGCTAGGATTGAACAAAACCCCATTCAGTGAACGTGCCAAAAAAATATATAGTAGAGTACAGCAGCACCTCAACGATAAGAGGTTTACTCAAACTCATTAAAATAAACGAAAGTTCCCGGGAATATTTGTCCGCCGGTGTTGCTGCCGGCGCTGATGACGGCAGGCAGGCAGGCAGATTGAACAGCAGCGCGCGTTGCGACGACCTTCACCCTGTGGTGGGCTAACCGGATTTCAGACCGTTCGTGCTGGATGGGGCTGCGTTGGTTCTAGAGTGCTTTTCGGCTCTCGTTAAAAGTGAAGTTTATGAGAATTTGCTCTCATTTTACGACACAATGCTTTTTCTATTAACTAAAGGTACTTTGGCTGCTAGCTGCTAGCTACTTGATGTGAGCGCGTTTTGGTTTCCCCTCAATGCCCGACCGACATAAGTGAGGAGGTTCTTTTTTTTTTTTGCTGCTTCCGAATCGCATCAGTGGCTCGTGAGGAACAAGTGTAACGAAGATGCAACAGCGGTGGCGGCTCCGAACGGACAGGATCCAGGGCCTCAAGTGGCAAAGCTTCTGAAAAGTGGGGCATGGGGCGACAGGACATCGTGTTCAACAACCGAATAGCTGTCACATTTTCCTGCTAGTCATTGATTTTACAGCTGTCCTGGCACCAAATCACTCGCCATCCTCAGACTATAGACGTGTAAACGAGTGCAGTTTAGGCGAGGTGTCCCACTCCACCGACGGCTGCCTGGTTGCTTGCGTCGTCGGTCGCTTCCGGTTTTCCATCACCGCCGGGTTGGCTGTTTAAATGGTGTTCCCGAGTTTATGTTCAGCGGGTGTGGGTGCCGTTTATGCACCGAATATTGAAGTGATGTCAGTCAGGTGTACTCACTGCTTGTTCGGTGTTTATTCAAGACTCAGATTGCGATGGTGTTTCAGCAGTGGTGTGAATGGGAATCATAGAGGATAACAAAACTTCTCGGTAGGTACACGGCGAATGAAAACGACCCAAATTTGAGATTAGCTTACTAGTAAATCACATAAAATGCAGCAACTCAGCGATGAGTAGATTTGCCTAATGTTTTTCCAGGTTTGTCCAGGAACAAATTCCCGAATATGAGAAAAGTACCGATTTTATTCACTCAGTCGATTGGTACTACTCCTAGACTGAGTAAAATTTTCGTCAATTTTCCTCATTTTCCGCCAAATTTTTAGGTTTTCCATAGAAAAAAAAAAGAGGCAAATTTACTCATCGGTGAGTTCCTGCACTTTTGGCAATTATGAGTAAACTAAGATCAAATTTGGATCGTTCTCATTCGCCGTGAACTTTTTTTTTTCAATTTTCGCTTATTGTAATCAATCTAGACAAAATAAATTTGATAGTATTCAGTATTTACAATTCTAAGTCTGATGGAAAAGTTCGCGATAACTCACTATGACTCGCGAACTTTTCCCATGGTGAACTTCGTTAAATATCGTGAACTTTTCCAACACTGTATCAGACTTAACATTTATGTTCGGGAGTGAGCCCAACAATTCAGCCCTGGATTCTGTTGGTCACTCAAAGTAAATCACAACACCCCCTTTTCTCTCACTCACCTCACCCACTTTATCATCATCACGAACTCTACACTGTGAACTATGGCTATAGTACAGTGTGAGAGTATGGAGGCAATAGAGTGGACTCTCTATGCAATCGGAGGCCGATCGGAATTCGAAGACTAACCACACATGCAAGGCCTGAAAGAACAACCAGTCCAACCTGGGTCCTCAATATCGACAGCCGCCGGGTAGGAGGCTCAGTACGACAATTTTTAATGTGTTAAACGTTTCGGTAAATTTTGTATTATAGTCCGGTATTTTGACCCTGAATCGCGTGCAGCAGAATTACATGCAGGTGGACAAAGAGGCGTACGCCATAATATTTGGTGTGAAAAAGTTTTTTTTTCCGGACGGAAGTTTAGCTTGCTTACCGACAATCAAGCTATCTCGAAGACCTTCGGAGAGCACAAAGGGTTGCTACGTATTTGCAGAGTTTCGATTGCGAGATCCGGTGCCAGGTCACTGATACCAGGTCGAGGATTCCGTTAGGCATAACTGATCCCCAAAATTAGATTGAGGAGTCTGATGCTGTGAAGTTGAGTCAAACTGATACTTGACTGCTGTTGAGTTAGGTCAAGCCACTGCGGGGAATCAAGCACGGTCAGCTGGTGGAAGCGAAGGATCGATTCGGAATCGAGCAGAACAAATTCTGTCTTCAAAAAGGATGCTTGCTTCGGGGTATTCGAGTGTACGTGCCTGCAGTTCTCCGGAAACGTGTGTTGGATGCATTCTACTCACTTTGCCTGGATTGAATCGAGAGATCGAATAATTGGTAACGAACTGCACCGAATGCCAGTCGGTGCGTGCGGAACTTGCGAAAATGAACTCCAAGTCAACCGTTCCAAAGGACCCATGTTGATTTTGCCGGTCCTTTCATGGATACCTACTTTTTCATCTACGTGGATACGCTCAGTAAGTGGCCGAAGATCAAAGTGTGCAGATCCACCGCGGTCAAATGTACGGTTAACATGTGTCGCAATATTTTCAGTACGATTGGCATTCCGTCAGTCCTGGTGAGCGACCATGGCGTCCAGCTTACCTCGGAGGTTTGTCAGTGGTTTTTGGCGTAGTTAACAAAATGGGAGCGCCGTATCGGCACAGAATTGAATCCGTTCAACGCAAGTTTGTGAGATATGCTCATCGTTTCCTCAACTGGTGTGATCCAACAAACTTGCCACCGTACGAGGAGCGTTGCCGTCTCCTGGGAATTGAACCATTAGAGGTGAGACGGACGGTCGCTCAAGCTATGTTCGCTGGAAAGCTGCTTACGGGTAACATTGACTGTCCAACACTGCTGGCTCAGCTAAATATGTATGCCCCTGAGAGGCCTCTTTGTCAACGCGGCTTTTTGTTTTTGGAACCACGGCGCCGAACTTATACACAACACGAGCCAATTCGAGCAATCAGCTGGCAATTCAACAACTTCTTTCATATGTTCGACTTCAATGTATCAGCTGACGTGTTTCGTCATCGATTACTTGGCCTTTTCCGTACCGTTGACCGTAACTAATTAGTTTAAGTTTTATTCATTTAGACAATAATTGTCAGTTGAATTTTTCAATATAAAAAAAAATCACCAACAACGAATGAACAAACCGAGCGGTACGTCCAGACGTTCAAACATAAATTGAAGACGTTGAAGTGTTCCAAGACTCAGCTGAACCTGGAACTGTCGACCATTCTTCTTACCGATCGCAAAATGATTCATCCATCTACCGGATAGTCGACAGATTCGATCTAGACTCGACTAACTGCTGCCGAAGAATGATACTTCAAGTAAGGCTGACATTGCTGTGCGTCAGTTCTTGGATGGTGATCGAGTACGTGTCCGAGATTTCTTGTCGAACTGTTTGGCTGTGCTGTCTCGAGAACTGAAACGACGACGATGTCTACTCCTGGCCTGCAGGAGCGTACATCGGCTGCTGCATTAGAAGCTGCTCCAATGCTACATCGATCCAGTCGGGTAATCAAACCTCCCCAGAAATTGAATTTCTAACTATCCTTGAATAATTTAGTGTATCTTACTTTCTACGAGGGGGCGAAGTGTTATATCTTTAAATTAACCATGCACATTAACACTGGGCTACAAAATGGTGCGTTGACAACCTGGAAGAAGCGGAATACCTAGCCCTGGTCCTCATAAGTTCCTACTTCACGCCTCCCCGAGTCATATGATAACAAAAGACTACCAGCTAAAACATGGACACAGCTGGGTGGCGTAGCCTGGGCAATGTTGCCAGTCCGGCAATAGCAAAGTGAAGAGGTGTGACGCGAACACTGGCGCGGTAACCATAGTACGGTGATAGAGGAAATGCTTCACCAAACCTGAGCGTCTGTTCATCATGGAGGTGCGGCTCAAAACGGCGTCTGTTCTCCATGTTAGGAGCGGTTGATCACCGTCCTAGTGTCAGCGTGGAACTCTAAACAGAGCTGTGCACGATGTTCCCCCCGCGAGACAGGGGGTTGGGGCAGGCCCAACAAACCGCCCTGGAAAAAAGAAAAGTTGCAAATACTGAAGAAAGAAATACGGATCGGAGCAATCGACACAAACCTACGCGACGAAATAAGGACAACGATTGGAAACTCGGAACATGGAACTGCAAACCGCTCGGCTTCCCGGGTTTGCAATAGGTTAATCTATGACAAACTTCAACCACGCAACTCCGAAGTCGTAGCACTGCAGGAACTTTCCTGGACGGGACAAAAGGTATGGAAAAGCGGGCATCGAGCGGCTACTTTCTACCAGAGCTGCGGCATTACCAACGTGCTGGGAACCGGCTTTGCAGTGCTGGGTAAGATGCGCCAACGCGTGATTGGTTGGCAGCCGATCAACGCGAGGATGTGCAAGTTGAGGATTAAGGGCCGTTTCTTCAACTACAACATCATCAACGTGCACTACCCACACGAAGGAAGACCCGACGGCGAGAAAGAAGCGTTCTATGCGCCGATGGAGCAGGTGTACGACGGCTGTTCGCAACGGGACGTCAAAATCGTCATCGGTGACATGAACGCTCATTTAGGACGGGAGGCAATGTATAGACCGGCAATCGGGCCGAACAGCCTGCATGCCGTATCGAACGACAACGGCAAACGATGCGTGAAGTTTGCAGCCACACAGAAAACCAAATCGATCACGTTCTATTCGACGGAAAATTCTTCTCCGACATTATCACCGTCCGCACGTACCGCAGTGCGAACATAGAATCGGACCACTACCTAGTTGCAGTATGCATGCGCTCAAAACTCTCAACGGTGCATAACACACGTCGAAGTCGAACGCCGCGACCCAACATTGAGCAACTAAGGGACGCCGGAGTTGCCCAGGACTACGCGCAGCAGCTGGAAGTTGCACTACCCACGGAAGAGCAGCTTGGCGCAGCTTCTCTTGAAGATGGCTGAAGGGACATCCGTTCCGCCATAGGTAGTACTGCTGCAGCGACAGTAGGTACTGCAATCCCGGACCGAAGAAATGACTGGTTTGACGGCGAATGCAAACTTTTAGTAGAGGAGAAGAATGCAGCACGGGCGAGAATGCTGCAACACCGCACGAGATTGAATGTGGAGCGATACAGACAAGCGCGTAACAGACAAAACTCGGTTTTCCGAAGGAAGAAGCGTCAGCAGGAAGACCGAGATCGCGAGACGATGGAAAATCTGCACCGCGTAAACGACACACGGAAGTTCTATGAGAAGCTAAATAGTTCGCGCAAAGGCTACGTGCCGCAAGCCGATATGTGCAAGGACTTGGACGGTAACCTTCTCACGAACGAGTGTGAGGTGATTGAGTGGTGTAAGCAGTACTATGACGAGCACCTCAACGGTGAAGCAGCAGAAAACAAAGGTGGCACGGCAACAGACCTTGGAGCACGCGCAGAAGGCGACAGGCTACCAAAGTTTAGGAGGAGATCGGTCGGCTGAAGAACAACAAAGTAACTGGTGTAGATCAACTACCAAGTGAGCTATTAAAATACGGTGGTGAAGCACTGGCTGCACTGGGTAATTGCCAAGATTTGGGAGGAGGAGATATTACCGGAGAAGTTGATGGAAGGTGTCGTGTGCCCAATCTACAAAAAGAGCGACAAGTTGGATTGCTGCAACTACCGCGCGATCACACTGCTGAGCGCCGTCTACAAGGTACTCTCTCAAATTCTAAGCCGCCGTCTGTCATTATTTTCAAGGAAGTTCGTGGGGCAATACCAGGCGTTCATTCACACATTTGTTCATCGATTTCAAATCCGCATACGACACAATCGATCGTGATCAGCTATGGCAGATTATGCACGAGTACGGATTTCCGGACAAGCTGACGTGATTGGTCAAGGCGACGATGGATCGAGTGATGTGCGTTGTTCGAGTATCGGGGACACTCTCGAGTCCCTTTGAATCTCGAAGGGGGTTACGGCAAGGTGATGGACTTTCGTGTCTGCTGTTCAACATCACGATAGAAGGTGTGATCAGAAGAGCTGGGATAGACACGAGTGGCACGATCTTCAGGAAGTCCATCCAGCTCCTTGGCTTCGCCGATGACATTGGCATGATGGCACGGAACTTTGAGATGATGGCGGAAACGGACATCAGACTGAAGGCTGAAGCTAGACGGATTGGACTTGCCATCAACGCATCAAAGACAAAATACATGAAAGGAAGAGGTTCTAGGGAAGACAATGTTAGCCTCCCACCCCGAGTTCAGATTGACGGTGACGAAATCGAGGTGGTCGATGAGTTCGTGTATCTGGGCTCACTGGTGACCGCCGAAAATGATACCAGCAGAGAAATTCAAAGACGCATTATGGCAGGGAATCGTGCCTTCTTTGGACTCCGGAGGCCGCTCCGGTCGAATAAAATTCGCCGCCGCACGAAGTTGACTGTCTACAAGACGCTGATTAGACCGGTGGTGCTCTACGGCCACGAGACCTGGACTATGCTCGTGGAGGACCAACGCGCCCTTGGTGTTTTCGAACGGAAGGTGTTGCGTACCATCTACGGTGGAGTGCAGATGGATGACGGAACGTGGAGGAGTCGAATGAACCACGAATTGCACCAGCTGTTGGGAGAACCATCCATCGTACACATTACAAAAATTGGGCGACTACGGTGGGCTGGGCACGTCGTAAGAATGCCGTACGACGACCCAGTGAAAATGGTTCTAGAAAGCAACCCAACAGGAACAAGAAGAAGAGGCGCGCAGCGGGCAAGGTGGATCGACCAAGTAGAAGGTGACCTGTGGACCCTTCGCAGACTGCGAGGCTGGCGAACTGTGGCCATGGATCGAGTAGAGTGGAGACAGCAGAGGACAACAAGGCCTTAGCCTGATTGGTAAGGTAAGTACATTAATACTGTACCTACTCGCGCACACCTTGATTGCTGGAAACCCTTACTTTCCCGCGCGATGACTTGTATTGTACTCACTCGCCATCAGCAAGTGCGCTTGTTTTTTCGAAACTAAATGTTGTGAATGTATTCTTCTCAGCCATCACAATAGTTGGACTGACTACGAAGCATCAAATTCAATTTGTGTGCTTCTTTCCCGCACATTAATATAATTTTTGATCACACTGTTCTTGGAACAACCGTAAACACTAGTTCCGCTACTTGTCAAACACTAAGAAATTTGTTGCATAGCAACGCTTGAGGAAATCAGTGTTCACTCGGCTGTCGACAGAAGCAGGCCACTCTCGATCAGCGGCGCCAAATATACAGATATGTCTGTATTTATACAGATTTTTGAAGTCTCGTACAGATTCAAAACAGACTACAGACATTATACAGATTTACCTATTGGTTCCTGAACTTTATCATAAAATGAACAAAATTATTTTCGAGTGTGTGCATCTTGTTATGATTATGATACGTGTTATGATTATGAACAGCTTTTCGACTATTTTAGAGCAACATAACGTCAATAATAACATCTGTTCGGTAAGTTCTGATCGTTTCCCATTTATTTTGATTTGAAATAATAGATTTTCCATTTTTCTAACCTTAGCCACATGCCTTTGTTCGACATATCAGGCATAACATTTTATAACGGCCCAAAAGCATTTGTGAACAAACTTTCTAAGGCTCTTTACTCGCGAAGCACGCCCACGCAAACCAATACCACTTTCTGGAAAGGTCATAGTTGCCCCTATCCGATGATGTTGTTGGTTTGCGAGGGCGTACTTTGGTTCGCGTGTAAAGGGCCTTAGAAAGTTTGTTCACAAATGCTTTTGTGCCGTTATCAAATGTTATGCTTGATATTTTCATTTATTACTTTTTTACGGTTTCACTTTATTCCGATGATTCAGGTACATGGACCTTGAATAGAATATTTATCTTTCTTAAATCTCTTGATTTTAAACAGCAAAATGCTTGTTAAGTATTGACTTCGTATTGTTGTACTAGGAATGAAAAAAATAAAAAAAACGTAAACGCACTTTTTTAAATGCATAAATGTTTATTTATTCAGTTTAGTCTGTGGCCAAAATACATGTGGGAAATAAGTAATCAGCAATGCGGTGATTTTGTCTAGTGTACAGATAAATACAGACATATTTTATGACCCTCATACAGAATTTTGAACAAATCATCTGGCATCCCTGCTCTCGATGTGTGCTGGTCACGTTTTGCGTCTGTTGTTGAAATGGATGCCCTCTGCCCCCGTTGACGATACTGCCATACCTAGCTGTTACGCCCTAATTCAAGCTCTATCAAGAATTCAAGACCAACCATTGAAATGGCCTTAACTCCTTTTTGTAAACAAACCTTGTAAGGCCATTTTCTCGCGAACCGAAACCTTCATTCGCAAACCTAAACCACAATCGGGTAGAGGAGAATTTTCCCTACCTGTTCATTATGTTGGTTAGCCATTGCGGACTTCGGTTCGCGAGAAAATGGCCTGACAAGGTTTGTTTACAAAATAGAGTTAAGACCATTTCAATTGTTGGTCTTGAATTACGCAAAACTAACTAAAGCAGTCTTGTGACAAGTGAAAACACAGTGAATAAACATCGACTGCAATCTAACGAAAGCTTGTGATGAGGTTCCGGAGTCGGTTCCGGACTCGATTCCGATTATGGTGGATGATACTGTGCCTATCGTATCAGGCAGATGGTGATACGACTGCGTAGTGTACCGTTGGTGGTGGGTTGGTATGGCAGTTTCGTGGCTATATGGAACTGTTTCCGATGGTCAGGTGCTTCCTTCTGACTACGTCAGTAGTTGACAACAAGGCTGCGCTTTGTCGAACCGATAAAAGGGGAACCCCTTGGCGATTAGTGGCGTCGGATAAGCATCTCAGAACCCTTCAACCCAACACCTGTGACTCCGTGTTACCATTTCACTAAGATCTAAGATTTTCATTCTATATGTGTGTCATGTATTGAGTTGATGCAAATATTACTCCAAGAAGAGGATGAGTCACCTATTCATGAAGAATGGACCCATTTCTTTGAATAATTTAGTAATAAAACTATTAACATGAAAAGAGAATGTCAGTTTCTTGTTTTCATGAAATCCCAGTTAATACTTGAATTTTGCAAATATCAAAAACAGGAAATTTCTTATTGCAATTTATTTAATGTATTAAGTACAATGTGGAGTTGCAATAATAATAAAATATTGAATATAACCTGCAAGTCTGAAACTGCAACTTTGCTGCATTGAATTCTATCACTGCCCCAGTAAAAATCATTGGAATATTTTGAGAGCCGTGGATATTTCAGTCGAGGTCCAGGGAAAACAAATGTCTTGCAGTAAGTATTCATAGATGTCCAACTTATTTTTAATCTGAAAAAGGCATGAAACTATTAAACGATTAGAATCGATAGGCGATGGGCTAGATCACTAAACTACATTTCGGAGGACGAACAGTTACGTAATTTGGGAATGATGTTCCGGTATGAACCGCGGTTAGATGATATTGCTGTTTGACAACTCGGGAAAGAGAACAACATAAAAGGATAAAAAACATGGTTGCTGAGTCTGTTTGTATTGAATTTTGAGCAACTGGAGTTACCCGGAGTAACACAAAATTAACTCCGTTCTAGCTCATGATCAAAAGCTGTCTTGCCCCCTTCAAGAGGGTCCTTTTGTGATGGAGGAGGTTTATTGGATAGTGGAAAACAAAATATTTATTTGTTGTGTTGTGCCTTTTGACTATAGTTTTACGATGTATTGTGTAGTGAACAAGGATCCTCGGCTCTGTAAAATTAATTCAATTGAGCCTTATCAAATAAATTAATAAACAAAACAAAAACGCTTGGGGAAACGATCTATGCTGGTGAGGGCCAACAAATCTCTCAAAATAGTGTGTCTATGTGTTTTGCGATAAGCAAATCCCCGTAACCTCATAGCACATTTTCCCCCACTATCAGCCCCTTCGGTGTATACAGCTGAAATTGTGGGTGGTACGGTGACTGGCTGGCACGGAATGGAAGCACAATTTAATACCGCGTTTAAATCGTTAACACTTAATAAAAAAAATACGTGAAAAGTTGGCCTGTGAATAACACTTTGTGTAAGATCAGCTACTAAATAACGACGGCCAGCGTCGGTCGTTTGGTTGTTTCGCCCGGAACGATGGTAAACGGAAAATGGAGAATAATCACGTTTAGCACGTCGATAATTGCTCGTCACTTCCATTTTGCAGCGTTTTGTTCTGCTACTGCAGCTGGAAGGACCGAAACTTGCCAGGCTTTTATCTCGCATCCGCCTGCAGCAGATAATGGAATGTCTGGCAACTGGCAGAGAAATTTGTGTCATAAAATGAAGCTTTACAGCTGACGCGTTTCCACGAACGCATTGTACCTATTACAGTTTCGGAGAATTTGTAATTAAATACGTTTTCTGTCACGTTTCCATTTCACAGCACGCAATAACAAGCAGCAATTTGTACAATTTTCCCGACAGCAAACAATTGACGTTCGTTGTTTCTTAACACACCACAGCACAGCTATTTGCATCCATGAACGATCAAATAAAGTGTAGAGCTCACAGTTTCGGCTGGCTAACCAAAATCAAACACCACGTTGAACCGTTGAGCTAATTACGACTCACTGTGGGTGCATCCTGGATCGAGGGTGACTTGTCACCCGAATTAGGCCAAATTAACCAGCCTAAGGGGACTGCCTGCACTCTGGACCCGGGCTGTCACATTGCATGGGAGTTTATCCGCTTCGATTGGTACATTGTTACACCACGCTGGGTATTTCCGGGTCGTTCGTATTTTCAAAATGTGTTCGGTGCATAACTGTAGCATGATGGGCGCTCTATCGAGGGATGTAATTTCATGCTTCAGTGGGCTGACGCGCTGTTGTAGACTTGGCATTGTTGCTGATGTGGCTTTGAGCTTGCATGCTAGTAGAATACAGATGAAAATTTAGCGTATAAGGTAATTCTGAGTACAGTCAAGATTCCTATAGCGCGGATTAGTTAATGCCAGATTCCTATAACGCGGGTACTCCAATATTCATAAAGTGCGGTCGAACCGTGCTATCGAAATACACGTACCAATTCCCATTTGAGCTGATTGGGGCCCAACTCTGAATTTGGGGAACTTTGAAGCGATAACTTCCTGGTGTCTTTGGAAAGTTGTTGAGCCAACAGCTGCATTGAAAATATGTTTCTTACGCTATTTTCGTATATATGGGTCTCGTAAATTGTACGATTTCTGAAGTCCTCTTGCAAAATGCAAATATTACGTCTTATTCGTACATGCGCATGAGCATGACTGACCGCCCGAGGAAGCATCTTCGTTATTGCCAGATCAGCTGTAATTACACAGAGAACCAATAGACGTTGCCAGGGGCTAGCAATCATCCTTAATGTGTGAATACTGGTGATCTAAAACCAGGCAATAGCAGCGCTGGCCACGTCCGAATGCTGGGCATTTCGGGCAAGAAAGGAATGGGTAGGAATATTTTTTTTTGCCTATTGATTTATTTGATAAGGCTCAACCGAATTAACTTTACAGAGCCGATGATTATAGTTCACCATACAATACATCTTAAAACTATAGTCAAAAGGTACAACACAATAAATGCTTTATCTTCCGCTATCCAAAAAGCCTCCTCCATCAGAATGGTTTGTTCAATAATTTAATTGTATGGCAGATTCGCCAATGGAGGTCAGAGCACCTCCAGTGCAGCAATGGACGCAAAACAAGGTCAGCACTTATACATTCATCACGAAACGGTTGCTTACCATAGTCGACGACGCATCGACTGAAAGAACTGCTGATGAAGAAAAATGAGGAGGACCACACAATGATCGCTTCCGAGTAAACAGACGATCGCGTGATACACATTAAGAGTGGTCTGCTTCTGTCAACAGCCGAGTGAACACTGGGGTAGGAATATGTTGACTAATACTCGCTTTAATGAAAGCCGAGAACACCTCTGCACTTCCACGAGAAATCACTGGGATGTTTGATAAAAGGGTTGCAATTGCAGCAGGATTCGTTTTGGTAAACGATACGCTGAATTGACGTCCTAACGATTCAATATCGCAAATGATCTTGGGTTTGAACCTACGGTCTTCTGCTCAGTAAGCAAAATTGGTCGCCACTAGGCCACCGAGCTCCTTATATCAGATGTTCCGTACATTAATGATGGTTCATAAATTTTGAGCCATAGGACGGTACCAGACATGAGGTTTAGGAAATGTCCTTTTTGGGGCCCGGTTCTGAGTATCCGGATGTGGCCAGATCCATCTTTTGGTCCATGGTATGATGTCTATTCACTTCTGGATGAACAATAATAAATTGGGACCCGTCGGACGATACCAGTTATTGAGGCTTAGGAAATGTCATTTTGTACCCTATCGGAACCGGTGCCAGGTAGCCTAAATGGCCAAATTGGAGAAATCCTGCCATTCATTTGAGGCTAATATATCACGAATCAGTTCTGAAATTGATTTTTGGAAGTGAGTTTCTGTTAGGGTATTTTTTGACCCGCTTATGCACAATGTGTAACTTTTTTCTTATGCATTAGGAAGGTGAAGAGGCAACTTACTGTCAGCCCAGAAGTCTTACTTCCGTGAAGTAAGAGATGTACTGGGAACCCGTGATCTTCCCTACATGTAGGCGATCTACGAATTCCTTTGTTTGTCTGATGTTAGAGTTTGAGGTGTTCCCATATAAACTTCAAATGGTTTGTGTCAAGTCAGTTTCTAACTAAATGAGTTCAAATTTTGAGAGGCTAATCAGGGCCCAATTTAGAACCGTTTGTGCACTGTGGAGTGAAAATTTCAAATTTTGCATCAGTTTGATGCCCATATATGTGCTGGTAGCGGGGTGTGGGCAATGTCATCACGATTAACCCATATCGTGATGATAGCAAGGCTGAGGAGGTGCGAATCGTCGAGTGTCTGTCCACCAGGAGGTGCGGCTCGAACAGTTTCTGTCTGGGATCCAGCGGCTGAAAAGAAATGCTGTATTGTGTCATCTAAATCCAAGATGGCAGCCCCATCTACACAATAACCCGAGCGTCTGTCCACCAAGGATTGGTCTCACGATAAATTCTGCCAAAACGAAGTACATGGTCGCCGGTAGAAAGCGTGGGAGCAATAGTGGTGTTGGTAATGAAGTGGTGCTAGATGGCGAAAAATTTGAAGTTGTGGACGAATTTGTTTATCTTGGTACTTTAGTGACGTGCGATAATGATGTTACCCGTGAGGTGAAAAGGCTTATTGCAGCCGCGAACAGGGCTTTCTACGGGTTGCGTAGCCAGCTGAAGTCCCGCAGCTTGCGTACGAAAACGGAATTCGCGCTGTACAAGACGTTGATTCTGCCGGTAGCCCTTAATGGCCACGAATCGCGGGCATTGAAAGAGGCCGATCGGAGAGCTTTCGGTGTCTTCGAGCGTAAAGTGCTGCGAACAATACTCGGCGGTAAACTGGAAAATGGCATCTGGCGGCGTCGCATGAATCACGAGTTGTACCAAGTATATAACGTCACGGATATTGTGAAGCTTATAAAACACGGCAGGCTACAGTGGGCTGGGCATGTGGCACGAATGCCGGAAGAGCGTCAAGCGAAGTCAATATTTAGCAGGGAACCCGGAAGAGGACGTCGGCTTCGGGGTAGGCCACGCACGCGTTGGCTTTGTGCAGTTAAGGAGGACATTAGGTCCTTGAACGTCCAAGGCGACTGGAAGCGATTGGCTCAGGACCGAGACCAATGGAGACGGTTACTTCGTTCGGCGCAGATTTGAATTCAACAAGTCGTCACCCATCAGGTACTCAGGTAGGTACCACTGTCAATAGCGGATTGATTTGTATTCTAAACAAGCCAATCGATTGGAACAAATCCGCTCATTTTATCAATTTTTAATAGGTCACTATTGAAAATTACACATATGTCCAACTGTTGCAATGGTCATCAAAATTATTACCGATTGCCTGCAAAAAGCGCTTTCCCTAATACAGATTTAAAAACCGAATTTCGCCGAACGGTGCTTATTCAATCACCGTGTGTGATGGTTTTTTTTATATCTTTATTAAGGAGACTTTCAGCCCTGGGCTGGTACGTCTCCTTGTGTGTGTGATGGTGTCCGGCAGCAGCAGCAGCAGCTGCAATGCTTTTGGCGCGTGGCGTTGAACTTTATTCTTGAGTACACAAAGAAAGGTTGCCCGCAAGCAGCAAGCAGCTCACATGAGCGCCCATTTGACTGAAACAAAATTAGAAATTTTCGCTCCACAGTGCTTAGACGGCTTCAAATCAGGTCCTGACTAGCCTCCCAAAATTTAAACTAATTTGGTAAGAAACTGTCGTGGCAGAAACTATTTCAAGTTACATATTGCTTTTTCGTAAATTTCTATAACTATTCTTACGGGAAATTTTCTAAGCTACAACTTTGCTCAACATCGTTTTTCAGCCAAATGTCAAATTAAATTGTTATTAATTGTTTAAGAGATTGATAATCTTATGGCATGATCAAGCAGCTGTTATGCGGGCAACACTGTATTCTGCAGCGTGACATAGTAGCCATGATCTTTGTGCTCTATTCTTCGCACCAGAAACACCAATGTTGCCTGCTGAACAGTTGAAAGAGCATAATCATAAGACGTCAGTGACTTGAATCATTAATAACTTTTGTTCTTTCCATTTGATTGAAAAGTGGTTTTCAACAAATGGTTTGTGCCAAAGTAGTTCAAATTTTGTAAGCCTAAGCAGGACCCAATTTAGAACCGTTTAAACACTGTGGAGCGAAAATTTCAAATTTTGCATCAGTCTAGCGTCCATTCACCGAAGAAGGAGGAAGAAGCCGCACCGCTACTGATCGGATTCAGTAGCTCCAAACAACATACAGCTCGCCA
This sequence comes from Ochlerotatus camptorhynchus, assembly GCF_037179485.1. Lineage (NCBI taxonomy): Eukaryota > Metazoa > Arthropoda > Insecta > Diptera > Culicidae > Ochlerotatus > Ochlerotatus camptorhynchus. The sequence goes on along the minus strand of NW_027041014.1, from coordinate 1,862,341 downwards.
GCCTCATCCTTGTTGAACCAAAAAGAACCCCCCTCACATCTCATTTTTATTCAACCATCACGACAAAACGTTCCTTTTCAGGACTGCCATAAATTATTGTTGTTAAGGTGTTAATTTTCATTGAACGTTCGTTCGCTTTGCTGCCAGCCACATCACCCCCAAAGCATGAATTATGATTTCTCACGGCAATTCCAAGAACATTCAGACAAGAGCTCCAAAAAATTCCTGACACTGATTAAAACATCAAATCTGAAGGAGTCCATTTCTATCAAAGTGAGATAGTTGCGCTCATTCATCAAAACTCCATCCCATTTTAGACCCATCGCAAAGAGTGCAGACCCATTCTGGACGCAAAAAAAAATCTTGACAAATGGATTCAGAATTGATCCAAATTGAAATGCACAACGAGCAAAGGCTGCTCACCCTCATCCAATTCTGGTGTATCCTGTCTTGAATTGTCTGTATCTTCCTTCAATGAACGCATTCCTTACATTTGTATCGAAAAGGAGACGGAAAACGAGATCAATACGGTACCTGATTCGATATCTCGCAAACAAATGCAGCTCATTTTTCCAAACACATTCAATGAGATGGTATGGAGAAGCCAACAGTGAATAGCGCACCAGCAATCGTTCCATTCGGATAAGGTTAACAGTTGAAAAGCATAGCTGGAATAGAGATTGATTGAATTTTTTCCCCCAAGTCCCTCCCCCCTCCCTCTTCCCCCTCCAATCGCATCGAGTTACAAGGCATGGTCTCACTTTCAAAACGATATTTCCCTGCCTGCCAGAATATGAAATAAGGCAGCATTCGATCGGGTTGCCTGTAGCATTGCATGCGACAGTGAAAAAGCGATTGGTTTCAATTCGAAGCGACCAATGAATGCACTTGCCATGGTCGTCTGTGAAAACGGATGAAGCACTTGATCCAGGGGAACTATGATTTTACCCACGGAAGAAGCGCGCAATCCGGAAAAGGGCACGTGAAATGCAAATTCTTCATTTTGTTCTGGCTTGACGACGACGACGACGATGACGACGACGAAGACGATGTTCTCAGCACGGCAGTCAAGACAATTTTCTGCAGCTCTGTTGTAAAGGGTGTTACGATCTAAATTGGGTCGACTTTATTTTTTTTTCCTCTGTTTGGGACCAAACATTACTGCGACCAGTAAATTGATCTATTGTAGTATATCCCGTGTCCTTAGTTTAGTGCATGTCGTATTACTCCATCACTATTGAGAAATGATGAAGTATTCGATTTTTTTTACAGTTGCCACTCTTGCATTTATCGCAAGGATCCGACTCTAATTGAAAGGTCCCGCTATTTATACCCTTCGGAGTGTTGAAACACCCTTTCAAAGGCGCGCCCCTTTGTCAGTCAAAATTGGATTCCTTAGCAACAAAATTAAGGTATGACACCGATAATGACCATGCATCAGAACCCTAGTCTTAACCACTTCAAACTCGAACTCAAACGAATATAAGATTAGGAATCACATAGATGAAGACTAACTAACTCATTTTTGCCATGTTTCAAGATCATCCTCGGTGGGCAAAGCCGAGTCTTGTTACTATCAAAAAGGCATAAAAAGTAACAAGGACTAAGATGTGTTCATTGGATTACTGAAAAATCATGTTCCCCTAGTTTGAAGTAGTCAGGACTAAGAATCGGTGGTAGATCTTACATCCCGTAATGTACCACGAAAAGGTGATCAACCCACGTTACGGGGCAAGGGGGGTCGACTTTAACTTGACACTATTTCAATTTTGACATTTGCTCTTCAGTTATCAAAATGGCGTCCAATCAAGAGGAGCAACGCATCAAAATTTTGCACGCGCATCGTGAAAATCCATACTACTCGCACGCCGTGTTAGTGAAATCGCTAAAATACCTGTCAACAATGTAATAAAAGTGTTCGGGGAACGTTTGTCGAGAATCCGGAAGCCTGCATCGGAGAGAAATCGATAGCCGGCAACCGCAGCGATGACAAAAAGAGTGACCAGCGGCTTCAAGCGAATTCCCAACCTCTCCGTTCAAGATGTTGCAAACATGCTGGGAGTGTTGACGAGTTGAACTGTCAACTTATAAGAAAGTGCTTTCTTAGTGACTTCAAATTGCGATGATAAACAAAACAAGACGGCCAAAACACAGACGGCCATTATCGAAAAAAAAAAGCCAATGGAGTGGTATGCCGCCAACAACTTGTAGGTGGTGCCCAAGAACAAGAACCTTCCCAGCACGCCAGAGCTCCACCCAATCGAAACATATTGGACCATCGTCAAACGGAACCTGAAGAAGACCCAAAAAAAACCTGTTGGAAGCGAGAATCAGTTTATGGCAAACTGGCGTTCTGCGGCGAACAAAGTGAACGAAGTACAGAATCTGATGGCAGGAGTTAAACGAAAGGCCCAGCATTTCGGATTCGGTCAACCGGAGGTTTAGCTGAATAGTTTTTTTCTGTATTTTATAATTAAAAAAAAAAAAAAAATTTGTTTAATTTATTAATAAACACCCATTTTTGTTCTACCAAATTTTGATCGTAACACCCTTTAGCATTCCAGGATGATGTCGGGTGGTGTCGGGATTGTATTGTATTGTGAAGACAAATTGCAGGTTCGTTTTGCATGCTGCAGGCACAGGTTGGAATAGTGCAACGTTGAGCAATATCTGTCGTCGTTTTCTTGTAGTGAGTGCAGATGAATTGAGGAAACAAGGGAAGATAGCACGAAACAACTGTTACCGTATTTTGTTGATGCTTGGCTCTGGGAAAGATCAAGTGTTCATTCATGCTGCAAGTGCAACGTAATAACAATTTCATAATGAAATGTGGTCAGCATGTGATTGCTTTCGTCGACAGCTTATGATAATCATTCATCATTTAATCCAACGTCATTGTCTAATAAGGCTAATTGATTTCCAAGCTACTTCACATTGCAATCCATTAATTCCGTAATCCAATTAATCACCGGCAAAACCTGTTCGGCAAACAAACTATCAAAAGCCACACACTGCATGGAAGTTCAAACAACTCCAACCGTCAATCAGTTTCACTTTGATGTGAGCATCTCGGAAAGCCCTGCCAAGCAGCAGTCGTTCACTTCCAAGGATTCCGTTCATAAATATTTAACAACGCCGTTTCCACTTCCTTTCCAATTTGCCTCCTATCTATTTAATAAGTGTTTGACACTTTTAGTGCCTCAGCAGGCAGCCACTTCCAATCACGCACTCACACCTTATTCTCGTTCGAAGGAAACCGTTTATGCGTGTGTCAATTTCTGATTCCTGTTCCATTACAAGCCTAGGCTCCCCTTAGTTTGATTGCCTCTCAGTCCCGGGTCCAACAGCTTGTCGGTTACTCCGTTCTGTTGAAATACCACATCCGGCTGGAACGGTTGCTGACACATGCACACACAGACACGACATGAAGAGGAGAGCATTTCAAATGCTTTTCCCCCTCTGGGTAAAGGGTGCTCTTGGCTTCGGTGCGATAATGTTTTCCGTTCCATGCATAATGGATGAGTCTACCGAAGGCTTCTACTGGTCGGGCTGCCACGACCAATGCCATCTTGTATTGACTAAAGCAAGCAAAGCTTATGTTGATGTGAGCTGTGGCCTGTTGTTTCTGAGAATCTCAAAATTCCAAATTCTATTGTCAAAATTTAATATTGGTCAACTGTTGACCGAGTGATTTACTGCTGAAAATTTTCTTACGAAAACACTTCGCTGAATGCATGCAAACGATTCTTTATGGTTTCAGCTTCAATTTGACTATATTTTTACCACTGAGAAAAAGCAATCTAGCAGGGTTTTCTTGAAATGAAACACATGCACTACAAATTGTAGCTGATTTCGAGTTGCCGATAATAGAACAGCAGACTTACATGCAGTTCAAATGGAACGGTTGCCGAAGAAAAACTGGTTGCCGACAATACTCGCTCTCACTAGAGAAGATTGGAGCTTTGTAAAAGCGTTTCAAAACAGTTTTTGACAATTCTTTCGACTGAAATTGTTAGAGCAGCTGGCAGCAAAAGATTGTAAACAAACCAATAATGCATATGTGTGCGTTCCATAGAGAAAAAGGCTATAGAAAGAAGGTCGCTGCGTAGGTTGCCGAGAATACGTAAATTCCCCTATATCAATTTTTTTTTGTATTTCTTATTTTTTTTTGCATTTATTTTTTTTATTTTTGATACTATTTGAAATTACTGTAATTATTTGTCAAATATTTATTAAAAACACCATTGCGGCGATATTTAACCGCAATGGAAGAAAATGATAAAGGCGGGGGATGGTCGACAGACGACGAAACTCTTAATTCCACCTCACACGAAAGTCTCGAGGAAGTTGTGGAAATGGAAACCCTTGACGTTCCAGTTGACTTGCTCTCCAGCAAAAATACTGAAGCATATCCCAAGAAAAGGTATCGCCCACAACCCTCTCCCCCACCATCTCCTCCTCGTCCACCTGCACCCCCCACACCATTGCCCCCGAAAACCTCTGCGCTCCCCCGCCTAAAGGCTTACCCAGAAGCCTCGAAAGCCCCATGAGTTGTTTTTTTCCGGCCCAAACAAAAACCTTTGAACATTCCGAGGATCTCTAAGGATCTAACAACACATTTTTCGGCCGTTACCGAAATTTTCAAGGTAACACCAATAAAACTGCGCGTTACCGTTGATGACCGGAAGCAGGCTAACCAAATTGTTGCGTGCGAGCTCTTTTCATTGGAATACCGAGTCTACATACCCAGTAGTGAGGTAGAAATTGAAGGAGTGGTCACCGAAGCGAGTTTGACTAGTGATGATTTCTTGGGTCCCGATTCCTTCGGAATCTTTAAAAACCGTGCTCTTCCGAAGGTGAAGATATTGGACTGCCTTCAAATGCAGTCAGTATCCGTAGTAGGCTCCAAAAAAACTTATTCCTTGTCAAACTCGTTTCGTGTGACCTTTTCGGGTTCAGCGTTACCTCACTTCGTCGCTATTGGCAAGGTTCGGCTGCCTGTACGTCTGTTTGTACCTCGGGTAATGAACTGCTCGAAATGTAAACAACTTGGTCATACATCGGACTACTGCTCGAACAAACCACTCTGTGATCAGTGTGGCGAGCAACATCAAGAGGGCCCTTGCGGTGCTCCTCCAAAATGCGTGTACTGCAAGGAAAGCCTACATACCCTGACTGACTGCCCGAGGTACAAACAGCAGGGAGTAAAACTTAAGCGGTCTCTGCAAGCTCGCTCCAAGAGAACACTAGTAGAACTCTTGAAGAATACCGCTTCATCTTCTCAGACCACACCAAAGAGCAATAACACGTTCTCCATTTTGCCAGTTGATGATCTAGACTCTGACTCAGAGGTCGGTGAGGGTAGTCCGTTTGTCTTTAAAGGCAATACGAGAAAACGAGCAAAAAAACACATCACCGAAAAGCCTCGTAAGGCCACTTGTACGGACCACCCTGCCACCTTGGAAAAATCAAGAGGCAACGGAAATGCACCGAAACCCATTCCACCGGGTTTTAAACCTTGTAATTATGACAAGAACTTTCCGTCACTTCCAGGATCATCTAAAACCCCAGATGTCCCAGTTTTTCGGCCAGAAAAGCAGCTGAATAATCAGCAAGAACATGCCCCCATGTTCACGTTTTCTGGTATTGTGGATAGTCTTATGCCAAAACTTGACACATTTAAATTTTTAGTTAACAACTCACTTTCTGATGCATTTGCCCTTTGTGAAACATGGCTCTCTTCAGACAACGATCTTGCTTTCCACGATTTCAACATTATTCGCCTTGATCGGGCAGATTCGTATGGAGGGGTGCTTCTGGGGATCAACAAGCTCCATTCCTTCTACAGAATCGATCTGCCTTCGGTGACAGGCATTGAAGTTGTTGCATGTCAGGTTAATATTCGAGGTAAATGCCTCAGTATTGCCTCAGTATATCTTCCACCGCGAACTGCGATTTCTCGTCAAAGTTTCTCGGATATCTGCACGGCTATGCCGGAGCCACGGTTGATCTTAGGAGATTTTAACTCTCACGGTACAGGCTGGGGGGAACTGTACGACGACAACCGCTCAACCTTGATATACGAAATGTGCGACTTCTTCAAAATGACAATTCTGAACACCGGGGAAGCAACACGAGTAGCCAAACCTCCAGCAAAAGTAAGCAGATTAGACCTCTCACTTTGTTCGAGTTCACTATCGTTGGATTGCTCGTGGAAAGTAATTCAAGATCCCTACGGTAGTGACCATTTGCCAATCAAAATTTCTATTACCAATGGTTCATCTTCTACTCGCTCGGTCGCACAGACGAAACGTGTTCCGGGTGTTTCCGTCCGCAAGCGACCTCCCACCCCGTGGTGGGATAAAGAATGCACCGACGCGAACAGCGAAAAGTCCGCCGCGTTTAAACGCTTCCGATAACACGGTAACGTCGAGGATTTCGAGCGGTACACCGACCTCGAGAAAACCTTAAGGGCTTGACTTAAGCCAAAAAACACGATTTCTGGCGTCGGTTCGTCGATGGTTTGTCGCAAGAGACTTCCATGAGAACACTCTGGAATGTAGGCAGGAGAATGCGAAACGCGTCATCACCGATAAAAGAAGACAAGGAGTACTCGGACAGATGGATTTTCAGCTTCGCGCGGAATGTTTGCCCGGATTCGGTACCGGTTCAAACCAACGTTCGTGATCGTCCGTCGGGTAATAACGAAATAGATTCCCCGTTTTCGATGGTAGAATTCTCACATGCTCTCCTTTCATGTAACAACTCAGCTTCAGGAATGGATAGAATCAAGTTCAACTTGCTTAAAAATCTCCCAGACGTCACGAAAAGACGCTTGTTGAACTTATTCAATCAATTTCTGGAGCACAACATTGTTCCGGACGACTGGAGGCAAGTAAGAGTTATCGCCATTCTAAAACCCGGTAAACCCACGTCGGATTATAACTCGTACCGTCCCATCGCGATGCTGTCCTGTATACGGAAATTGTTGGAGAAAATGATTCTTTTTCGTCTAGACAAATGGTTTACTTTCAGATACGCAATTTGGATTTCGGAGAGGCAAAAGAACGAGCGACTGTCTTGCATTGCTTTCAACTGAAATTCAACTGGCCTATGCGCAAAAACAGCAAATGGGTTCAGTTTTCTTGGACATTAAGGGGGCTTTTGATTCTGTTTGTATCGATGTCCTTTCGGATAAACTCCACGGTAGTGGGCTTTCACCAATTATGAACAACTATTTGAGCAACTTGTTGTCTGAGAAATATATGAGCTTCTCTCATGGAAACTCGACAACTTCACGAATTAGTTACATGGGTCTCCCCCAGGGCTCATGTTTAAGCCCCCTTCTTTATAATTTTTATGTAAAAGACATTGATGGTTGTCTTGATGAAAATTGCTCGCTAAGGCAGCTTGCAGATGACGGGGTTGTGTCCGTTATAGGGCCAAGTGCACCGGACCTGCAAGGACCATTGCAAGATACCTTAGACAATTTGTCTTCTTGGGCTATGAAGCTGGGTATCGAATTCTCTCCGGAGAAAACTGAGTTGGTTGTTTTTTCTAGGAAGCATCATCCAGCACAGTTACAGCTTCAACTAAAGGGTAGAACAATCACTCAAAGTAGGGTTTTTGATCTAATTTCCGTCCTACTAAGGACATCATGCACTTTACCACGCTTTTTGGAAAGGGTTTGAACAAAACACGGAATGTTCTCATCAAAGATAACTTCTAAATTTATCCACCTTTCCATACGTACCGTTGGATTTGATAAAGAGTCAAACAACGTTGAGATATTATTATAAATCTAACACTGCTTCTTGCTTCTAAATTCGTCCTACGCGTTTCAATTCCGTCCAAACGCATTGAAACGCCATTAGATTTTCTTCGTCCTACGGATAAACGCAGAAAAAGGGGATGCGCTAGGAGCGCTTCTTTTGTTTTGAGAACAATGAGCGTAAATATGCATACAAGGCGCTCTAATAGGATTTATGTTGTAGCTAATGAACTAACGCATCGGAACAAACGTATTATTGTTGTATTGTTGTGCATTGTGAAATCATTGATATTATTGATGATTTCTGCTCGATAGAACGGAAATGGGCGATAAAGACGAAGTAGCGCTCTTCCCTATATCTTTCAAGTATTTAGGTGTCTGGTTCGATTCCAAAAGCACGTGGGGAAAACATATTGCGTATGTGAAACAAAAATGCCAACAAAGAATCAATTTTCGTCGTACAATTACCGGAACTTGGTGGGGAGCACACCCGGAAGATCTGATTAGGTTATATCGAACAACCATCTTGTCGGTTCTAGAGTACGGTAGCTTCTGCTTTCAATCCGCGGCGAAAACACATATCTTGAAGCTGCAACGGGTTCAATACCGTTGCCTCCGAATCGCGCTTGGCTGTATGCACTCGACGCATACGATGAGCCTCGAAGTACTCGCGGGTGTTCTCCCACTGACAGATCGTTTCGCGGAACTGTCCATCCGGTTTCTTATCCGTTGTGAAGTAATGAACCCATTGGTAATAGAAAACTTTGAGAAGCTGCTCGACAGAAATCATCAAACAAGATTCATGAGTCTCTATTACGAGTACATTGCCCTGGAGATTGGCCCTTCTTCATTCAATTCCTCTGGTGTTTGCCTCCAAGATTTTTATAGTTCCTCTGTAAATTTTGATCTGACCATGTTGCAAGCAATCCGTGGAATACCAGATCACCATCGGTCGATGGTTGTTCCCTTAATTTTTGCAAACAAGTACCACCATGTTAGTAACAATAAGAGTTTTTTCACAGATGGGTCAACTATAAACGCTTCTACTGGATTTGGAGTATTCAACGAATTTCATAGCGCCTCATATCAACTGCAAAAACCCTGTTCCGTATACGTTGCGGAACTAGCAGCCATATTTTACGCAGTAGAGCAAATTGCCTCACTACCATCTGATCACTATTTTATTTTTACTGATAGCCTTAGCTCGTTGGAGGCTATTCGATCAATGAGGCCGATGAAGCACTCCTCGTATTTCCTGACCGAAATCCGAGCAAAATTGAGTACTTTATCTAACTGCTCCTATACTATCACATTAGTTTGGGTCCCATCTCATTGCTCAATTCCGGGTAATGAGAAAGCGGATTCGCTAGCTAAGGTGGGCGCTAAAGAAGGCGATATTTTTGATCGACAAATCGCCTTTGCGGAATTTTTCTCAATTACCCGTCAGCACGTCCTCACCAACTGGCAACAAAAATGGAATGAGAGTGATCTGGGAAGATGGTTACATTCTATTCTCCCACAGGTATCGAACAAGCCATGGTTCAAAGGATTGGACATGAGCCGTGACTTTATACGTGTCATGTCAAGGCTCATGTCCAATCACTACTCGTTAGACTCGCATTTCTTCCGAATCGGGCTCGCAGGCAGCAATTTGTGCGCTTGTGGTAGTGGCTATCACGATATCGACCACGTACTTTGGTCATGCACCCTCCATTGTGTTGCTAGATCCGAGTTATCCGCATCCCTCAGGGCCCGAGGAAAACAACCTATGCGGCCCGTTAGAGACATCTTGGCGAGCCGAGATCTCGAATATTTTAATTTAATTTATGTGTTTTTAAAACGAATCGATCTGAGGATTTAGTAGTTAGTGTCATCTTGTGTTCTCTCAAGTTGCTAGGTCTCCATCGGTGTATCCCCATGTTTGTCTTTTTCTCCAGTAAGTCGCTTAGTTCTAGATCAAGAGCACATTGCTCTAAAAAACCTTGTGTTCTCAATCCCTACCCTGCCACCCGTTTGTTACAATTTGTTACCCCTAACCTCGAGATAGCCGCGAGTTAGCGGCCCCCGCTTTACTAACGTTAGTTTTAAGTAATTTTGTAACCCAAACGCGAGGGGGGCGACACATCTAAATCTCAATTTTAGATGCTCAATAAATCTCACACTAGCGAATCAATCTTCGAAAAATCTTCTTTCATTTCTCGCATCTACTTGCATCGCGCATCATCTTTTTGCAGGAAATCTTCAAAATCGTGATAAATCTTCTATCTATCTACCCAGCGTACGCGCAGCTAGCCACAGCAAAACACAATATTTCCTGCATCGTAGATAGAGTCGTCCCCCTCGCCCAAACGATGAATATCGGCTCCGCAAAGCTACGGCAAATGAGCCTGGAAAAATAAAACCATATATAAAAAAAGGCCGCTTATGATACTATTGACCGTGAAGAGCTATGGAAGATTATGGACGACAACGGTTTTCCCGGGAAGCTGACCAGACTGATCAGGGCTACCATGGATGGTGTACAGTGCTGCGTGAAGATATTGGGTGCGTTATCGTACCCGTCTGAAACACGCAAAGGACTTCGACAAGGCGATGGTCTTTCCTGCCTCCTGTTCAACATTGCGCTAGAAGGTGTTATGAAACGTGCGGGCTTTAACATCTTCAATAAGTCCAGCCAGTTCATCTGCTTCGCTGATGACGTGAACATTTTCGGAAGAACGTTTCGGGCCGTGGCGGAGCAATACACCAGGCTGAAACGTGAAGCAGAGAAGGTTGGATTAAAGGTGAATACGTCGAAGACAGAGTATCTGTTAGCTGGAGGAACCGAGCGGGATAGGGCCCGACTATCGACGGAGATGAGTTCGAGGTGGTGGATGAATTCGTGTACCTCGGATCATTGGTGACGTCGGATAACAACTGCAGCAGAAAAATTCATAGAAGCATAAATGCCGGAAGTCGTGCTTACTACGGACTCCACAAGACCCTGAGGTCGGGTAAACTTCACCTGCGTACTAAATGTACCATGTACAAGACGCTGATAAGACCGGTAGTTCTGTACGGGCACGAGACGTGGACGATGCTTGAGGAAGACCTGCAAGCACTGGGTGTTCTCGAACGACGAGTGCTTAGGACCATCTTTGGTGGGGTATCTGAGAACGGTATTTGGAGGCGAAGGATGAACCACGAGCTGGCGTATCTCTATGGCGAACCCTGTATCCAGAAAGTTGCGAAAGTTGGACGGGTACGATGGACGGGACACGTTGTAAGAATGCCGGACAACAATCCCGCAAAAATGGTGTTTGCCTCGAATCCAGCCGGTACAAGACGAAGAAGAGCACAGCGAGCAGGATTTTGGAAGTGTGGGACAGTCAATAAATTGGAGACAAGCAGCCACGGATCGAGTGAATTGGCGTAACATTGTGTCGGACCAGGATAAGTAAGTAAGTAATTTTGGTATCCATAACAGATACGTACTTCGACTACAATTTTCAGTCTTCATCAATGTCATTCCCACTAAAGACTGTCGGGCTGGAGGCCACTCGATGGTTGGGGATTCATCCTCCTTCAGGACCACCATTTGACCCACCTTTAGCAGGGTTGCTTGACTGGTTCATTGTTGTTGGCGATTCCCGATCCGGGCTACACGGAGGTTCCTACGAGCCGGTACAGCACTACCAGGAGCTGCAACAACTAGTACAGCAGTATTAGAAGCTATGGAGGCGAGAGTACATCTCACTGCTGCACAACCTCAACACAGGAGTGGAACTTCGGATCAGAAAGTGGCTCCACTTGTCATTTGCGAACACTAGCGCACCTAGCGGTAGAAGGCATATTCTACCTGTAGCTAAGATAGGCAGCATGCTATGATAGTGTGAGTGCACATAGAAAGCCCGTGTGGAACGCTACCACAACACATCGCTTGTTGAGCAGAAAAACGAACCACTTTTTGATTCACCGATTTGTTTGGACTTCCCCTTCTGTTCTGTGACCTCAAGCAACCCTGCTAAAACAGTGGGTCAAATGGTGGACCTGAAGGAGGATGTTTCCGCAGCAATCGAGTGGCCTCTAGTCCGAATAGTTGAAGTCTATCCCGGTCCCGACGGTGTAATCAGGGTAGTGAAGGAATGCATCTGAAGGTTCATGTATTATATCTAACAACAATTAATCAAACTATGGCAGAATTAAAATCGATGATACAGCATGTTTACCTGGGTACACTGAAAACATTATTTCTTTATTTCCTTCACGCTCATTTCGTAAAAATGATTTTCGTAAATATAACAATTTTTTTTTTTTTTTTTATTATAGTCACTTTAACACTCTTGGGTCATTCGTGACTTGTCCGGGGGTGAGATTTGAACTCGTGACTTTGGCGTGAGAGGTATGGATGTTAACCACTACGCCGGGGTCGCCCCCAGATATAACAATTGTTTCGTTATTTGTGTGAATCATTCGTATTGCATTTCAACATATACAATGCCCCAACATAATTTGTGCAATACAAGAACAGTCCTTCGTATGGATGTCAACACTGCCTACAAACATCATGTGTGCATTCGAGCATACTAAGAAACCAAGTGTTCACCTATGAAAATCATTCGTTTAAACTAGCTTTATAAGCACGTTATTCGTGAACATTACGAATCTATTCGTTGAGGCACTATTGCTTTCGTTCGTAGTATGAATGTTCACGAGTCAGGAGTAAACAAACATGGTTCGCTATTTGAGCTGGAACAACATGACAGTTTAAGTCTACTGCGCTGCCACCGAGTTGTTTAAGGTCCATCTCTGAAACAAGCAGTTCACGGTCAGGTGAGTTCGGTGAGAAATTTACAAGAGTGACAATTGTTGATTGAACTTATCTCTTTCTATCTGTTCCACAGCCTGACGATCATTTCTTCGACGAGAATGAAGCCGATTCACAGTGGCTGGCGCACCCGGATCGAAATCTGGACAGCATCCTGATAGTGGGTGCTACCTACTACATAATTCCCTATGATCACCACATCGAAAATAAAAATTTCGAGCTTGATAATCCTCAGGAGAGGTTCAAAGCGACTCAATCGAAGCGGGTTCTCTTCATCGGTGACATGCTGCCGTAGAATATGGGCTTTGGATCTCACAAGGTTTCAGGAGCTCCTAATGCGTGTGGAGTCTCTACAATACTACCATCGCACCAGAAGCCAGACAAGCAGTCCGATTTCTACAAGCCTTTGAATTTCAGCTATCTGCTGGATGGAGAGAGTTGCTGAGTGAAAGATTTTCAATAAAGGTTTAATTTTGGTTAAACTGAAGCGACCATTTTTCATTTGAACGAAATTTTCGCTTCCCTTAGTATTCTTTTTCATACAATGTAAGAACATTGTTTTGTACACACGAATGATTTGTATTTATTATCTGAAACATTCGTCGCGAGTGTGGCAATGTTTCGTAAAATATAAGAATGTAACGAACAAAATTATTTTGGGGATTATAACGAAACTAGCTTCGTATACAAAACGAATTTATTTCGTTGCAGAAAACAACGAATGAATTCTTGGCACAAACGAACGCATTTGTTGTATAGACTTAATTTTATTTTCAGTGTATGGTCAAAATCTAATAATATAAGGCTCACTTAAAATACCTGTTACACATTCAATTTCGACCCGATTTTATCACAACAGGATTCATTTTGAAAGAAAATAAAAAGTATTATGTCCATGTTACTTGCCTAGGTTGCTCTAAACTGTGAAAAAATGTTTATGACATATGTTAAGTGGTTTGAAAAACCAATATTCTTTTTTTAAATGCATACTGAAGCAGTTCGAAAAGGCCACATGCTTATTTTCGATCTTTTCGATCCCAGTTTGCTCCTCGTTGCCCCAAGGAGCTTAAACATTGTGTTTTAAAATTTTCGATACCTAAGTATGGTTCATGAGTAATTTGATTATTTTAAACAAGCAGGTTAGGGCGGCCCCTAGAAAATCGGCTTTCTTTAAATATCTTTCTATACATTCATTTCTCGTAAAAACTCCGTTTACTCCATGTAGAGATATTGACAATTTAAAAAAGCATTTTTTTCGAAGAAAATCACCTTTAACTAAGGGGTTGTTCATAAACTACGTAGACAGTTTAGGGGGGGGGGTTGACAATTATCCACGACCCATAAAAATGTTAAAAAAAATTTGCATGGACAATTGTCTACGCAGGAGGAGGGGGGGGGGTCAAGAATCCCAAAAAAAACTGTCTACACACTAAGATTATTTTACCGAAATCTCAACAGCTGAACATTCGGTAAACAGTTCGTCATCGTTTTGCTTTTTTTTTTTCCTTTGTTGGGTACATTTTTCCACTGCGACCAGTTATTTGATCTATTGTGGCGGGCCCCGGTTTAATGTATGCCACATCAGGGTGTTGTATCACTATTTGTTTGAGTGATTTCCACTAGCTGACTATAGGCATTGTCCCAGTAAGGTATTATAGAACGAATGAACTTTATTGCCTTACTGGGATGAGTCATCCATACTTCTGAGGGCTGTATTAAACCCTTATCGAAAAAAGTTTTCCTTTTATGAAAAAGTGCTGCAGAGTTACATAGTAAATGTTCCGAGTTTTCACTCTCTAGGTTGCAGAATCGACACTTGTCATCTTCCAATTTGCCTAGCTGTTTTAAATAATATTTACTTGAACAGTGGCCCGTAACTAGGCCACTAAAAGTACATAGATCTTTTTTGGAGAGACTAAGAAGTCTTTGAGTTGCTCCTTTATTAGGTGATATAAATCTTTTGGACTGTCGAGCTATTTTAGTGTTTTTCCAAATGTTATCTATCATCGATTTTTCCCAGTTTTTTAGTACCATTTTGAGGGTACATTCTGAGGCCCCACAAAATGGTTCTGGACCTAGGAATGGTTTTGATGATCCCAATCTTGCTAATAAATCTGCCTTTTCATTACCTTCAACCCCACAGTGCCCAGGTACCCAAAATAAGTTAACTGTACTATTTTTAGCCACCTGCTGTAGTAATTGAATGCATTCCCAAACCAGTTTAGAACAACATGTAACTGACCTCAATGCTTTTAGGGAAGCTTGACTGTCAGAGAAAATATATACATTTGTATGTTTGTAATTACGACGTAAACAAACCGTAGCACATTCAATAATTGCCTGTATTTCGGCTTGAAATACGGTTGGCCACTTACCCATAGATATTGACATGTTGACACCAGGACCCGTTACCCCAGCGCCAACTCTGTTGTTTAATTTGGAGCCATCAGTGTAGAAAATTACTGATCCTGGTTGAATACTAGGTCCCCCTGATTCCCATTCAGTGCGACTAGGTTCAGTGACGTTGAATAGTCTTTCAAAGTTATACTGTCTATTCATCCAGTCTTCATGAGTTAATAAAGAATTAATTTTAAATTCCTTCAAAATACTGAGATGACCCCTAAGGTCCCCATCAAAAAACTGTTTTGTTCTTTTTAACCTTAGTGCGTTTCTTTCGGCTTCTAACTGCACAAATATATGTAAGGGAAGCAGATTTAGCATTGTATCTAGCGCTTTAGAGGGCGTGCTACGAATTGCTCCTGTGATGGAAATTGTAGCAAGTCTTTGCAACTTTTCGAGTTTTTTTTAGCATATTTAACTTTTGTTTTTGGCCACCAAACTAATGATGCATATGTTATTCTGGGTCTTATTATAGCCTTATAGATCCAATCGATCATTTTAGGTTTCAGTCCCCATTTATTACCAAATGTTTTTTTGCTTATCCATAGGGCATTTGTAGCCTTGCTTATTATTTTATTCAAATGTAAGTTCCAATTTAGTTTGCTATCAAGAATTACTCCCAGATACTTAACCTTTTGAGAAAGGACTAATTTAGTATCCTCCAAGTGCAAATCTGGTATTTTTATTTTCCTTTTATGTGTAAATGGTATAATAGTAGTCTTATGAGGGTTTATGGACAACCCCTCATCTTTACACCACGCCATCGTTAAATTAAGAGCATATTGTAACCTATCTCTGATAACGTGTTCATATTTCCCACGAATAATGATTACTATGTCATCGGCAAAACCAATTATTTCAAATCCTTGCGCTTCAAGATGTAATAGTAGTTCGCCGGCTACCAGTGACCACAGCAAAGGTGAAAGAACCCCTCCTTGTGGGCAACCCTTCACGGTCCTTACCGTGACCGTTGAACTACCATGACTGCATGTTATTTCTCGTTTTTGCAACATTTCAAAAATCCAATCTACGTTTTATCAAAATTTCGTTTTATCATAACGTTCCTCATTGAATAATGAGATGCATTGTCAAATGCTCCTTCAATATCTAGAAACGCAGCTAACATAATCTCTTTGGCTTCAAAGGTTTTTTCAATTTTTGTCACTAGTGTATGAAGTGCTGTTATTGTGGATTTTCCGTGTTGGTATGCAAATTGCTGTTTATTTAATGGGATCGAATCTAAATTCTTTGACTTAATATAATCATCAATCAATTTCTCTATTAATTTCAACATACATGACGAAAGGCTAATAGGTCTAAAGGATTTTGGACTCTTTTTATCCTTTATGTTAGCTTAAGGAATAAAAACCACACGAATTTGTCGCCAGAGTTTTGGAATGTGGTTCAACCGCAAACTGGCCCTGAACATTTCAGTTAAGCAAGGAATTAGCATTCCTTTGCTTTTTTGAATCATCACAGGACGGATTTCATCATTTCCTGGAGATTTAAATGGTTGAAACGAATTTACAGCCCATTCAACTCTTGCTTGAGTAAAAATACGACTTGCTAGATCTTGCGTGTTCTGCCTGGCCATTTTTTGCCCAGTTATTTTTGCAATATCATGAGGATCCTCGAAAACTTCTGTGCTGGTCTTCTCTGATCCAGTCAGTGTATCTAAGGAAGTCGTATTTTCATTCAAGACCGGTAGAGATGCTGGAAAGTGTACTTGCATCATCAAATTCAAAGTTTCTGATGCATTAGAAGTAAAACTCCCGTTATCCTTTTTAAGAGTACCTAGACAATTAGAATGATCGTTTGACAAGACTTTTTGCAATCTAGCAACCACTGGAGTACTTTCAATATTTTCACAAGTGTGCCTCCAGTTTTTGCGTTTTGATTTTCTAATCTCTTCATTATACAAAGTAAGAGCTTTCCTATACTGCCGTTATACGCATAACTGTCCCATGTTCTATGCAATCCTTATGCACCGTGGGACTCTTATGCGTAGAACGGCAATATATGTATCCCACTGTAAAGTACGCTTTGCTTGATTAAACATTTTCCGAGCCTGTTTCCTTAGATTTTCCAATCTAGTATTCCACCATGGAACATCTCTATCCGTTGATCTTACCTTGATTGGGCAACTGTTGTTAAAAGCATGCATTATTCTGTTTGTTACTTGAAGAGAGGTATTTTCTAGTTCTTTATGAGTGTTAATTCTTTTTTCCAGGAAACTACCCCCCGCTGCTAGATTAGAATAATAGAGATCCCAGTTTGTTTTCCTGGGATCTCTGAAAGTTTCTTTGATAATGTCATTCACTTTATATTCAAATAATATATGTTTATGATCAGATAGGGATACTTCATCTGATACATGCCAATTATGTATTTTTTCTGAGAGTGTGTTACTACAGAGTGTTAAATCCAGAACTTCTTGTCTTATGGAATTCATGAAAGTAAAATCAGTACCCTCATTACAAATATTTACGTTATTTTTTGTTATATATTCTAGTAGCCACTCACCTCTTGTGTTGATATCTGTGCTGTTCCATATTGTATGATGCGCGTTCGCATCACAACCGATGATGAATGCTTTATTTTGTGATTTACAAAATGTAACGAATGCTGATACTTCTGGGGGAGGCACATCGTCTACGTCCCCAGGAAAATATGCAGATGCCACGTAGATTTCCGTTTTTCCACGCGTGGTAGGAATTTCAATAGATGCCGCTACAATATCCCGTTTAATAAATTCTGTAATAGGTAACATTTTTACATTCCCATTTACAAGAATAGCAGATCTTGGAAACTGCTGTGTTTGATCATATATAAACTTACATGATTTAGTAATAATGCCTAAAATGTTTCCATTTTTTGACCATGTCTCCTGGATGAAAGCAATATCCAGTTTGCTTTGAATAAATCTCTTGCAAAGTAAAGGGTGATACGGTCAAAATTTGGTCAAGGGAAAACGCGTGTAAATCAGTGAAATCGTTTATTTAAAAAATCAAATTAAATTTCTTTTTCAAGTTCAATCAGTATAAAATTCAGGAAAAATATTCAGTTAGGCTTCCACTTTTCCAAATCCGAATTGCCGGGCCTTACGCTTGATCCCTGCCATCAGATTTTGTACAGCCACCTTGTCCACCTTCTTCGCCGCAGAAAGCCAGTTTGCCTTGAACTGCTGCTCGCCCTTAGCAGTTTTTTTGGTCTTCTTTAGGTTCCGCTTGACAATAGCCCAGTATTTCTCAATTGGGCGGAGCTCTGGCGTGTTGGGAGGGTTCTTGTCCTTGGGAACCACCTGCACGTTGTTGGCGGCGTACCACTCCATGGCCTTTTTACCGTAATGGCAAGATGCCAAATCCGGCCAAAACAGTACGGAACAACCGTGTTTCTTCAGGAAAGGCAGCAGACGTTTATTCAAACACTCTTTCACGTAAATTTCTTGGTTGACAGTCCCGGAAGCTATGAAAATGCTGCTTTTCAAGCCACAGGTACAGATGGCTTGCCAAACCAGATATTTCTTTGCGAACTTTGACAGTTTCATGTGCTTGAAAACATCTGCTACCTTTCCCCTTCCTTTTGCCGTATAAAACTCCTGTCCCGGAAGCTGCTTGTTTTCGGCTTTGACGTAGGTTTCGTCGTCCATTACCACGCAGTCAAACTTCGTCAGCATCGTCGTGTACAGCCTCCGGGATCGCGCTTTGGCCGTCGTATTTTGTTTATCATCGCGATTTGGAGTCACTACCTATCTTGTAAGTCGATAGTCCGGCTCGTTTTTTGGCTCGATGCACGGTTGTAGACGATACACCCAGCTTATTTGCGGCATCTCGGAGAGAGAGGTTAGGGTTTCGCTTGAAACTACCGGCAACTCTCTTTGTCGTCTCAGCGGCTTCCGGTTTTCGATTTCCCCCCGATCCAGACTTCCTGGCTGTCGACAAACGTTCCCCAAACACTTTAATTACATTTGTAACGGTTGATTTGGCAACTTTTAGCGATTTTGCCAACTTTGCGTGCGAGTAGCTCGGATTTTCGCGATGCGCGAGCAAAATTTTGATACGCTGCTCTTCTTGCTTGGACGGCATTTTGACAACTGAAGAGTGAATTCCAAAATCAAAATAGGACCAACATTCTACACACACACACCTTCAAAATGAGGGGTGTTCAGGTTTTTTAAATGCAAAATTGAAAGAAATACGTCAAGTTGATATTGACCAAATTTTGACCGTATCACCCTTTACTCAGGTTTTGAAAGAAGCCGTTCAGTATATTGGACACCGATCAGACCTGGGACATTGTGATTAGTTGTGTTTCCACCCACTTTATCGTCTCCAGTTTTATTACAGGTCCTTGTGGTAATACTGTTACACTTGGTCCTGGGACATTCAGGTTGGTGATGTTTTTACCCACATCGTCACCAGTACCACAGGTCCTTTTATCAACACTGTTGGCCTCTGTACTTCGTTCAACTTCCATTTTTTCCGATCGATTTATGTTCGGGACTTTCTTCCTAATAGGAGCATTCCCAAATTTGTAATCCAAGACAAATTCACATTCCACTAACGATCTCATTGATATCCCATCAACGCTAAAGGTGAGTTCCACATGACGTTTATTTATTATTTTCCACATAAATATCTTCCAGCTATCAATTACTAAACCTTCATTTTGAGCTTCTAGAAGAGCAAGAATGTCTTCGTTGCTACCTTCTGCACTCATGGGAAAGAACCCAATTAATGTCTCTGGTTGCGGGATTTGATTTTCATCAACCGCAATAAGCTCTGCCCCCACCCAAGGAATTATACTAGAAATTATTCTTTTTATCCAGTCAGATGTTTCCTGGTTTTTACAAATAAGAATAAGGTAACCTGGTCTGAACAAACAATTGCCAAATTTAGGTTTAATCTTTTCTTTACGTTGATGGACCACTTTGTTAAGAACAGCTTTTTGTGTTGCAATCAGCTGCTGCATTGTTAATTCAGAAGTTGGGTAGCCTTTTGGAAGTATGCCTATCTTCACGCTATTAACTACATCCCTATACGATGGTTTGATTCTACCCTCTGTACCTTTGGAATGTCCAGAGGACTCTGCTCTAATTATATCTAAACGATGCTGTACTGATTTGAAATCCAAAGGCAGTTTCGATCCCGTGGGACGACCCTGCTTCTTTGGTCGCGGATTGTCCCCACTACTGTTTGACTCACTGTATCGAAAATGCTTAGCTGCGTCCGAATTGGGAGTGAGCAAAGGGAAGATAGCCAGACGGCGAGCTTCTACAGGGTCTACTCCATCTTCAATTAAACGTTTAAATCGTTTTTTCCCAGCCCCACTGTTGCTAACACTGCCAGTCCGAACTTTTCTACTCGGGTATCGCAGTCGTCGCGCCGTCAACCGTCAGGCCACCCCTGAGCGTAACCATAGCAACAAAAGAACGATCGGGGCAAGCGGGTGTGAGAAAATAGTAAAAAATTTGTTCAGAGTGAAAAAGTTAGTTGACTTGTCTCCAAGTTTGTGGTCAGTTCGTGTCATCTTTTGCTGAGGGAACCCCTGGCGAATAAACTGAAATTCCTTCCCCAACAAATAGCCTGGACACGAACTTCTCTCGACAGGTGAGAAAACACCCGGCCGTCAACGACCAGGACGATTCTTACATTTTGGTCCTTCTCTCGACAGGTGAGAAAACACCCGGCCGTCAACGACCAGGACGATTCTTACATTTTGGTCCTTCTCTCGACAGGTGAGAAAACACCCGGCCGTCAACGACCAGGACGATTCTTACATTTTGGTCCTTCTCTCGACAGGTGAGAAAACACCCGGCCGTCAACGACCAGGACGATTCTTACATTTTGGTCCTTCTCTCGACAGGTGAGAAAACACCCGGCCGTCAACGACCAGGACGATTCTTACATTTTGGTCCTTCTCTCGACAGGTGAGAAAACACCCGGCCGTCAACGACCAGGACGATTCTTACATTTTGGTCCTTCGAATGTCAAACGACAGTTTATATGGAACCGCAGTTACGCCGCTCCAATAGAGAAACTCGGGGCGCAGTACCGAGACGATTCGAAAACTTTCTCGTGGGCCTTCCACGTCATTCGAACATATATCGAACTCCTCCAGTCAACAGCAATCCGCAAGATCAATCGAACCTGCAATCCAGGAACGATGAGTCCGTTCTAGCTTCAAATGAAAATCGCACGGATAAGGTATATGTCACTAGTTCCCGTGGTTCAAATGGAGCGCCCTCGTCTGATCGACGTTCAAGTAGAAGCCGGTCTTCCAAAATCAGCGAAGCTGATAGCCAACTCAGAGCCCTGTTGTTGGAGGAGCAGATTGAGGAAGAAGAACTAAAGGCTTCAATCGAACGAGACAGGATCCTGGCTGAAAAGCAACTGGCTGCGTTGCAAATTCAACAAGATCTAGCGCTGAAGACGGAACAGAGGAAAGTGGAATTCCTAAAGCGAAAGCATGAACGCGAATCGAAGAAGAATGAACTGAGGTCTGGTTCAAGTCACGACTCGAGCATCTCCAGCAGATCGAGTGCGTGCACCAGTACATCGAGACGTGTTTGCAAATGGCTGTCTGAATCAGATAAAATGAAGACAGATAATGCAAACATTGAGCCGTCTAACCAATTGGCCCGACCATTATTTCACGAACCTGGAGCTAGAAATCATGTAACTGCTCCTGAGCCAGGAGTGAATGAAATCTTGTCTCAGGCTTTCAAGGCGTTGCAGAGTCGAAACGTAAAAGACCTGCCTTCGTTTTCTGGTGACGTAATGGAGTGGACGATTTTTGAGAGCGAATTCAAAACGTCCACTGAAGAGTTTAAGCTGACCGATCGCGATAACCTGAGGCGGTTGAATAAGTCGCTGCAAGGTAAAGCGCGCAAGACCGTGGAATCATTGCTTTCATCTCCTGATAATGTACAGCAGATCATGAGGATGCTGAAATCTAACTTTGGACGCACGGAATGGGTGGTGGCGAATAGATTGGAAACACTGAGAAACCTGGAGAGCATCAAGGAGGGAAACATCGAGTCCTTTCGTGTTTTCTACAACGCGGTGATTGGAACCAAGGTTGCGATGCAGAATGTCAAGACGGATAATTACTTGATGAATCCGGAACTCATCTCACACCTGACTGAAAAACTGCCTGCATTCAGCAAGCAGATGTGGGTTCGACACAAGGCCGCTTTGATGAAGGAAGATGTCGTAATCGACTTCAACATTTTTTCTCGCTGGTTGGAGGATGAGATGGACAATCAACTCGCAAGTCTAAATCCTGTCTTCAGTGCCAAGAAATCAAACTTCTCACTGAAGCCGAAGCAGATTGTTCTCAACGTCAACAGTCGTGAGGCGGAAGAGACAGCGAAGTGTCCGCTATGCTCGTCAAGATCGCATGCTAGTTTGGAGAAGTGCGAGCAATTCCGCAAGTTATCTGTTGCTCAACGTCGGTCTGCTGCTAATTCTTGCAAGGTCTGCTACACCTGTCTGAGCGCGGATCACACAAGAAGAAACTGTAAATCCAAGAAGAAGTGTTCGATCTGTGAGAAGAATCATCACGAACTGGTCCATAATGATGAACTTCCAATGACCACCGCGTCTCGCCGACCGGATACTCAAGACAGTCAGATGAACGTATGTAACGTGAACGGTAAAAACGTCAACACACTGCTCCGAGTGGGAAAAGTGAAGATTCGTGGTCCGAATGCCGTCGAGGAAGTGTTTGCCCTTTTTGATGAAGGCTCTTCTCTCTCGATGATGGATGCTGCTGTAGCGACGAGGATTGGAATGCAAGGGCCGATCTCTTCCGTGAATTATAGATGGACTAACGGCATTTCACACAAGGAGGAACATTCCATGATGTTATCTTTCCAAATCTCTGGACCGTCGGAACAAGCGAAATGGTTCGTGGCAAACAATATTCGCACGGTGCAGAGCATCGACTTGCCACGGGTTAAATTTGACGTTGACAGAGTAAAGCTGTTGTACCCGATGTTGGATGAGGATAAACTGGCTGCGATACAAGATGCTCGTCCCTGTATGCTGATTGGTTCGAACAACGCTGGTCTGATTGTACCCCTGAAGACGGTGCAATACTCACTGAACGGTTTGCAGTTGACTCGGTGCCATCTGGGTTGGACGATTCACGGAGTAATTGAACCGAACGCTGCTGGATCAAACGATCATCATGCTTTCCTGATGTGTTCTGAAGACGATGACACCGAGCTAACGGATCTGGTGAAGCAGATGTACAAGGTGGAAGACTTTGGCATCACTGGTCAGTCCCCGAAGATACCAGACGAAGATCAACGTGCACTGGATATTATGAACCGTACAATCACGCGACGAGGAGAACGCTTTGAGGTAGGACAGATCTACAAGTACAATAACTTCGCATTTCCGGATAGCAAGCCACATGCACTGCGTCGACTTCAAATCACCGAGAAGAAGATGGATTCCGATCCTGATTTCGCTGAGAAATACTGTAGTAAGATCCAGGACTACGTGGAGAAGGGATATGCTCGAAAACTGGAGCCTGAAGAACTTGCTGAAACACCGAACACCTGGCATTTGCCTCACTTCAGCGTGGTAACTGCCGATAAGTTCCGATTGGTTATGGACGCCAAGGCCAAATCTCACGGATTTTCGTTGAACGATCTGCTACTGAAAGGTCCTGATTTCGTTCCCGCATTGATTGCGATTCTGATGCGCGCTAGGAAGAAGAAGATTGCTTTTGTGGCAGACATTATAGAGATGTTCCATCAAGTCATCATTCGTAGATTGGATCAGGACTCCCAGCGTTTCTTCTTCCGTGGTATGGATCGCTCTAGCCCCCCCAGCGTATACATTATGATGGTGATGATATTTGGCGCTGTGTCTTCTCCTTCGATGGCACAATTCATCAAAAACTTCAATGCAAAGGAACTGGAAGAAAAGTACCCTGGCGTTGAACGAGCTGTGCTGGAACAACACTACGTCGATGACTATTTTGATTGCGTGGACACGGAGGAAGAAGCCATTGAACTGGTGCAGCGAGTGGTGAAGGCACATGATCACGGAGGATTCAAACTGGTGAAATTTGCATCGAACTCTGAAACTCTTCTGGATTCGCTTGACCCTTCTTTAGTAGCCGAGAAGAAAGGAAGTGACACTCGTGTACTCGGTATCAGGTGGGATCTTCTTTCAGATGAATTTGTGTTCCCGTTGGATTTTCCAAAACTGGATGAGAACTTCCGTACTGGTGGCACGGTGCCTACCAAACGGCAGCTGCTGAAGTTTATGATGAGCATCTTCGATCCATTGTGTTTACTCAGTCCGATTACGATACACCTGAAGATTATGTTCCAAGAACTGTGGCGGTTGCAATCCGGATGGGACGACGAAATTCCTGATAGCCTGGTCCCGAAATGGATGGAGTGGTTGAGCGAAACTGCTAAGCTGGAAGAAATACGTGTTGCGAGGTGCTACTTCCCGGAGGTATCGTCCTTTGCCGATGCTGAGCTGCATGCTTTCTGTGACGCAAGCGATAAGGCTTTTGCATGTGTGATTTACATGGTTCATCGTCGAAACGGTAAGTCACACGTTGCATTGGTGTATGCCAAGGCAAGAGTTGCTCCACTGAAATCATCGACGGTACCACGACTTGAACTTCAAGGGTGTGTTCTTGCAAGTCAAATGATGAAGGTAGTTCAAGACGAACTAAAAATAGAAGTGAATATGCAGTACTTCTGGACCGATTCTAAAATCTGCTTGAGTTGGTTGAAGACGAGTCAGAAGCTCACGGCATATGTTGGTTCTCGTGTCATGAAAATTAAGGAGAATGGTCATGGAGTTGATCTGTGGCATTGGGTTCCATCACAGCTGAACGTAGCTGATTTGGCTACGAAGTCCTCCAAGTTTGGTTGTATGCAGGAATGGTTGAAAGGTGCTGACTTTCTGTATCGGGATAGTGTCCATTGGCCGAACAATGAACCGCTAGAGATGTCCTCGTCTGAGTTGATAAATTTCCATATGGAAGTGATTGCTGACGTTTCCGTGGATCCGATGTGTTGTACCGTGGTTGAAGTTGAGTTAGTTGACCTTCCCGATATTGAGAGGTTCTCTGATTGCAATCGCTTGATTAGATCTACTGCGTACTACCTGAAAATGCGAAAGATTTTAGCACTGCCAAAGTGTAAAAAGCCTAGATATTTGACAATCTCCGTGAACGACATGGATGAAGCTAAGAGTGCCTGGTACAGGAAGGTACAGTCGCAAATTTTCTGTGAAGAGTTGCGCAGTCTGAAGCAGACCGGATTCGTGAAAAGCAATAGTCGTTTGAAAACATATTCGCCGTTTCTGGAAAACGGAATCATCCGTATGCGAGGTCGTGTGCAGGATGATGGAAAGTCGTTTGAAGTGAACAATCCTGTGATTCTTCCTGACAACCACCAGTTTTCAACTCTACTGATTCGTATGTACCATATCGCCAACGCACATCAAGGAATGGAAACCGTTGTTAACAATATCAAGGAACGGCACCGTATCCTGAAGATTCGCTCACAGGTAAAGAAGTACACGATGTCCTGTGTCAAGTGTCGTGAGCTTAGAGCAAAACCGACCGTTCCGCAAATGGGAAACCTACCACCGGAAAGAACAACCCCGTTCGTGTTCCCGTTTACATGTACGGGTATTGATTATTTTGGACCGTTGTCTGTAAAAGTTGGTCGTCGTGTTGAAAAGAGGTGGGTAGTATTGTTCACGTGTATGACATCAAGAGTTGTACACCTTGAAGTCGTGCCATCTTTAGACACGGGCAGCTGCATAATGGCCATCCGCTGCTTCATGTCCATCCGTGGCTTACCACAGTGCATCATGACCGACAACGGTACCAACTTTACTGGTGCAGATGCTGAACTGAAGAAACTGGTGAGAACTCTGGATCAGCCGCAGATTGAAGATTCGCTGAGCGTCAGAGGTGTTAAGTGGAAGTTTATTCCACCTGGTGCTCCTCATTTCGGAGGTTGCTGGGAACGTTTAGTACGCTCTGTGAAGACTGCCCTTCGTGCAATGTTACGGGATAGGCACCCTACGGACTTGGTGCTGCGTACTGCTTTATGCGAGGCAATGAACACCGTAAACAACAGACCTTTGACACACGTTCCGGATGACCCCCTGGACCCTGAACCGATAACTCCAAACATGTTGCTGCTTGGCCGAAACAATTCAATCCAGTTCGACCATAATTTTGATGAACGAGATCTTAACTGTCGTGCTGCCTACAAGCATTCTCAGATTTACGCGGATCGTTTCTGGCGCAGGTGGATAGCCTCGTTCCGTCCGGAGTTGATCAGAAGCCGCAAGTGGCCGGACAGCAGGAATTACCACGATTATCACGTCGGTGATCTAGTGATGATAGTGGACGAATCGCTACACCGAGGAAGCTGGCCGAAAGGAGTTGTAGAGAAGATCTACCAAGGACCGGATGGAAAGGTGAGAACAGTTGCAGTGCGGACATCAAAGTCGACCTACAAAAGACCTGTAAGCAAGGTTGTGCTGCTCCAGGCAATCAGCTCGGTTCCTGGCCCGGAGAATGTTGCTAACACTGCCAGTCCGAACTTTTCTACTCGGGTATCGCAGTCGTCTCGCCGTCAACCGTCAGGCCACCCCTGAGCGTAACCATAGCAACAAAAGAACGATCGGGGCAAGCGGGTGTGAGAAAATAGTAAAAAATTTGTTCAGAGTGAAAAAGTTAGTTGACTAGAGATAAACTGAAATTCCTTCCCCAACAAATAGCCTGGACACGAACTTCTCTCGACAGGTGAGAAAACACCCGGCCTTCAACGACCAGGACGATTCTTACATTTTGGTCCTTCTCTCGACAGGTGAGAAAACACCCGGCCGTCAACGACCAGGACGATTCTTACATTTTGGTCCTTCTCTCGACAGGTGAGAAAACACCCGGCCGTCAACGACCAGGACGATTCTTACATTTTGGTCCTTCTCTCGACAGGTGAGAAAACACCCGGCCGTCAACGACCAGGACGATTCTTACATTTTGGTCCTTCTCTCGACAGGTGAGAAAACACCCGGCCGTCAACGACCAGGACGATTCTTACATTTTGGTCCTTCTCTCGACAGGTGAGAAAACACCCGGCCGTCAACGACCAGGACGATTCTTACACCCACTTAGAGGTTTCATTGACTCTCCCTTCAGTTTAGTACCAGTTTGGTTCTGCCTGGATTGAGTATTCAAAATATCAACTGGTGGTTTTGACAGTAACGTTACATTGATACCTTTTTGCTTAACAACTTCTTCAAAGACATCAGGAAGTTATCTCGTCAAATTGCCGTACAATCAGTGTTTGGTCCCGATTAGCCCCATATGGTACGTGTATGCGTTAATGCCGGATCGACCGTATTAAATATAGGAATCCAGTGGCAACCAAACTATAGGAATCAGGCGAGAACGAATCCGTACTATAGGAATCAAGACTGTTAATGCATACACACTTAGAAATTATTATTTTTACACGAGACGTAATTCAGCTTGGACGTAAATCATGGAACGTAAACAAACATGGCATGTAAAATTAAGTATCCTGAAACTGAAACATATGCAGCTCGACGAAAAGTGCGTTTGATTGAATTGATTTTCTCGTCCTTTTCAACTGATTCTTATGTCAAAAGGGCCGCTTGCATGTGTCGGTCTCAGGGCACTGAAATTTACATGTCTTTTTCGTAGTGTGTAACCAATGGATATCCTTGTCTCACAGACCTTTCGATTGCAAAAGAAGAAGAAAGATGACCATTAATGAGAACCAGTGTTGGAAAAGTTCGCGATATTTCACGAAGTTCACCAAGGGAAAAGTTCGCGAGTCATAGGGAACTTCGATGAACTTTTCCATCACTGATGAGAACCCTAATTTTACAGACCAGAGCAATCACATCGGAGAGAAATGCAATGTCAATGAAGGTTCGATTGGAACTTTTGGTTTAATTCTTCGTGCGTCTCTTATTTAACATCGTCTCTGCAGCAGCCTGAGAGTCTGAGTAATTTTTCTCATTTAAGTTGGTTGGTTCTAGCAAAATAAAAAAATGAAGATAGAACATAGTGGCTTCGCATTTTACCAGTGCAGGAAGTTTCAGTTAATTACGGAAAGATCTCCAATAGAAAACATCCAACTTCAACAGTCTCCACACTATCCGAGTTTCATAATTGGATGCAAATAAACGTAAAAGTACCCTCCCCCCTTTATCACCCGTCGTCCTGAAGGGGTATCTGACTTCCCATTCGGCAACAGCGGAGATTATAAGGCGCTGCGGAATGCCTCCGACAGCAACTTAAACGAACAACACGAACAGAACATCTCCATCGTTGCAACCGAGCTGAGGGTGTTAAATTATGGATAGCATGTTTGGTTGATGTTTGGAACCGAAAACGATGACCGTCCGGAGTAGCTAACAGCTAACACATCCAAACATGCAAGCAAGCAAGCAAGCAAAGCAAGCAAACGTGTCACTTCCGGAATAGTTAAGCCGCTCAAGCCTTTCCGATGTCCGGCTTTGTGTAGCCCGTTCCTGCCCGTTTCTGGCTTCCATCGAACAGGAGGAATGTTTCGGTACCTACAACATACATATCAATATACTACACCAAAGTGTATCTACACCGAAAGCTAACGGCACGACCGTATACCTCGGAGCAAAGGCAGAGCAAAAGCGCTAGATCCCTACACTGGCTGCTGTTTGCCGTGCGCCCCTGTACGACAGGCTCCGGGTTCGGAACTGGGGATGCCTGAGCTGATTTCGGGATCTTGAATGTCCTTTGCTACACGCTGGCACACTGACTGCTGGCTGGGAAAATGCTGCTGGTGATGGTAATGTAGGGGTGATCAAATTTCAGCTGGTGGAAACGATTAATACGACATTTTAAAAGGCAATGATAAGATGACACTAGATAGCTGATAACACAACACCCAAGTAGACGGGGGTAGGTAAATTTTCCTATTGCTAAATGTTCGATCGGTTGGTACAAATCTTGCAAAAGTGCCATCCCAAACGCAAAGTGAGCATAGAAAAGCATACTGTATTCCTCGCGTGTTCCGTTCCAGTAGTCAGTATAATCCCCATCACATTGCTACTCTCGCACCCAGTTCAAATCCGAGGGAAAACTGCAACAGCAGCAGCAAAGAACATAACACCAGCTGGGCTCTACGGCTTTGTCGGCAACAACCGAGTACGTGACCCGGAAAATAGGCAAACACTCTATACACAAATTGCCTGCTTGCCTTCACCACCCAGCGCGCGGCGGCCGATCGTCAGACGATCCTTGCAGTCCTGTTCCAGTCGCGATGAATACATATTTGAACATTCCGGGAAGCAGATGCAGATGTCGAACGGCACATCCACTGTATTCATCTGCCCGCTTCTAATCAAACAGCACGATGCGAACAATCACCAAACCACCAAGCCTGAATCGAACACGGGTGAGCGGAGCGGAGCTTTATTCGATCAGTCCTGCAGTGGGGGGGGGGGGAATTGTGTTTTTCTTGTCAATTTACTTGATTCAATCAAATATGATTTGCAAGCAGCGTTCATCCGAGCGTTGGTTGGTATTTGGCAGGCAAGGCATAAGATTTCTCCTATTCAGCTTATGACGCACGATGAAAGTCAACCCAACTCCGACCGCAAAACGAGCATCTCCCAAGTGAGAAATAATCGCCTGCGGTTTGACCGATGAACTTGGCTTCTCCAAAGCTCACACACACACACACATACACATGTATGGCTATGCTACATGGAAGCTTGTTTTCGGAATAATTCATCATGGCCTTGCCGCGCGCCATGGAGCTCATTTGCTATTTATTTATGTTTATTCATTTGCCACAGAGCATGCGAAATGTTGGTGATGTAGATGACGTAGGCGATGACTGGAAATTGCTCCAGAAGCAACAATGTACATTCGAATCTGATACGACAGTGAGGAAAGCTCAGTCAAGGCCGTGCATGGGGGGGGGGGGGGGGGAATCATGCCCATTTTCTTCAAGTCAGCCAAATTAAATTACATTATATGTAAGGAACAATCATGCTTCATAACCATGTTTGGTGACATGGATATGGTAAACGCATTGCATTAAATTTTATGAAGAGCTGTGAGTGTGTTGGCTCTTCATAAAGGGATTCCGTTAAGAGGTTCGACAAATTTTAAAGATTTAATTTTATATGTATTTTTGTCGAAGGGCATTCTTATGATAATTTTTCATTATGCAATTTTTGACATCTTTTAGAACAAAGTTCTTTTTTAAGATTCGTGTAATCTCGTTCGAAGCTTGAGGATATTTATAAAGTTACTTTAGTAGGTGCATTATGTTCCAGAGAGACTTCATTTATCCCCTGACGATAAAAGGTAAAGAAGTTCCAAAGCCATTATCTCCTCTAAAACCTGGTTAAAAAATTGATTTTTGCGCTGAGATATACTCAAAAGTAGAATGGCTATAACCCAATAACTTCTGTTCGCACTGAAGAAACTTGATCAAATTCATCGTTCTTATAGGAAAAAGAGTTAGTTTCAGGTATTGAATGTAACTAATTGGTTTCGTTTTGTGCGGAAATAAAATGTTGCGGATCAGGCAACTTTTGTTTCAAAAATCTTTTATTTTGTAATCTAAAACTCTCTATGATATAGCTTAAAAAAACTTTATTTTGTAAAAATAGCTCTCATAAGGGGCTGTTTATTAACTACGTAGATTTTTTTTTAGGGTTTATTGCCCCCCCCCCCCCACAAACTGACTACGTAGTTAATAAACAACCCCTAATTTGTAATTATGATGATGAAACTAAACCTAATACAGTTCTTTCTTATGACTTTCAGAAGTCAAGCTGAAACAATTTTTATTTGATCCCTGAGGCTGTGTTTCAATTAACCATTTAGTCAAGATTTCATTGCTGTTGTATGTGGTGACATCTATCGGAAACAATCTGGTTTACTATATATGCATGTAGATCAACATCCAAAGTCCTTCCTTTTTTACTTCCTCTTCACAAAAACATACTTTCCCGCCGTTTTTATGAATGGGGCGAGGCTTAGAAAGTATCTATTGAGCAGAATGTTGGGGGATTTAGGTTCGTTGGTTGAGCTGAATACTCCGTTTGCCTTTCCGTGCTCCAAATATACACCTTGTAAGCCACCTTATGTACCTTAGATCCTACGTTGTGTGTTTTTCCAGAATCGTACTATTTATCCTTCCAATTCCGATCCTTTTCCGAATATCCTAGGTATCCTTTTGCTCCTCTTGTTTCCTTTCCTTCCACAAATGCAATAGAACTGAACCAATTCCACTTCCAAACACTTTATTTTGGGACCAAAGTTTAATACACTTTATTTGCACGGGTTTGTAAAGCGCACGCGTATATATTTTTGCCTTTATTCTTTTGCTATCGGTTGGCTAACTAAATTCACTGTTTCGTTATCTGTCTATCATACCTAGGAATTCATGTAGGTACTGTCTCTTCGTGTTCTATTCGTATTGAGTGTTCATTTAGGTACTAATAGTGTAAGTATTTAGTGAGTATCTTCTATATGTGGTGAATGTATAACAGTTCTGTATCAACCAGTGTTGTAAATTCAATTTTAAATAATTCAATTATTGCTTAATACTAAAACATCCAACATTTCCGCCCTCCTTGAAACTAAGTTTCAATATACCTGAACAAGCCTAGCTTATGTTAGATAACGTCCAAAAATTTTGCTTAATCTCTTTTCGATGAATTCAATTAATATCGGCAGAATCCTCGGTGGGTAACGGGCAGATGCGGTTTGCTGGACGCCTGTAGGTCCCTTTAGACGTCTTGATCGTCACCACTCGTATAACTCCGTCTGCGCCAGGGTGAACCTCGGTTATCTTCGCTAGGGGCCATTGAAGTGGTGGTAAGTTGTCCTCCCGAAGAATTACGATGCTGCCTACACGGATGGTGCTTGGTAGACGGTTCTTACTTGCTTCCTGAAGTCCAGTGATGTACTCTTGACTCCAACGCTGCCAGTATCGTTGGAACATCTGCTGCCGTTGCTGATAGTGGGCTAAGCGGTTAGTGGGTATGGCTGTAAGATCGGGATCGGGGAGGGCTTTCATAGAAGTCCCAATCAAAAAATGGGCTGGTGTTAGGGCATCGAGGTCTCTAGGGTCGTCTGATAATGGGGCTAGAGATCTAGAGTTAAGGGCGGCCGATATTTGTACGAGCAGGGTGCAGAAGTTTTCATGACTCAATTGGTTCGTACCGACTTCCTTTTTCAGGCAACTTTTGGCGGAGCGTACTGCTGCCTCCCACAATCCACTGAAAATAGGGGCACGGGGTGGAAATAAATGCCAGGATATTCCTTGCTGTGACATTTCAGATCCAATGGCTTCTTGGGCAGCTTTGCTGTTGAGGCTCTTGTACAGCTCGTACAATTCGTGTTTAGAGCCTTGGAAATTTGTAGCATTATCTGAATGGATCTGCGATGGAAGTCCATGGTGTCCAATGAATCGGCGAAGTGCAGATAAGAATCCAGCAGTTGACAGGTCCATGACTATAGCTTTGGTCGTAAAGCATATGAAAACTGCAATGTAACATTTCGGTGGGGCTGCTCGACGGTGAGGGGGCTTTAAATAGAAGGGTCCACAAAAGTCCTTGCCAGTTATGAGAAACGGCCGAGC
This sequence comes from Ochlerotatus camptorhynchus, assembly GCF_037179485.1. Classification (NCBI taxonomy): domain Eukaryota; kingdom Metazoa; phylum Arthropoda; class Insecta; order Diptera; family Culicidae; genus Ochlerotatus; species Ochlerotatus camptorhynchus. The sequence continues at coordinate 1,829,686 of NW_027041014.1, read as the reverse complement.
TGGGCGTACTCGCGTAGATGGAAGCTGTCCCATCGGTTGTTCAATCGATGTGGGGCTCGACCGGAAGCACCGATGGCACATTCGAAGTACAGAACTGACAACTCTTTTGCCATGAATTTGCCAGAATTCCTGCCTTGTAGCAGTGAGCGTAGCTTGATGTCCTCCGTGGTGGGTTTGAAGATGATAGTATTCGATGAGTAGGCGAGTGAAGACATGTGATTTTGGTAATACCGCTGGATGCATTGTCGCATAGTTCTCCAGCGAGTGTCGTAGTCGTCCGCCAACTCTGATAATGCCACCCTTGTCTAGGAAAGGGCATAAAAGCTTTAACGGTGATTTATGTGGAACTTGATAGCGCCTTTTCAAGGAGTAGATTTCTTCCAAGAAACATTCTTCTTGAACCAGCCGCACGAGGGTCATTTTTGCAGAGCTTATCTCATGGACACTCAAAAATAACGAAGTGTTTCTTTGGGTGGATTTTCGGCAGTTGGCAGCAAACCGTAAGCATAATGCGACTATTATGACTAACGGAACAAAAGAAGATCGAAGAGTGAAGAAGATGTTGGGCTCTTTCGAGGCAGCGGTTGCTTGAACGACGACTCGGGGTTCCAGATCTACTTCTTCAGGTACGGATCCAGGGCATTCCGTCAGCCATTCTTTCGGCGCCAGCTTCAAGCATGACGGTCCATGCTTCCAACGATCACTTTCCAAGAAATCAATGGTCATTCCACTTGAAACCAGATCTGCGAGATTCTTCTTACCGGATACATGTAGCCATGGGTGTCCATAAGTGGTTGTTTGTATAGTCGAAACACGGTTTGCTATGAAGGTTTTCCATGAATTTGGCGGAGCTTTCAACCAATGCAGAACAACAGTTGAGTCTGACCACAAAAATGCCTGCACTCTATCTAGTGCGAGGGCCCCAATAACTGTCTGATATAGATGCGCAGCTCTCTAGCTGCGCATAGTTCTAATCTCGGGATCGTCAATCGTTTTAAGGGAGCGACCCGAGATTTCGAGGACAAAAGCTCAATGCGTACGTTGCCCTGTTGATCCATGGAACGCACATATAAGCAGGCTCCGTACGCAAGATCGGAGGCGTCAGCGAAACAGTGGAGCTGTACGTCGACGTAGACTGGGGTGAAGGAGAACCTGGGTATGCTGAATTCTGCTAATTTGAACAGTCGGCGATGGAAATCTGTGCACTTTTGCTGTAGTTGTGGTGGTACTGGGGAATCCCATCCTGTTTGCAGTAGCGCCAGCTCTTGCATAATTATTTTTGCAGTCACCACTAAGGGAGAGATCAATCCTATGGGATCGAATAGTTTGGCTATTGCAGATAATATGCGCCTTCTTGTCCATTCTCCTTCTTCCTCTCCAACATTATATAAGAACCTAAGCTGGTCCGCTTTCGGTTCCCAAGTAATCCCTAGCGTTTTAACCTTTTCATCGGGATTTAACTCAAAGGTTATTGTAAGATCAGTACCCAACTGATCCTCAGGAATACCGGATAGGACTTCACGCTGATTCGAGCACCATTTCCGGATTGGAAATCCTCCTTTGGCCATCAACGATGTCAAATTTTTTCTAAGCTCGATGGTTTCGACGACATTTGCGGATCCTCCAATATAGTCGTCGACGTAAAAATCCTTTTGTAGCGCTAGGCGAGCTTTAGTACCTTCAACTCCTTCATCTTCAGCCAGCTGTTGTAGTGCCCGGGTTGCCAGAAAAGATGACGGTGTAAGCCCATACGTTACGGTCAGCAACTCGTAAACATCTATGGGATCATCCTTCGTGAAGCGAAAAAATATCCGTAGACGAAGAGTGTCATTAGCGTCCTGAAGTACCTGCCGATACATTTTTTCCACATCTCCCACAAGCGCCACTTCATGCTTGCGGAAGCGTATCAGGAGATTTAGCAGATCATCCTGAATTACACGTCCCTTCAGAAGAACATCGTTGAGGGAGTATCCGCTGTCTGTACGACGCGCACTTTTGTAGTTGTGCTTTATTCTTTTAACACCTTCCGTTGACCTACTCCGTTGGCCTCTGCCTGCAGTTCCGTTGTCGTTAGCCTTCGCATGTGCCGCATGTCCACGTACTCCTTCATGAAAGCGTGGTATGGTTCCTTAATATCCGGGTGCCGTTCCAACCGATTCTCCAATTTCTTGTACCTGTCCAACGCCGTTGCTCGTGATTCTCCCAACATCCGGTCCCAGCTATTTTGTTTCGGCAGCTGCTCTGGAATGCGTACTCTTAAAATGCTCCTCGCAGTCTTGTTCCTTCTTTGACCATGCAGGTCGGTCGTCGCAGCATTGGTAGCATTGGTGCTCAGCACGGAAAACACGATTGACGGAAAAAACAAACCAAAGGAAAAAAAAAAAAAACAAGCGAGCGATTCCGTTGTACAAACGAAATTTCATTTTCAGTGTATCTTTACTGGCAACACTGAACTTTTTCTGCGCCTGCGCAGTGTGCATCAGCGTTGCCAGATTTATACAGATACAAATTTATACCGATTTCCTAACTAGATACCAATATACAGATAAGGTTCCTCAGAATACTAATTTTTTGAGATTTTATACCGATTTATACCGATTTTTTGATTATTTGATATTTGATTATTAAATTTATTATTGTCTGCCCGTGCTCAAATTTTTGAGTAAATTTTTGTGAGAGACTTGTATCTTTTTGAATACCTCATATTTTTTTAGCCTTCAAAATTCTAAACAATCATCTCTAAAGATGCCTTATGCTTGATATTTTTTCGACTAATGTTTGCATTTCCTCACCGTTTTTGACTACCCATCAATCAAGAAATAGTCGATGGCTCTTCCCGGTAATTCCTAAAGATTCGAGATATATTGTTTGAACAATATTTAACTTCCGGAAGTTTTTATTCATTTTTAAACTTCCTGAAGTTTCATTCAACTTTCCCTGGAATTTTCTTCCACCTTACTTTGGAAGCTTCTTCAGCCTCCGCTCGAATGAATCTTTCATCTTCTCCTGCCAGTTTTTCAACTTTCCCGGAACTTCAAGGATTCTATCAGATTTTTATTGCGGATCCACACTAGCTGCAGAAGCATTAAAGAAGTTCTGATGCTTCAGAAAAGTCCAGACTTTTGTGTAAGTTTCGATAAATTAAAGACAGTATCATTAACTTCTGTTAAAATTTGGGGGTGCGACACATCTAAATCTCAATTTAAGATGGTCAGAAAATCTCATGCTAGCGAATCAATCTACGAAAAAACTTTTTTCAGCTCTTGCATCGAAATCCATCTACTCGCATTGATCGCCACGTTTTTGCAGGAAACCTTCAAAATCTTCTTAAATTTTGTTTATATCTACTCGCACACTTAGCAGCTCACAACAGCAAAGCAAAATTTTTCCTGCATCTTAGATAGAGTCGCCCCCCTCGGTCAAAGTTCGAAAACTCGGAAATTTTAAGAAAAGTCCAACGAACTCCAGTGAACTTAAGGAAACATCAAAGATTTTCTGGAAACTTCACAAGTCCAAAAAACTTCAGGGAAATTTAATGGATTTCAGGAACTTTAGTGAAGCTCAGAGAACATCAGGACAGATCAATTAATTTCAATGAAATTGCTGAAATTATAGGAGTTCCAAGAAACTCTGGCAATTTCCGAAAACTTCAGCAATGTCCTGAGGGGCTCATGCAAATTTAGAAAACGTAAGGGAAGTTACATAAACATTAGAACATTGTGAGAACATTTTCTGGGAAGTTCTATGCTTTTTAATGGTAGAGTTGATAACTTTTAAAAATAAAAAAAAACGGGAAGAGCAGAGAACTTCAATGCTGATGTTACAATAAATTCAAGAAAATTGTGAGAGCACTTAAGAGATTTCGTAATCTTCAAGAAAGGCCAGAGACCTTCAACGATGATTAGAGATTTTCCGGTAGTCTTATTATAATCAGGCAAGTTCCTAGCGCTTCGAGGATGACCAGAGAACTCCAAAACAGCCCCTTATTTCAGGAAAATTACAAGAACTTTTAAGGAATTTCGAAAAATTATGGAATATTCCTATGCATTTCAGGAATGTACCGAAAACTTCAGGGAAATTGCGGCGTCTTCGAGGATGTTTTATGAATATCAGGAAAATGCTCTGGATCATTAGAACAACCCCCCCCCCCCCCAGGAAACTCTTTCTTCCGGAATTATGTCCTTGTTTCTTTCGAGTGTTCCGTAGGCACTCTGGCTTCCAACTTTCTTCAGATGTTTCTTCCAATCTACCTTAGAAATGTTCTGACAGCGTCTCCAAGAAGTTTTTTTTTTGTGTTCTCCAGGAAGTTCAATTAACTCTCCCAGAAATTACTTTCGTCTTCTCCTGGAAGTTTGGCCAAAGGTTTTTTTTGTTAAACTTGTATTGGAAGGTTTTTCCGAACTTCTTCTGGCTTTCCCTGTAAATTTACTTCCGGTTTCCGAAACTTTTCTGGCTTCCTTTGGATGTCCGATTTTTTCCTATAGTTTATTTAAATTTTCATAACCAGTTTCTCAATTCGTGTCTTGGAAGTTTCCCGGATGCATTTCCAGCTTTTCTCGATCTTCATCCAGGAGAGCTTCTTTCGTCTTTCTCTGGATGTTTTTTCAGCTCCATTCAGAAGCTTATTCAAACATTCCCCGGAGTTTTCTTCCGGAATTTTCCGATCATAGTTCAAAAGCTAAAATTTTGCTTTGATTAACGGCTTTCTCAGTCTTAAAACACTGCAACGACTACGATGTAATCTGCCAGACATTTCGGCCATGGGTTGTAGCTTTTTTCAAGGGAAAATATTGTTCGTCATTATTGTCAATAGTTTATCCGTTGTTGTGGCTGATTTTGCATGATGATATTTAATTGATATTTAATTGAAAAAAAAAAACACTACATGGTCACATGGTTTGATCAGCACTTAAGGACAACGATATTTAAAAAATAAATAAATTTAGAAAAATAAAAAGTGTTTTAAGACTGAGAAAGCCGGCACACAAAGCAATTCCCCTCAAATCACAGTCGTTAAAATTTTCACTTTCAGAAACGGCAAAAATATAAATTAAATAAATAGTAAATACCGATAAATACCGATTTTTTAATACCTTTGAAACAGATAAGCTTTAAAACAATCTGGCAACGCTGGTGTGCATGTGTCAAAATTTGTTATTGATATTGCCACAATAAAATCAATTTCTTTCAAAACACGACCGTGAATCTCCACCAAGTCTTGCCATGGATTCTCCTACATCGAATTGTCTGCGCACATCCTGATGCCTGTTCGAAGAACTAAGTATAAAATTTCGCGCCAGACTGCGTACAAATATTCCAACCAACCATCATGAAGAAATCAGGGCAATCGCTTGCATAGCAACACTCCGTTATCAAAATCTTTAAGGGCCACCCACATTAGATCCGTTTGCGTTGCGTTGACGTAAATTTGACAGTAAGACAATAGATTTAGCTGTCACTTTGCCGCAACGCGTCTGATCCGGATCTAATGTGCGTGGGCCTTTACACCGGTGACGGCACATTTCCTCCCAGACAAAGAACAGCTGACAGCGGTATAGTGACCGAACCGATGGCTACACGAACTAGCGTTGCAGCTCCTACGGCTGCGGTTGCTTCTAATGTTGCTGCTGCTGCTGGTCCGTCTCCTACAACATTCTTTTGACGAATTTTAAAAGAGACGGACCAGCAGCAGCAACCAAAGCAGCAGTAGCATTGGAAGCAACCGCAGCCGTGGGAGCTGCATCGCTAATTCATGTAGCCGTGGAATTCATTTCGAGATGTTATTGAAATTATCCTTGGAGTTTGCTTATAACTCTCATTACAATTCCTTTGGAATTATTTGTTCACCATTCGATCCCCTTGGTATTTTTCATAGATCCGGGAATCCTATTTAAAATCGCCATGAATTTATCCACAGAACCTCTTAAAAAAATAACCTTAAATCACATAATGGGCTTGGAGTTTTAATCAAAACTCCTTTATCTTTATCTCGTTTATCTCCCAAATTCAATCTAAAAACTGCTCAAAGTTAAAGTTCTTTAGGGACTGTATCCCGAAAATCTTGTCCAGTCCAAAGTTCTTGACATATTTTAAGGTCCAAAATCGTATTAATTTTCGGCCCGTCTCCACTAGATTCCAAATTTGAACCCTCCCTCTGGACAAACTCCTGTACACGGTCACGTTGTGATTCGAGGATGTTTGGATTCAGATTTCACCACTTCTAGCCAACCACCCAACCAGGTCCGAGGAAGGTACTAACGACCAGGTTCTTTCTGGCTATTAATGAACCAGAGACAAGCAGCTTCTGAATCATTAAACAATGTATAATGTTCTTGGCTTGTCGGATCTCTGTGTGGCTGTCGGCTTCACGCCTTGCCTGCTTGTTTGCACAAGCTTGAGACGACCGATGGGGATGATATCTCGCAGCATCAGCCTGTATTGTAAATATCCCAATGGTTGATTGAATGACTTGGTAATCGTGTTTCTCGGTCGTTGAGTATTCATGCAAACTGTTCGCAATCTGACGACACGTGCGATGTGTGAAAATATACACAGCACTGTGAGGCGAGAGGGATTGTGCTATTTATTCATGCTAAGATTTGAGTGAGAATTTTCCGACTGATGCTTCGGCAACATTTTGTTTTGAAAACACTTAAAGGATTAATTTAACTTCAATTGCACCGTCCGCATCGTGTGGATCTACTTGCTTTTGCTGAAGGAAGTGTTACTGCTACCTAACGCTACAACAAATGTCCCCCTATTGTGATAACAACTTCCGATTTCCATGCTTTTCGCACGGAACTTTTGAACTTCTTTAAATTCAAGTTTTTGAGTGATTGAAAGAGCATCTTATACCCTGAACTTGTTCATGAAGTTCACAATACTAGCTAGGATGGTTCCTAAAACCTTCTATTATGTTCCTCTGGATTGATTTTTTTTTTGTGTTTTGTCAGAATGTCTGATTTGTGCTGAACGTTTGATTATCTTTAATTGAAGTTCTCTGGAATTCGGCTTGTGCTGAAAGTTCTGGGAATTCTCACTCCGATACGTTTTTCTAGACCACTTTCACTGGGTCCATTGGACTCATCCTCCACTTGAAATAGCTTCCAAGAGATGATATTTCATTACTGTGTTTCTACTACCATCTTGTAAGACGGTCACCATCTCCGATTATCTGGAAGACACATACCTAAATTACATTGCTTCGCCTCCGCAGCAGACAACCCCTCATGCAGAACAAATTAACTTACGATTATTGTCCTTACACAACATTCAGCCAAGATATTCCCACACAACCACACACATGCATGAAAACACTGCTGACCTAAGCAGCCTGGCGTAGCATTCTACAAAGGACATGACAAAGCAGACATGGGACGAGCAATTTAACAAAAAAAAAAACACTGTGTCCTGGGACATAAATGGCACCATCTTCCAACGGCAGACCAGACCCAGACCAAGGCCCAGCCCCGGCCTAGGCTCGGACTGCTACTTTGTCCCATCGCATTCCATCGCATTCGTTGTTGTTTGACGACATGTGCAGACCATGCGAAACAACAACTCTCGCGTAACATTTGGAAAGGGCCAATGAGGCAATTTCTCTCGGATCACAAGACTCCCACGCAAACCAACTACACCATTCTTCCTCTACCAGATACTGCTGTTAGTTTGCATGAGTGATTTGTGATGCGCGTGAGAAATTGACGTTTAAAGTCATTGTTTAGACTTGGCTAATTGGCCATTTTGTAAATGTTACGCGAGAACCGTCCTACTTCACACCGTACCACCAGCAACTCCACAGTCTGAGAAATGTTTGGTAAATAAATAGGAAGGTGCTCGTTGCTGTCCGGTGTTGTTCTGCCTTGAAAAGCATGAAATAATGATGCAAAAAAAGAAAAAAATTTCCACTCCATTGGCAGGGTGCGATCCACAGCCTTGAAGGGTACCCGAGTAGAAACAACTTAAGTGTACCGAATTCTGATCCTGACATCAAAATTGACAATGGCCTACGGTATGATGGAAGACTGATACCTACTAATGTATAGCTGTTAGATTGAACTTTGAAAAATAAATCGCATTTTTAAACCTCAAAAAATTCTCGTGTCCGGCTTTTTCGTGCTCAACCTTTATGTTGTGGGAATTTTTTTATGCTATTCTTTGGAATTTCACCGCTTTACCTCATGCCATTCCATTCCAATAATATATTCGTTCCTGCTCGGGTAGGGCTTCCGAATATGAAACGGTCAACATCAATGAAAATTCATGGGAACTGAAAATTTAAAAGCGACCTTACAGCATCCCACACTCCCCTGGTCCTGATATTTACCCATATGACACAGTAATCGTGTAAGACGACAACGATGACGACGATGGGTCCGAGGGTCACGCCAACAACCGAATGCTTCGAACGGCATTCAGTCATATTATAACAAATTGTTGTTTGTTGGAAGCGATTGATCTATCGTTGAAGTGGGTGCAGCATCAAGGACTTTTGCTCGAAACCCAGTTTGACGAACTCCCGGGATCAGGGAAGTGAAATATTTCAATTTGAACTCAATCATCAAATATGTAATTACATTTCCAAACATACCGAGCGGAACTCCACTCAACTGTTTGTCTGATTGTATGTGAGATATAGCATACTGAATTTCCACTTTGGATTTCGATTGCAAAATAGTTTGCTTTCGGCCGTGTGCTTTTAATCCTTGTACAAACTCGCCGAGCATCATTGACAGAGCAGATAGAAGGGTGCTTGTAAACGTGCAGTGTTTGAGTGAATTTGTTCACAATGTAGATTTGTGTTTTCCCGGGTCAAAATTGGTAAGCCACTCGGTCGGCTCCGGTTGACATTAATTCACTTCACTTTCCGCTTGATGTGTTTTCGAACAGGACTTGGGAATGTGGATGATGGAAAAAAAAAGAATTTCATAACCCGGCATCAAAGCAGACTGGATTGCAAGATTTTATTGGGACCATATGGCTAGTTTAAATTTAAGAACTTTTATGTTCCAGTCAATGCAGTTCATCGATTTTAATTAATGATCTATTTCGTATTGTTTAGTCTCCCATTGTTATAGTTTCAATAGGTCAATTCTAAAGGTATGTATTTGTAGTTTTTCAATTGAAATGGTAAATTTTTTCAAAAATTTATAATACAAAGAAATCATGTAAATCAAATTAATCAAATAATTTAGAACATCAAATAATTTAAAGATATCAAATAAATCAAATAAATCATTGAAAAATAAATCAAATAAATGCAAAAGAGTAAACAAAACGAATAAAACAAGGATATAACATAAAACCAATAAATCAATTTCATCATACTACTCTAGTAAATAAAAAAAATCAAATTATCAATAATAAATAAAAAAAATAAAATAAATAAAAAAAATAAAAAAAATCAAATTATCAATAATAAATAAAATAAATAAAATAAATAAAATAAATAAAATAAATAAAATAAATAAAATAAATAAAATAAATAAAATAAATAAAATAAATAAAATAAATAAAATAAATAAAATAAATAAAATAAATAAAATAAATAAAACAAATAAAATAAATAAAATAAATAAAATAAATAAAATAAATAAAATAAATAAAATAAATAAAATAAATAAAATAAATAAAATAAATAAAATAAATAAAATAAATAAAATAAATAAAATAAATAAAATAAATAAAATAAATAAAATAAATAAAATAAATAAAATAAATAAAATAAATAAAATAAATAAAATAAATAAAATAAATAAAATAAATAAAATAAATAAAATAAATAAAATAAATAAAATAAATAAAATAAATAAAATAAATAAAATAAATAAAATAAATAAAATAAATAAAATAAATAAAATAAATAAAATAAATAAAATAAATAAAATAAATAAAATAAATAAAATAAATAAAATAAATAAAATAAATAAAATAAATAAAATAAATAAAATAAATAAAATAAATAAAATAAATAAAATAAATAAAATAAATAAAATAAATAAAATAAATAAAATAAATAAAATAAATAAAATAACTAAAATAAATAAAATAAATAAAATAAATAAAATAAATAAAATAAATAAAATAAATAAAATAAATAAAATAAATAAAATAAATAAAATAAATAAAATAAATAAAATAAATAAAATAAATAAAATAAATAAAATAAATAAAATAAATAAAATAAATAAAATAAATAAAATAAATAAAATAAATAAAATAAATAAAATAAATAAAATAAATAAAATAAATAAAATAAATAAAATAAATAAAATAAATAAAATAAATAAAATAAATAAAATAAATAAAATAAATAAAATAAATAAAATAAATAAAATAAATAAAATAAATAAAATAAATAAAATAAATAAAATAAATAAAATAAATAAAATAAATAAAATAAATAAAATAAATAAAATAAATAAAATAAATAAAATAAATAAAATAAATTAAATAAATAAAATAAATAAAATAAATAAAATAAATAAAATAAATAAAATAAATAAAATAAATAAAATAAATAAAATAAATAAAATAAATAAAATAAATAAAATAAATAAAATAAATAAAATAAATAAAATAAATAAAATAAATAAAATAAATAAAATAAATAAAATAAATAAAATAAATAAAATAAATAAAATAAATAAAATAAATAAAATAAATAAAATAAATAAAATAAATAAAATAAATAAAATAAATAAAATAAATAAAATAAATGAAATAAATAAAATAAATAAAATAAATAAAATAAATAAAATAAATAAAATAAATAAAATAAATAAAATAAATAAAATAAATAAAATTAATAAAATAAATAAAATAAATAAAATAAATAAAATAAATAAAATAAATAAAATAAATAAAATAAATAAAATAAATAAAATAAATAAAATAAATAAAATAAATAAAATAAATAAAATAAATAAAATAAATAAGATAAATAAAATAAATAAAATAAATAAAATAAATAAAATAAATAAAATAAATAAAATAAATAAAATAAATAAAATAAATAAAATAAATAAAATAAATAAAATAAATAAAATAAATAAAATAAATAAAATAAATAAAATAAATAAAATAAATAAAATAAATATAAAAAATAAAATAAATAAAATAAATAAAATAAATAAAATAAATAAAATAAATAAAATAAATAAAATAAATAAAATAAATAAAATAAATAAAATAAATAAAATAAATAAAATAAATAAAATAAATAAAATCAATAAAATGAATAAAAAAAATAAAAAAAATAAAAAAAAAAATAAAAAAAAATAAAATAAATAAAATAAATAAAATAAATAAAATAAATAAAATAAATAAAATAAATAAAATAAAAAAAATAAATAAAATAAATAAAATAAATAAAATAAATAAAATAAATAAAATAAATAAAATAAATAAAATAAATAAAATAAATAAAATAAATAAAATAAATAAAATAAATAAAATAAATAAAATAAATAGAATTAATAAAATAAATAAAATAAATAAAATAAATAAAACAAATAAAATAAATAAAATACATAAAATAAATAAAATAAATAAAATTAATAAAATAAATAATATAAATAAAATAAATAAAATAAATAAAATAAATAAAATAAATAAAATAAATAAAATAAATAAAATAAATAAAATAAATAAAATAAATAAAATAAATAAAATAAATAAAATAAATAAAATAAATAAAATAAATAAAATAAATAAAATAAATAAAATAAATAAAATAAATAAAATAAATAAAATTAATAAAATTAATAAAATAAATAAAATAAATAAAATAAATAAAATAAATAAAATAAATAAAATAAATAAAATAAATAAAATAAATAAAATAAATCAAAGAGATGAAATAAATAAAATAGATCCAATTAAACATTAAAATCAAAAAAGCAAAGCAAATGAATCAAATGAATCAGTAACACCACTCAATTCTTATAAATAATATCAATTAAAAAGGAAATATATAAAAAAAATAAATAAAATAAATAAAATAAATAAAATAAATAAAATAAATAAAATAAATAAAACAAATAAAATAAATAAAATAAATAAAATAAATAAAATAAATAAAATAAACAAAATAAATAAAATAAATCAAAGAGATGAAATAAATAAAATAGATCCAATTAAACATTAAAATCAAAAAAGCAAAGCAAATGAATCAAATAAATCAGTAACACCACTCAATTCTTATAAATAATATCAATTAAAAAGGAAATATATAAAAAAAATCAGATAAATCAAACAAATAAATTAAAATTTAAAAACTACAAGGGACAGCTCTATGGGGTTTTACGCAATGGTGACGTAAGACTACGTCGTCTTACATAATAAATATTATTTGTTAACAGCAGCAGGAGCTTGTGTTTTGTGTAGGAATAGGAATATGAGCGGTGCTCTCTTTGTTTGTACTCTTTATTATGACACGCTTGGCATAGATGGCCCACCGATCAATAGCGGTATGGCTTCTTCCTCCTTCTATAGAGGGTCATGTGGGCTGCAGCTCGTTGCTTGCAGGCAGCCTTTCGTTGTGTTCTCGAGAACAATGTTCAAAGCCACGCATCGAAAGCACTGCTGCTGCTGCTGCTGATGCCGACGACCACACACCACCACACACGGTGATTAGAACTGAATCCGATCAGCGGCTGAGGGAAGCCTTGATAGCTAGCTGCTTGCGAAGAGCCTTTCATTGTGTCCTGGAGAACACCACCACTCACCACGCGGTGGTTGAACACCGTTTGGTGAGACCGGATAGCATTCAACATTGAAATCTGTGTTAGGGAAATCGCTTCTCGCAGGCAATTCATGATAATTTTTATTATCATAGCAACAGTTGCACATTCGTGCAATTTTCAATAATGTCAAATGATAAATTCTTAATAGCAGATACGTAGACATATTTCTGATTGATTGGTGATAAAATTATTGAAATTGGTCCAGGGGCAGCTGAGTAATTAACGGTCAAAATCTTTCATAATTTCGTTTCATGTTCCATTTTTGGTTTTCACAAAGTGTACCCTCATATAGAAATCACAGACGTTGTCCTACGTTAAAAAAAACACATAAATCAAGACAATCAAATATATAAAGTAAATCAGATAAATCAACGAAATCAAATAAATCTTAAAAATCGTTCAATTCAAATAAGTAAATCAAATAAATCAAGTAAATCCAGTACATCAAATGAGTCAAGTTGTTCAAATAAAGCAAATAAAGAAAATAATGCAAATCAAGCAAACCAAGCAAATTAAGCAAAAAAATCAGATAAAGCAAATAAGGCAACTAGAGCATATAATGAAAATAAAGCAAATGAACCAAATACAGTACCCGATAATTTAGTGGTGCCAAAATTTAACGGTTTTATATTGGAATTTAATTCATGATTGCGATGATCTTGGACCATTGTGAGTCATCCTTATGACAGAGACGTTATTAATGATCACCAAAAATTAATTTTAAGTCGGAGATTTTTGAATCTCTCAGCGAATAAATAAACACATATATATTAACTATGTTTTTTCAAAGTATGTTTATTCAACCTCCTCTCCTAGGCTAAATGCCCGCACCTTGGACTTAACGATACCCATCAAATTCTGTGCAACACTTGCGCCATCTTTCTTACACACTTTGATCCACTCTTTCTTCAAATCCTTGTCGTTTTTGAAGAACTTCCATGTTTTCCGGAGCTTATGCCCTTCATAATCGTCCAGAATTTTTCTTTGGACGAAGTTCTGACGAATTTGACGGATTTGCCTCCTTCGGCACAAAAACCGTCGCTATTTTGTATTAAACCGTTGGAAACTTCACCTCAGACCATAAACAGTATCATAGGCTAAATTCAAATTAATCACCCTTAAAAAAATATGCCATAAAAAAACTTACAAAAGTTCACATCTGTTACTCGTTCAGAATCATTCGAAATCTTCCATTTTCAGGCCTTGTATCAAAGGATTTAAAGTGTTTACCAAAGTCATCAGCCACCCCACCCTCTGAGTAAGTTTCCAGCATTAATCCGATCTCAAAAGTCAACCTGATTCCCCTCTGTTCCTTACCTTCAAACTTCTGTCCCGTTGCTCACGATTCACGCTTTCCTAGCGTCCCAGGATATCCTGCAAAAGATAAACAAAAGCGACAAGAAAAAGTAATCGATTAATCTCAAATTCAATATTTCATGGAATTGGATTAGTAGGGGAACTAGGATTTTGCTCGTAGAAAACCCGCTTGCCCGCTCGGGGAGGGGGATAGAGAATTTATCTGATCATAATGGCAAACAAGGAGCAACAAAAAGTCAAACAACACAAAGCGTGTCGGGTTGGGCTGCTGTTGCTCCAATTCTTGGCACCCCCGGCGATGAACTAACTACGTACATCAACTTTTGCCAGGTTGATTCAGCTTTGGCGCTAGAGGTGATGGTGGTATAAGTAAACAGTATCCAGGAAGCAGCATGCTGCAAGAATGGGAGTTAGCAAAAACCTAATTGAATATGCCAAGAATGGCACCAGCAGCACTGCTGATCGGGATCATAAGGAAGTCGTTCTTGAATGATTTATTGTCCGTGCCATGGATGAAAGCGGATAGCAGTATCGATCCAACTGCTCTGCCAGTTGAAGAGACTATGCCGGAAGCAATTTCAAAATCCTTCTGATCCAAGAACCGTTTCCATTTAATCCATCCTTGAGCTCTATCTCATGGTCCATATTTTGACCGTGCCAAAGCAGAGCAGCTGCTCGTTCTTGGGATTTAATTGTTTGAATCGGGATTTGAATCAACAATTTGATAGGAAATAAGACACAGAACCTTTTCAGACAAGTGACGGCTTCACACATTTATATACACCTACTTTAGCACTTCCTACCCGAGATGGCGAGAAAGCGAAGCGAAACTTAACTAGCAACTAAGTAACTCTAATCTTCCTTATCAGCCAAAATTCAGCCTGGCATCCACACCGAGAGCAATGTGAATGTGGTTTTCGCGCGTTTGCCTGGAGCATGGCAATTTGTCAGCCTACACGGATGTGGGAAATAGGCATTTACCATGGTTACGGTTCCAACCAAGTCAAAGGCTTCAAATAGGCGTTCACCTAGAGCAGGCTGATAACAGGACCATTTAAGCCTACGAGTTCAAGAGTATGATGGAATTTGAATGAATCGGTCGTTGCAGTGATGTGGTGCTGCTGTGAAGGATCCTCTGCCTTTGGATATTTCGGTCGTTGCTTGTGGGGAAGGTTGTTGGAATTTTACTAACAGCGCGAAGTTCACGATAAGCCTCAGTTAGAAGATAAATGCTGTTCAGGTCACCCTCAGAATGAGGGTATTAATATTAGCATTCATATCTCAGATTGTGACCATTTAATCAAGTAATAGTAGAATTCGTTGTCGTCTTTTGATGAATCGAGTGGTGCACCACCATAAGACCACCAAGTTGGTCACAGTGGAATAGGAAGGTCGGTAACTTTCATATTTTTCAATTCACAATTTCCCATTATACAGAACAACTTTCTAATCTCGCAAAGTACCCAGTTCAAAGCACCCAATTCCAAATGATCTTAGGCAAATTAAATCCTTTCCCAGTAGATTCATTCCACCCGAAATAACTTTGTTCCGACCAACCACATAGAACAGCTGACCACCCTGACTAGTGAGGTTCCCCTTATCAGAACACTAAACTTTAGAGCCAAGTTAATTTAATTTTCGCCTTCCCCGGTCGGTGTGTTCAGTCTCCCGGAATTCAATTGTCTAGCCCAATAGCCTTTTTCGACTTCCGAGCCACAAATTTCAACCAGCAGTTCAGGTTCAAGCAATCGGAAACGGCAAGATCGAATTTTCCCATTTTGCGTTGCGATGTTTCCCTTTTCCCACCCACTTCGTATTCGGGCACGGACGGATAAGCGAACGAATGCCGTGCCATATCATTAGGGTTCGTTGGAAAAAGTTTCTGCCCACAAATTTTAATCTACCACATTATGTTTGAATGGTTTCAATGCGATTCCATGCCGTGTTAAAAATAAACATTCAAACAACCCCCAGCAGCGAGTTATGGGGATTTCAAAACGATGATGCTCGTTCGGGTGGGGGACGGGACAGGGAGGCGAATTCCTTTAAAACCATTTTCATAATTTTTCGTTAGCTCTCCTCCTTCGGGGCAGGGACTCGTTTTCTCGAGGTTATTGATTTCGGCACAAGGATGTGATGCGTGGGACGTTTCTAACGAGACCATTCTACCGGTCTCGGAGCATGATGGTGAACTTTAATAAAAAAGAAATTGTACATTTTCATCCGATCGAACATGTATGCGAAATGTGGGAAACGTCCGGATAATGGTTGAAAATTTCCATGAAATTTTTTTTCCCGACAAGCGGAAATGGCTGCAGCTAAGCCAAGCCGGAATGATTACAGCCGTTGTGATTGCCTTGCGGTGGTGACGTTGCAGCACGTGTTACTCTCATTGGCATGTAAGGTAGGTGGTTTCCGGTGAGAATATTTTGCCCAAGCACGGGATATTTGCTGAAGAATGAAGCAATTTAGCTGGGAAAGCTCAAACCATACACCTACACATTGCGATGGGTGGCAAGCGATTGGAAAAGTTGCTCCTTGCGTGTGCTGATGGCTGCCGGTGAACGCGTTGAACGCGTTTGGTTTTTTTTTGCGGGGAGGAAATGCAAGCAGAAACAAAGGCAGTCAATATGAATGGTGGTAAATGAGGCGGCTCAATTGTAACTAGTGCAAGGTTTGTTATTGACTTGATGGAAAGTTTGTAAACGCAGCACAATTGGGCGCAAATTGTAACAACGTAAAAATTTAATATCGGGAGATACGGAGCCTGAAACAAAATTAAAGTATCCAGCAATCAATCCACGCATGGTGACCCTTGACTCACTCTCATGTAAAGCGTGTCCGGAAATAAATTTTGTATCATCACACGAAGGTAACACGTTATAGGTTTAACAGAAATCCAATCAAATCTTTCTCTCAACATTTATTTTCCTCAAGTATGTTCCTTTACACTTTTACAATGATAGATTTAAATTTCACCCTCATGCCCATACTTTCGGACAAACTTGACATGACTCCTGCTATCAAGGTTTGGACAAACTTCTCTCCTCGGGTTTTGTAAGCTTTGTGACATTTAACCGTCTTTCTCTATCTACAGGGTGTCTACTCATTTTTTGAATAAAATTACCTGAGTTTTCCAGGTTTTTTTTTCAGAATTTGAATGGATAAATTCCAGGCTTATAAGAAAGCTTTTTTTTTTAAATGCGTTCAAAATATGTAAGATCAAAATCAACAGTAATTAACCCAAACACTCCGGAGATGATCCAGCGTCTGGCTGAAAATCTCTTTAATAAAGACAACCAACCAACCAACCAAACAATTAACCCAATCGTTTTAAAGACATGGCAATCAGTTTTAAAGAAACAGCTTAACAATCAAATTCATTGAATGTTAAAGTTTAGCACTCACTTAATTTCTCACTTTAATAAATTTAAAAATAAGTTAGTCCAAGATCTAAAAATATTCAATGTCTTGAAGTTTCGTATTCCATGTACAAGTTCAAGATATTTAAAATTTTCAAAGTGCCTGAATTAAGGAAAACAAATAAATGATTTATTTCCAGTTCGTAATTAAGAACTTTAAAGAATTTCTGAGGAATGAAAGGATATGCTGAAAATTTTAGTGACGCTCCATAAACAAACTGCGGGAACATAAGCGAAGTTAAGGGGGGAGTACACTTTGATTTTAAAAAAAAAAATGCATTTTTTTTGGCTTAAAATGTTTCTTGGGATGTATAGTTTAATTTAAAAAAGACTCCAGGTCCGCCAGAATATTCCTTACCACTTTACGAAGCGATTTCCTAAAACATGTACCGGCGCGCTGAAAGAGCAATTTTATCTTTAAACGCGTTTATCTCGAAACGGGGTTTTTCAAACTGGCGGAAATAGCTCTAACCAGTTATCGCCAAATTTGGATATCGCCTAGGTTTTCTTGTTCAGAATTAAATTTTGCTTAGAAATACGTATCCACATTTTCGATTTTTGTCAAAAATAGATTTTTAATCCACGATTTTTTAAGCATTTTTAGGGTGAAAAAATGGACTTTTTTTTCCTAAGGCCACAACTTTTGAAAAAATTAATTTAAAAAAAATCGGAATACGTATTTCTAACCCAAATTTCTTTACTAATCAGGATTTTTGTTCAATTTATGTTCCAAGATCACATGGAAAGGAGTATTTTCCCACGCCGTTTTCCGACTTCCGCGCGACCTGGTGCACTGGCCACGGGGAGACGCCAATCGAGTTCAAAAAAAATACAAATTGTAGTTGGAAGGATGACTAATAAATGGGTTATAACATATTTGCCCTCCCTGAGTGTTTTATTGCTTAAAAAAAATAACGAAAATGCCTTACTTTTTGGACGTTCAAAGTGTACTACCCCCTTAACACACTGAAAATATGGGCAATATACTGGAAGCTTTAAGATTCTCAAATCAGTTCTTTTAATATCCGAAAATTTTAAGGAACTTTTATGAAGTTCCTAGAATTTCAGAGCACATCATAGGTGTAAAGCAAACTTGAGAAATAAAGAAAACATGATGGGTATTGTGCAAATTTTTCAAAAGTTCTAAGCACCTCAGAAAAGCTAGATCTAGAGATCTTTGGGCAATTTCAGATCTTAAGAGCAGATCCCATGACTTTAATTCAGACTTTTGGAGCAGTTTAAAGATCTATAATCGTGAATTTAGAAAGAAAATTGAGAACCCTTAAGATGTTCCAATAATTTCAGGAAAGTACAGAGACCATCAGAGAATTTATAAAAACTTCAGAAATATTTCAGGAACTTCACAGAAGTCCAGAGAATTTCCGAGAATTGAGAGCTTTGGGGAAGCTTTGAATATATCAATACAGATCTGATAATCAAAGAGCAGTTCAAATAATTTCAAGGAAATTGAAGAAAACTTAAAGAATTTCCGGAAGCTTCAGCTGTGTTTTGTGTAGGAATAGGAATTTGAGCGAGGTTCTCTCTGTTTATTACACGAAGAGCTACTGATTCCGATCAATAGCGGTGCGGCTTCTTCCTCCTTCTATGGATGCTCCTGTCGGCATTGATGCAAAATATCATGACACTCACGTGAAACTCGTCTTCGCATCAACCGACTATCGCTGACAGATTTTTTTTTGTCACGCAGTGAGAGTTAGAGCCATGGCAAACAACAATCACCAGTAATGGTCGCTGCTCACAAGCAAAACGTTACACTCACTGTTGATGATGAAAAGCACAACGAAAACAGTGAAGACTTCTTCAGTACGATTATAAGAAAAAGCGAAACGACAGAAGAAAATGAAAACAATGCCTACGCATTCCAAGTTCGTCTCGGCAGGCGCGACTGTGTGAGTTACAAACAAAGCAGGCAACATGAAACGGAAGCTATTGGGCTTACTCACCAACACACTCACATAAGCAAGCAAAGCAGCAACTGCTTCAAAATGAGCACAGATGAGTGTCGTGATTGTCGGGAATGACCAGATCGGTGATGGATCACAACAGAAGATGACATTCACCAGTTGCTTTTTACTTCTTTCGTCAACTTGATGGATGGTCATGGAGAGAGCTTCGACGACAACTCGGAGGCAACTTGACAGCTCCAGTATATTGCCAGTGTACCCCAACAATTTGGTGCTGGTGGTTCTGTCAAACTCGCAAATTTCAGAAGTGCTATCTGAAAAGGGCGAATGCGGAATTGAAAAACCAAATTAATGTTTAAAATTCATCGTATTGTCACGCGCTCACTAAACCGCACACGTGACGTTAGCGACATAGGAACTACAGCGATGCCAGCTAAAAATTTCCCCTTGATTCTCAGTAGTATGCACAATACATTATCACTTTATGAAACTTTTTTTTGTGTGTATCGTATGCATTTGAGCAGTACAGTACCAAAATCTTAAACATATGATTTGTAAAACGAAAATATACGATTGCCATCGAATTAATTAGAACACATGGGAATAGAACAAGGATACTTTCGGCATTTTCAAAGCTATTGCAATTATCGTCGATGATGGAAAAAAGAAAGAATGAGTTTGCAGTTAGTAAGAATGTACTTATTATACGCAGCAAGTACTGCAAAATGTTCAATTTAAGGTACTGGCATAAAAGAGTACAACGTTAGTACAACCAACCGGTGAAAACTAACGATTTTAATTTGGCTCACAATTGACTAGCCTATAGGTCCCAAGTACATCAATTAACGTACCCCATTCTAGTCGACATTCTAGTACTGCACTATGTTTGTTTTGATTCTCTATGAAAGTTTGTTAGATAAAATGAGGGGTTCGTGGATTTTCCCATGTTTCGAGGGGTGCATCGATAAGCTTGGGACCGAAGAGAGTACCAAGCTGAGCCAAAAAGTTGAGCACGTTTCTTCGGGACCTTCTGGCCTTAGAGTTACCTCTATGGTAAAACGGTGTACTTTGTACGTATGTCGAAGGCCTTAAATACATTTTAGCTAAATATGTGATATATTATTCAATTTGCCTAAATTTTCAATCTATTGCTACAACGGATCTGTGACCAATACTTATGTGCAAAAATCATCAGAGCTCCATTTCAGCTGATATTCTAGATAATTCTGATTAACAATCACTTCATTTATATGATCACTACATTTTTCAGAGTTCTTCATGGTATTTGAGTTGTCATTGTCACTATTCCCATAACTGTGTAACAACATAATATAACATACAATTTTATGGTCTGATATGCTTCTTGAGGCTTCAAGTTTGGTGAGGAATATCGTTAATGATACGGACGGGTGTAACAAAATACAAACTGTGAATAATTTTTTGTGAGACCCTTATTTGATTTAGTTCATTTAATTTTATGTATTTCTTCAATTTTCAATGGTTCTACAAAATGTTCCTCATCATTCAGCAAAACTTCTACTCACCGCGAAATATTATCAATTTTGTAAGTTTTTTGCGGATACAATTCTTAATGCTTCCAAAGTTTTTGGCCTATTCCTCAAGCCGGAGTTTTAAATAAAAATCTATGCACAATTTTATCAAGATATTGCGATGATTGTTTACTGCATCCTGCTTAAAAATAAGTCATGAAAGTTTCAAAAAAATTTGTTGATTAATGTTGCAGTTACTCATTAGGATTCTATTTTCAAGCCGTTCGTAATATCTTCCAACGTTGAAATATTTGTGATGATTAATGAGTATTTTCAGGTAAATTTCAGAAGTCTTGCATAAAGAATACGCAAGAACATAAGAATAGAGAAACACAGGAAAGTAAAATTTTGGTTATTCATATAGCAAGCCTTTATCGCACCACTATGATCAAAAAAAAAACTGTAGGCTGATTATATTCAAGGGCAAAATAAAATAGAAGTATTTGATTATAAAAGAAAATTAACCTCCATCAATCGGTTTCAAGTTGTTTGGATTATTTAATTTCACCATGAACATAATAAATTCGCTCTTATCATATAGCATTCTTGCTTGTTGTTTGACATCCACACATGGAGAAACAAAAGGTTTGATTCCCATAGAGAAATGCCATTGCGGCGGTGAAGGACAATCCCTTTGTTTATGTTGTGTGGCGACATCTACTATTTGCAAGTGGGTATGTGAAACTAAGGTTATCTGTCACCTTGCCGGGGACTTGTTCGACGAGCACATTGATAGGAATGTACAAAGCGTTACTACCATCAGCTGTTTGGCTTTTTTTTTTTTTTTCTTTATTAAAGAGCTTTTTAGCCTTAAGCTAGTTCATCTCTATCAGCTGTTTGGCGATCCTGCAACTCGCTGCTTGCGGGAAGCTTTTCGTTGTGTACTGAAGAACACCACCACTCACCACGAGGTGATTGAATTAACACCGTTTGGTGAGACCGGATGGAATTTAACTTTGAAATCTGTGTTAGGGAAATCGCTGTTCAATAGTGATATTTTAACAAATGTCTTAAAGTCTTAAATTTAACAGATGCGTCAAAATATTTCTGATCGATTGGTGAAAAAATTATTGAAATTGGTCCAAGGGCAGCTGAGTTATTAACGTTCAAAATCTTACATAATGTTGTTACATGTTCCATGTTCGGTTTTCACAAAGTGTACCCCCATATAGAAATCACAGACGTAGTCCTACGTCGAAATGCGACGACTTTTAGCCAGCAGCGATATCTTCAAACTTTGACCCCATGCTATCTTCACAAATGTTGCATCAACTATTCGTCAATATCTGGGACACCGCGACTTTTCCGGCCGACTGGATGCAGGGCGTCTTGGTAAAAGCCCCCAAGAAGGGGTATCCAATTGTATGCAGCCACTGGTGAGACATCATGTCACTGTGTATTGTTCTCAAAGTTCTGTGTAAAGTTACCTCAATCGGATACAGGAGAAGATCGACGCAACTCTGCGACGACAGCAGGCAGGGTTCCGTACTGGAAGATCCTGTGTGGACCATATTGTCACGCTCCGCATCATCTGGAGCAGGTCAATGAGTTCCAAGAGTCCCTGTACTTGGTATTCATTGACTACGAAAAAGCTTTCGACCGACTAAACCACGAAAACTTGTGGGGCGCTCTGAGACGCAAGGGAGTCCCTGATAAGATCTTCAACCTCATCGAAGTGCAGTACGAGGCTTTCTCATGCAGAGTGTTGCACAACGGAGCTTTGTCAGACCCGATTCGGGTAATCGCGGGTGTGAGGCAAGGATGTATATTATCACCGCTACTGTTCTTCATCGTAATTAGCACAACGGCGCTCTGACATGCAGAGTAAGCTCGACGACCTTGTGGAACGCTCGTCTGAAGCAGGTCTAACCGTCAACGTCAACAAGACCAAATCGTTGGATGTCAACATGGAAAACCGTTCCAATTTCACGGTAGCTGGGCAGGCAGTGGAGAAAGTCGCAAGCTTCCAATATCTTGGCAGCCAGATAGCGTCAAACGGCGGCACCAAGAGCGACATAGGTGCACGGATTAAGAAGGCGAGGACTGCTTTTGCCAGTTTGCGAAATGTATGGAGAGCGAATCAGATCAGTCGACCCACCAAAATCGGAATTTTTAACTCGAACGTGAAGTCTGTGCTGTTATACGCCAGTGAATTATAATATTATTAATAATATTTCAATAATTCGTGCCTGGTGGTTCCACAATTGGATCTCAAATTCCGAGTTTCATCGTTTGTGCCATCAGAAGCCGATAGAGACAGAAATTTGTGAACGGAAGTGGAGGTGGGTCGGCCACACACTACGACGGAGCGGAAACGACCCAGAGGCACGTGGCGGTGGAGCCTAAACAGTGACATTAAGAACGTTGACCGAAATTTGACTTGGGCACAGGTCAAGGCCAAAGCTAGTAATCGCCCAGGGTACTCAAATTTAAAAACACCAATTCAAACCACGAAAATGAAATAATTCTTTTAAATCAACCAAGGGGAACTATGCAATAGCTATTTAAACCCAAACCAATATAACAAATATAAACATATACAAATAACGTGACGCTAAAGATGTGTGGAGTAACTTATCTTAACTAGAAATAATTTTTATTTTATTCGATTCAATTGGACGAAACCAGAATATACTAAATTTAAATTTATCGAGCTAGTGAGTTATTAATTACAAATTCAAGGGAAATAGAAATTTATTGAATTAAGGCAAACCTAACAGTTTCCTACTGTGACGTCACGTTTCTAGTTCATGTGTGTTAGCATAGCCATTCAATATCAAATCAAAGTAATGTGAGCAGTTTTCGGAAAAATCTGACCTGGTTTCTTCAGCGTATCCTGCGTCGGGACCCCTCGTCGGATGTCCCGCGACGTTGTAGTACGCGGACTCAAACAGGATCAGTCGGTCACCGACAGCTTACGCGCCAAGATGACTCGCCCGTGGGCAAGTAAGGGGTATAGGCGTCCCCAAGCGTAGTGGAGTGATGAGCTGTAGTAGCGGTACGCAGCTCACGCCAGCCGCACGACTTGGCGAGACTAGTCGTTCCAACAAAGGCAACCAATTGCGCAGTAGCAGTGGAAAATGCGCAGTAGCAGTAACGGGTGAGCGTAATTGCCGTCTGACCAACAGCTAGCATAAGATGGTGGATGCTCTAGCTGCTTGAAACAGTCCGCTCCAGTTTCGACGATATTTGCCGATTCTAGCACTAGCCAATTGCCGTTGACGGCGACTCTGTAGCTCTTTACTCCTAAGAGAAAACCCATAAGCAAACGTCAGACTGTGCGTGAAACATGGCGGACTTTGTACAATCCTTTCACTCCACCGAAAATTCCCATAAGAAACTGTCTATATTTGCTGGAAGAGCAAATTTTTCAACGGTGCCGTCAACGTCAATACAAGCCCGCCCGCGTTGACTGGGCAAGGAGGGCCTGTTTACGCGGAAATCTCACATAATTTGCTCATCAATTTATTACTAACTAATTAGGCTTAGGGTTGATGCATATATTATGTCACGCTCTGGGGGGGGGGCTAAGATTTTGTGACAAGCAATGTATAAGGTATAGGAAAAATGTAACGGTAGGGGGGGGGGGTAGATTCGTGACATAATTAATGCATGGGCCCTTACCTGAATTTCAAATTTCACAAATTTCGCAATATATACACTACCGATCATAAGTTTAAGGACACCCCCAATGATTGTTCAATGATCTCTCATTTTACGTTCAATTTTCGATCTCCAAAGGTTATTTGAATGGTATGAATGGTATAGCATAAATGTTCTACTACTACTTTTATTTCAAAATTTGGCCAACCCAATTCAGAGAAAATCAGTCACGATTCTTCAGAGTAAATTTTGAAAAATATTGTAAAATTAGAAAAATATATTGAACAATTTGCCTACGAGGAAAGTTCCATTCAATACCTTTCAAATGATCTAAAGAGAACGAAAATTGGACAGTCCGCATCGTGCTCTCTTGCCGTGCGGATCTATTTGATTTTTGCTTAAGGAAGTGTTACTACTACCTAAAGCTACAACAAATTTAAACAGCACTTTTCAGTGCTCAACCTGTAAACATTTTCTACCTTGTTCAACTCCTCTTATTCCTCTTCGATCCTTGTTTGGACCCTACCCAAGGTAATCCTTCTTGGATATCGATTTGGAAAATTCCTCTTCGATCCTTCAGATTCTTATAGTAATCTGCTTGGAAGTCGATTTGGATAAAAATTTATTGCCGCCATGGCGCCTAAACGCAAAAGAAAGGGGCAAACTCTTGACCCCCCTTCTGATGAAATTAATTTGAGTAATCAATT
The DNA here is from genome assembly GCF_037179485.1 of Ochlerotatus camptorhynchus. NCBI lineage: Eukaryota > Metazoa > Arthropoda > Insecta > Diptera > Culicidae > Ochlerotatus > Ochlerotatus camptorhynchus. Next base: position 1,804,416 of record NW_027041014.1, on the reverse strand, counting down.
TGATTTGCTCACGGATGATGAGAATGATCCATCATCCAAGAAAAATTCTAGTAAACTTTCCCGGCTTAATGCCAAGAAGGAAAAGATTCCCCCTATTGTGATAACCACTTCCGATTTCCATGCTCTTCGCATGGAACTTTTGAATTTCGTGAAAGTTAAGTTTTCACTACAAATTGGACGTCGGGGTGAATGCCGTGTATTGGCTGAAACCTTGGACGGATTTAAATGTCTCCTCAAGTATCTTACTGAGAAGAAGCACAAATTTTTTACTTACGACACCAAAACTGAACGTGTGTTCAAGGTTGTCATGAAAGGACTGCCCAGTGGTGAATCCCTGGATCAGATCAAAGATGAACTGGCAAAATTACTTGGAGTTGTGCCACTCCAAGTAATCAAAATGAAAATGAAATCCCGTCCTGGCGATTCACGCAACGGGATTTCTAATGATTTTTATTTAGTTCACTTCAAGTCTAGTGAACTAAACAATCTTAAGGCCTTAGTTTTCTAAGCTTTTTAGCTAGCCTTATGCTCCATGTCCGAGTGAAGTGGGAACACTTCAGGAAGACTGGAGGAAATTTCCAAAACCTCACACAGTGCCGTAAGTGCCAGGGATGGGGTCACGGAACTAAAAATTGCTACATGCCAGCTAAATGCATGAATTGTGGTGATTCCTCTCACGCAAAGGACGACTGTCCTGTGAAGGAAGATCCTAAGAAATTTAAATGTTCAAATTGTGGTGAAAACCACAAATCTAATTTTTGGGAATGTAAGACTCGCAAAGCGATCCTACAATCTCGCTCTAACCGACAGGTAGGAAATACTCCACGTTTCCGACCAGGTACAAATTCCTCTGCTGTTAACAACGGTCAGCGAGGAACAAATTCTACATTCGTACCCGTAGGTACAAATATCACCCCTGCTTCAAATGTTTCATCTGTACCTACTCCCCTCGCTGCTAACAATGTTCAGCGAGTTAATGAAGCTACCTATGCTGCTATTGCAGCGGGTAGAAATCAAAATACTAACCAACGTTCTAACGGAAATTTTGACAATTTTGCTGCTCCTAAAATGGAATTTTTACAGAATTCATTAATTGACATGATTTCTGATATGCTTAAATCTAACTCCATGTTTGATGCTATTCAAACTGGAGTAAAATTTGCTAATAATATTGTCATGACTTTAAAATTCAGTAATGGATTTTAAAGCATTAAACATTTTAAATTCTAAATTTAAAATCTCTTAAAGATAATGAAGACGAGCTATTTAACTTTTTGAGAGTTCATAACGTGCATATTGCCGTTATAACTGAAACGTTCCTTAAACCTGACCATAAGGTTAAGAAGGACTCAAGTTATTTAATTTATAGAAATGATCGTCTTGATGGACCCTGTGGTGGCGTTGCCATCATTGTTCATAGACGAATCAAACATAAAATTCTTTCTTCATTTGAAACCAAAGTTTTTGAAACTTTGGGAGTTTCTGTTGAAACAAAATTTGGACAACTTACGTTTATAGCTGCCTATTTGCCATTCCAATGCGTAGGCCAGAAAAAGAATTTTCTCAAGGGTGACCTCCAGAAACTTACCAGTCATAGGTCTAAATTCTTCATTATTGGTGATTTTAATGCAAAACACCGCTCATGGAATAATGCTCAAAGCAATTCCAATGGTAGTATTCTGTTTGATGATTGTTCTGCAGGTTATTACACTATTCAATATCCAATCCCTCCACTATTGATTTGGTATTAACTGATTCATGTCAACTTTGTAGCCAACTGGTTACCCATGCTGACTTCGGTTCTGATCACCTTCCAGTAACTTTTGAAATATCCCAAGAAATAATTTCTAATCCCAACAGCTCTACTTTCAATTACCATAGAGCTGATTGGGAGCAATATCGAACATTTATGGAATATAACTTCGATCCAAACATTCCTTTGCAAACCAAAGATGAAATTAATTATGCTGTAGAATATCTTACTTCTTCTAAAGTTGAATCAAAAGCTGCCTCAGTACCAAAATGTGAAGTTAAATACGATTCAATTATAATAGACGACGATCTTCAGCTCTTGAACTACCTTAAAAATGTCCGTAGGAGACAATATCAAAGAACACGCGATCCTGCCATGAAGGTTATCTGGCGGGATTTGCAAAAACAAATTAAAAAGCGATTCTCTGCCCTGAGGAACAAAACTTTTGAAAATAATATTTCTAAATTAGACCCGAGTTCCAAACCCTTTTGGAAACTCACAAAAATTTTGAAAAAACCTCAAAAGCCTATTCCAGCGCTTAAAGAAGGTGGTAAAATTTTGATCACAAATTTGGAAAAAGCTCAGAAACTTGCTAAGCAATTCGAGAGTTCCCATAATTTCAGTTTGGGTCTTACTAGTCCTATTGAGAATCAGGTTGCTCGGGATTTTCGGAATATTTTCTCTCGGGAAAATATTTTTGATGATTCCTGGGGGACTGAATTGGACGAAGTAAGGTCTATAACTAAAAAATTTCAAAATATGAAAGCTCCAGGTGATGATGGAATTTTCTATATCCTCATCAAAAAACTCCCAGAGAGTACCTTGTCTTTCTTGGTAAAATTATTTAACAGATGTTTCCATTTGGCATACTTTCCTGATAAATGGAAAAATGCAAAAGTTGTTCCAATTTTGAAGCCGGATAAAAATCCAGCTGAAGCTTGTAGCTACCGTCCAATAAGTTTGCTTTCTTCAATAAGTAAACTTTTTGAAAAGATAATTTTGAATAGAATGATGCTTCACATCAATACGAACTCAATTTTTGCAGATGAGCAGTTTGGATTTTGCCATGGGCATTCAATTACTCATCAACTCTTAAGAGTTAACAATTTAATTCGTTCAAACAAATCTGAAGGCCACTCAACTGGAGTTGCTCTTCTAGACATAGAAAAAGCATTCGACAGTGTTTGGCATGAAGGTTTGATTGCTTAATTGAAAAATTTTCCACTTTATATTATGAAATTAGTTCAAAATTATTTAACTGACAGAACTCTTCAAGTAAATTATCAAAATTCCAAATCTAATCGACTACCTGTTAGGGCAGGAGTTCCTCAGGGTAGCATTCTTGGGCCTATATTGTATAACATTTTCACTTCGGACCTCCCTGATTTGCCTCAGGGTTGCCACAAATCTTTGTTCGCTGATGACACAGGCATTTCCGCTAAAGGAAGAAGTCTTCGTGTTATTTGCAGCAGACTTCAGAAAAGTTTAGATATTTTCTCTTCTTATTTACAAAAATGGAAGATTTCTCCCAACGCTTCCAAAACTCAACTTATAATATTTCCACATAAGCCTAGGGCTTCCTTTTTGAAACCTAGTAGTAGTCACATAGTCACTATGAACGGAGTTCCAATTTCCTGGTCAAACCAAGTGAAATATCTTGGATTAGTTCTTGACCAAAAATTAACTTTTAAAGATCACATTGAGGGCATTCAAGCCAAATGTAACAAATATATAAAATGTTTGTATCCTCTTATAAACAGGAAATCCAAACTTTGCCAGACGAATAAACTTCTAATATTTAAACAAGTTTTTAGACCGGCCATGCTTTACGCTGTGCCAATATGGTCTACCAGGAAAAAAGCACTTCAAAGGATTCAGAACAAAATTCTGAAGATGATTTTGAAGTTGCCTCCCTGGTACAGTACTACCGAAGTACATAGAATTTCGAATGTTGAGACTTTAGCACAAATGTCCAACAAAATAATTAATAATTTCCGGCAAAAATCGTTACAATCCTCAATTGCAACGATTAATTCCCTTTATACTTAGATAAGATTTAGTTTTAGTTTTTTTTTTTAGTTTTAAGCTATCAATTGTTATACTGACATGCAGGTTTAAAAAACCTGTTTAAAATACTGAATTGCCAAGACAGGAACAATGTAAAAACACTTAGATATATATCATAACAATTAAGGCTGGTAAGTTACGGTAGTAACTGGAGCACCTAGGTTAAAAATGAAATGTAATTTATTTTGAATTTGGAACAAATAAAGAGTTAAAAAAAAAAAAGAACGAAAATTGGACGTGACATGACAGAGATATGAACATAACAAATTTGTCATGTTTTTTGGGGGTGTCCTTAAACTTATGATCGGGAGTGTATTCAATATTCTACTTGGATCAAAATATGATCCCGCACTCAACAAGTTCAAAAACTATTGAAAATTAATTAAATGGATTTAAATCACCTAAATTCACCAAACCGCCCGAACTTACTTCGAGTTTAGATGTTGCGCAGTAAATTTCAAGTCTTCAACTTAAATCAGCATTTAATAGCTTCTGATAACTTTAAAGCACTCCACTCAAATGATTCGATAGACGTGGAGTAGCTTGGGTTGTGCCTTAAAACTACTCCGTAATTTCTTCATATTGGCAGATTCGAGATAATAAACGAAGTTTTACAAGGTGTTAAGCATAATAGCCAAAATCTATTGAATTGTCTACGACGCAATTGTTTCAAATTAAAATGGTATCTTAACTGCCGTGTCAAAAACTAGGTGGCGTCTACAAAAGGTGGATGTCTATGATAGCATATAAACTGACAGCACGCTCTGAAAATTCATGGACATACAAAGCTTTCATGAAACTTATCTTTACTTGTATGGGTAGTACAAACGAACGGGTAAACATTAATATAAAAATAATAGGGATCAAAACAACGTTACACACCCAACTGCCCTCAATTCGGCCCAATTGTGAAATATTGGGCAATTTTCAAACAGAAGTTGAAGAAGAGTGGAAATTACTCAAGCTTTATCTAATTTTTTATAGACTGCTCTTAAGTCAATGCACCTAAATCAGAATTTTCAATTCAAACGTGAAATCTATCGGTTATTATCTCTTTTCGCCAGTGGTGGCGGGGGTATTACCCCTCACCATCCCTCTCCAACGGGGGAGTTTGGTAAAGAGAGATGATCAAACCGATATGTAACCTGCTAAAAAGTTGTCCTTGCTCGCATACTACTCTCTATATACAATTTTCACACTGCCGTACTCTTACGGAACTATCAACTTTATACTTTCATCTCCTCATCACCTCATCCATCGTATAAAAATTACCACTTTAGTCTGTTATGTGAAATTAGCATCTTCAACTATGTGAAACATATATTGTTATACGCCAGCGAGACGTGGTCTGGATCAGCGGAAGACACTGAAAAGCTACAGGTGCTCATGAACCGATACCTGCGGAATATATTTCGTGCCTTTTGGCCTCATAACTGAATCTGAAATTCTGAGCTCAATCATCAATGTCATCGGAAGCCGATATCAACAGAAATAAAACGTAAGTTGGTTGGCCACACTCTACAAAGAGCGAAATCTGCAAGCAAGCGATGCATTGGAACCCGCCAGGACATCACAGCCGAGGCAGACCCAGGGCCTCATGGCGGCGGTCCATCATCAATTAAAAAAAAGGAAGTAGACTGGAATGAAATCCAAAAATCCTTTAGCTTGTTTCAGAGCATTCCAGTTGTTCATGGTCAACCCTATGACTCAGCCTTATTTGGAAAAAGGTATAAAACTATCTAGGTGAACCAACCCGACTACATTCCACTCTGATCTGCAGTTTAAAGCACAACAAACTGGAATCCTTCCAATGAGATGCCATCCGAGGGAGAACGCAAAACCATCACCATCTCCGTACACATGCTTCACCTTGCAAATGCTCGAACAGCGAGCCCGACGACTGACGAGAACGAAATCGTATATTCATTTGTTGTTCCTCGCTCCCCAAACGTCGTGCCCACCGAGCTGCACGCTTCCATCAAGCTAAAGGTTTTCCGCTTTTCGCAAATCCCATTGTTTCTCCGCTTCTGCAGCTCCCACCGAAGTTGGGTCTGGGGCTTATTTGGTATGTATTTATGCAACTTGGAGCGTATTATTTTTATAACCCAAAGTTCGAAGTCGCATCCTGCCGGGATCCGGAAAATAAAGCACCGTGGTATGCAATGAAAGATTGGAAACAATTGCATTGGAGCGAGCTCGGACCTTCTGCGGGCACATGACTGACTATGCTTCTATTGTATGTGTGTGTGTGTGAGTGTGTGTGAGAGTGGGTGGGGGGGGGGGATAGGTGTATGGAGCGGAGATCCTCTTTGTGTGGTTCCCATCCATGATGGTGTGGAAATCATAGTGTTTAGAGCGCTTCGTCGTCGTCGTCGTCGTCGTTCCAGTGGAAGCTGATTATCTTTGAAATGTGAAATTGTATTTCGAATGGCGATTACACGATGAGATGCGCTTTGAGTGAGAGTGGCTCATTATTCCGTTGTTGTTGTTGTCGGTGTATGTTGCGTTTTGTGGAAAATAGGGCTCTCGTACTTTTACACGCGAATGGGATGGAAAAAGTAGGTCAACAGGGTTGGATGAAGGATTTGACTATCGATCGTGGTTTGAAACATTGACGTTTTATATCCTTCGCTGCAACCAGGCAACATTTTCGATGTGGCTGTTAAATTCGATGAAGCATAAATAACGTTAGCTGATGGCTTTTCGCTGCTCGTAGCCAACGTAAAAGCTTTCCGCACATAGTCGTCCAGTGGGGAATGTGGATTGCCATAGATGAAAAATTCCTTTTGAAGTCTCCTTCCCAGCTACATCACTGACTGGTGCAGCAGAAGCGCTCTGTTGAATGCATTTCCATACAGCTTCCGGTTTCTTGCGTTCACCATATTCCTTATCTAGAAGAGCTGCAACGTAAAAAGCAGCCGATTCACTTTTCCCCTTATTTGTCCCATGTGGAAGTAACATTCGCATACCGCAGCAGCTGCCATTGTCTCTCCCACAGCGATCCATTCCGCGCAGTACAGCACATAAATATAAGTTTATCTCATTTTTCTTCCCGATCTGGCGAATGGTTGCGGGGTGGGTGGCGGATATTCAACCACCTGTTCCAAGGCCAAGCCTTCCAGAGCAACCTACGAGCAGTACTATTCTGCCCGGATGGATCTTAATCCGCTATTTATCTCTTTCCACTTCCTCACAGCCGGTCCGGCGTTTGGAGGAATCGCTTTTGTCGAACGGAAACGTGGTCATTTCTGGTTCTAGTGGTACGTGCTGCAGCATCTTTTATCGCTAAGTGAATGTGAAAGCGGTCAGTAGCAGCAGGCAGAGATTCGTTCCACTCAGGTAGGTACCTACGATATAATGGCGATAGATAGGTTTCTTATGTTTTCTAGATAGCCCTTTTATTTGCTAAAAAAAGCATTGAAAATTGGTTCAGTATTTAAAAAGTAACGAATTTTCGATGTTGGGTGTATACCCAGAATCGAAGATAAGTTATTGTATTCAAGGCCTGATTAACAGGCTCACTAATTGCTGATGACAATATCACCGAGGACCACCTAGTTTGGTTTAGAGCTGTCGAAATTGCCTTCTTTCGTCGATAATTTGATTATACAAGGCCTATTTTCATGGGCTCTCAGGTGAGCCTCTTTCCAAATACTATAATCGTTGTTTTTGGGATCTTCGCTTGTCCTGTTTTTCGGCAAATTTTGGTCAGTATAGTTGAAACTTTACATCGATCATACTAACTAATGGAGGACGTTACATCTTTTTCTGGGAGATCGGTGTCTGGAGATTGAAGTAAATACAAGGCCTATTCAATTTTACGCTAGTGTGTGTGGTGCGTTGCCGGGTGTTTCTCTCCACAGCTGTCATCTAGTTTTCGATTCCGTTCTCGAGGACCGGTGTTGTTAACGCGATAGATTATCGTCGATAGTCGTCATCGTCGATGTCGATAACGTCTTCAAACGTTAACGTTATCGGCGATGACGATAAGTACTATACGTCAACGACTCGATAATGTATTATGGTATAAATTTAGGACAGTAATAAATTTCAACATGTGGTAAGGGAAATGACTCTAATGCTGGCATATGGATCTAAGGTTGGGTGCATCGCTTATAAAAATGTGTGCTACTACTGAATTAATGAATGGGCCCAAATTAGGGACATTAAGGCTGAAATTAGAACCGTTGCCCCTATCTCGAGATTTTGACAAGCTATAAGGTAACTTTCTTCGACAAAGTTGTTCTGAACACCAAGGTCAATAGGATGGGCAGTTAGATCAGAATGTATACACTACGTAGCGCTAGTGTACACGAAGTAATATCTCGAGATATTGGCCAGCTTGAAAGTAGCTTTTAAAAGTAACATAAAGTTGTTCAGGAAAGCAAGGCCATCAGGATGGGCCTAGTTTGTTCGGAAGTTTTTCAATTATTAGCCTTTTATTTTTTTACAAGTAACAATTATAATACACATTGTCTTAGTTATAGTTTATTAATATATCACGAGATATAAAGGGTGATACGGTCAAAATTTGGTCAATATCAACTTGACGTATTTCTTTCAATTTTGCATTTAAAAAACCTCAACACCCCTCATTTTGAAGGTGTGTGTGTGTAGAATGTTGCTCCTATTTTGATTTTGGAATTCACTCTTCAGTTGTCAAAATGCCGTCCAAGCAAGAAGAGCAGCGTATCAAAATTTTGCTCGCGCATCGCGAAAATCCGAGCTACTCGCACGCAAAGTTGGCAAAATCGCTAAAAGTTGCCAAATCAACCGTTACAAATGTAATTAAAGTGTTTGGGGAACGTTTGTCGACAGCCAGGAAGTCTGGATCGGGGGGAAATCGAAAACCGGAAGCCGCTGAGACGACAAAGAGAGTTGCCGGTAGTTTCAAGCGAAACCCTAACCTCTCTCTCCGAGATGCCGCAAATAAGCTGGGTGTATCGTCTACAACCGTGCATCGAGCCAAAAAACGAGCCGGACTATCGACTTACAAGAAGGTAGTGACTCCAAATCGCGATGATAAACAAAATACGACGGCCAAAGCGCGATCCCGGAGGCTGTACACGACGATGCTGACGAAGTTTGACTGCGTGGTAATGGACGACGAAACCTACGTCAAAGCCGACTACAAGCAGCTTCCGGGACAGGAGTTTTATACGGCAAAAGGAAGGGGAAAGGTAGCAGATGTTTTCAAGCACATGAAACTGTCAAAGTTCGCAAAGAAATATCTGGTTTGGTAAGCCATCTGTACCTGTGGCTTGAAAAGCAGCATTTTCATAGCTTCCGGGACTGTCAACCAAGAAATTTACGTGAAAGAGTGTTTGAATAAACGTCTGCTGCCTTTCCTGAAGAAACACGGTTGTTCCGTACTGTTTTGGCCGGATTTGGCATCTTGTCATTACGGTAAAAAGGCCATGGAGTGGTACGCCGCCAACAACGTGCAGGTGGTTCCCAAGGACAAGAAACCTCCCAACACGCCAGAGCTCCGCCCAATTGAGAAATACTGGGCTATTGTCAAGCGGAACCTAAAGAAGACCAAAAAAACTGCTAAGGGTGAGCAGCAGTTCAAGGCAAACTGGCTTTCTGCGGCGAAGAAGGTGGACAAGGTGGCTGTACAAAATCTGATGGCAGGGGTCAAGCGTAAGGCCCGGCAATTCGGATTTGGAAAAGCGGAAGCCTAACTGAATATTTTTCCTGAATTTTATACTAATTGAACTTGAAAAAGAAATTTAATTTGATTTTTTAAATAAACTATTTCACCGATTTACACGCGTTTTCCCTTGACCAAATTTTGACCGTATCACCCTTTATCATAAAAACGATGAGAGTAAATGCAGGAGTGAATATTTTGACAGAAACGATTAAACAGCTGATTGTGATGGCTTCTATGCCTTCGTGAGCCTGTTCTTGAAGAAAAAAAAAAAAATAAATGGATAATAAAATAACGCAATATTTAGAAGCGTACAAATTGACCAAATCCTTATTTGCCTTTAGCAGTGATTGCTGCTCCAATATGGCATCGGAAAGTTGAGATCGCGTTTGGCCTAATATCGAACCGACAAGCGAAAAGAGGCGCTCAACGCTGGAACTAGCAGGGATACCAGTATTGTACTGCATGAATAGCTCTTTCAATCTCTGGAATGGCATTGGGCTACGGTTACTGTAGCACTCCTCAACCGTATGTACGAAAGTACATGCCAAGTAGCGGTTCAGCTCTTCTTGGCATGTTTTCTTGTGAGTTGCTTGCAGTTTGGGTTGACTAACACCGAAAAACGCCGCTTCCTCGTCAAGTTCTGAATTGTCATCGACGTTTGAATCGGCCTCTTCAGCATCGACTTCACGACCGTTAGCTTCAGTCATTCTTAGGACAAGTACTCGATAAATATCATCTCTTTTCATGTTCTTGAATGCACCCCTTTCAAACATGAATGCCGGTATCAATATAGCGGCAGCAATCTTTTCTTTATCGGTCATCATAGTTCGCTTATCGGATTTGATCGATGATATAGCTGCTTCCAACAGTGATAGGCAATGTTTTCGCTTCGCTTCCAATGACCGCAACAGACCATAGATGGTTAAACTTATCTCGTTGTAGAATATCTAATGTGTACGCAATTGCTTGCATCAACCATACATATTCTTTTAAATACGCCACTTCTAACGGCAACAATTTTGGCAACCCTGTGCGTTCTAAAGTGGCGTTCAACTTTTCTGAAACACGAGCAATGATGTTGCAAATCTGGAATGATTGGAAGCTTAATAATGAGGAATCAAACAAAGGTTTGTAATTTACCTGCACAATGGCATCATTTTCTGAATTCCAGGGTGTTTTACTGGTACTATCAGACATACTCCTAAGCATTCCTTTATTAAATTGGCAACTACAGAAGATTTGTTCTGCTGCCTCCACCACGTATTCAATTTTTTTCTGTGCAGTTTCGTTCATTTCCTTCAAATCAGCAACCTCCTCAAATACTGGATTAACGTCAGTAGTGGCCACTAAGTTCAAAATGTGGCACGCACATCGTTGGTGGGCTGAAAGGGGTTCAGAAAACGCACCTTCATCGAGCAGAGTTTTTACATCAAGTACGGTTTTAGAACATTCAAGATCTTCGTCATTTTCATCGTCATCATCAACACCAAAATCTAAAATTATCGGTAAAGTTTAGTCTTCTATGTTGCTTATGCCCATATTTTCGCCTGACATTTTACCGTTCACTGAATACATCATCGCCGATCACGTAGACGTTTGCAGACGTTATCGTCATCGTCGTTAACGATAACAAACGTTATCGTCAACGGAGATGACGATAATTTATCGATTAACAACCCTGTCGAGGACATCATGGGCAAAAATATGAAGCCAGAACTTCTAGTCAGCCACCGCCACCACCAACCAGTTAGATACTCGTTTGGCAAACATGATCAGAAATGGGCTTGCATCGGGACCATCTAAACCGAGACTGTCAACCACGATTGCCGCTCATGTAACATGTAGCATCATTCTCTTCTCCACCCCGGGATGTCTTTGACTGTATCTAGATCAACGGGTACTTCACAGGGAGTAACGCAGTGGGCATCCGGCTCTGCAAATGTCGCTACAGCATCGGGAAATGAACTTCAGCAAACGATACAGAGTTCAGCTGCAAAGATTGACGTTTCCAAAGTTTCAACGGATCTCAGGGAGCATAACGTTTTTCTTACTACGGTATGTGGCAAGGGCACTTTTGGACAGTGGGTCCCAGACCAACCAAACGTTTGGGTCAGATCCTTAAGCTACCCAGGAAGGAAGTCAGCATTCCGAACTGCGACATTGGCAACTCTTAGATGCAAATCTCTCACTCAGTAACCGCCACAATCTTTTCACGTCTCAAAAACTTATCTGTCGCTAAGGAATTCTTGGTATTGAAAAATTTGCAAGTGACCAAGCATCGGCGACATTTCCCATTCATCGTATTTTAACTATTGCATGGTGGCCGTGTACAGATCCAACGGTTTGGCGATGAGCTACCACTTTTTGTTGACACTGCTTGTAGCGTATTTTGGAATCTCAGAATTGGAGACAACAACCACGAATATTTTTTTTTTAATTTATCATAGTCTTAGTCGGTGTGACAAATAAAACGATTACCGACGAAAAAGCGATACAATTTTTTAGTTTTACATTTGATAAATGAACGGTAGTGATGCCAGAAATTATTTTGATCGAGCGTAACTAATTTAACATACACAACCCTGCCTTCAGGTGGATAGCTGCTTGAGAGGCTAATTTTGGCGGGCTAAGCCCAATTCCCAATTGCCACGTGCCGTTGGATCATTTGTTCGAGAAGTTTTGGACGATCGAGATCGAGGAGGTCCAAGATGTACCAAAACTCACTTAGGAGGAAATCGATTGCGAAGCTCATTATGCAGCGACGTTTTCAAGAAACGATGAGGGACGGTATGTGGTCCGGCTTCCGAAGAGGGAGGGTTTCGATTCAATGATCGGTGACTCGAAGGATATGGCGATGCGGGGATTGGGCCAAATCGAAAGGCGATTTAACAAAGATCAAGAACTTCATCAAAGCGGTGCCAGTGGTGTAGTGGTAAGCGTGATTACCTCTCACCCCAGCAGGCCTGAGTTCAATCCCAGTCGGCGCCGCCGGGATGTTCTGAGGCATAACATTTCTGATCACGCCTTCCTTCGGGAAGTAAATTCGTTGGTCTCCGGTTCATGAGTTGATGGGTCGATAGGTAGGGTCCAGGTGTGGGAGCTGCCTTCCTGGCGTCTGTAGCATTGGTGCTCAGCACGGAAAACAAGATCGACGGAAAACAAATCAAGGAAAAAAAAAAGAGCTTCCTCAGTGATGAAATAATGTAATCCAGCAATAGGGGTATTACGGTATTACCAAGCCAGAGGCGGCGGGTTCGATTCCCGGTCCGGTCGAGAGAATCTTTCGTGTTGAAAATTTTCTCGACTTCCCTGGGCATAGTAGAGTATCATTGTGCTTGCCACACAATATACAAATTCATGCATTGGTATTGGCATCGAAAGCTCTCAATTAATAACTGTGGAACTGCATTTAGAACACTAAGTTGAGAGCACGCAATAAGCTAATATGCACTAAGCAATAAGCTTGAAATGCGAATAAGAAGAAGAAGCAATAGGGGAAATGTATCTAATGTCGGCCTAAGTGTCCCTAATTTGGGCCCATACATAAATTCAGCAATCGACTAAATTATCAATAGCAATCAAAATTACCATTAGTACCCTCCCAATGACACGATCATCTAGATACAATTGATAAATAGCAGATTTTTAGCGATGGGTCCAATCTTAGATCCATAAGCCAAAATTAGAGCCATTTACCCTATCTCGATAATATTCGCAAGCGCCTCGTCCCAAAACCGGCTCGTGTGAGACTAGTACAACGACGAAGATTCGACCGGTTTTTGATAGTTCCACGAAGACGACTAGTAACCAATCTCTCAACGATGCTCTGCTAACCGAACCAGTTATTCAAGATCCTCTCTTCGATCTACTCCTTTGCTTCATCTCGATGATACTTCGCTAATTCGAATTGTCTATCGGTTTTCTCTCTACGATCCCATCGTAGCGTACGAATTGCAACGGGTCACTTTCGGGCTGGCACCATCGTCATTTTTGGCGATCAGGACGTTACATCAGTTGGCAGAGTATGAAGGTGACGCATCGGGGTATCGGAACATGAATATTCTCGAACTTGCAGAAAATGGATTTTAGTATTTCACCCTTTTGCACCTAAGAATAATAAAAAAAGACTTAACAGCTAATGCTCATTTTAGCTCCAATTTGGACAATTTCTGCGTCAAATTAAAAATATATTCTCCTCCTATTTCAAGATATGGTTACCCGGATTGCCACCATCAAAGTCTGAAAATTTTATCATCTGTCATTAATTTGCGGACAAGCATGTTCAAAATATCACATTTCCCATTCCATAATCACCCTTCCCTTCCTTTCCCCTTAGAGGTGTGTCGAACTTTGTTACAATTAATAGAGAATTAAAAATATTTAGATGTACAGCAAACACTATATGTATTCATTTAATATGAAGACTGTTATAAGCAACAACGCAACTCAGAAGTTTCTTCGAGAACTCAGCATTGGTTTTGAGAACTTTGTAATTTTCCCACTTCTTTGTGCTGAAATCTTTGTGCACCGCTTGAGTTGTTTCTAGATAGAGCTGGAATTAGGGCGAAACAGCTTTTGTAAACAATGACTTCTATCGATGATTTCTAGGAACTCAAGGCACGCCCACTCAGACCAACATATCCATCGGATAGGGGAAGTCTTTCCCCACCTGATGAGGATGTTGGTTTGCGTGGGTGAGCCTTGAATTTCTAGGAATCATCGATAGAAGTCATTGTTTACAAAAGCTGTTAGGCCCTAATTCCAGCTCTATCTAGGTTTGTTCGGAAAACCTCGCCAAACCGTTTTGTTTGCTGTGGCAGAATTCTGCCACGTGCTGCAGGATCGTATGTTATTTAAGAGTAGCCGGTAGCTGAGCCAATTTTCATGATATGCAAAACTCACTGATGCATTGCTCGTAGTCTTTTTGTAGATTTGCACCGAAATAGGCATCAATAACCTTCTGCAATGCATTGAGAACATTCACAAAGTGTTTCGAGGTTGAGTCACTAGTATCCAACAAGACTCGCCTCGTCAGCAGACTGCGGCAGTGCCTCCCAGTAAACCCGAACTGCCCATGGCGTGTTGCGCTTGACGCTATGGTCCAAGCCTGTGCAAGATCGGAATCGTGCTCTGCAATCGCATTGTATATCGTATTAACCATACCAAGAAGAAGATGCAACGAGGGTGGTGGGCATACATCCAGTATCAAGGTTGCGTCATTTCCGGTGTGAGTACGCAGTTGAAATAATCTTTTGCGTTTATCGTTTTGCCTCTATTTACAATCCACGATGCACTGTTCTCCCTAACGGACCCGATTGTACACAGCGTGCCAAACTTCTCACAAACTTCTTTCTTGTTCACGGTACAGAACTCGCAAGGATACGTTGAACTATCGCTTTTATGTTAATGATCTTGAGATCACCTAGAACGAAAAATCAAAATGAAGAACTGTTTCAAGTATATAAGTCTACCCAATTATGTACCTGTGACAACGATATCGAGTAATCCAAGTTCCAACTTAGACCATATTTTGGCAACGTTCTCATAATTTTCCTGAACATTTTCTACTAATGCGAGAATGAAGCAGCGTTTGACTCCAGAATCCTTATGAACCGACTGTTCTGAACCTTCAACTTCAGCGACCCTTGACCACCATCAATCCCTACTAACATGCGAGCATCCGGTTTATTTCGGCTACCTTTGACATACTTAATCAAACCTTGGGTGCTTCGGCAATAAACTAAATATTGTTGAGTGTAGCTTATTACATTGCCACTCGTTTTGGCAAAAGTTGTTTGCACAACATCCAAAAAATCGTCAAGTTCATGAGCGGAACTAATTAGAACGTTGTACAACCCAGGTTGTATGGAATCCGCTTTGGTTTTTCGAAGCAATTGAGCAAGTTTGGTTGTCTAAAAACTAAATTAAAACAGACTAAAAGCAACAAAACAATAGGTGACATACCTTTTTAGTGCTTAGATCCAGCTGATTTTTGATTTTCAGAATCTGCTCGTGTGACAGATGCAGAGCGTAAAATTATTGACTGCCTAGGCTGGGTGTGAAAGCACTGCACTATTCAATCCATTGCTCTGTGCAGACCGTTTGTACCAAACGGTAAAGGACGAGGCAATGAAAGAGCCAACCAAAACATTCAGTCACTCACGACCGGTGACGAACACCGCTTGCCTTCGCTTACACAGCATGTAATTGAGTCATTTTTCCATAGAAAATGTACGCTCAGTCATTCAAAACAAGTATTGAGTACCATCACGGCCAAATAAACGTGCTGAATGAGCTACTGACTAAGTGCTCGGCTGCCAGTGACTCGTTTACCTCTCAATCATTCAGACTCTCACGAGGTAGTGAATGATGAGGCAGATGGCAGTTCATATTCATACGAAAATAACTCAATGAACCTGACTGTTTTGCGCACTGGACAGATTGTCTTTTTCCGATGACCTCGCCGTACTGTTCAAGATCTTGGCTCTGGTTGCTCTACCCCTTACCCAGGCGAGTAAGAGAGGTGCCACAGTCGGAAGAAGTGTTAGTTTGTTTACTAAAATGAATCACCCATTTTGTTATGGCAAGTTTTGCTATAAGAAATGCTCCTCGTGTTTATTAGCGAAATTCACATCAAAGATTGATTAATTGCGTAGGAAAACAGTTTGGCACGGCATTTGTAACCAGCATACACCTTCCGGTCGTATGAAACAAGTCAAAAACAGTCCAAATCCGCAGATAAAAATTTTTGTTTTGAATTTCTGTACAGCAAAATAGTGAACTTTTGTGAACATTAACGGCAAAGAACTCACCAACACTGGGAGACCGTGAGTTCCTGCCCACCTGTCATAAAACCGTCTTGACCCCTTACATTCTTCAAAGTCACGTCGTTTCTCGAGGAAGCACGCAGAGATCTGGAAAGGAGTTTATCAGCATCGCTACCAGCTATGCGGGCTATATTGTTAAGCTATGTTTCCTTGCAGCAACTGTGGGATTTTCCCTGTTGGATCTCTGTCAAGCATTTGAAGCAAACCTTTACCGCTTTTTGTTTTTCGTGAAGTGAGGATTTGAATTTTCCAATTGTATTACCGGTTTACTTAAAGAATTTAGCCGGGCGACTCCACACAGTTTACAACAATGTTCACTGACATTAGATCCACCGAGGAGATCCGAGTAGGCTCTGCCCGCGAACGGTCGGTTTTGTTTTCGCTGGCGCTGATTTCATCTGTTTTCCGCATATTTTTTAATTGTACCAAATCAAAAAAATATTAGTTTCGCGTATGGACAAGTGAAAATAAAGATCTATCACGTTTTAAGAAGTTTGCTTAGTGATATTGTAATTAACGTGAAAAATCTGGGACAAGAATTTGTTTCGAGTAGCTGTGTTGCTGTGGTGTCGCGTTGGCCGGTTTTTCTTTTCGCTTGCTTTTTGGTGCTTTGCCTCCCTCCCAAGAAGAGTTTTACCGGTTTTTTTTTCTTTTCTTGGTGCTGGTGTTCTGCCTTCCGTAGGATGCACGCAAATGAGGTGTCAGGCAAAAATTCGGTGCAAATGAAAAACTTCGCGTGTGATTCAAAATGTCGTGTTCGGTTGTAAAAACAACGCGGAAGATTTTTTCGATTACCGTGAGTGAACAAACCGGTGCTTTTTCGGAGGCAGAATTTGGTGAGATCCTTCTGATTTATAATCAATCATAAATGCATATTTCCATATTTTACTAAATACGCGCCAGATTTCGAAACATCACATTGAGAAATCTGGAAGTGTGTTTGCAGTACCCATTATTCATATGATAACGGTAGTGTTTACATGCGAGGCTTATTGTATGTAAAAGTAACCTCGGAATGGACGTGAATTACCAGGCATTCTGAAATGGGTTGCAGGGCCTCCCTTAGCTCAGTCGGCAAAGGCGCAGCTACAAAGCAAGACCATGCTGGAGGTGGCTGGGTTCAATTCCCGGTCCGGTCTAGGAATTTTTCGGGTTGGAAAATTTCTCGACTTCCCTGGGCATAGAAGTATGATTGGACTTGCCACACAATTATACCAATGCAGAAATGGTACAGGCATCGAAAGCTCTCAATTAATAACTGTGGAAGTGCATCTAGAACACTAAGTTGAGAGCACGCAATAAGCTAATATGCGATATGCAATAAGCTTTAAATGTGAAGAAGAAGAAGAAGAAGAAGAAGAAGAAATGGGTTGCTGAATCTGCAGTAGAGCTATCGGTTTCTAACTCCCGGACTAAACTTGCTTTAAATTATTACATCAAGGATTCTTGTAAGCAAATTTCTTCGATAATACCACTGCCGGCCAGTGGAGGTTAGATTGAACACACACACACACACACACACACACACACACACACACACACACACACACACACACACACACACACACACACACACACACACACACACACACACACACACACACACACACACACACACACACACACACAAACACACACACACACACACACAAACACACACACACACACACACACACACACACACACACACACACACACACACACACACACACACACACACACACACACACACACACACACACACACACACACACACACACACACACTCACACACACACACACACACACACACACACACACACACACACACACATGTTCACTGACATTAGATCCACCTGATTTCTTTCTTGTAGTTACTGAAACATCCTTACTCTAATCATGAACATGTAGAGTCCGGGGTGCAAACCCTGATTTGAAAAATTAAGCAAGGTTATACGATCTTTTATATTGGTATGCCCGAGCAAAGCTGAAGATCAAATTGAAATCAAAATTTGCTGTTATGATGTAACTTATTTTGAATACTCCAGTTGATCTCATTTTGGTTGACTTAACGGTTAACACAGCAAAAATGAGAGCAAAATTTTACACTGTTGAAGCAAACGGAAAACTAATCCTGCTTTCAATGAAATCAATTTGATTACAGATTTTGCATTCATAATGATTAACTGAATACGGGCCTAGAGTAAATGGTTACCATTCATGTTTCTCAAGCTGAAAGACTTATGCTCCAATCTCACCGCGGGCAAGTCACGAATGACCTAAAATGTGTTAAACAAATCAGATAAACGATAATCATTAGTTCAACGACAGATGAATTTCAATTAAATTTTAAACAAGACGTAAACAGCAGAACTTCAAGTTAAGTTGCTTTCATTTAAAACGTCTTGACTGCATAATGAAAGCACAATATGATATCAGACTTATGTCGCAACATTTGAAATCAAAATGAGTTTTCATTTTGATAGGAACTGCACACTTTAATATCGATTTGCTTTCATTTTGTTAACCGACTTTGCTCGGGTGTCTATTTTGAATTACCTTCTGATCGTCGATAAACAGCCGTATCCCAACTAACAATTTTCGCAATGTAAACGCTTTACTCATTTCATTTATTCAGCCTCAAGCTGTACTCAAATGTTATACGATATGAAGAAACCTTTACTCAACCTCTTTACAAGCTAATCTGGTGAGCTTAGTCAGCTACTTATGGCTGTTGTGACGGTTGGGGCAAGCTCTTATTGCATATCTATTAACGCTTCTATACAGCTGTTATACTGCTGTTTAGTTGTGAGTGAACTTGAAAGGCGCACTCAACCTTTACCCGATTATCCAATAATTACTACGCAGTTTTCTCTTGACGCCAGGTTAAATATTGTTAACGGTTTTTTTTTTTGTTGGATGAATTTATCAAGTATATTTTACTACGAATCAAATTAATCGAATTTACTTATAAGCAACACCACCAAATTATTTACACTGTACCGGAACCTGGATTCGAACTCGAGACGACCGCATTGGTGAACCTTGATACTACCAACTTCGCTACGCCAACACTTTGAACTGACGTAAACAAATTTACATGCCCTTCTACAACAAGATCGCTGAGTAGAGGCTTTATAATAGTGCACATGAATCACTTTTCTCGACTAGCTAATTCATCTTTGTAAAGAAGCAGAGTAAAAGCTGTAAAACTGAACACGTCTAAAAATAAACCTAGTTGACTGTAAAATAGCTTCCAAAGTAGCACTAACACAGTTTATTAGTTGAGTACAAGTTGTTTAGTTGTTGAAAAAGGACTTTTGATGTTTATGTTATTCAACAAGAGTGGTTGGTTGAGTAGAAGCCATCAAATAAGTAATATATTCACTTTATTAGCTTTTTTTGCAGCTAAAAGTTGAAAGTTGATGAATATTTGCATTGAAGTGACATAAGCGTTTATTGGGTGATGTTATTCAGTGCGACTGACAAATTGAATAATGTTTGTGAAAAGGTTGAGTAAACGCTCTCCAAAACTATTTTGCTAGTTTCTGCTTGTAGCTGTATCTGCAGCTTTGTTGCAGCTACTTTACAGCACAACCCTGGAAAAGTTGGCTTATAAAGCTGAAAATGTTTGTTGGGATAACACCTTGCGCATAAAACTTTCGGATATATTTGATCTGAATCACTATATAGCGGCAAAAACTGTCGGACAATTGTTTGCTTCCATTTGTCGCGTATGTTCCTTGGCGATTTGGCTTTGGAAACACAAAGCATAAACTAAATTACGGCACTTCTCGTGATCAAGCTTCATTTTTGAACGAGCGACTAGTCGCGACTGATCATGAATGCGCAAATGTCATGTCACTGTTTACTTATTCACTCGTGTTGCTTAGCAAGCGTTTAGAAACGAACATGAAAATGGATTATCTAAGCAACCTGTGTATATTCACGTTGACTCTATCTGGGTGTGGCCAATTCGGTACAGGAATCTCAATATTACCACCAATCACCTTAGTTTTGAATTTCCATGACATTTTAGGTCTCATAAGATGAATTTCAGCCCAAGTCGGAAACTGACCACTTCCCCGGGGGCATCTGGTCCTAGACACTTTGTTTTGAATTGTAATGTGATTTGATGTGTCACATGATGAGATGATAAAGTTTTGAACAATTTTGTGATGCTGGCCATGCACATCGTGGACATATTCTGGTCATATTTCAGCACCGAAGGACCAAATCAAAATACCCAACTACCATTTTCAGCTTTATAAGCCCACTTTTCCAGCATTGTGCTGTAAAGAAGCTGAAACAAAGCTGTAGATACAGCTACAAGCAGAAGCTAGCAAATTAGTTTTGGAAAGTGTTTTCTCAACTTTCTCACAACCATTATTTAATTTGTCAGTTGCACTGAATAACATCAGCCAATAAGCGCTAATGTCACATCTATACACATACTAATCAACTTTCAACTTGTAGCTGCAAAACAAAGCTAACAAAGTGAATATATTACTCATTTGATGGCTTCTACACAACCAATCACTCTTGCTAAATAACATAAACATCAAAAGTGCTTTTTCAACAACTAAACTACCTGTACTCACCTAATTAACTGTGTTAGTGATACTTTGGAAGCATTTTTACAGTCAACTAGGTTTATTTTTAGACGTGTGCAGTTCTACAGCTTTTACTCTTCTCAAAGCTGAAGTAACTAGTGGAGAAAAGTGATTCATGTGCACTATTATAAAGCCTTTATTCAACGGTATTATTGTAGAAAGTAATGTATATCTATTTACGTCAGTTCAAAGTGTTGGCGTAGCGAAGTTGGTAGTGCCAAGGTTTGCCAATATGGTCGTCTCGAGTTCGATTCCAGGTTCCGGTGCAGGGTCAATAATTTGCTGGTGTGCTTATAGCTAATTTCCAATAATTTGATCCGCACAGCAAAAAAAACAAAAAAAAAAAACGTAAATAATATTTAACCCGGCTTCAAGAGAAAGCTGTGTAGTGATTATTGGATATCCGGGAAAAGGTTGAGTAAGCGCCTTTCAAGGTCACTCACAACTAAGCAGCAGAATAAGAGCTGTATAGAAGCGTTAATGGATATGCAATAAGAGCTTGTCGCAACCGGTTTACACAGTCATAAGTAGCTGACTAAGTTCGCCAGATTTGCTTATATAGAGGTTGAGTAAAGGTTTCCTCATATCGTTTAACATTTGAATACAGCTTGAGGCTGTATAAATGAAATGAGTAAAGCGTTTACATTGCGAAAATTGTTAGTTGGGTATTAGGTGATCTTAAACTTTTAGAAGAAAGTATCCTTAATTTGACGCAGAAAATTTCCTTAAGAGATGCTTAAATCTGAAAAGTTGTTTTATATTATTCATAAGTGCAAAAAGGGTGAAATCCTGAAATCCTATGAAATATTTTCAAACTTTCACAGTTTGTTTTTAACCCTATTGTCTAGCTTTTGATGAAGAAAGATCCGAGGTTCATGCAAGTAAGATATTATTCATGTTCCTATACCCCGTGTGACGGTTTTCCACGAGCAAGGGCTGCTCTCGTGGAGGATTTTTATGTAGACGACTACATTGGCGGAGCGAATACGGAAGTAGAAGGAATCATGTTGAGGCACGAGTTAGAGCAGCTGCTCCCGAAAAGCGGTTTTCGTTTGGGGAAATGGAATTTGAATGTGTAGGAAGTCTTGGTTGGCGTTCCAGAGGATGACTTGAAGACACAAGCCAAGTTTAGAAGCAAAACGTCCAGGCGCTGGGAGTTACGTGAAAGCCGGGATCGGATCATTTAAGCATTGACGTCACGATCACACCATAAACGGTTCGTGGACCCGGTGCCAAGTTTATTCGACTATTGCTCGACTTTCGACCCCCTCGGTATCATTGATCCTGTCATCTCGTGGTCCAAGATACGTATGCAGCGTCTCTGGGTGGCTTCTCAAGGATCGTCCGGCAGCAGCACGAAAGGTATTCATCGCTGTGGTGGTGTATCTGGAACTCGTCGGAACTTTACCATGGCCGCATTCATCGCCACTCTTCGTCGTTTCGTTGCTCGTCGAGGCTTACCATTGAGGTCCACTCTGACAACGGCCTCAACTTCCTAAATTCGTTCAACCGCAAAAAAATCGCTGACAATGAAATACAAGGTATCACGTGGAAATCCATTTCACCGAGGGCTCCATATTTTGGCGGTCCTTAGGAAGCATCCGTAAAATCTGCCAGCGATCTCTCGTGAGGATTCTCGGCCAGCGGCAACTTATACATATTGATGCGATGGTGAATTCTCGCCCATTAAAATGAATTCCACACGTACCATTATAATGACGCTAAGGCGAATTATTGACAATAATATTGATGATGTGAATTTAGAAATATTGTCAATATCGATGTTTTGACGTCAGTATAGAATGATTATTGTCAATAAAAGCAATCGTGTTGGGTCAACTATACACCGCTTTTCGAAGACCCCGACGAATAGGATGTCCTCACTACGGGTAATTTCCTCATCGGCTCCTAACCAAGACGGGTCCGAACAATCTGGTGCACATTAAATCGCGAAATCTAGCGTGCAGTTACAGCTGATATAAACAGGGTGTTCGGTTCCTCAGTGCAAATAATTTAAAGGGCGATAGAAGATCAGATTTGATGAAAAACATTGTCCTTCGCATATGATCAAATTTCAAATATTACTTGAGTTATTGAACTTTTTCTGTTTTGGTCTATGCTTGCCATTGGCTCTTACTCGAAAACTATGCCATTTAGCACAAAACTCTTGCCTTCATTGGACAGCTTTGTAAATTTCCAACTTAAAAGTGTCATTTTTACTTTAAGTAAGCTGCATTTAGACACATTTTAGGGATCTAAAATTTGTGTTTTCCTACGGGTTTTCCCTTATTATTTCAAAAAAAATACGAAATAAAGTGTATTGTTTCGTCCAATCAAAAGAAGCCTCTTAACGCGCTCTACAATTATATCTTTAACACCAATTTTCTATCTTGTTTACTTTTGTCGCTATTTCGTACTAAACACATCATATTGGGTCGTTAATTAACGGTTGCGTAAAACACGAATTCAACCCCACCGTCCGTTGCTGTTGACGTCTGAAAAGTGAAAAGTGTGACAAGAAAAACAATGCTGCGGACGGTTCAATTCAACGCATTATGAAAATTGAAAATGTTCTGTTGTTTTCTCGATACCAATGTAGATCAGTTCATTGAACTGATTGGGTATTTTTCAATGATTAATCAAACGTTTCATGTTTGTTTTCTGCAAGCTATAAGTTTCTGTTTTGATTTTTCTTCTTGGTCTCACTTATCGCACTTCTCAGACCGTCACTCCGCGTGGCGATCAAAGTGTGCTATGCGCGCTGCAAACAGACGTCAACAGCAACGCACGGTGGGGTTGAATTCGTGTTTTACGCAACCGTTAATTAACGACCCAATATGATGTGTTTAGTACGGTTTTGTGACAAAACTAAACAAGATAGAAACTTGGCGTTAAAAAGACAGTTGTAGAACGTATTGAGAAGCATCTTTTGGTTTGACTGAACAATACACTTTATCACGTTTTTTTTTTTTTTTTTTTTTTTTTTAATAAGGGAAAATCCGTAGGAAAACGCAAGCTTAAGACTCGTTTATCCCTAAACTGTGTCTTAATGCAGCTTACTTAAAGTTAAAATAACATTATTAAGTAGTAAATTTACCAAGCTATCCAATGGGAGCAAGAGTTTTGAGCTAAATTGCATAGTTTTTGAGTTAGAGCCAATTTATGGCGAGCATAGACCAAAAAAGAAAAAGTTCGATAACTCAGTACACAGCAAAAAATAAATTTTCATATTACATCCAAGAGGGTGCGCTTCAATCATGTAGAAAATCTTATGTAATTTTTATGGCCACAACAATAAACAAATGCAGTAAAAGCAGCGTAATGTCAGTTCATACAGTGTATTAATGATAATTTGGTCCTTTTTGGCAAGTAATCTTACACCATATTTTCGACACGATTGAAGTGCATCCACTTTGAGGTGATATTAAAATTAATTTTTTGCTGTGTAATCTAATTGAGATTTGATAATATGCGTAGAACAATTTTTTACTTCAAATATGATCTTCTAACGCCCCTTAAATTATTTGCACTGAGAAACTGAACACCCTGTATATTTCAATCCATTCCAAAATGTTCAACCTCTACTCGTTCATGAGCAGCCATATCGCATTCAAACAGATGATTATCCATCCCTCCGAGAAGTAAATCACCCACGTCAAAATGGTTGTCCCCATCCTGTAATCGGAAATAAGCTACCACCCGAGTATGGTCGTCACCGTCGTCGCTGTCCGGAACGGAAATTCAATCTGACATTTCCGAACCGAGGGTCCTCCTCCGTTTAATAAATCTAATCGTCATGGCTATGGCTGCCATTAATCCACTGCGCTACTAGAGAAATAAAACAACCTCCCATCCATAAACCCAACCCGGTGCTGAATCTAGGCGCTGCCTTCGGTACGGCGGAGGCCATTAAAACGCACCAAGGCGAGCCTTTTATTTCCAGCAAATGAGCCGCATTATCTTGGCCGTTATTCGCCAAAATGAACAGTAAAGGGGTAGCAACCAGCAATAGCAGGACCGAGCTCGGCGCGGGTGAAGTGATTAGCATTTATTTACTGCCAACAGGGATACTTAAAAAGACGCGCTTGCCTCCCTCTGCTTCGTTCATAGACGCAGGTTATTAGGAAGGCTAATCAGATTTCCAGAGCCACCTTCCTCCTGCTGCTGGAATAATTTTCCTGGATCCAGGAGAGGGGGGGGCGACGGTTCTGGTTGATGCTGCTGGCCATCTTTTTAGGATGACAGGTGGCAGTGTCGTCGCACCGAAGAGAGGTGTGTAATCTTGCCTGGGGTGGGGCAGGTGTTATGTTTTCCTTGTCAATAGGGTGGAGCAGTACTTCAGCATATGGGACCCATTTCCGTCCAGACAAACCGACATGCTGTACACGAAATTGTACGGGGCTGTCGGGGGACTGCTTTAAGGGGGGGGGGGGGGGGGGTGCCATATTGGTGCCGCACCCTACTGTAGTTGATATTTTGGATGTCCTTCTGTTAAGTGGCAATGTTATTAGTCAAGTATAGCAGATGGTACGAGGTTCAGGGTTGCCAAAACTACAGATTTAGCTGTATTTCTAAAACCAACCGGGAAATGTTAGATTCTTTAAAAGATTTGCATGAAAAGTATGAATAATTTACAATGTTTCGCGAAATGAACAGATTTTGTAATGTGGCCGCCGGAAGATTTTTTGAATAATTTGTTATTATTATGTGAGATTATTTTTTGAACAAAGTGTATTGCGTCTAGAACATCATCTCTTGAAGGTTTATGCACAAACATCCATTACACGAACTGTCATTAAATTTGTTTTATGAAACATATGCAGAGGATGTAATAAATCCATCTTTACATTGGATTAAAAATAAGTGTATTTTGCATGAACAGATTTTTCAAAATTGTTTAACCTAGAATCTGTATTCACAGATCACACATTGAACAGTGGGGATTTTGGCAACAAAAAGGCTTGAAATTGTCTGCCGCTGAAATCACACATTGTTACATATGACTTCCTTTGGGAAAAATGCCAAGAGTTTGATTCTGCATATTTTCAATCGGTCCACGCTGTGATAAGTGCATATTTGCAGCCTATTTTGCCACGAAATCTCATATTTTCTGTAGTTTTTTTCCCCCATTATGATACTTCATTAATTCAAATAGTCAGTAAAGTTATCAGAAGTAGCCAATATGTCTTCTAGTCATCAGCTTGTGCCTTTGAAAATCTATTGAAAACATTTATAGGATTACTGACCCCATGTTTCAGCCAGATTTTGTAATAAATATAAAAGTTTTCCAAAATTAAAACTCAATATTAAAAAATAAAATATGAGATGCACAAAACAATCAGAAAAAGGATCACAATAGTCTTAAGGACAAAACTGATTCAAGTGCGTGTTTTGAGCGTATTTTGCCCCGGTATCAAACAATTCACTAAATTTGAAAGTTCTCTGATGACTAAACAGTTTCGGCTGCTGAAAAGCTAACACGAGATTTAGGTTTTCTTGAAGTAAAAAGGAACCTAAGCATCAAATGTGCTTGTTTTCATACTGTGTACGGACAAATATATACATGTTTAGAGCCTGATTTACCCCAAAATCCTTTATCTATTGACAGCATTCAAACTGGTTAATTGGGTTAAATAGACAATATCTTTCTTAATAAATTTCCAAATATACTATTAAGAAGCCAGTAAGTAAGCTTTGATTAACTATTAGAAACTTTTACAGGAGAATGTGGGATCAGATAAGCCATGAGTTAATTTTTTTCTCATACTGAGTACCACAGCTACTGACACATTTATTTTTTTTAACATGCCATTCAACATGTTAAAAAAAAAAAAATAAATGTGTCGGTAGCTGTAGTACTCAGTATGGAAAACAAAATCGACGGAAAATTAATCAAGGAAAAAAAAATGTTCGAATCACCCTGTTTTATTTGCCTTAACATAAAATGGAGTATGAAAACTGACAGAGACCCATTATCTTTCGCTATATTAATATCAATTTCTGAAGTTTTTTTAGCATTACCTTTATCAGAAGCATACCCAAGTGACAATTCAGTAACCATTTGGCATCCACTCTGATTTATGATAGTTTTATAACGGCAATGAAAAATCCATTAGTTTAAATTCAGAATTTCAAAGTTTAAAACATTCGTGCTTAGTAATTCCGCGTTTTGCTGATTTAGAAACCTTTAAGAGTCTGGCATGAATTTCAAAAACTGCCTTGTTTTAAACATAAATTTAAAACATTTCTCAATCTCTCCTTAAAACTGATCTGTAACTCAAGCATAAACGTCATTAGCAATTGTGTATTAATGCCTAGATAAAATCGAAGACTACAAATCAAGACGACTGGCAACTTTTCCCTTCTCCCATACAAATGTCAAACGTCACTGATGACAGCGCCTCTGTCAGCCAAAGGTGGAACTTTGAAGCACAAGTGTTAGTGAGACTGCTCATAAACAGTGACTGTATGTGTGACCTAATGTCACCGAAACAAATAATCATAACACGGCATTCGTTGTTGTTTTTGTTTTGCTCTACAAAATTCCACGGCAATTTGTATCCTAATTCTAGCAAGCCGGTGGTTATGCAGCTCTAAACCGAAAAACTTGTCATAGTGGATCAAGTAGAGGTTTGAAACTCGGATCGATACCTAGTGAAAGTAACTTTTACTTGTGAACGAGGAACCGAAATATTGTTTATTTTGCCTGTTGGAAGCAATCAATTATAAGGAATTGGCAGCTTCCACCACCATTGAACGAACTACCGTCATTCGGAAGCTGCTGAAAATTCAAGAATTCAAAAAGAAGAAAGATCCGGTACCTACATCACGATCCAACGAAAGGCGTAGCAGGATCTAATGTTGGAGAAAATGAAAATGAAAGGTTGAAGGACTACAATCCCAAACGGTACGTATTGATAAAGAATATATTTCCATTTAAGATGTTGTCAGAGCATGAAACCACCGGATAGTGATCCTCTGTATGCTTTAACAATTCTTGGAATAGACCGACCCCTTCCAGAGAATGATAACAACAGTGTCGAATTGGCCAGTGACATTCAAATGGTCAGCGAGTACTGTGCCAAGCTGCCGAGCGTCCCCCTCCCCCACTGTGGCCAGGTGTCAAAGCCGTGCGGAACGAGCATGCATTTTACTAATGCACCATACGAATGCCCATAAATGCATCACTAAAGGGCTTAGGAAAAGTGGAAGATAATTCTGAGATAGCAAACTAATGATCGAGGAAGGTCCCACCATCATTATGAATGGCATCGAGGGGGACGACTCTATCTACGATGCAGGAAATATTGTGTTTTGCTGTATGGCTAGCTGCGCGTACACTGAGTAGATAGAAAGAAGATTTATCGCGATTTTGAAGATTTCCTGCAAAAAGATGATGCGCGATGCAAGTAGATGAGAGAAATGAAAGAAGATTTTTCGAAGATTTATTCGCTAATGTTAGATTTTTTGAGCATCTAGAATTGAGATTTAGATGTGTTGCCCCCCTCGAATGGCATCATTGCCATAGTTTTTATTTTCAAATCAAATTTAATTACCCATCTGATCAATTTCAGCTGGAATTTTCACTTTTTACGACAATCATAACAAAACCAATAATTGACAGCTATTTATTTCAACCTATGTGTGTGAATGCACTAGTGAATTAACACACACCATCATATACAGGTTCCACTATTGCTCAGAAGAGGCGTTGCTGTTACTGTCTCCTGATGTCTGGCAAAGTTGCCAGTCTTCTTCATTTGTAGTCTTCGATAAAATACTTTATAGACCTGTTCTATAATTATAAAAGCAACCATAAAACCATTAGGTTTTGCATTCGAGCAAAAAGCATTTATTCTTGCTTATTAGGCTTTTTTAAAGTGGATCATAAACTCCCTAATAACTTTGTTTACAAATTGAGCTTAAAAGATGGTTCCTCATAGTTAATAACAGCCTAATTTATGACAAGGAAATCTCGAAAGATAGACGAATTAGGATGAAAAATTCAAGTCGATTTCAGCAAAATTTACTTCTTTAGAAGAACCAGCACACCATCAACGACTGACCATCTAGCGGAGAAGAGTAAAGTGCGCGTGTCCCTCGAATTCATAAAACATTGTCGAAAGTTTAAAACCATACCAGCCTTCTCCAGATCTTGCGAATAGATGACAATCAAAATACTGACACACTGAAACTGTCAGTAAGCGGAGATTAGCTGGTTTCCGATCCATAGCAGCGATTTCATTCGGCGAAAGAATCAACTCTTCAAAAATTTCATTCAAGCGTACATCCCTGCATCGTTGGCTGGTGCACTTCTGTAACCATCCGGAAAAAGGGGATCTTTTCCGGGAACGATTGCACTTCCAGCGGTTCGAAATGCGAAATGTTGTAAAACAGTATTGCAAACTATCTGAGTTACTCACAATCCATCGGGAGAAAACCGCCTGGAAGAACCCTGCATCCCACAGCGCAACTAACGTTTAACTTTTGCAGGCAACTTTGCCTCCATAAATGCTGCCATAAATCTGAACGGGTTAGGATCAAGCAAAATGGCTTTATATAAATACAATTCAGCCTGCAAGTTTTCTTGCACCTTCTCCACCGTATGAATTTGTTAAGGATTTCTTGAAAGCAAAACAACTTTTTCACAAATGACCCATGAAAATCATTTTTTTTTTTTGTTCATAGCAGGCTGTGCTTGTGAACGAACGTCACTTTTATCTTTTCTGTTCTATTTTTTTCTCTACTTGGGTGCTGCTCGAGTGAATTTTTTCGAGGATATCAAAACTTTGGCTCTGCAACTAGAAATCAAGCAAATAGAGATTTGAAGTTTGTAAAGTGTGAATATGAACCATGAAGTCTGAACAGTGATACTCAAATTGGATGGATATGCTGTGATTTTTGTCTAGGCTGGATCCACATTTCCTTTGTGGTTCGTCTTCATAAGGGCTGTACTGCAATGACTGCTTCTGAGACCCGGGCAGCGTGTATTTTTACAAGTGGAAGTGGCTTTGAAACCAAGGTGGTGCCTCAAACGAACTCGTGACTTCCCGATATTATGATGGAGGTGTGGCGGATCGCTTAACCTATCAAAGGAAAATATTACTAGGGGAATTTCAGACAGATGAACCGGAATGGTATATGTTGGTTCCTGTCAAGAAGTGGATCATCTACAATTGGGATTGCTACACTGAAAAGTGGCATAGCGTCTTGTTGCAGACTTGGTGAGATCGTTCTTTTTTTTAACGTTTTTTGTCAGTTTGTACTTTGTTTCCGTGAACCCATGTTTGAGGTGATCATGTGCCAACGGTTTGAGTAGGAGTAGACTGTGCGTGTGATCGAACGTGAAGTTTGTTTTTTCCGTGGAGTTTTTTTTTAATCTATAATCGGTTGCTGATCTGGTCGAAACCAGGCCCAGGAGATGATTTCTAGTTTGTCAGCGAGTTCATTAAGACATAAGAAGTCCTGCGAGAGCTGTATCTCATTGTATCTAGTTCTACTTCCCTGTTATTTCCCGCTGACAAGCAGTTCCGAAGACAAGTAGAACCTTCATGAGGCGTCCCATCATTCGTCCCATCATTCGTCCCATCATTCGTCCCATCATTCGTCCCATCATTCGTCCCATCATTCGTCCCATCATTAGTTCGATCATTCGTCTCAGCGTTGAGTCGCAGCGCTGAACCTGACAATTGGCCACGAAAACGCTTGCCAATGCACATACACTTAGACAAATTAATGTAAATTTATGTGTTCTAAGAGCGACATATACGAGCGTCAATTTTGACATAAATTTGAGTCATAACAGACGCAAAATAGAGCTCAATCAAACGTACTATTCGGCGAGCAATGAAGTTTTCAGTCTCGGGGTACGTAATATTACATGACATGCTTGTTTACGTCTCGTTTTTTATGTCGAAGATGGATTCCGACACGTGTAAAATTAGTTATTTCTAATACCCCGTTCACATTACAGCGTATATCACGTGATATACGCTGTCTTGCGATGAGCACTCATACATCTAGTTTTCACTGGAAATCCTGTGCATCAAAAATCGACTACATACATCTGAACATGTTTTATCTCAAATCGAGGGAAGACATTCCGTTCAACTACCATAAATCGGGCTAGTTCATGTTGATCTTCGTCAAGTTTCGTCTACAATTTGGACTTCTACATCAACACATGTCAAGCTGCCTTCAGGTTCAATTGGCTAAACTTGGTGAGTTCGTTCCATTTTGTAAATTTTTATCTTTTCAAACCAGTAACGTTGGGAGATCACCTTTTTGTGGTGCGTTACTGGTATAAGATCTACCACCGAACTCTAGTCGTGACAACTTCAAACTAGGGAATCAGAATTTTCAAAGGATCACATTTTAGCCCTTGTTAATTTTTATGACTTTATAATACATAGTGACAAGACTTGGGTAGTGACCACCGCCGTTATGCATTGCTATATTGTATAATTCAAATCAAAAATATATATTATGTTCATAGATTCCACATAATCCTTTTCCCTTTGTCCTTCTCCTATTCTTTACCCTCTTCTCTTTTCAGAAAACGAGTAATGGCGCTATAGCCTTAAGTCATAAAAGGCTAGGACAAGAGTTAGTGCTCATGCCCCAACCGTCAGAAGAAAATGGAGCATCACTTAACCTTTCTAGCTTTGATGCTTCCAACGACCAACCAATCATATAATTACCAAAATTGGAACATACGGTACGAGATGTCCACGTTTCATCCATTTGTTGGATTCTGAAGAATCCTGTTTAAATATTCGATTTAAACAGGCCCGATGTTTTTTTAATCATCTTGCCCCTTAAATGTTGGTGCTAGATTAGATTGGGATTAGAATGACCCATGAAAATCAACTTTTAGGCCACCGCCATGTTACAAATAGTTTGCTTGATTTGTGCATTCTTAGATTTTCAATCTATATTTCCTTGGATATAACTATATTTTGGTAAATTTAGCAATGAGCGAACATTTAAATGCAAAAATCATAAAAAAATCTTGGCCAAGCTCGCCAATATATTTTTTTTTTCAATGTAAAATAATTAGTCAAATTGTCGTTTTACGAGAGCGGACTAATTTTTTTCGATGTTTTCACGTACATTTCACATTACATTTAATAAGGGACCTAAAACAAGGCCACCTAATGAGAACTATTACAATAAATTTGGATATTCAACAAAATTTTTGTACCATCAGTTTCTATTTTAATTATTTTGATAAGCTCGAATTCATAGATCCTGTTCTATCTTGATTGATGCTTTCCTAGTGGATTTAGCAAGCGGCTAGGAGCAATGGCTCGGTTTTTATTGTTGCTAAATAGCTTTTATTGTAGCTTTCAAATGGTTCTCAATGCGTTCGTCATACAACCTTTTGCAGTGAATCAATTTTGAAGAGCTTCAAGAATACACTTCTCCTGGGTGGGCCCACTAGACATATTCTAGTCTTAATGAGGTTTTGGTGTAGTATTTCATAAAACTTAAAATGTTACTTGGGTAGTGCAATAAAAAATCCCTTGAATTCCTTGAAAACGTTAATTGGATTTAATTCATAATGTCTAAACACAAATATCATCACAGATTTTCTGTAGCAGATTTCAATTTGGCAACCCTGCCGAGATCTCGATCAAACCAGCACCGGTAGCTACCGTGGCAGTTTCTGCCGAGGCAAGGGTGCTTCTGATTAGGGTGTTGGCTTCTGTTTATGCTTCAAAGGCGGGGGCGATGTTGTGCTTTTTCAACTCGATTGTTATTAACTCCAGCTAGGGTGTGCGTTGGAAACGTCTCCTCGCTACCGCTTAAATATATGCAAAGTTCTTTTGTGTGGGATTAGTGCAGAAGAGATAACATAGTGTGTTCCCTTATTACTTATTCATTGGTGGAGCTCGGAATTAGTAATAAGGTTGCGGACTGCCAGTGACATTCTCCCTAACGATACGATGTTCAGTGCCAGTAAAAGTTATATCAGAGATCAAAGTTTCCAAATTGCTTGACATTGGAATTTACTCAGGTTAATTAGAAAATTACAATGAATCGTTTAACGAACGGCAAGTCGGGAGCGTGTCTCGAATTCAGAACGACACGAGTCGTCTACCCGGCCCAATTACGCCCGCTCAAGGTGTTAATTACAAAAATCATGGTAGCTTTCATAAATTCATCTCTCTCTCTCTCTTTGCATGGGAAGTTACGAAAATTGGGCAACGATTACGAGCCTTGGGCTCAGCCCGGCAAAACGAACGTTGCTGTTAGCACCAGCCATATTTCATCAACCCAATTAAGCATTCTGACAGCGTACGGTGCCGAAAATGACGACATAAACGCCCTGGCAAACTGGCCAAACACACGTCACAATCGTCAGCCACACTCTGTAGCCATCCTGTTCCGTTATTCCGGAATCATGCACAGGCACACGATATGTATTTTCAGCACTTCGTGATATCCACAGAGAGGAAAAGGGAACCCCAAAGGGGATAAAGTCAGGTCTGCACGGACAATTTATTTCGTTACGTATTGAGATTGATGGGCTCGGACGTACGAGCTTTGGACTAGTTCTATTGCGACGTGCTAGACCGGGTTGGAATACGGGATTTTCGGTAAAGGGGCGTCTATTTTCAGCACCTACGTTCAGGAGGAACTTGTTTGTCCACTTGACGTGAATGTGGATGCAGATTTCAATAAGCAGTGCAGTTGAGTTGAAATAATATGTTTGAGAGATGAGTGATTCCACATGGCCCTAGCTGACAAGACGTAAACCATTAACCATCGGTAGTATGGGGGGATCAACAAAATGTCTTCACTTCTACATTTAATTATTATGGGTGGCGAAAGATGTACACTTCTTTCTGATTTTTAAACTGATTTTTTACAGAAGTTCAGAAGCAATGACTTAAGAGATTGAATTCAGGGAACTTCGTAGATTGTTGGGAACCTTTTTAAAAGTTTAGGAAATGTTATAAAACTTCACGAAAACTCATAAATGTTCAGATATTTCATAGCACCTTAGAATTTACATTCAAAGTGTTTTTATGTGATTTCATACGCGAAGTTAGCGATTTTCAGAGTTGGTTGGAAATGCTAACATGAAGCTTTAGTGTGATAATTTATTAGCGAGAGAATGATCTTTAGAAGAGGGTAGGTGGATAGTTCCGTTAGAGTACGGCAGTACGAAAATTGAATAGAAGTTGAAAATGAGCGAAGGGCCATTAATGCGACAGTTTTAAAGTCAAACGCACATCTTTTACCTAACCCGTACGATGTACACGGAGACTTGAAGTATGTCTTCAAGTCTACAGGCAAAAGATGTGCGTCCTCCTTTTGCTCATAACTGACTGCGGCTGTGGAACTGAGTAGAAGTTCTGGAGATTTTCTAGAAGTGCCACAAATTTTATAGAAGTGCAGCTTTTACTGTAAAAGTTAAGCGAACTTCATATGAATACAGTGAACTTCGTAAAACTTCAGTGAACTTGGTAGAAATGCAAATTATCTAGCAGAACTTCATCACGTTGTACAGACATTTGTAGAAATTTGGGGAAACTCGTTAAATGGCATTCACTTCCAATTAGTTTCTTTAAACTTTCGTCACTTTGAAGATGTTGAAGTGAAATCGTAGAAATGCTTTGAATTTAATATAAATTCGGAGAGCTTCGATTTTTTTCTAGGAATACTTCTTAAAAGTGAGGAACATGTACAAGTTGAGGAAAATTCAATGAAGTTAATGAAACTTTTGTTTATTGCAGGAAGCTCTATTAAAATTTCTGGACTAAATATCCTACAACCGTGGATCCCCGTTAATCTGAAACACCAATTTGAGTATCTGGTAGCCTTATTTGCTGTTTTTTTTTAATTCTGAGTTCCGTATGATAATTTTTGACAATACTGGGTAAAATTTTACTCAAATGTGAGTTGTTTTTGATAGCCTTGTTGATATTGAGCTGTCAACTGCTAAGCCCTCAATTTACAGAGTTGTCACCCAGCGTTGCCATGTTAACCGATTTTCAAACATGATACCGATATACAGATAAGGTTTCTCAGAATACTGATTTTTCCGAATTAAACCGATTTATGCAGATTTTTGTTAATAATCACAATGATTATTTTCTGCCCCGTTGAACTGTCCGATACAAATATTGTGAGAGACTTTAATCTTTTTGAATATCTCAATTTTTTTTTAGTCTGCCAAAACAATTTCCAGCTATAATAAAGCTTGATACCCTTTAGACTAATGTTTCCATTTTCTCACCGTTATTAGCTACCCATCAGTCGAGAAACAGCTTATAATTCATCCCGCTATTTCCTGACGAATGTTCATTTTATAACTTCCCGAAATTTATTTAATCTTTCTAGTGAAGTTCTTCGCAATTTCTCGAGGATTTTCATCCACCTTACCAGTGATAAAAAAAAAACAAAATCAGGGCGTCGATCAGGGTTACTTCCACTCACTTGCTATAATATAATGCTTATTAGTACTTGTAAGTTACAAGAAGAGGTCATGAAGTATATGTTTGACACATAAAATCTGACATTATTGCTTTCAGTGCGTCACAATCAGAGATCTTACGACTCGTGAGCGCTCACTCTGAGTGAACGCTCACGAATCATAAGATCGCTGATTGTGACGCTCTCATGGCGAAATTGACAGGTTTTATGAGTCAAACACATACTTTACTCCCTCGTCTTGCTACTCACAAGTCCAACATAGCATTATTACATCTAATGATTGCATAGTTCCGAATAATATTTTT
Source organism: Ochlerotatus camptorhynchus (assembly GCF_037179485.1). Lineage (NCBI taxonomy): Eukaryota > Metazoa > Arthropoda > Insecta > Diptera > Culicidae > Ochlerotatus > Ochlerotatus camptorhynchus. The sequence continues at coordinate 1,768,771 of NW_027041014.1, read as the reverse complement.
TTATAGCAAGTGAGGGGAAGCAACCCTGGCGTCGATGTCGATTTTCCACTTCTACTCATCGAACCCATTCCGTAGATACCCATATTGCATGGGTTTAGATGCATTTTCACTGTCTGGAGGCCGCCATATTTGATTTTGGCTTGCCATCTTGGATTTGTGGAAGCCATCTTGGGTAGAAATCTGACTTAGATTTTGGAACGTCCCAGACTTTAGAATTTAACATATCTTCTAATCCTATGATTTCGATGATTTTGATCTTGGTTGATATTGATGCTGGTTGATTTTGGGAATCGAAACTCATAGCTGATATTGGTAAAAAATCACGGGTGATTTTCGTGGTGATGATGGCTTGTGATATTGGTGCCTGTGATTTTAAGTAATATTGATCTTGAAAGATGGCTGATTTTGATTTTCTGATCTTGATTTTAGCCAACACTGCATCTTACCCCGTAGGTCATTTCACGTTTCCTACCCGTTACATCAGGGATGCTTCCAGAGTTTTATTGCTCTTCCATTAGCTTCAGGAAAACTGCTGCATCTTTTAAGAAGTTCTGAATCTTCCGAAAAGTCCAAAATTTTGGGTAAATTTAAAGATCTGTAATGGTAAGTTCCGATAAATTAAAATAAGTTTTTTTTTTAACTTCCGTTGAAACTTGAGAAACTGGGAAGTTCAGGAAAGTTCAGAGAACTCCAATGAACTTAAGAAGACATTAGACATATTTTGGAAACTTCCCAAGTACAAAGAATTTCAGAGAAATTTAACGGTTTTCAGGACAGCTCTATTTGTTTCAGGATATTTGAACAGATCAATTAATTTATATTAAATTGCTGAACCTTGAATGGAGTTCTGAGAAACTCAGAACGTAAGAGCCCATGCATTAATTATGTCACGCTAAATCGAGGAAAAGTGCCCCCACCCCCTTCCCCTATCGTGCCGTTTATTCTTAAAGTCTGGAACTCGCAAAAATTGGTCCACTTCAAATTGGTGTATTTCTGTAAAAAAAATGCATAAAAACCTGAAATGCTGCATTTGGAAGTTGAGTGTATATACAATGGTTGCTATGATGAGTTTTCACCGTTTGCTCTCCATTTTTCAAAATGACATCCAAGCAACAAGAGCAGCGTGTCAACATTTTGCTCGCGCAGCAAGAGAATCCGACGATCTCACACGCCAAGTTGGCAAAATTGCTGGATGTGGCCAAATCGACCGTGACAAACGTTTGCAAGGTGTTTGGGAAGCGTTTGTCGACCGCCAGGAAGCCTGGAAGCGGCGGAAATCGTAATCCGGACGTGGCAGCGATGACGAAGGTGGCGGTTAAATATAAGCGGAATCCTAACTCTCTATCCAGGACGTCGCTGGCAAGCTCAATGTCTCACATACTACTGTGCAGCAGGCCAAGAAACGAGCCGAGTTGTCGACGTTTAACAAGGTGAAGGTGGTGAACCGAGATTACAAACAAAACACGTCGGCAAAGCAGCGGTCCCGAAAGCTGTATTCGAATCTGCTCACAAAGTTCGACTGTGTCGTCATGGACAACAAAACTTATGTGAAGGCCGATTTCAAGCAGCTTCCGGGACAGGAGTTTTAAGCCGCATCAGGAAAAAGGAAGGTGGCTGAAATTTTCAAAACCATCAAACTATCGAAGTTCCTGAAAACATATCTCGTCCGGCAGGCCATTTGAACGTGTGGTCTAAAAAGCCGGCATTTTCATTACTACGGGAATCATCAATCAAGAGATCTACGTCAAGGAGTGCCTGGAAAAGCGGTTGCTACCATTCCTAAAGCAACATAATAGACCTGTGCTGTTCTGGCCGGACTTGGCGAGCTGCCACTATGAAAAAAAAAATGAAATCGAGTGGTACGATGCGAACAACGTGGTTGTGGTACCCAAAGACCACAACCCTCCCAACAGCCCAGAACTCCGCCCTATTGAACGGTATTGGACCTTGGTCAAACGGAATCTCAAAAAACTAATAAATTCATGGAAAACGAGCAGCAGTTTAAATCTTACTGGCGTTCGGCGACGAATAAGCTCGATGAGACCACTGTGCAAAATTTAATGGAAAGGGTTAAGCGGAAGGCCCGGCATTTCGGATTTGGCAAACCAAAAGAATAAACGAACATTTTTTCCTTTAAAGATATGATTTGAACTACCAACTGAACTGAACTATCAAAAGAAAAACAAGAAGATTTTTGTGATATGAAATTTGACTTAAAGAAACGATTTTTTTGTCGACCAATTTTTGCGCGTTCCAGTCTTTATTTTATGAATTTCAGGAATTTTCTTTTTTTTCTTTTTTTTTAGAACATGTAAGGAACTTCAGGAAATTTTGTTCGAACAAACTCAAGAAATCTCTTTCTTCCGGATTTTTTTCCCCAAATGCTCCTTGAAGTTTCTTTCGACTGTTTATTAAACCCTCTGGCTTCCGACTTTCTCCAAAAATTTCCTCCAATCTACCTTACTAAGTTTCTTCCAGCATCTTCAGGAAGTTTCATCCGTCTCTTCAAGGAGGTTCAATTAAACTTGTACCGAATGTACTTATAGAATACTCCCAGACATTCTTTACGCCTTCTTCTGTTAGTTTATCCAAAAGAGATAAGGGGCTGTTCATAAACTACGTAGACAATTTTTTTGGGATTCTTGACCTCCCCTCCCCCTGCGTAGACAATTGTCCATACAATTTTTTTTATTTTGTATGGGCCGTGGATAGTTGTCAACCCCCCCCCCCCCTAAACTGTCTACGTAGTTTATGAACAGCCCCTAAGTTACATGAGTGTTTTTTTTTCGATTTCTAATTGAAAGTTTTTCTGAGCTTCTTCTGGCTTCCCTGGAAATGACTACTCCTGGAATTTGCAGCTCAGCTATACCCTATGTCTACACTGAGGAAATTTTCAATACGATTTTCATAAACCCCATCGTATGAATGCATGTAATTCAAAGCTTAATCATTTTTTATATGAGGCTTATGTTTTCATGGTATTCCTGTGAACTTTACATATAGTTGTAAATAATACAACATATACTAAAAATTTGATAGAAAGCAAGATGGCGGAATAATCATGCCACGACGTAAAGATCGTATTTGTTGCTAAATTAATACCTTCATGTACAGTCAGCAGAACTGGTGAAACCCAGAGGCGATGTTTATAATAAGAGACGCGCGGAGAGAATAAAAGTAAATCTGGTTGCTCGGCCAACAAAGTTATTTTGTCTGCAAGGTTTGGCAACCCGCAATGTTGTGTTTACTTCGAGTGACTTTTAATTTGAGCGAATATCTTATTTGTCGATTCGGTAGTATCGGTATTCAAACGAAGTATTTGAATAATAATTTTTTGATAACACTGGGTGAAACCAAATATACTACATTGGAGGGGATATTTTATAGAGCGTTGCGCAAAATTATGCAATCTGCGATTCATGCTTCCTATCCTGTATAAATGAAATCTCGATTTCTTTTTAGAATGGACGAATCTGCTTTTGCTCGTCGATTTGGCGTAACTGGCAAGGTTGCAAAGACTCATTTCAGCTAAAATAATGTTTTTCGGAATAATAAAACCAAAAGATGGTATGATGGCATGTTTTACTTGTATTTTACAAGAAGAGGTTACAAAGTATGCGTTGGAAACATAAAACCTGTAAATTTTGCTTTCTATGAGTCACAATCAGCGATTTGCTGATCGCTGAGTGAGTGAGTGAGTGAGTGAGTGAGTTTGTGAAAAATCGCTGATTGTGACTCTCATGAAGTGAAATAAACAGGTTTAATATGTCAAACACATTCTTTGCAACCTCTTCTTGTATCCTACCAATTCAAAATTTGATCATGGCATCTAATTATTTCATAATTTAGAAAAACATTGTTTTAGCTGAAATGAGTCTTTGCAACCTTGGTAACTGGTAGCTCGCCAACGCATGCTAACACAACCGGGGTGAGCTACCAGTTACGCCAAACCTACGATCAAGTGTATTGTTTACAAAAGTAGATACGTCCCTTTAAAAAGCAATCGAAAAATTCCTCGGATACCCCTCACCATCCCTCTCCAACGGGGGAGTTTGGTAAAGAGAGATGATCAAACCGATTTGTACCTTCATAAAATTTGTCCTTGCTCGCTTTCTACTCTCTATATATACAATTTCACACTGCCATACTCTTACGGAACTATCAACTCTATACTTTCATCTCCATCGTATAAAAAAATACCACTTTAGTCTATTATTTGAAATTAGCATCTTCAACTAAGAAAAATCCCTTTTTAGACATGTTTCCCCACATTCACTATCTCAACAGATTACACCGGAAACGCCTTTATCAACGTTACAGGGCCTGTTTATATGTTTTTCGTTGCACTGGAGTGCATTTTTCGTGAGAACATAACAGGGAACTCGTGATAAGCCTGTTTTTGAGGCATCATAGACCGTGTTCTATTTTGAAGACGCTGAAACCACCCGGAATAAACGAAAGATTCATCTTTCGCACCATTAAACGGTACAAGGAAACCGGTTCGTGGAAAATCCCTCCCAGACCAGGCCAAAAACGCAGTGTCCGGCCTCCGGAAGTTATCAAACTAGTGAGAGACCGAATTCGGCGGAATCCTTGTAAGTCTGGGCGTAAGATGGCCAAAGAACTCGGAATGTCGCAGCCAACGATCAGGAGTATTTTGAAAGATGATCTCGGATTGAATGCTTACAAAAAACAGTGGGTGCAAGGTTTGACCGGAAAGCAAAAGATAGCTAGAGTGGCACGGTGATTGCGAAATTCTGTTTTCGGATGAGAAAATGTTCCTGCTACAGGATCACCACAACCAGCAAAATGATCGGGTATATGCTGCATATCTTGCTGATATTCATCGTGACAAACTGGCTGAACAAAGGTTCCAGAATGTTTCCAGGGTTATGGTTTGGGGATGTTTCTCCAACACATTGAAAGTTCCATTGCTGTTCATTGAACTTGGTGTTAAAATCAACAGTAAATATTACATCGATAATGTTTTGAAGAACCACTTGCTTCCCTTCGTCCAAAAACATTATAAGAATGCCCGTACTGCTTCCAACAAGACTCTGCACCGTCCCATCAGGCAAAAGTTACACAGGCTTGGTGTGAGGCCAATTTCCAACTGCCAACTGCCTCCTCACTCGATTTGAATCCTCTCGATCAGGGCCAGACAAAGTCATTTTCAAATGCACGATGAGGTTGTCAATCTTCACTTTCAATTGAAAATCAGTGTCTTCCTTTCAAGCAGATCACATTTCAACATCAACATTTTCGATCTTATTTCATGCTGTTTGTATTTACCTCATTTGCGTTCATTTCGTTTTTCGCCATCGTGCTGAAGCGCAGGAATTCGCGTTCTGATTCGAGCAGTTTGTTTTGGCGTTTGGCACTTCACTCAGGTCGGTTCATTTCAGAATATCAAAATCTAAGAGGAAGAGGAGACAATAGGGGGAACTTTCATGAACCAATTTTCAGTCAAACGCGAATCAGCGCCTGATTGGTCGGGCGAACGTACAGAAACGTGAGAATTTTTACAACAGGAAATCTATTTTGTTGTATTTTGACAGTCGACTGCGTCACTCATAATGGAATAGTTTTTGCACGGTCGTTTTCGCAAGCGAAGACGAACACGTCACCGACAAAAAGAAGCCAGTTGTCTCCTCTTCCTCTTTGATCAAAATGTGTGCAAATAAGTGCAGCTGTTGAGAGTAAAATTCGTCCCTACAATTTGTGTTTACCCGTTCAAACTGGATGAATCATTCGGTAAGTAATCGAATCTTTAATATGATTATCTATTTTCCAGCTAACTTCTAAATCTACTTAAACAACAGAATTCCAAAACGATTGAAACAACTGAGACAGTCCGGGAGAAGCTAGACGGAGTCTTTTACATTAGAAGCAATCGATCCCAAGGAAAAACTAGATCTCAACCTGAACCTAAATCACAGGAGTGGAACTTTGAATCAGAAAGTGGCTCCACTTGTCATTTGCGAACACTAGCGCACCTAGCGGTAGAAGGCATCTTCTGCCTGCAGTTAAGATAGGCAGCATGCTATGATAGTGTGAGTGCACATAGAAAGCCCGTGTGGAACGCTACCACAACACATCGCTTGTTGAGCAGAAAAACGAACACTTTTTGATTCACCGATTTGTTTGCACTTCTTCTTCTGTTCTGTGCCTAAATCCAAATAAATGTTCCAACCGACAAGCTCTTGAAGAAACATGATACGCGGAAGTTGGTCAAAGGTGAGTTAAATTGACACTTTCTAATTATTCTGTTAATTTTAGGATACATAAAGTACGGTTGAATGATCAACTCTGCAAGACTGGAATAATGATCCGCAATCGACCGTAGGGTAGTAAGATTTCGGTGCAAAATATTTCAAATGGGAGAAATTGCTTTTGTAAACAATTACTTAAACCGCCGATTTCTCGCTAATAAAACCTCATATATGCAAAGTAACGACACCATCAGATCAATGTTTCCACTACTTGCAGGCATCGTTAATTAACAGGAGTGAGCTTTTATTTGCGAGAAATCGGAGGTTAAAGTAATTTCACTGTTTCGCCCTAATGAAATGTTGGCACTGTAGTTCATATTCCTAATAAAGACAAATTCCATTTGTTCGTTGTAAAATGCACTTACGTTTGTAAATATAGTCTCAAATCTTCAATTTGTCGGGCTCGGGATACCTCACCCTCATCAATTAACATCATTCAGATGGGCGGAAATTGTTCGGTGGTGTTTGCGTGGGCGGGCCACCAGTTTGACAAATCTCTTTTTTTTTTTTTTTTTTATTTGTTCCAAATTCATAATAAATTACGTTTCATTTTTAACCTAGGTGCTCCAGTTACTGCAGTAACGTACCAGCCTTAATTGTTATGATATATATCTAAGTGATTTTACATTGTTCATGTCTTGGCAATTAAGTATTTTAAACAGGTTTTGACGCAGGACTACGTCTTTGATTTCTATATGGGGGTACACTTTGTGAAAACCGAAAATGGAACATGTAACAAATTAAGAAAGAGTTTGAACGTTAATAACTCAGCTGCCCCTGGTCCAATTTCAATAAGTTTATCACCAATCGACCAGTAATATGGCTACGCATTGATAAAAATGCTTCCGAATGTTGATTTTCAACAAGAAACTATTGAAAAACTGGTAAATGTTCAGCATTGTCCAAAAGCGTCGAATTAACTAACAAATCCACCAATTACCTACATGCATATGCTGCTTCCCCAGCACAGTCGTCAGAGAGTAGTAAGTATACGAAACAAGTCGAAGTGGCATTCGCCTCCGATCCTCGGGCGCGTGCGAATAGGGAGCCATGTTCAGAACCAAACGCAAATTCTTCGAGATAACCACCATCCGTCGTCTGGCTCGCCGTGGCGGTGTCTGACGTATCTACGGTTTGATTTACGAGATGTGCTGAAGGTGTTCCTGAAAAATGAGATCCGTGATGCCGTCACCTACACTAAACACGCCAAGCGTAAGCGGCCATGGATATCATCTACGTTTTTAAAGGGACAGAGACGCACTCTGTTTGGTTTCGGAGGTAAATCATCACCAACATTGGAAACAAAACGGCTCTTTTCAGGGCCACCAAGCTTATTACAGAAAAGAGTAGGAATAGAATTCATCTGCCTGTTTGTCCATATTCAGAACCACCGACCACACAAAATGCTCATGTAATCAAACTGGAAGCAGGGATACAAATTATTTTGATCAACCTTGATCAACTTTGAATCGCCACGGCCGGATATTTTCGATGGAAGAAGCAACAATCTAGCATCTAATTCGACGAAGACGGCAGGAAACATTTCTGGATCAACAATAGAATAGGGCCCATCAGCATTTGTAAACAAACCGTTCCAAAGCCTCACAAATCGAAGGCCGCTCACACAAACCAACACCAACATCTTGTAGGTAGAAGTTTCCCCTATCCGATGATGGTGTTGGTTTGTGTGGGTGGCCTTCGCTTTGTGAGTAAAGGGCTTTGGAACGGTTTGTTTACAAATGCTGATGGGCTCTTTTCTATTGTTGATCCACATTTGTGAAGCCGAATATTTACGAAAGAGAGTGTCGATGAAGAGAATCGATCAATGTAGATAGGACCTATTGAAAAGTGACGCTAGATTTGTTTTCCGTACTGAGCTCCAATGCTACCGACGCCAGGGAGGCAGCTCCCAGAAATGTTATGCCTTAGAACATGCCGGTGGCGCCGACTGAGATTGGACCCAGGCCTGCTGGGGTGAGAGGTAATCACGCTAACCACAGACGCCGATATCTATCACGGCGAATGAGAACGACCCAAATTTGAGTTTAGTTATCTCAGAAATAAGAAATAAAGTGTAGGAACTCAGCAATGAGTAAGTTTGCCTTATGTTTTCCCAGGTTTTTCCAGGATTTTCCAGCGAAAAATTCCCAAATTTAAGTAAAGTAAAAAAGTAAAGTAAAGATTGGATTCACTCAGTCTATTGGTACTACTCGGAGACTGAATAAAATTTTCGTCAATTTCCTCATTTTCTGGCAGATTTTTTAGGTTTTCCACACGAAATCATGAGACAAATTTACTCATCGCTGAGTTCCTACACTTTTGGCGATTATGAGTGAACTAAACTCAAATTTGGGTCGTTCTCATTCGCCGTGTACGAAAAAAGAAAAGAGCCAGTGTCGCTACTTGATAGCAAACTACTCATAATGGGAGGAGTCTTTGTAGCTTTTATACCACTTGGTTGCACATCATTCTGCTTTAACCTAAAAAATATAAAGGAGCGCTGCTGTCTGGTATCAGCTCATTTTCGCTTCGGACGGCGTGGTCAGCAGTAGCAGCAGTAGGTCGTGGCAAAGGAGGTGCCAATCGTCATCGCAAATTCTTCGAGATAACCACCATCCGTCGTCTGGCTCGCCGTGGCAGTGTCTGATGTATCTCCGGTCTGATCTACGAGGTGTGCTGAAGGTGTTCGTGGAAAATGAGGTCCGTGATGCTGTCACCTACTCTAAACACGCCAAGCGTAAGTGGTCATGGATGTCCTCTTCAATAAAACGGCCCTTTTCAGGGCCATCAAGCTTCCATCAGTAAAGAGTTGGAATAGAATTTATCTGTGCTTGTTTGTCCATATTCAGAACCACAAGCCCCCAACGACCACACAAACTTGGAAACAGGGGTGCAATTGATTTGGATTGATTCTTGTAATCAACTTTCTTTTTGAAAAAGATTACTACAAATTTGGATCGCCTACTATTCAAAAACGGAAAGAGTCGAGATAATAGATATTTCAGGCATAACCTTTGATAACGACACAAAAGCATTTGTAAACAAACCTTCTAAGGCCCTTTACACGCGAACCAAAGTACGGGTCTAATTTAGAAATATTATTTTCAAAAGTTTTGTTCCTCAGGGCAGAGAATCGCTTTTTAATTTGTTTTTGCAAATCCCGCCAGATAACCTTCATGGCAGGATCGCGTGTTCTTTGATATTGTCTCCTACGGACATTTTTAAGACGGATCAAGCGCTGAAGATCGGCGTCTATTATAATTGAATCGAATTTAACCTCGCATTTTGGTACTGAGGCAGCTCTTGTTTCAACTATAGAAGTAGTCAGAGATTCAAGAGCATAATTAATTTCATCTTTGGTTTGCAAAGGAATGTTTGGATCGAAGTTATATTCCATAAATGTTCGATACTGCTTCCAATCAGCTCTATGGTAATTGAAAGTAGAGCTGTTGGGATTACACATTATTTCTTGGGATATTTCAAAAGTTACTGGAAGGTGATCAGAACCAAAGTCAGCATGGGTAACCAATTGGCTACACAGTTGACATGAATCAGTTAAGACCAAATCAATAGTTGAGGGATTTCTTGCAGAAGAAAAGCATGTTGGGCTGTTTGGATATTGAATAGTGTAATAACCTGCAGAACAATCATCAAACAGAATATTACTATTGGAATTGCTTTGAGCATTATTCCATGAGCGGTGTTTTGCATTAAAATCACCAATAATGAAGAATTTAGACCTATGACGGGTAAGTTTCTGGAGGTCACCCTTGAGAAAATTCTTTTTCTGGCCTACGCATTGGAATGGCATATAGGCAGCTATAAACGTAAGTTGTCCAAATTTTGTTTCAACAGAAACTCCCAAAGTTTCAAAAACTTTGGTTTCAAATGAAGAAAGAATTTTATGTTTGATTCGTCTATGAATAATGATGGCAACGCCACCACAGGGTCCATCAAGACGATCATTTCTATAAATCAAGTAATTTGCGTCCTTCTTAACCTTATGGTCAGGTTTAAGGAACGTTTCAGTTATAACGGCAATATGCACGTTATGAACTCTCAAAAAGTTAAATAGCTCGTCTTCATTATCTTTAAGAGATCGAGCATTCCAATTTACAATATTTAATGCTTTAAAATCCATTACTGAATTTTAAAGTCATGACAATATTATTTGCAAATTTTACTCCAGTTTGAATAGCATCAAACATGGAGTTAGATTTAAGCATATCAGAAATCATGTCAATTAATGATTTCTGTAAAAATTCCATTTTAGGGGCAGTAATGCTTCCTAAATCAAAATTGTCAAAATTTCCGTTAGAATTACTTTGGTTAGTATTTTGATTTCTACCCGCTGCAATAGCAGCATAGGTAGCTCCATTAACTCGCTGAACATTGTTAGCAGCGAGGGGAGTAGGTACAGATGAAACATTTGAAGCAGGGGAGATATTTGTACCTACTGGTACGAATGTAGAATTTGTTCCTCGCTGACCGTTGTTAACAGCAGAGGAATTTGTACCTGGTCGGAAACGTGGAGCGTTTCTTACCTGTCGGTTAGAACGAGATTGTAGGATCGCTTTGCGAGTCTTACATTCCCAAAAATTGGATTTGTGGTTTTCACCACAATTTGAACATTTAAATTTCTTAGGATCTTCCTTCACAGGACAGTCGTCCTTTGCGTGAGAGGAATCACCACAATTCATGCATTTAGCTGGCATGTAGCAATTTTTAGTTCCATGACCCCATCCCTGGCACTTACGGCACTGGGTGAGGTTTTGGAAATTTCCTCCAGTCTTCCTGAAGTGTTCCCACTTCACTCGGACATGGAGCATTAGGCTAGCTTTTTCTAAGGCCTTAAGGTTGTTTAGTTCACTAGACTTGAAGTGAACTAAATAAAAATCATTAGAAATCCCGTTGCGCGAATCGCCAGGACCGGATTTCATTTTCATTTTGATTACTTGGAGTGGCACAACTCCAAGTAATTTTGCCAGTTCATCTTTGATCTGATCCAGGGATTCACCACTGGGCAGTCCTTTCATGACAACCTTGAACACACGTTCAGTTTTGGTGTCGTAAGTAAAAAATTTGTGCTTCTTCTTAGTAAGATACTTGAGAAGACATTTAAATCCGTCCAAGGTTTCAGCCAATACACGGCATTCACCCCGACGTCCAATTTGTAGAGAAAACTTAACTTTCACGAAGTTCAAAAGTTCCATGCGAAGAGCATGGAAATCGGAAGTGGTTATCACAATAGGGGGAATCTTTTCCTTCTTGGCATTAAGCCGGGAAAGTTTACTAGAATTTTTCTTGGATGATGGATCATTCTCATCATCCGTGAGCAAATCAAATTGATTACTCAAATTAATTTCATCAGAAGGGGGGTCAAGAGTTTGCCCCTTTCTTTTGCGTTTAGGCGCCATGGCGGCAGTAAATTTTTTATCCAAATCGACTTCCAAGCAGATTACAATAAGAATCTGAAGGATCGAAGAGGAATTTTCCAAATCGATATCCAAGAAGGATTACCTCGGGTAGGGTCCAAACAAGGATCGAAGAGGAATAAAGTTGAAAAAGGTAGAAATTTTACAGGTTGAGCACTGAAAAGTGCTGTTTAAATTTGTTGTAGCTTTAGGTAGTAGTAACACTTCCTTCAGCAAAAAGCAAATAGATCCGCACGGCAAGAGAGCACGATGCGAACTGAGTTTGACAAATCTCGATTACTTTTTCGAAGGGGTGTATCGGATTTTGTAAAAAAATCCATTTGATCGTCGATTTGGCATAACTAGTAGCTTGCCCACGCATACTAACACCACTTTCAGGTAGGGGAAAATTTCCCTATCTGATGGAACTGTTAATATGCATGGGTGAGCTACTACTTATGCCAAATCGACAGTCAAATGCATTTTTAACAAAAGCTGAAACGTCCCTTCGAAAAAGTAATCGAGCAATAGTTGATTGAGCCACCCAGAGTACACCAGATCAAGTTTTGGAATCGGCATGAGTTAATTTAATGAATAAGAAAACTTTTTGCAAATTAAACTGATTTTGATGAAAGTCCAAATTTATTTCTATGAACGATCATTTCGACTAGTTGTTAAGTATAACTAAATAATTTGAGCAATTGCTTTTCTCGTTCAAACTCAAAATGTATATCCTATTGATGCAATAGATACTGATAAATGAATCACTGTAAAGTAGTAACATTACATCTAAGATTGTTTTTACTCTGTCAGTATGTAGTTAGAAATAGGCAACAAAAAACAATAATTCTAAATGGAAATTCACTCGTTATTATCGTCTTTCCAATTACACATAGTTAGCAGAATTTGGTCAAATAACTCCTTGTTGAGTTTAACTAGTTAAAAATTTTTGTAGAGTGTCCCCTCCAAGTGTTGATCGTGCGTAAGTAACGAACAATGTCAATGCGCTGAAAGCGCGTTCAACCGATACTTGATTGGATGGTGTGGCTAGTACGACGGAATCTACCGCAGTGAGCTCAGGGTGGGTTCCTTTACGTTCCATCCAAAATCTCCAGACATCTAAAGTGATGCTTCGCCTTTGCTCAATTTCCACTGCCTTTAATTGCTGCATAAAACCAGACTCTTAGCCAGAAAATGTGGTTACTGTAGAGTTTCCGACGAGTTCTGTAATGAGGCTATCATTTTCGTCTTCCACAGCATAAGATGATGGTGAATCGCAAGATGTTTTTGATTCTGGTGAGCGAATATCGTGGATCCTGTTCCAGGTCTAAACGATGTAAGCCTGCAATTTGAATTGATAAATCATTGAAAGAGTTGGAGGCATGAAGAGTAGTCAACTGATAGAGTGGGAGCTACACAGTAAAAAATAAATTTTAATTTTACATCCAAGAGGATGCACTTCAATCATGTAGAAAATTTCATGTAATTTTTATGGCTACAAAAATAAACAAATGCAGTAGAAGCAGCGTAATGTCAAATCATGCACTGTAATAATGATAATTTTGTCCTTTTTGGCAGGTAATATTACACCATATTTTCGACATGATTGAAGTGCATCCACTTTGATGTGATATCAAAATTTATTTTTTGCTGTGTAGATATATATATACAACTCAAAAAAAGATGCATATTTCACCGACTTACATTTTTTAGCCACTTCGGTCAGTTTCCTCACTCTCTCGTCCGATTTGTTGACAACGTCCAAAATAGCCTATTGCAGTGTATGGACCGCACATCGTACAAGGTTCAGGTGTTCCTGCAATTGATCGCTCAGTCAGTCTAGTGTCTATTGTGGCGTGAAGCGGAATCAATTTTCAACGAGACTAATAATCCCTTCATCTCATTAGCAATCGCATCTTTGATCATATCCGCGCTGACAGTCACATGCCCTTTCAAGATTCGCGTATCCATTGACATACCTACCGCAGCCGTTAGCGGATCATAAAGCTGGCGCATGGCTTCCCACTCGAAACAGCAAACAGGTAGTTATGGTTTGCCAAAAACTTTACAGACACTTCGACTATAAGCCGCTTGTCGATAGCGCATGGCCGTTTTACGACATGCCTTGGCTTTTTTTGTTGATGGTTCTCCTTCCTTCTGTAGGCCTTCGGTACTTGATGTTTGTGTGGCGTGTTCGGAAATGGCGCACGAAATTGTTGATATCCAGTTTTTGCTGGATATAGGTACACCCACTACCGCTATCTATGTTGCAGATCGCTTTTTCTCCATCACGTGTGATAAATTTAGTTGCCTTTTCAGCCAACGTTATACCATCACTTTTCCTTTCCTCTCGTTTTGGAGTCGAAGATGATGGTCCTGGACAATCCATATTTCACCGATTCACCAAGACAAAACTTAGAGCACTAGAAACGACGCGACACGTGACCTGTAGATTCAGCAACGAATTGATGTAATAGTGTAAAAAAAAAACGAAGGAGACAGATTCCCAGTCATTCATTCCGTCAATTGAAACAAAACTTGTATCAAATGAAATGAACTAATGGACTCATACAAAGAAAATAGCCTGCAGCAGAGTCGTGTTTGACAGGAAGCATGTTCATCGTGACTCAATGAAAAGATGCTGAATAGATGACACGAAAATGATACTGCTTGAAATAAAAAGAATGCGTCGTGAGTTCATTTTCCTTGCTATATTTCGAAAATTTTGAACCCTGCTCTCGACTTCTTTGCATGGGGCTACATATTTATTAGGCGAACTAGGGAATACCAAGGGACTAACCGTGGAAACTTTTAAGCAACTTTTGGTGAAAATATGGGACGAAATGCCTTAAGATATCGTGCGTGCCAGCTGTAACGATTTTTAAAAACGGATGCGGCTCGTAATTAAAGGAAAGAGAGAAAGATTTGAATTGGACTAAGTTAAGACAGATGTTATAGATACACGAAACAGAAAATAGACTGAAAATTAAATATTACATCATCTTCTCATTTTTATGAGCATATACTTTACTGACAGGAATTACCTTTCACCCTGTAGTTTAATGATTGTACACAAACAAACAATTTTTCCATCCACACAGCATAGGAAGCAAATAAAACGCGCAAGGTTTTTGATTTTCTCTCGTGAAATATTTAAATAATAAGTATTGGAGTCAGTAACTGTAATCGCTAAGCATGCTGTATCGGAAACGGCTCTTGCCCTTATAGACAAACAAAGAAAAAGCAAAACTACGACAACGTCAGTTAACAAAATGCACTAAGCTTTGATTTAATTTAAATAAATTAACAATGTCAGATGCAAATGTGCAAAGATAATAAACCACTATCCTCTAATGAGTTAATCGAAGTTTATAATTATATCAAAATACGAGTAGCGCTGTATTCCAATGAACACACCTTACGAGATTCATTCGATATAATTATGAAATTGGAAGTGCTTAACATAACAAATTATTCATAGTTCACGAAATTCAAAATAAAATCTTGTCGCAAAAATTCATAAGACATTCTTAAGGAAATTAGTCGATTTGTATTCTCATAGTAGGAAAGTCTAGAAAATGTCCAACTCAAAATGGCCCTTCACCCAGAATGATCTGCTTTATGGCCGATTGCTTGACATAAATGACATGAATCTTGCGAAAAACTTGCAACCACCACGAAAGGCGTCCGAAATGACTCCAAACTTCCCGATCAGCTTCCACTTGTTAATTGATCCATTACGCATAACAATACAAAACTAATTTTTATCTCTCGCTCGAGTGGCAGATTGAGTGTCTTAATTACTTGCGAAACTTGTGCCAAACTGTATGAGTGTAAGTGTCTCATGCTGGGGAATTATCAACCAATCAGCCGTTTTACTATCTCCCACCCAGACTGGTTGGTTACATGGTTGGCAGGCTGGTGTCCAAGGACTCCCAATTGAACTGGAAAGATGTGACATGCGTCGTAAAACTAAACCCCAGTCGTAGGTTACCGAACTTGATGGGCCCATCCACTCTCGCTTTTGCTCCCCTATAATTTAAGGGTTTGGTGTTTATCCAGCACTTAATCCATAAAATGAAAACATGACAATCTGGAGCTCACTTAAACGAAGCTCCACCCTCAATAAACTGTTGCCTGTCCAATAAATAATAACGTCGATTTGGAGAGGGCAAATCTCTTGACCGCTTCCATTCTCGCTTTCTCCCTCTCTCTCCCCCTCCCCCCTGACAGCCACGAAGAGGAGCCAAATTGTCATTATCAACTTAAATTGGTTCGGATATAAAAGGATTAGTGATGGGGATAAGTAAAGCGCAAATAAAATTATGACCACATTAAAACTTTCCCCTAATTGGGTTTCGCCGCCTGAATGTATGTGCTATGCGCTGCTTTTTACGGTTTTCTTTTTTTTTGTTTTGATAGCACCAATTTATTTGTTGTCTTTTTTTCCTGTGCTCCATTCTGGCTGCATGCCGAGAGCACTTCATCCCCATTGCACGGCAGCAGCAGCTTAGCCATGGAGCGATCCATTCAAACCAGTACAAATGGCATTTTAAAGTGTGCAGTTGTGGTGCACTCTTTTTTA